>NC_088986.1:677500-1355000 GCF_963932015.1 Anas acuta | reverse complement strand
CAGGGTGGGCTGCGGCTGTGGTTGCAGGCAGGGTGGCTGAGTTGGTGCCACCCGGGTCAATGCTACGAGTTTGTTGGCTTCTTTCCTTTTCACCTGCAAGCCCACTGACATAGTTAGGGGACATAAATGTCCATGGCTGGGGGATGGCCCAGGGCTGAGGAAGAGCTGGAGTTTCTGCTAAGTTGTCCCTAAAGGCCCATGCCACCATCACCTATTGTTGTGTTTTTGACACATTTAATATATTTATATATACACACCTCCTTTATATAAGGGATAAGGTTCACGGTATTAAATATGTGCAAAAAAAAAATCAATGTTTCTATGGTTGGTTGAATACCAAAATAAGGCTCAGGGGGTTGATAACTGCAAAGCCCTTTACTGTGTATACATTTGATTGCTGCAAATATCACCCCTGCTGCAAAATAACCTTAACAAGACAGCAATAAACCAGAACCTGGGGGGCTGCTGGGTTGTTCCTCGGCCCTGCCAGCAGTGCTGCAGGCTGGGGTGGGCAGGCTGTGGGGTAATGACCCCAAACCACCCCCAGAGGCACAAAGAGGGCGAGTTGTCAAACTGCCAGAACCCCAGAAATGACTTGGAGTGTCTCCGATAGCTTGGGACCTGTGAATAATAAGAGGATGTCAGGAAAATAGATATTTAAAAAAAAAAAAAGCTGAAAGGTGTGTTATGGACAGAGTCCTGAGTGGGAAAATTGCAACTCCCCAGGACATTGCAAGCCCATAGCAGCGAGCCTTGAGGGAGCAGTAGCAGTGGATCACCTGGCAGCTGGTTTACATTGCTCGTGTCCGTGACGAGGTGCTTGCCCTTGGACACACTCCAACTCGGGGGAGCAGAGAGCCTGCTCCTGTTGCTGCGTCCTCCTTTGAGGCTTTTCCCTTGGTGCAGCTTCTCCGAGCCCCCTGCCCGGTGCACACACTACTCGGTACACGGGCATGGTGCTGAGCATCCCGTGGGCTCGTGTGGGGAGGTGAGGCTCTACCTGATGGTGTTGCTGCTGCTGGGCACGGAGCGTGGGGCCCCGCTGCACTCCCACACCTGGGGCCAGCCTGCATGGGACCTTTCTGCACCTCCAGCCTGCCCCCAAAGGTCTGCCCAGCACCCTCCATGTGGTTGGCACAGTCTCTGCTCTTATTGCCAATTCGTTACAAATCCATCGTGGGGTTACCACTCACTGCTCGTGCTCTTTTGCACCTGGGGATGCGGAGTATTTTGGGGCGCAGAGCCACGGCGGGCAATAACACCCACAATGGGGGCTCGGCCACGCTGCCCCCCTGCACCTCGCCCCACGGTGCGTGCTGCAGCCGCACCCCGAGGGGCAGAGGGACAGAAAGAGGGACAAACACCCACTGCCTGTGTGGGAAGATGCTGGAGCACGTGGCGAGGACTTGTTACTGCTGCAGTGTCTGCAATGTATTTTTGCCACACGCTTGCTGCAGAGTGCAGCCCACTGCAGCAGAGGAGGGGAGCCGAATTCGCTTCCTCCTGCACTCGGTGGAAAGCGCCGTGTGTGTGCTTTGATGGGAGGTACAGCAAGAATGTAATAGCCGGCAACTCTGCCAGCACTGACACAAAACACTGGTGGGAAGCCTCTGCATCAAAGCCACACTAATTTCCCTGCGCTCGCAGCGGAGTTAGGAGTGACCTTCAGCTGCTCTTCACACGGCGGCTCTGGCAGGGAAGGTCGTGCATGAATTGTGGCAAATTTAGATGAAATTATGGATTTGAGAGACAGCTGTAATTAGGTTTAAAGCAGACGTTTGAATACTTTTTGCTGGATCGACCCGAAGAGCTCAGCCTTCTCTGGGCTGCGATGAAACAGGAGCGAGGAATTTTGGGTGCCGGGTGTCCGGCCATGGGCGGCAGCTCCATGCGTCAAGGAAATGGGATGGAAATGGGGGCACTCGGTGCTCCCCCGACACCAGCCCCAGAACTGCATGTCCAGCATCCCAGCGGGATGCCTGCAATTTTAAGGGCTTTTAAAAAAGATCTGCAAGTGGCTGTGTAAATGGAGAAGCACCTTGGCTCATCTCAGCACCGTGCTTGGCCTGATACAACATAACTTCATTTTTTTTTTGACCTATTTCATACAAATTGGACCTGAGACAAGGCACAGGGATGCTGATACCCAACATTATTCCAGCGAGCACCCAGACCAGACGTCAGCACCCTCACTCTGCCCAGATTTTTTTCAAGGACTAACAGACCTCATAGATCTCATAGCTTTTTTTCGTCAAAATGTCAGAAAAGAGGTAAGCACTGGCTGCCTCTGGGCTGCCCATGCCTGCCTTTGCATTGGCATGAAGTGGCGATGGTGGTGATGGAGTTAGTGGTGACGATGGCCATGGTGGCAGTGATGATGCCAGTGATGGTGACAGTGCAGCAATGAGCTGACTCCTGGCTCAGGCAGGGCTGCTCCTGCCCAGCCACCCTCCCTGCCCTGCTTTTTTTTTTTTCCCCAGGACCCCCAGGAGGAAGGTCTGCTCTCGGTACTTCTTGTTTCAGAAGTTACTGATGCTTTTTGCCAGAACCTGTGCTGACAGTCCCCAGCTGGAGCCATGGGCACTGGCTCGCAGCCAGGGGCACTTTTAACAGCCACCAGCCTTGGCCTATTTAGAGGGTGACCCAAAAATCAGCCCCCATCTCCACCACCACAGCCCATGACTCATCCGCTCCTCTCAACCTGAAAGCCTTCAGGAAGGGAGGCTGGCGTTGTCTAGAAGCAGATGAAGTAGCACTTGAGAAGACGTAGCGCAACCAGAAGGAAAAAAAATAGATCGGGAATTCTACAGGGGAAATTTTTAAAGCTATGTAGCACCACCATTTATTAAGTGCAAGGAACTGTGCCATTAGTAACCACTACTTTCCCATATATTTCAGGCACTTTAAAAATGAGAAGAAAAAAATCGGGGTTATCAGTCTGAAGCACGTGCTCTGGTTTGCCATGCTGGTGTAACTCCAGCAGTGAACCCAGGTTTGCGGAACCCACGCAAGGAGCACACCCAGCTTTCCTCTAAAATCTGCTGAAGGAATTTCATGATTTTAAAACTTTAATTAGCCAGATGCACGAATGAATAGAAATCAGTGTGGAGTGCAGTTATTTATATGTATGTGCCAGTGGAAATAGGTTCAACTCCCCATGCTGAAGCCCAGCTAATTGACTTTGCGCACGAAGCAGTGTGATAGCAGGGATTTACCCTGGACCCACATCTTTTCAGAAAGCAGCTATTTTGGCCTGCTCTTTGCCAGCCTCATTTTGGCACGTCCCTGCTGCAGTTAGTGGAAGTGAAACCGCGATGAAACTCCTGTAATTCCTGAGGCTCTTTGTGTGATGTGCAACCACTTCAACGTTATCTGTAAACAGGACCAACAACACACATTCGCTGATAAGCAGCTAACAAAAGCAGCAGGCTTTCCTCCCAAACCTCATTCGCAGGGATGCCAACTCCTGGCCTGACCGTAGGCTGTTTCATTAGTGATCGCCAGAGGCCGATTCCGGAGTTTTTCACTGCAAACACATCCTCTGCTCTCCGCGGCACAGGGTGAGGCAGCAGCTGGTTGTCACCCAATGAAGCTGTGCAAAAACCCAAGACTAGAATAAATCAGCCCGTGCTTACGGTCTGTGGCTATTCCAAGTCATGCATCTTGGAATAGCCACAGACAACCCTGAAGCTGGAAGAAGCAAAAACCCTCCGTAGTCATAATTCCACCAAAGCAAAGGCCAAACCCATCTCCAACCTGTCCTGCAAAGGACAGGAACTTAGTGAGGGTGTCCAAAAGGGGCCAGCCAGCTGACAGCAGCCAAAATCTCACACTGCGTCACAGGAAGCAAAACCCAGCCCAGAGCAGATTTCAGCCCCTGCTCCACATACAGTGACAGCGGGAGAGGCCGGGAGCAGCCTGGGTGCAGGTCATCTCCACCAAGGAATTAGTCAAATCCAACAGGGGTGGAGAACTCAGCGCTGGTATAAACCCTCCCGTGATCCTCTTCCAGCTCCTACCGACCACTTTCCCTATCCAACGTTTGGCCAACGCCGCGGTGCTGGGAGAACAAGGCGGTGGCCTCATGGCACGCAGTGAGCCCTCGAGGCTGAGCGGGCAGGATGGGGGGCCAGCAGTGTGCCAGGCCAGGTGCCAGCGCTGCTGCTGAGAGCTTTGGGGCAGTCGGAGATGAAGAGGGAAGCAAAGGGGAACACCCCTGAGAGGTCCCTGCCCCACCAGCTGTGGGAGCTGCTGTCACAGCACCTGGAGGGCTGCAGCCCCACGGTGTTCAACCCCACACGGGGTCAACCCGGTCCAACCGGGGGCTGTCCCCGCGCCCCACCGCTCCCGGGGGGCACCCAGCTCCCTCCCCGCCGGGCCTTCAGCTTAGCCCCGGAGCAGAAACATAGCTCCGGCCTCACGGGGGGGAGCAAAGGGGGAGGCAGAGGGGGGAAAGCGGCATCAGCGGCGCCTCCGAGCCCCCAGCGCGGGGATGCTCCGGCCTCGGCGCGTCCCGTCGGGGCGGCACCGCATCCCTGCGCCCCGCATCCCTGCGCCCCGTACCCCTGCGCCCCGCACCCCTGCGCTCCGCATCCCTGCGCCCCGCATCCCCGCATCCCTGCGCTCCGCATCCCTGCGCTCCGCACCCCTGCGCCCCGCATCCCTGCGCCCCGCATCCCTGCGCTCCGCATCCCTGCGCCCCGTACCCCTGCGCCCCGCATCCCTGCGCTCCGCACCCCTGCGCCCCGCATCCCTGCGCCCCGCATCCCTGCGCTCCGCATCCCTCGCGGGGAGGGCGCGGCCGCCCGGAGCCGCTCCGCCCCTGCGCCGCCGCCGCCTCGGAGCGCACCGCGGGCGCGCAGCGGGTCCCGCCCCGCCGCTGCCGCCGCCGCCGCCGCCGCCTTTGTGGCCGGGCGCCGCCCGCAGCGGGGCGGGCCGGGCGCTGCGCGGCGGGGCCGGCGGGCGGCGAGCCCCGGGCGCGGGCAGCCCTCGGCGGCGCCCCCGCAGGCTCCGCGCCCCCGGGACCGCGGCTCGGCCGCGCGTGGATGCGCGCTCCCGCCTGCAGCGTGAGTACCGGACGGACAGACGGGGGATGGACGGACAGGGGGACGGGGGAGGGAGCGGGGGGCAGAGCCCCGCAGGGATGCGCGGAGCCTCCGCGGGGCTGGGGGCGGCCCCTCCCCGGTGCTCCCCGGGTACCACCGGCGGCGCAGGGCGCTCGGGGCGGGTTGGCGCTGCCGTCGCCCCCCGGCCCGGCCGCGGTGCTGGGGCGCAGCCCCTGGAAAATTCCTCTCTCCGCGGGCACCGGCACCCGGGAGAGCCGTGGCCGGGCGCAGCCGAGGGATGCGAGCCCGGGGATGCCGCCGCCCGCCGCTACGGCCGGGGTTTTAAACGCGGCCGGCGCTGCAGGGCCGGCGTGGAGGCTCGGGAACCCCGGCACGGCTCCGGGCTCCCCCCGCAGCCGCTGCCAGCCCCGGCACGGGAGGCTCCGTGCCCGCGGCCGGGGCTCCCGGGAGGCTGGAGCGGGGAGGGGTCGTGCCGGGGGAGGTTCCCCGGTCGGGGGGAACGCAGGTGCTGGGCGCTTCGGGGGTGCGGGAACTCCCGTGCAGCCCCCTTCATTTTGCACATCTGGGAATTTCGGCTAAAGCCTCCGGCCACGTGCCGTCCTCGGTGTTAAGCTCGGGTGCTGTGAGCAATTTTCGGTTTTGGGAAGGGATGAAATACCAAGCGCTTTCCTCCCCATTGTTCCATGGCAGGAGAAGTGACTTAATCTTGTGGGCTTTGCTGTTACGCATCTGCTTGCTCAGATACTCGACAGGGAATGTATGCTTGCCATGGCAACCTCCACGTCGCATATTGCAGCCACTTTTTTGGAAGTAGCAAGACTTGTTAAAGAAATAGGAACAGCTTATTTCGGTACCTACGTAATCGTAGATAGATTGCGCATCTTGGAAAACATGACCTCCTTTTCAAGAATTTTAATGCTCCTTTGGGTTCATAGGTGTGTGTTTTATGGGCAGGAACGGGAGCCAGCCTCCTGGGGAGGTCATGCATTTTTCTCTTCATGCAATCCTAGTGAACGGAGGTTTCCTCGTTTTCCAGCAGTGCACACTTAAAAAAACTGCATGAAATCAATGACCTTCACGTCAAATTTCTTGGTGGGTTGTTCTAGCTTGGTGTCCCTGCAAACTTTAACATTGGTCGGTGTTTGATGCATAAAAGCGCTTTTCAGTGATGCAAGTGGTGTTTTATAGACAGCTCACAGGGGAGCTTTGCTGCGCATTTTTATTATACAAACAATGTGAAAAACTTAAACCTGGCTTCACACGAAACCAATTCCTGCAGTTCCCCAAGAAGAGGCCATCACAGCTAATTGCACCCCGTGCACCGGGTGCTTCCCAAGCCGGGCCCAGCAGCTGGGAAGCAAACGCTGCTCGCTGCAGAGCCCGGCGGGAGGCAGCTGCGGGACACGGCACGGGCACCGCTGCCACCACTGCGGGAGCCCAGCGAAAGGAGGAGGTCAAAATTCATCACTCCTTTGTCCCACGGGAATTTATAAACGCTTCTTAACCACTGATTAAAAAATGGATCGAGTAGCAGTTGCTTACTGAATGGGATTTTGGGATTTTGAAAGGAAGGTTGTCCGTTTTCTCTGGAATATTTCAAGGCGGCAGCGTGTGCATGCTGGTAAAGCCACAAAACTTCCGATTAACGAGCAATTAATAGCCCCAGGGGCATTTGCGTCTGTACGGAGCCGTGGTGGTGTGCGCACTGAGCTGAGAGCAGGTGGCAGTGATGTGAAATCCAGCAGAGCACTGAACTGCATCCCGAGCCCTGAACACGGGGATTGAGGCACCGCAGCACGCGGAGAGCAGGAGCTCAGGAGGGAGGGAGCAGGCAGCCGCCTGGGGGGTGCTTCTTGGGGCCCCTGGGTGCAGCAGAGGTCTTGCCATGCTCCAGAAATGTGGAACCATGGTGTGCAAGACCTTTGGCTAACACAGGGCCATATCCTGACGTGGTGGGCTGGGTGGGAGATCCCTCGCTGGGGCTGTGCCAGGGGGCCCCGCATGGGCAGCCTGCACCCGGCTGCCTCGGAGTCAGACCCTCTGTGGGGGGTGTAGGGGAAGTGTTCACCCAAAATAGGGTGTGCAACTCCTTCGGGGCCATCACAGGCACTTCGAACATAGGCTGGGCTGCTGTGTTGGTGTCTGAAAGGCCACATTGGTAGCCATGGGAGGCGCGGGGTGGAAAACTGTCCCAGAAGTGGTTGGTGCTACTTCACAGCACAAGTGAACGGCCTTGGTGGGCGTAAGCCGAGCTCAGACAGAGCACCGAAATGTTGCATTAAGCCACGTTTAAGGATTTGCAGCAGCCACCGGGAGTCTTTGGTTTTCAGCTCAGCTCTCTCTAATTTTAGCATGGTTTCTGTAGGCTTTAATTTGCCGGCACGGCAGATTGCATCAAATCCTAGCACAAGTCCTTCAGAACTGCTAGCTTTCTGTCAGATCTCTCTCTCTTTTTTTTTTTTTTTTTTTTCCCTTGGAATGCAGCAATTTGTTGATAGCAGCTAAATCCCACATGTTTTACTGTGCATCTCCGTGGGGCAGATACCCGCCTTCGAGCACGAGCTGTTTGAGAGCCCTGGAAGAGGCAGAGGCGTGGTGGAAGCCCAGGAGGAAGAGTGTGGACGGAGCTGGGCTGGGCTGTGGATCTGCAGCCGAGTGTGGGAGTGTGGAAGCAAAGGGGCAGCAGCCCCGAGCAGCTCTCAGGGCGGTGTGGGGAGGTGGTGGAGCAGGGGAGGAGAGCTCTGTCGGCCCTTAGTTAATGCGCTGCCCGTGATGGGAACAAACGTACAGCATTTATGTCACGTCGGTCGCCCGTCGTGCCTCTTTCTTGCAGTGATGTGCTCAGGGTGTAAAGGCACGCCGCTGGAATCTGCCATGCTCAGTTCCTCACCGAAGCTTGAGGCTTGAGAGACACGGCGTGGACTAAAAATAGAGCAATCAATAGAGCGAGCTTGCGGGTATAAAATACGTTTTCAAGGAGCGTTTTGATCAACAGAAATCCATGTGATCTCGGACGCTCATGCTGTACGGCGCCGTGAGTGGCGTCAGGGGGCTGCGGCCGCTGCCCTCGGGTGTCAGCGCTCCCCAGGGATTGCTGAGAGCTGGGGTTGGCTTGGCGTGTTTTTCAGCTGCTGGCTTGAAAATCCTGCTTTGTTGTCTTCGTTTCACTTTTAGAAATTTGACTTCAGCTGAGTTAAGGAAACTTGGAAGAAGCGCGGCATGCCGGACCCTGCTCTTGGAGGAACCCACTTCTGTAATGGATTCACATTTTTTTGTGTTATGGGCCATGAGAGGGACCATCACCGCTGTCCTCCCTTGCTCTGATGGGTGCTCTTTCATTGCTACCTGGTGCTGGGTCTTGATGGGGTGCATCGGTGAGGCAGGGGCTGCTCTTCTCCCCGGGGGACACTTGGTGAGATGTTCACAGCGCCTGCAGGGCAGCTTCCCTTCGTCACTGCCATACAACCTGCTCAAGGTGTTGGCTGAGTGGTGACGAAGTCTCCTCGGTTTAATTTTGCCTCGGTACGCCGATGGAGCCGCATGGTGCGTGTGTTAGGCGTTCCCAGCTCTAGGCGCACCGGAGCCTGAGCTGTTGTTACAATGAGAATTCTTAAATTTTCAAGCCTGAGCACTAAATTGGTAGCTTTCAGCAGTTCTCTAATTATGTGAGACATTTTTTGTACTTAACAAATGGTTCTTATTCTTGCCAGCACTTCAGCCCGGTGTTCTAGGACTTGTGGGTGTCAGGGAACAGAACATATTTCTGTGTCTGTGAATATGATCCCACACGTTGTCTTAAGTGGGAAAATGTTCGCAGCCCTTATATGGTGAGGGATTTTTTCCTAACGCCATCAGTGCCTTCTCCTGCAGCAATAATGCAGTTTTATCTCCCTGGTGCCTTGTAGGCTGGGTATTGATCGTGAACCAGAAATACAAAGTGGTCTGTCTCTTTTCCTGGCAAAAATATCCCGCCGTGTAACCTGCTCCATGGCCTTGCAAACTGCACAGGAAGTGTTTTTAGAAATGCTTGGTGCTTTTTGGCAGCATGTAGGTGTACAGATGCTCCATGGAGGAGCACCCGTGAGCAGCAAGGGTGCTGGTACTACCTTGCCAGGCATCGTGCAGCTCTTCTTCATCTTTGCTGGGCGTTTGCATGCTCCTCCTGGTGCTCAGCCATTGCAGCAGAAGAAGTGAGGATGTCTGCTTGTCACGGGCATTTTGGGGATGTAGCAGGAGGTATCTTGCCACGCTATGCAGTGAGATGGTGAGATGGTGAGATAAATGGGTTACTCAAGTACTTTGTGATGTTCTGGGTGAATGCTGGGGACAGGCTGACTACAAATTCATGAAAATATGAAATAAAGAGAAGGAGTTCTTTATGGTGATGGAAGAGCAGAACGACCCTCAAAGGGATTTTTGGGGGAAATACTCATTTCTACTTTTTGCCTTCCTGCTGAATGACAACACCCCAGAAGTGTTCAGCTTGTACCAGAAGGTTTTGTAATGCTTGTGGCTACATGCAGGAGGAGGAGGAGGAGGAGGAGTGGGCTTCATCCCCACTGGTGCTGGAAAGCCAGATGGCTGAGGATGGGTGAGCGATGTCCCATGGGCTGTCATGACGTTTGGAGGGGCTGTGCAACTTGGTTCCCTCCTGGGCAGGCACACAGCAAGAAGGAAGGAGCGGGGATCCACGGAGATCTGCCATGATAGTTATATTAATGAAGTTATATTTAAAAAGTTAATAAAGCTATATTAATAACTTTCCAATATTTAATAATATTTTGAAAGGGCTACAACCAAGCAGAACTTATTTATTTGCACGAGAGACTGTTGGAGTGTTTAAGATGGGGCTTACACATCAAAACAATCGGGTCAGGAATGACATCAACGCCTATGATTTCTAGTATCTTTTTGGCGTGACAGCTAAGCAGACCCATCCCTTGCTTTCTGAGAATTTCAAAATGGTATTGACAATGATATTTTCAAACAACATTTTTTGACCAATATTTAACAGAGTAACGGTTTATGTGAGAGGTGCTAGGACATAGACACCTTGGATTTTGGTAACCACACAGTGATACAGAACTGCATAACCACATGGCTTGTGGTGTACAAACGTCACTAGAGCAGAGCGCCCTTCTCTTCTCTTCTCTTCTCTTCTCTTTCTCTTCTCTTCTCTTCTCTTCTCTTCTCTTCTCTCTCTTCTCTTCTCTTCTCTTCTCTTCTCTTTCTCTTCTCTTCTCTTCTCATTTCTCTTCCTCTTCTCTTCTCTTCTCTTCTCTTCTCTTCTCTTCTCTTCTCTTCTCTTCTCTTCTCTCTCTCTCTTTCTCTTCTCTTCTCTTCTCTTTCTTCTTCTCTTCTCTTCTCTTCTCTTCTCTTCTCTTCTCTTCTCTTCTCTTCTCTTCTCTTCTCTTTCTCTTCTCTTCTCTTCTCTTCTCTTCTCTTCTCTTCTTTCTCTTCTCTTCTCTTCTCTTCTCTTCTCTTCTCTTCTCTTCTCTTCTCATTAATGCCATAACATGTGGTTTTCTTTATTCATTATTTCATGGATGCAGGGGCTGCTGCAGTATTTTTCTAAGTACTGGAGGATTTTCTCTAGTAAAGCCTCATTTCAGGATTCCTACAGAAGTATGTGTGAAAGGGTGCACTAAAAATGAGCACTGAAATGCTTGCCTGTGCTAGCAATCAGCTTTTAAATATGTGCACAAAAACCTCTTTAAAGTAGGTATTTCTGTGCATTTCCCAAGGCTAACTGGTGCCTGAGTTTTCATTCTGCCAGGGAAAGGCACTCTTTTTAATGGGATGTCATTAACACTCTGCTGCTGGATGATCATTTCCATTTATAATAGCAACAATATGTTAACTTCGACAAGTTAAAAATTAAGACCATGGAACTGCCAGTCAGAGCAAAAGGGCTGCTGGCATTCTTTAATCAGCGCTGCTATTTTTATGTGGACAGATTTAGCATAAATAGGTGTGATGCAAAGTGTCACACCACATTTAGTCTTTGTCCAAGACGTCTTAGTTTGGGAATGGCTCTCTTTGTATTTCTTGATTAATCATTATCCGTGGGGAGGGGGAAAGATTCTGTTTTTTTATTTGCTTCCTCCCTGCCCCCACCCCAGTTGTTCCTCCATTTAACCGAGTTTGTGTGAAACATCAAAGAAAAGGGTTTCCAATACAGTTAAGTGATTGCCCTGCTTGCACAGTGCATGTTTCATGCAATAACTTAAAGGGCTGCTTAATTTATGGCAAATCTGAAGCACGTGGAGCTAAATGGGATTACATTGGTTGTCGCTGGGTTTGGCCCCAGTCCATAGCTGCCTTTAGAAACATTGAGGTCTACGTGCCTCGTTCAGAATACGCTACTTGAGCATACTGCTAGGGTTTCTTTGTTGCCTTATACAGTGATGTATAAGGTAGGTTTTGTCTTTTTTTTTTTTTTTTTTTTTTTTTCTTTTTTCCACATTTCAATATTACAAATTCTTCCTTAGCAGAAAGAATCTTCCGTGGTCGCCTTTCTCACCTCCGATGCCTTCACATCCTCAGCCTCTGCCTGACAGCAGGAAACAAACCAAGGGCAAGGGTACTGGGAAAGGAGGCTTGGGGGTTCTCAGGACTTGCACCTTCTTCTGTGCAACTCCTGCAATTGGTATAATTGGTAGATTTGGTTATTATATCATTACATTTTAATAGATTGCTATTATATATATAATGATATAATTAGTAGATTTAGTTAAAGCAGAAAAAGCTCTTCTGTGTTGGCTGTCAGATTAGTCTGAGATTAGATAAATCTTAATTACTCTTGCTAGGTTTGATCCTGACTAGTCACACTGAACTTATTATAATAAGTTATGGGGTTACTCGCAGAGGAACCGAGGGGTGGTATCGATGTCTTGTGTTGTCAGAAATTGTTCTCCAATACCCCATTGGGCTGAAGCCCCTGTTGCATTAGAGATGTTGAAGAGCTGACCCCACCTTGTCCTCTCGGTGCTGCTCAGGTTTTGGTAGATATGTCTCATGTCTCCCCCAGCTCGTCTCTTTTATGACCTACTTAGTCACTCTTCACAGAGAAGTCCATTCCCTTGCCCATCCTTTTAGCCCTATTTTGAGCATTTTCCTTTCTACTTCAATGAGGGAACCATTTTTTATAGCTTTAGAATAGCTCTCAGAAACCTGAAAGAAAACTAAATTGTGTCCTTCCTGAAATACTCTGCATTTTTCTAGTCCATTAGTCTGAATGCACTGACTTTGGCAGCATGGGGTGAACAGCATGAAAAAACATAGCCGGTATTAATAGAAATATAAGATTAACAGAATACAATGAGTTTGTTCTTGTTAAGAAATACTTACCTAAAATACAATACCCTTTTAAGAAGAAGTTCATAGTTGACAAGAAAGAAAAAAGAGATCATTATCTTTCTAATGAACTGATAAGTCTGAATATTATATCATCTGCAGAACCTACCTCTCAGCTTTTACCCATCCTCTTTCTCTATCTACTTTACAGCAGAGAACTTGCCTTCTTCTTTCTTCGGGGTTAAGGAAAAGCACTTCAGCACTGAGTACAAAACCTATTCTTGGCCCTTGTCTCTAGTGCACAATCTCTGTATGTTTTCCTATATAAATGCATGTGTCTATATAAAATACAGATTTATATAAATAAAAACTTGAATTCACCCTGATCAGAGGGATTGCTCCATAATCATCGTCTGTTCTCACGATAGCAGTGCACCTGGAAACTTCCAAGCAGCAAGCAGAATGGAAAGCATGAAGGAGTTATTTGAGTTTTTAAAAACCTTCAGCATGGTGGAGGTGGTGTCAGGGCTTAATTTTTACTTCCTGTGGGTTCTTGGTCCTCCCTGAAGAATGTGCACTGGAATAATTTGTGCTGGGTCAGATTAGGTTGGAAATGGGGTGAGCAGATTGTTTTGGGTGATGCATGTATTTCTGGTCCTCATACGTGCTTGGTTGTAGGCAATGCATGAAGTCAATGACTCCATGAAGAACTGTGAAACCAGAGAGCACAATAAAGAAATCTGGGAGCCAAATAGCTTCTTCCTCCAAGTCAGAAGAGAATTAGTGTTTCTTATTATCTTACTGCAGGAAAGAAGGGCAAAGTGCATGTACGTGGATCTTCCTGAAATCCTGCGTGTCCTGCTGTCCCTGCTGAGTGATGTTTTCACAGGAGCTTCATAGTCTCACAGACTGGTTTGGGATGGAAGGGACCCCATATGCCCCCCTGCCATGGTCAGGGCACCCTGCCCACAGCCCGGGCTGCCCAAATCCCCCCAGCCTGGTCCTGGGCACCGCCAAGGATAGGGCACCCACAGCTCCCCTGGGCAGCCTGGGCCAGGCCTCACCACGCTCCCGGTGGAGGATCGGCTTTGCAAAGCCACAGAGTGGTGGTAACTTTTGGCTTTTTCAGGATTGCCCAGAATTTCTGACTCATCTACATCATTTTTTAGAGAAAGCAGAGTGTGGAGGTAGGGGTGACATTTTTTCTCAGACCAGCTAACACAAATGCAAAAATAGAGCTTTTCAGGCACACCAGGAGTTTTCCAGACCTGCTCTTTGGTTCTTTGCTCTGTGAAGCTCGCACATCAGCCAAGCTGTAGGTCCTGAACTGAGTTCTCCCAGATTATAACTGCTCCCTGATAAATATTTTCTTCTCAGGACTGTTAAGACTAGGTGGGAAGAAACACAATCCTCTGCCTGGGGTACTAGTTTTTGATGCTCTCCCATTCTGAAACATGCCGACCCTTTTAAAGCAGCAGAGCTCTGTGATTTTCCGTGGGGTGGCCATCCCAGCAGCTGCAAGCTTTCTCCCACCCTCCTGAAAACCCAGGTGGATTCGAACAAGAGGTCAGCCTCTGGAACAGGAGGCTGGAGTGCTGTTATGTGCCTTTGGGAGCCCCATCGCCACGAGCAGGAGGTTTGTGGGGCACAGGGCAGCCCTGCAGGCTCAGGAAGCAGCTTCAGGTACCCACAGGAGCACGGCGACTCGTACGGTCGGGCTGTGCTCCGAGGCTCTCAACAGTGCTCAGTATCCAGCCGTGTCCTTTGAACAGGGATGAGAAAGCAGACGGGGGGAGCTGCTCACAGAGAATCATCCACCCTGTGCACTGAAACAGCTGCTCTGCGGGAAAATTAGTGTGAGATGGTGTGGTTAAAGGTGATGTAATAGAAGTGCACGGCAAGACTGCATCGATGCAGAAGGAGCATTCATTCTGTGATGCTGTAAAGCTTGACATTGAGCGCTGCTGCGATCTTGTAACAAGCACTTTCCACATGCGGAAATGGGGAATGTCAGTATTGTTATTTCGTACCTAGTATCTGTTGCTGTCTTCTAAAAATACACGTCTCACAATTCCGTAATGCATTTAATAATGGATATATTTCCTTCCAGTCACATGGCCCTTAGAGTTTTACAGTACCAGCTGAGCACTGAGGGGCCAACCATTTTTGCTTTTAGAACTTATAATGATTTCTTTTTTTAACCTTTCTTGTAATTTAATTTCAACAAACTCTGCCCCAAGAAAACACAGAGAAACATTTGAGACTTTTTTTTTTTTTCTGTGACTTCCAAGGTACCCTTTGCATTATTTTCTGACCAGTGAGGACTGCATATTCATAGATGAGAGCCAAAATCAGCCCAAACCTGCAATGAGAAACAATTTAGTGTAATGCTGGCAGCATAGACAGAGCTAGCATGTTTAACTATTAAGTGTTAGCAACCTTGCTTTCTGTTGAGTGCAGGCTCTGTGTGCTGCACAGCAGGTTTGTGGAGGACACTGAAACAGTGAAGTAAGAAGCTCTTGCCAAGCTACAGCAGAAATGATGAGCTACAAACCCCTTGACCATCCCGGTTTCGGGACAGGGATGCAGATGGCTTTTGGGGGTGCATGGTGTGCAACCCGTAGGTGGCCTGCCCACCAGTTTCAGGAGGCAAAGCAGCCTCTGTCTGGTGCTGCTGCAGGTGCTGCACTGCATCCCGTGGCTGCCTCCAGGGAGGGATGGAGAGAGTACTTGGAAACCGTATGGTGGAAAAAGCTATTAGTGTTAAGGCACTTTCTCTTGTTTTCAGCTGTGAACTGTAATTTAGTATGATTATTTGTTTCCTAATAAATTGTGTGTAGCTCATCTCAACATCAAAACACATTAAGCTTTTTGCTCTGATGTCTGTTACGCAGGCTAATTTAATTCATCTTGGGAAAGGAGTCTATGACCAGATGCACGAGATTTGACTCCAAGATATCATGCAGCTTGTTCTTTCTATCTGGATGTACCCAGAAGGTCAAATCCTGCTTGTTTCTATCCTCATAATTTAATCAAAGTCAAGAGAGCTCCATAGGTCTATTCATATGAAAGTAGGTCCATTTTTGATATCGCAGCAGTATGGGAGGGTACTGAACATCAAGTAAAGGTCGTAGCACATGAATGAACCAAGGAGAAAGCCATCCACCGATGTTTGTCTTACAAAAGCTTCCAGGGTTTCAGCTGGAGTGGCTACTATTTAGCTAATAGAATTAAAATAGGGATTTTAAATTCAAATGGAATTAAAATACAATGTGGTGACTACTGACACCATTTAACTGGGGATATAACACGAATGCTTATTGCTAATTAGTGAATGAAAAAAGCTTATTAGCAAGCCACATCGTGACGTTATTCTGGAGATGCGTATGTGGTTTGTTACTAAAACTACTCTGAAGGCAAAGATAGTCCACAGCTAAACATAATTTAAGGTCATTCTCCCACATTTTGTCTCTCTAGTTTTCCACTCTTTCTACTTATTTTTCCAAATTGTGATAGGACGAATTCTGCTTATTTCCATAGTAACTTGGTGTTGAGGTAGTGCGTGCACGTGGAAGAGGCGTTGGTCCTGCGTCTCCTGCGTGTCAGCGATGCGGGCGTTGGGCTCCAAATGGGACTCGTGGCTGCCACCACACCAGCTCGCCCTGCCAGGCATGCTGTCCTCTCACTGCTTTTTTCTTCCCAGCAAACCCAGCTTTTTCGTACAAGTTATTCTTCAGATTTTTTTTAGTGTTTCCTGCCTGTTTAATATTTATTTTACATATGCAGTGTTGTGTTATGGCTTTACATGCTGGAGGAGGAAGGTGGGGAGAGCTGGCCTATGGGGCTGCATTTCTTTAAAACAAACCCAAGAGCCATTGGGTTGGAAAACTGGCATCACTGGGAGCAGAGCAGGGCCCTGTGGGGCCAAGCAGTGCCTGGGCAGGGACATCGGTGCTGCTTCGCCACCGCCTTCCAACCGCCCAGCTTCGCCTGCCTCATGCCTGCCATGGCCCGGCAGCATTTGCGGATGCATTTCGCTTGGTTTAACACCCACCCTACAAAAATATCCTGTGTCGGTATCTGTGTCGCGTTCTTCTCGGGGAAGAAAATAGAGCTGCAGGGCGCTGCGCTGCATCCTCACAGGTTCTCCTACGCACGCCGAACACAGCCACGCAGGGACAGGAGGGGCCGGCAACTTCGGTGGTTGCACGGCAGAATCATTTATAAACACGAGCCCTTACAGAACAGCACGCCAAGGAAGAAACACAGGTCTTTGGCAATATCGATAGCGATTTTGTAATCGATTTCCTGGAACACGGCTTTTAATTGTGTGATATTTTAGTGTCCTATATCTTTGTGATGCTGTATTTGTCAACAAGAAGAGCAAAAGCCACTTTAAGAGTCCTTTGACAATGTCCGTTTAACCATATGCAGTGGATGGAAAGCCAGCTTCAGCTGCAGTTCTACAACACAAAATTAATCGGATTATATGGGGGGCTCAGTTAAGTTGCTGGAATAACTTCTACAGACTCTGTATGGGCATATTGTTGAATATATTTTAATTTTTATATTTTGTGCTGAATGTTGCTGGTTTCATTGCATTTAGGATCTGCTTCCTCGCTCATTTACGCTTCCCTTTCAGGAGTGCAAATCCAGTTGTTTCTCTGGAGTTAGCGCTTAAATGCAGGTGTGTAATGCACAGTGAGGGGGGTGGATGGGATCAAAGGGAGCAGAAAACAGGCTGCAGGCAGCCCGTGAGCTGCAGAAGGCAGGTTCTGGATTCCTTGGCTGTACCAAAAGCCAGGGGTCTCTCACTCAAGGTGACACAGGAGGCAGAACTGAATTCCCTGCTTCATGTGCAATAAGCTGCTGAGGGCTCAGCTCTCACCAGCAGACTTCGTGGCAGGAGCTGCGGGATCGCTCAGAGGCTCAGGGCTGGGGTGCCCCAGAACAGAAGCTGAATATCCTCGTGTCCTACAGCCGGTCCTTCATTAGCTGGAGCAAACCAAGCGAACAGCCATGTAAGACATTGAGATGTCCTGTGTAAAGAATTCATAAGTGACTTTCAAATGACCGATTCCTCTGTTGTGTTTTTATTAGCCCTGTGCAGTATGCTAATACGAGAGAAATAATGCCTTTCATTTTGTTATTGCAATTTATCTGGGGGCTTTCACTTGTTTTTGGAAATGTGTACGATTTCCTAATTGTTGACAGTTGTAAGAGAAGTCCCAGGTAACTTAACACTTCTTCTAAAACCACCGAGGGAAAGCTAGAAAATTATGAGTCACTTCATGCTTTCAGAATCATGCACACACTGGAACCTGATCCAAAGGTTCACAGAGTTCACTAGCACCTGCATTAACTTGCATGAGATTTGAATCAGGCTGCCAATGCTTACTTGTTTGGCACAGCTTTATCAGAGGTTTTATTCTGGACAGAGCTAAATACAGCTTTTTGACAAAACCTGTATTTGGACTTGAGATAGTGCCTAGTGTAATGCAAATATAAAAATATTGGTAAGAGATCATTCTGAGATGCCTTTCGCTATTTCAAAAAGCTGTTCTGCACAGTGTCATGCCCACTTTCTCCTAATAATAGTTCAGGGTTTGCCCCAAAATTTTGTTTGGAACCAGCGGTTAGAACCCTGTTCTTATGATATCTGGTATTGTTTGCCAGTTGTGTGTGAAGAAATAAATTGTGTTTTCTTAACCGGTGTTCAGCTGGATTCTATTGATCTTCAGCAAAAATGGCAGTAAAAGAGGAAAAACTAAAGAGTGGAGAGGCAGGCGGAGAGGCCTCTTTCTGGAGAGGCAAGGAAACGAAGGGAGAGCTGTCCAAAGAGGCCGGGTGCCCTTGGTGCCTGCCAGGCGTCCCTCTGGGAAGGGAAAGTGTGCCCCGGTGGTGCTTGCAAAGAGTTTCTGCACCGTCTGAGGTCCACAAAGTCCTCGCCCACTATCTTTGCGGGAGCTTTGCACAGATTAGCTTGTTTGCTAATGCTACTGCTAGGGGAGAAGTCTAAAAGCTTGGTAATTGGATTTTTTGTTCTTTACATAACAGCAGGAGTTCTTTTATGCACCAAATAAAGAGTTGTGTTATTTGCCAGCACCAACCATAACGGATCAAAATAGCAGCACGGGCCACTTACTCTGAGAGGGAAAAGCATTAGAACCGTATCTTCTGCTGAAAGGTGAGCAGCAAAATCGTCTGGAACGTATTGGCGAGGACCTTAGCTTTAATGAACCACTTCCACTGCTCTTGCTTCAGCCATGCTCAGCTTCAGAGATGGTGCCACAGTTTGTCTCTGAGACGCCAAAGTCTGCGTGATGTGGGCTGTTGGCTTTTTGTGTGTGATTTTTTTTTTTTAAAGGAAAAATCTAAAATAAACAAAAAGATTGAAAACAATTAACATTTCATAGCCAAACAAAAATAACAGCCTAATTAGTTTCACAGAGTATGACCCACAGTGAGTTACGGAATTAGTGTGGTGGCTTTGTGAAATCCTGGAACAACAGCATTGCCTTACCAGGGAAAAGAGCAAAAGACCTTGCCATAATCTGCCCTGATGAAGAAATGTCTTAAAACACATGTAAAAGTTCAACAATCTTAACTTTGGACAGGTAGATAGGAATAATAATCTCATAAGTTTAGTGTATGGCATCCTCTAGGAGCTGAGAAGTAAAAGCACTCGTTTTGGTGTGCTTGGATTAGGAATATTGAATTAGACACTGCCCGTGTGAATCAGGAGTCACGCGTGATACCTGTCCTTGCTTGGAGAAGTCTCTGAGTGTACGTCTGTGCCTGGTGTCTGCTCGATGGCAGGGATGGACACGCTGTGCCCTAGCAGTCACTGCTCTTCCCTGGGAGTGACAAACGCTGGTCCTCTGTGTGAGCCAATGCGTGTTGGGGGCCTGGTGGCCATAAGCCTCTCTGCATAAGGCAGCCTGTCTCCTCCTTTTGATTTCCCTTTTAATACTAATTATGAGCCAGATTGTTTGCCGATTGTTTGAGCCAGTCCCCTCTTCAGGCACAGTAACAGCTCAGAGGCGACCAAGGCTCATGCTGCTCTAATTTGCAGCTTCATTTCACCTGGGACAGTGCCTAGATCAGCCCGAGCCTGGCTCCCAGAGCCCTGGAGACTTACAGATGAGGCAGTAAGTAACTTACGAAAATGATTAAATAAAGGTGGCATGTCTAGGCCAAGATGGGCAGGCACTCTGATGGGGTAATTCATCTTTACCAGTTGCCAGTCTTTGATGGATTGTTTCAGAAAGGCTTTCCTTCCTGGGAACAGGAGGCAGACAGGAGCGCCCAGGAATCCCATGGTCTGCTGAAGATCAGCCCTCCGTTTGCAAGCTGCCGGTGCCTTGCGTCCCAGTGCAAATATTTCAGTTTTACACTACTGGTTTTGTGTGTGTTCCCTCCCCCTTTCTTGTGTACTAACACAGTGCTCGGTGAAGAAACAGGCAGAGAGGCAGTGGCAGAGAACGAATGGTGGTTTTCCTCCAGCTTGTATGTGCCCTTTCTCCTGTGAACCAATCTACTTAACAATTAAATTGTTTCGTTTGAACTTCATGTAGAGTAGCAAGTTTTTGCTTTTACTGCAGTCAACATTAAAGCTCGAATTCACCTACATGGGTTGTGAAGGCTTCTATGAAATGTGTGCAGAGTGATTTGGAAAGATAATTGCTCTCTTGGTTAAAGCTTGTGCTGCAGGACCATGCTCCAGGTAGGCAGCGTTTGTTCTCGCTCCTCTTTAGCGAAAAGAAAGATAAGGAAAATCTGGCAGGTTCTGTCAGCTCTCGTGGAATAAAGCCATGGAGTGACGGTTGTCGTCTTGCCTACGCTGTTGTGCTGTCATATCCATTTCCCTGACCTTTTATCTCAGCCTTCTTCAACAGGAAAGCGTTTTGAACCGTGAGAAACCTTACAGTTGTGGGAAACCCATGAAGCTTTGCCAATAAATTATAATAGATGGTAGTTGGATCTTTTCAGTATTTTTAAATGCCGTGTTCGTTTCTTGATTAGTGATTCAGAGCTGCATTCCAGTGTTCTTCATCCTGACGTGTGCTCATTTGTATTACTTTTCTTAGGTTGGCACTCTTGTCCCTCTCATCTGCGTGGATGCTGGAGCAGCATTCAGACACCTTCCAACAGCATCGTTAAGCTCCTGGTTAAGTCAGAGCTCGTTTCAAAGCTGGGAGCGCAATGAATAAATATTTTAGAAATCTGAACATGCACCTTCAGCAGTAGTTTATTTTCTTTGAATTTATATTGCCATCAGAGGGCACTTATCTGTAAAGTGATTTTGGATTTTTGCCATCAGTTGTGTGTTCCTTTGGGCTTGGAAGTTGAATGGGAGTTACTGGCCCTCCTAAGTGTATGGTGCTGCAAGGGTAAGATTTAACTGAAGGCCAGCCATTTTACATAATCTGGGCCCTTTCACCCTAAAATGACAGTCCTGCCAGCCCTGGTCCCCCGGGGAGCACAGCAGGGGTACCCCCATGTGGCGCTGGGCACCCAGCTGCAGCCTGTGCCAGGCGCCCTGCACTGAGCTGGCCCTGCCTCAGGGAAGCTGCTTTGCCCTTTCCCTGCTCTCTGCTATTAAAAATAATCATTTCTAATCTTGAGGATTTTACTCAAGTGACATTTTACCCTGACAAGATCCTCTTGAGAGATGAACTTAGCGTCTTTGGATCAGCAGATGAGGGGGAAAGTGAACCAAAATCAGCAGTGTAATATTTAAGCATACTTTAAATGTCATTTGTGGACCAATATAATTTACTAGTACAATTAAGATATCTGTAGCATTTGTAATAACGGCCTTCTTACAAACTTAAGTATTTGTTAATGTAAAGCATTTAAACAACTTGAAGAATAATCCTCAGCTGTCACAAGCATCTCTGCAAGACTTTATTGATTTTGATAATTGACAACAACACTTCTAGTTTAATGGTTTTAAAAAATATTCTTCCAAGTTTTGATAGAAGGAGACTTTCTCATAGGGAAAGTGAAATGCCACAAAACCCATGTTATTAAGTCCTCTGAGTAAATGAATTTAATTTCACTTGTTGCATTTGTTAAACACAGCCATGCAAAGCAATTAATCTTCCTACTCACACATACAGTATTTATTTTAGTTGATGAATCTCCAAGGAAGAGGTCAGAGACAAGTCCGCATCTTCTGTGGCTTTGTGAAAGAAAAATACATACAGTTAAAAAGAATTAAGAAGGGGGGACATCAATAACTGTGTCCTTCATCTTTCTGGGTGAAAAGCACGCTGACAGAGAAACTCTTCTTTAGGGGAAAGGCTGTGATAATCAGCCCAAGGATGATATTTAAGCTTCTTTGAATATTCCTATTCACTTTCCTCTCAAGCTAAGTGGATGTGTCTTATCTGCCGTACAGTCGCAATTAATGAGAAACCTATAGCCCTGTGCAGCACATCTGAGCATTTTTCACTGCTTTTAATTGACTTATCCAGCATCTAGTGTGACTTGATGGACTTGGATGGTTTCCTTTAGTCCCTGCCCTTTGAACATTTCTTTTTCTGCTAACATTTCACATTTGAGGTTTAATCTCTTGAAACTTTATTAGGAAGAAATTAGCTTCCACAAGAACTGAGCTGTGGAAAATGGATATTTGGATCTCATCCCAATTCGGGAGAACGTTGTTGTTGCGGCTGACGCTTTGGAGTGTGGGTCTCATTAATACACCCTGCACAGCACGGATCACGAGAGCATCCTCCTCCTGTAGAAGATCCATCTATCAGCTGCAGGGAGTGCAGACAGAACTGATGGTTTTACTCTAAACTGTATATTCTGTTTTTATCCCAAACATTATAATACTCCAAACATATATTGCTGTCTGCTATCCCAGACTCACAGTGCAACACAGCGGTCCAGGCAGCAGCAGGGACTCCTCTCTTTGACTTCCTCTGCTGTTTTTTTACTAAGTTATGCTGCTCCCTCACTTTCCTTAAGCTGTACAGAGCAGTTCTCTATAGGTTGTGCCCCTTCCACATGCCATACTGCTTCCAGGATGCACTCGAGCTATTGTGAACCTGGCTGGGGGAGAATGCTGGTCTCTCAGTGACCCTTGTAACCTACAGATCCACAGATCTCTGGGATCACAACTTCCATCTAAGGTCCCGATTTCTTTAATGCATTGTATCTTACAGTTTTAGTCTGTAATACAGAAGAGTCGTTTACTGTCATCTTTTCCCCATTTTTATTGCATTCTAATTTTGATCAAGTCTCTGGAAAGATTCCTCGTTGATAAGATGAACAGTCTTCTCTACTAGAAAGCTTATTTCCAGTCCCTTGATTAGTCTCCTGTCAATTCTCTGAACATCATTCATGTTTTCAATGTTTTTCTTTAATTGTGGGCACAAAACCCAGAGCTAATAGAACCTCTGTATTCCAATAGAGCGTTGCCTTATTTACATTTCTAAAGATTGCAGTAGTTCATTTTACCATGTTATTGCACTGTGATTTCCTGTAACTCCAGCCTGTTCTCCCAGAGCTGTTAAAACTCACGTTTTTCCATACTGGATCCCTTTACTCTGACAGATCCAGTTGGATACTGGTATTTTTTTGCCCACCGATAGGACAACGTTTGGCTATGGTGTAGCATATGCTGTTTGCTTATTCTTGTCCAACCAAGGACAGTCACCTGCTCTCTTAGTTATTTTCAGCTCAGCTATTTTTAATTCACTTGCACAGTAATGATTTCACATCTTCTTAAGTCATTGGAGAAGAGGTGAAGTGACAAAAGGCCAAAACCCGGGACCTGGACTGAACACAGCCTCCTTCTCTGCTGGTTCTTCATTTACAATTAGTCTTCTTTTCTAAAGTTTTCTTTTGTCACTTTCTTGTCGTTTAGAGTAATATACTGAGTTTATAACATTCTGACAGTCAAAACTCATACAGTAGCAAATCCAATGCCTGCTGAGCTGTGTTGCATTACCACTGGCTAACCCCCCCACCTGTAATCCCATCAGAATAAATTTGCCGTGCTAGGCTGACACTGCATTTTTTATACACACGTGTACTGGCATTTACTTCACTTTATTAAGCGTCTGTACTTTATAAATAATGTCACATATTGCTTATTCCATTGCATTGTGCAGGATCGGTGTCAGGCTGGCAGACCTGTAACTATCCAGATTATCTCATTTTCTCTATTACTCATTTGGTACAGTAGTTGTCTGGTTCATTCTGATTCTTCTTGCCAAGGACTTGCAGTATGTCACAAAAAAAGATTATTGTAATTATATCTTTAAAACTCGGCTGTAAAAGAAGGGTTAATATCTATTAAACTATCATTTTATTCTTAATACTTTGGTTGCTAGTATATTTGTCAGGGAAATGTTACAGCAAAATGTATTTTTTCTGAATATGAACTGCTGTACAGTGAAATGTTTTTTTGGCTGGTTCTATACTCTGGCCTTGTACTGCAGGGAAATTTGTACCTTCTCAGTTTATGTTTATGGCTCCCTTTCTTATCTAGTAAGCCATTGCCAGATTTGCAAAATAAGAAAATCTATTTTAAGAACGGAAGAGAAGTCCACATGGCTCTTTAAAGACTATGAAAATACCTTCCAGCTTCTGCTACACTGCGTCGAGGTGTTCTTGATTCACAGGGCAAGATCTTCCCTGTCTTCTTCCGATGTTTGGTGAAATGGAGAAGGAAAATGATGCACAGTTGATGCTCTGGGCTGGTCTACTGGAATAATTTAATTTTGGATTCCTCTCTCATGCCAACTGCTTTGGTTCCAAAAAGCCTTTCAGGCAGTAGGAGACTACCATAGCAAAGAACTGTGTTATTTAGGAATGAGGCTGGAGGACAGAGAGCTGTCCTCCCAGCTCTCTGACCTCCATGGTAGAAACGTCCCAGCCCTCTGACTGCACCACCGGCTCAGAAAATGCATCTGCGTGGAGGTCCTTCTGCGTGCTGTGCTGGAGAAGGCTTTGTGGTTGCCTTACAGCTCTAGGTTATGGATCTGCAGACTCTTCCATCGTGCATACAGACCTTGCCAGGTCTGAATGCTGCTGTGAGAGCTGCAACGTGGCTTGTTCTGGGCAGCTATGAGGTAGTCTGGTGGTGGGTGTAGGTTGTGCAGGCTGGCAGCTCGTGGTGCACCACACCTCTGGCTGGAAGGACTTGCAGTGCTGTGCCTCTGCTCACAGCTTGCATGTGGCCATGTGTGTCACTGCGGTGCAGGCTTGATAAATGGGATGCTTCCCAAAGAACGATGCCTCTCAACAGACGTTTTGCAGCAGGATGAACTATTAAAACTTTAAAAAGCTGGTGGAGTGGGGACTAGTGCAGGGAAAGTGGAGGTAGAGAAATAACTCAATTCTAGAGCTGTCGTCTACAGCTGTCGTCACAGGTGAAGTCGTGAAGGACTAGAGATTAGAAGTTTATGAAACTGTGTTTGAGGGTTCTCACTGCTTGTTTCTGTAGTGCTCTGAGAATGCTCTACTGCTGAGGGCGGCAAGAACACAATTTAAGCCACAGAAAACTTTGGTAGATAAAGAATATGATAGAAATGTAATTTCAGAGAAGCTCTAGGGGAAGAGGATGTGTGTGTATGTTTTTTTGTTTGTTTGTTTTTTTAACCTTTGCATTTTGTAACTGTACTGCTGAGAGGAAGGGAAGGGGGAAGAAACTCAATCTCAGACATCACACAAGAGAAAAACGGTCAGTTATTGCCATCATCTTTGCAAGCAAAACCTCATTGCTGGCATTCCTGTAAGATAAAAGAGGGAAGAGATTCCTAGAGGAAGCTAAGTAAGACAGAAAAAATATATATATTTATATATATATATATTATATATAAGAAGTGTAACCTCAGAATGTCCTCAGAATGCCCTGCAAGTTACACAGCCCTGGGGCTAAGGGCTGGGTCTTTGGTTTCCAGGTCCCCAGGGGTGATTAATTGGAATAATTAAGAATAAATATTTTGGCTACGTACAATCTATATGGCCATTTTGTCTGGTTTATTTTTATCTTTTCATCCTTTGTTTTGCTTTTTACCTTTGCTTAAATGAACAGTAGTCAAGCTGAATGTGAATGAAGTTTTAAGTGGAATTATGATTTATTGAACATATCTGGGATACTCAGACCCTGGTTTTGTGCCAGGCACTCTGAGGTGTAAGGATGAACTGGTGAGTCGTTAACTCATTTCTGGGTGTCCTGATTACCATAGCCATGTGATAGCTTTTATCTAAAAGACCCAATACCTATTCCCAACTTTTTAGTACTTTTAGTACTTTTTCCTGCTTGTAGGGAAACGTCCCCCAGAATCCATGCTCACAACGCATGTGCTCAGCAGTAGTCCCGTCTGCTGGGAGGAGAGGGGCAGGTTTTCTCCACTAATTGCTGCATTTTGAGTTCTTCTCAGAGTGCAGGTTCCTCCTCAAGAAGAGCTTATAGTGCTAGTTTTGTGTCTGGCTTGCAGTCTGTTTCCCTTTCTGCCAGACGGCGTGTAAACCACAAGCCTCGGGAGTCCTGTAGCGTTCCTGTCTGCACTAGTATTTACACAGGTACCACCTAGCGCAAGTTAATTCACCATAAACAACTTTATATTTAAAAATCCAGCAACCTCTCTGTGCAGCAGGGAGAGAACCAAGGCGGCACGGCGACCGGGGTGATTTGGAGCTGCCGTAGGCCTCTGGTGCCGAGGACGGCGGCCGTGCCAGGTGCCTGGAGCGTGGCAGCTCCTCAGTGCCAGGCTGGCAGCCTGGGCCTTCTCCACAGGGCCTGGAGGGCTCGGAGAGCTCTGCCTGCAGCAGCGGCTCAGACACGTGGGCCAGCGCTGCCTGCCTCGGGGCTGCGGACAACACGCTCTCTAGGAACCGTGTCTGAGGCTGGAAGGCTGAGACGAGCTCTTTCGAAGAAGTCCTGGTTCTTCAGACCAGCCCCACACTGGTCACCCCTCCCTCCCTATGTCTTTTGCATGGGCTGTCCTCCTCGTGCTGTACCAGGAGCATCCTCTGCGGATCCAGTGAGTGCTTAATTCTTGCTAGCAGCCATGAATGTTAAATAACATTAGAAAGCATATGCGTCTGAGAGAGCACAGAAATCTGAGTGGTAAAGTAATTCCTGTTTTGGATCCGGCCCAAACATTCTAGCTGGTGCCTTGTGATGTGCATAAGGAGAATGTCAATAAGTTGGAGCAAAATGGGTTGCGACAGATACACATGCACATTACAGCCTTAGCGTGTTTAAAGTTATGGAGGGCTCTGAAACAATCTTGAACTGCCGCTTTTTAGCTGTCCTGTAATGGAAACAAAATGAATCATTAATATTTAACGTAGAACCTGATTTTTTTTTTTTTTTTGGGACTGTCAGTTGGAATTTAACACAAACATTACATTTTTGTTTTATTGCCAGTTGGAGAACATTGGCCAACGCTTTTGTAATGAAGAAAAAGTATTTGCAGTTTTTCAGTTTTGTGAACTGTCACTGGGATGGAAGGAGAAAGGAGGAACCAAGGATGAGCACTTCCAGACTGAATGTGCCATTATTCTGTGTTGGAGGAGTGCCTGAATGAAGCTGATGAGCCGAAGCAGCGATGCAGACATGCGTAGCCATAGGCAGTTACTAATGTTCAGCTGGTATTTTACATCAGTGAATAAAAATGGACTGTGCCAAGTGATATAATACTCAGTAACTTCCTTTGGAAATTTGGACTATGCCACAGCATGTAGAACATCTCTCTGGTGTTTGTCTTGGGGGTGACTTGCTCAGCTGGTTGAACTGACCATACTGCACAGCTCGCTTCTGTGAAAGCTTGCCTTAAGGTGCTGGGCTGGAGGAGAGAAAATGAGAGCTGACAGTGAGAGGTGGGGACATACTGCAACATCTCAGGTCTCTGCTTATGGCTGTCGATCACGACATACGTTTGTAATGTAATTTAAATAGATGACAAGCAAATGGCGTATTGAATGGGCTCTCTGTGGTTTCCTGTGTGACAGCAAAAAGCCACAGTAGTTTTCTGAAATACTTTGTGTGGTACATTGCAATGCAGTTAAGCCGCATCATTCATTTCATTTTGCCTTGCATGTGACTGATACACCACAAAGCGTTTGTCCAGTTGGAGTGGTGCAGGTAGAAGGGTGAACCTTGGCACAAGCAGCCAAACCCTCAGCTGCTGTGAATTGGAGGGGCTCTGTCCAAGCCAAAGGAGTAACCTCACCCACACCAAGCAACGTGTGACCTTGAATACAAAAGATGTTTGGCTCTGACGTTCCTTTCCCTGCATTTTGTAAAATACAGATCTTCTTTTTAATGTGAGCTCTTATCCACAGGTCTCCCCAGGGGCTAAAAACCACCGAGTAAACCCAAAGGTTTTAAAGCTAAAAGGTTCGTTCTGTTGTTTAAAAACGGCTCATAGGATTCCCATTACTGTCACTTGGAGTTAGGTATAAAGAATGCACAGGAAAAAAAAATCTAGAGTGTAATAACATTTTTAATGTCAAAATGAATGTAAAGTTATTGATGTCTTTTAATTCTTAAGCAACAGATATTGCATGTAGTTACAGAAATTATTTTTGTTTTTTCCAGTGTTTCTTCAGTTTCAATGTGAAATCCTTTAGGTCTTTATAAAGTATAAAAATATAAAGTATATTTATAAAGTACTTTATAAAGTATAAATATAAATACGTAAGTATATAAGCACATAATATATAATATATAAATAGCTAAATTTATGAATATAAACGCATAAATATAAACTCAGAAATATATAGACATCTAAACATTCAAACATAAATATAAAAAAAAAAATGAGGACATAAAAGCATGCAAACATGCAAGACATAAATATAGGTCTTTTGCTTATATTATGTAGGGAGCTTTCATTCCAAGTACTTGCCTGGTGTCTGATACCGTGATGCACGCATATCTCTTGGTACACTGGAAACACGGGGTAGAGATGATGGACAAATGGAGCTCTGCAGTTCCGACTGACCTGAAAAATAAACTTCTGTGGTCACTATTGACTGCAGACAGTCCGAGAAGGGCAGAGGGCTGTTGCAGCAGCGTGGTCCGGGTGTGACAAAGTCACGGTGCCTCCAAAGGGACCTCTTTCCAAGGGAATTAACTGCACAAAGCTAGAACAGAATTCCACCACCATGGTGCGTTTTATTTTATAGCATTTCCTGAAGTACTGCTCGCAGCCTGCCTAGTTCCTGCGCTAGGACACCGTGGGCTGGCTTACGGATGTGTCACGTCGTCGGTGGTGAGAGGCTCTGTCCTTCCTGACGGCTCTGCTGCTGCTGCCTGCATGCAGACTCGCATGGCGTGGGCCCCAGTGGGAAACTCGCGTGGCGTGGGCCCGCTGTGCGAAACTTGCACGGTGTGGCCCCGACTTACATCAGGCTTGACTAAAAAAGAATGCAAACCTCATGGCTTCCGTCAGCATTTTTAAAGCAATTTGTTGTGTTTTAGTAGATGTGACTCATGGCTTTTTTTTTTTTTCAGCTCACTTTTTAGAGTTTAATGTAATTTGTTTATTTCTATAGGTTTATTTTTATATATTTTATAGTCTGACTATCCAGAACTCCTCCCAATGGTATGAGAAGAGCTCTCCATGAAACTAAAACGCATTGTTCGGAAATTATTGAAATCCAAGTCATTGTGAGGGTGAAATTAGGCTTCTGTTTGCCCTCTTGTTACGATGGCTGATGCCAAAAAGTGCCTGTGAAGTACTGCGAGTGTTACCTGGGACGTAGGAGCTGCCTGTCCCAGATTTTGTGCCCATGGGGCTGTGTCCCACTGGCTGCCACAGGGCTCCCCAGTGAGGCAGGCGGCTCATGGTTTTTGCAACCTCTGTGCTGATCTGGTGCTGTTTTGATTTCATAAAATAGAAAACTGCTCATCAAAATTAGATTTTTTTTTCTAAGAATATCCATATATGATAGTGTTCAGTCACACTGATAGCCCTAGCTGTTAATGAGTAGTATGCACCGAATTACAAGTCAATTTCAGTTCATTTTTTAATTAAATAGAAGCCAAATATAAATTCTGATAATCAGTTAATATGCAGTTTGATTAATAACTGGTAACATGCAGCATCAGAAATTAATTTTAATAGTTTGGAATTTCAGGTGGGAAGAAATTGGCGGGAAGAGGCTGGGGAGGGTGGTTACCTTGCTTGTAAAGCACTTTGGTTTCTGTGGAAAGGGGAGTCCTGGAGGTCAGACCCAGAGGCTCAGCAAAAAATTGTCTGAGGGTCCTTGTGGTCATACAAGTCCTGGCTCGCTGGGTTTCTCACTCTCAGCACCTTAGTTATTTACCAGTAATTTTAGCATGGAGTTGTTCCAGGCACCGAGGCACTACAGAAGTATTTCAGTGAAGGACATTCACCTGGTGAAGCTGGAAAACCTGCAGTGAGGGTGGGCCCACGCTCAGCGCCCTGCGGCTGAAGCAGCGCAGCTGCAGCCAGGAGCACTTGTAAGAGAAAATGAGCAGCCCAAGGAGTACCTGGAAAGCAGCTATCCCCTACAGCTGGTGCAGAAGCTGGCAGCCTGCAGGTGGATCTTTATGCCAGTAGGAGAGCATAAGCACTCTAAGAATGTGTAGCTGATTGCTAAGATTTATAGCTTATTGCTTAGATTTAATGCCTTTCGTTCATGCCCAGCCTGGCCCCAGAGATGTCCTGTCTTCTTAGGCAGCACGGTGGTGCCTGCACACCACTACGAGGTGCCAGCTGCTGACCATGGCTGCAATGGAAAGCCAAGTGTTGGGGTGATCTCTGCTGGCTTTCACTGTCTTGAAGTGTTTTTTCTGTACCAAAAATCAGTACGGGGCAAAGCAAGCCGGCATGTTTCCAAAAGCCACATACCATGCAAAAAATGAAATAAATACCTGTCAGATTACCTAGTGGTAAAATTTTAATACAAATAGTGAAATTGAATCATGGATGAGCCTGGCTGTGTGCTCACATTAGTATTTCTGTGATGTAAGGATCAAACCCCAAATTTTTTTGCTTGACAGTTCTCCATGGTCAGATTGCCGTGCAACCTGAGCCAGCCCAGAACTAACGAGGCTGCGAGTCGTTAAGGCAACAACGTGCACCAATGTGCAGCTGCACTGGTGTACAAAGAGCAGCCCAAGCTCGTGGAGAAACCCCTTGTGGGTGCTGGCAATGTGGGGTGCTGTGTGCTGTGCTGGGAGCATCGTGTGCTGCAGCGCCAAGACGTGATGCAGATCTCCCGGCACTCTACCAGGTGCTTTAGCATGAGATAGTGTTTCCTTTCCTAATCTGATTTAAGCTATTCAGGTATGTTTTGCTTCAATAAATAACCTCTTAATATAAAAGGATTGCTCTTTTGTCATTGTGCCAGGGATGAAAAGGGTCAGAAGATAATTCTACATGTGGGGAAAAAAAGGAAAAAAGGTAAGGGTGTCTGTGTGATTATAAAGATAGGTGGCGTGTGTATTCTGCTAAAAACATTTTACCTCTGAACTTCTAATAAAAAGGACAGTATGGGCAGATTGTTTTAGTTATTCCACAGCAAAAAATTTATTCTGACAGCTCTATACAACAAATTAACTGTATCACCCTGATCTGTGATCTTCTGACACGATCATATCAGCCCTCAGGCATCCCACCCAAGCCTTCGGGGTGCCCTTACTGGCATTTGTATGGCTGAAGGCAGGAGGCTGGTGGAAGGCTTTGGTGTAGAAGTCCTTCTCAGCAGTGTATAACTGCTGAAAAGACTGGGCTTCTACAGCTCCTTTTGTCTTCTAGTCTGATTGGGTTTGTGAGGAAAGCGTGTGGCCAGATACATGCAAGTATGCAATCCTATAAACACTGCAATCTCAGCAACCAGTTTCGCCTTGGGGTGGAGATACCGTATCTAAGCATAAGGCTGTTCCGTTGCTGGGCCCTACTTTTATTCCCGAGCGAAGCCAGTAGGGGCATTGGCATTTCCAGTGAAGGAAACATTGGAGTCAAAACCTAATGGGCTGAACTGGAGGAATAAATCTGTACTTGGTTGGCTTCCAGCACAGAGACCCACAGGGCTTATTTGAATGTGTGAATATGACTGCCTGAACGTGTCTGCTTGTATGTCTGTATCTTTGTTCTAAATTGCTGTTTTATTTTGAGGAGAGAAAGAGCATCTGGTGCCTCAGAAGGGCAGTGCTACGTGGAGCTTTAGTGCTGTAGGCTGTGAAGCAATGGTTTGTGTGCTGAAAGGGTGAGTTGGGCCCTCCCCGTGGGAGCCCACAGGTTGTCCCTCCCTTGCTGGGGAACCCTGAGTTGCAGACCCACGTTTTTCGTCTTGCCACCAGACAGGACTAATGGTCTGGCCCTGGAATAAGAGTGCAAGCAAATTCCAGAGCCTGCCATGGTAAAGTCACAAAAGCACCATTTATTCATTGTTTTTATGGGCAGTACCATATTAAATGTAGGGTTAAAACAAAGAGCCCAGTGATTTCATATACCTAAAGAACAGTTGGTAAATCAGTCAATTGTCAATTCTGTTTGAGCTAGTTACCCCCATTTTTGGACACAAGAAAGGAAGATTTTATTTAATTTTTTTTTTTTTTTTTTTTTTTTACATACACCAGTGGTTTCATAAGGTTTCATTATCACATAGGAGGGCTGGGTGGCAGGAACAATGAAGCGCTGTTAATCTCAGGGTGATATATTGCCCGTGTCGTTATGAACATCTGTACAGTGGGGAAAAAAATGTATGCGCGTTGGAAATGGAAGCTAATGAAGCGAAATTACCGGGATGAAACATGAGCGACTGCCCTGCATTCCAGCGAGAGCCACATCCATCGGAGCAGTGATGGATGCGTCCCTGGCAGGGTGAGTGGAAGCCACGGCAGAGCGGCCGCATGGTGCTCGCTGCTGCTGCTGTGGGTGGGACGTTCACTGGGGAGCCGCCGAGCTCGTGTCTTGGGAGCAGCACTTGAGGAATGAAAGCAAGCAGGCTGGTCATAGCAGAGGTGCATGTTTCTGTAGCTACAAACCCTTCGTCGCTTTCTAGCAAATTAAAAAAAAAAAAAAAAAGTAAAGGAGTCACTGTCTAGTAATCACTCGTGCTCTGTATTTTCCCTTTCCTTTAACAGAGGGATATTTGCTGTTATAGTTTTCTACAGACAATACAACTTCGAAGGTTTTTTTCAGTTCAGTTACCGAAGAAGCCCCTGAGAGTATCTTGAGGTGAAGACAAAGAGAAATGTAGCATAGTGATATGCCAACAGAAAATAACTAAAATGCAAATACAACATTAATTTGGGGTTCTTCTAATATGATATGTACTTATTCTTTTCTTTTTATTCACTCCATACATAAAATAAAAAAACTAACTGGATATAGAATAAGAAGGCCAATTAGAGCTCCTTGTCCTCTTCCTGCCCTCACCCAGTCCCAGGTAAGAGCCACCGTGTATATGTATATACACACAGTCAGGATGAAAAGTGTGCTGCCTTGCAATATGTATTCGTAACACATTCACATTTACCTTCATTGCAGCAGCCACAATCTTAATTTATTTCTCTTGTAAAGATTAAAAAAAAAAAAAGTATTAAAAATTCTTTTTAAAGTATTTCTGTCACATAAAGTATTTTTAAAGTATTCCTTAACATAAAGCTGAAGACATAATTATGGTTGAAACTCCCACAAAACACAGCTTATTGTGGTGTTCTGCCTGGCCGAGTTTTGCAGGAAGCTCTTAGGGCATTCTTTTCTCTTGCCACACTGCTGGATCCTGAACCTCATTTCTTTAGCAGAAAGTTTGAACATGCGAGGCAGGCCAAGTGCCATTTTATTTTAGGAACATAAAATTTTTCAGATTAACTTTGATGTAGTTGATAATGCCACAGAATTTATTTAAGGGACTATTTACCCTTTAAAATAACTGGACATCGTTTCTTTGTTTTTACATCATTGTCCTTATACATCATCATCTGTTAGACAAAACATCTTATTTCCATCTTGTATTATTTTCAGTAAATATCCCAGTATAACTTTCAGTGATTTCCCCATGTTCTAAAATTTATTGATGAATGTTATGACATCATGAAGGTGGCAAGATGGTTTAAAATATTTTTTGTCAATAATCATGAAATTTATTTTTCTAATTCTGTGCGTTGCCTTTAATCACTGTTCAGATTTGCAGGCACAATATTTTTTCCTTTCATTCGTACGTATTTCCTTTGTCATGCCTTTATTATCAGACTTGAGAAATCAATTTTCATCTGGAAAAAATCACTGATTAATTTTTCTCAATAGGTATTTCTCTAAGTTCTCTAATTTTCCACAGTAAGAGCCTTTCCTAGAGACTTAGGTTTGGTTTTTTTTCATCATCTCTCCTGTCTCCTTTTAATGTGGAGTGAATCATTATTGGATAGCATCTCTTCCACCTCAGCTTTTTGCAGTAATTTTCTCTCATGTTAGAGTTGTGCTTAACTGTTAATTTTTGGAAGAAGATTTTTCTTCATTTTTGATTTCCCTCATTACCACTGAAGAAAAATGCAGTGTTCCACCTCCCTTTTCGCATTCCTTGACCCTCTTTTGCTCTTTCTTTGTGATTTTTTTCGGTTTTTTTTTTTTTTTTTTTTTTTTTTTTTTTTTTTTTTTAATGGCTGATTCCCAACTCTTTTTGAGTCAACTCTTGCTGCTACTGTATTCTCCTCCTTCCTGCAAGTTAATGGGAAGTGAAATAGAAGAAAACTTTGTCCAGTCTCATATAGAAGGAATTCTACATCCTGGCGGTAAAGATGCCTATGTGGGTACATAGAGGCGGGCCTGCAGTATGTTTTACAAAAAGTTTATTTCTTTCTCAAATGGGCAAAGGCTCAGGAATATGTTCTGCAGAGTTAGCTGCAGTCTGTGTGAGGCAGTACTGCAGGGACAACAGAAAGAGCCGCCCTCCCTTCCTCAAAGCAAATAATTTGTTTTATGATGTTGCTTATCTCTACTCTCCAGGCACTTATCTATCTCTTTTTACTCTTATTATTTTCATCTGTATGGTGGGCAGTTCTCCCAGGGTCATTTTTAGCTTTTCTTCCTAGCTTTCACATGCACTACAGTTTTGTTTCATAAGGTCTTTTGTCTCTTTTATAGTCTTACACATAGGAAGTATTTGCTCCTGTTTCTACTTGGATTTAGTGTCCCCTAGTCATTTGCTTCTCTCAGTAGGCATTTGTATGTGCTCACACATTTCTATGCTGACTCAGGAACGTTTTTTCCTTTTAAATCTCAATTTCCCTTCTTTTGTCCTGTCCGTGCAGTTCCATGAAGGATTCTACTAAATATACTTATAACCTATTAAGACATACTTCTTAAAATGTATCTTTCTACCTTTGCTTGTTGCAATTATCTTGTTTGTTTGTTAATATTATCATTTAGCTGTTGTTTTTGAGAACCACAAGTCTTCAGATGTTTAATATTAGACCAGTGTTAGCTAAAGGCTGTTCCTCCTGTGAGTGCTTTGCAGAGGAGATTTGCAGCACAGGGCTCTGGTGACCTCATCCTGTAGCGTGTTTCTTGCATTCTTTATGAGACCTCGGTAGCTGTACAAAACTGCATTGATTTCAGCAGAACTCACATCTATCACGTAAACGAGGTAATGGATTGTAACTAACATCACCGTTAGGAAAATACGAGCGGTGAAATCTACCTGGCTAAAGGGCGAGGCAGGAAACCAAGTAAGGGCAAATACCTCTGAGCCTTTCCTCGGCGGGGGCTGCTGCTGCTCGGTGCAGGGCATGTCTGTGGCGAAGCAGGAGGCTGCAGGTGGCAGCAACCAGGAGGGAACATGCATGGATAGACATCTGGGCCTCCTAAACCCAAGATGTTTTATGGCAGCTCTCAGGGAAGCTTTGTCTCTGTTGTACGAACAGTACAAGTAAGTCATTTCCTACCAGGACTTCTGATATTTCTCAAACTTCCCCTTTTCCTGACATCCTTGCACAGCGGGTACTGTCTGCCTGGGCCTCAGCAAGGCCTTGGATGCTGTCCCCACAGGTTGTGTCCTGGACGTGATGCTGAGGCTCTGCTCCTGGTGGCCCTGCTGGAGCCAAGGTTGGAGCAGGTGGGCTCAGAGGCACCTCCAGCCTTGGCCATGCCCTGGCTCTGTGTCCTGTTGTTTTACTGAAGGGGTCTGATGGTGGTGTGGTGTGTGGTTGGTAGGTTGCAGGTAAGCTGCTCATGGCAGGGAGAAGTAGAGACCTTCATTGAGGCATTCAAGAGCCTGGTATTATACACATACAATGCTTATAGAAATACTGCATGAGATCATCCTTCCCTGGCACACGCTCCTATTAATGTGCAGCCCCTCAAGGACTTCCTGAATCAAACATTTTATCTGTATTATTTGTTTTTAGGTTTATTTTTTTTCCCTTATGCATGTCTGAATGCTTTTTAAAATCCATTTAAAATTTTGGCTTGTATACCATTCTGTTACAAGCTGCTAAGGAGGAATTACTCATCTTGATTTCTTTCCCGTGCTGCCCTTATGCACAGGATAAAATCAGTGTGTTATCTTTGTAGAGGTTTTGAGCACTTGACATTAGCTGCACTGAAAAATAGATCTTTGAATGAGATACTAAATTATAGAAGCCACACTTGGTGACACTTTGACTAATATCTATTATTAAAGATGTAACCATCTTTAACCATTACACTTTATTATTAGTCATAGATTTGGCTTTATTGAAGTTCTAAAAGGATAGCATGCAAGCATTCTTCTCACATATCCAACATTTGTGGATAGAATGTTCTTAAATGTATGGGAATATGGGAATATTTACTGTATTTGACAGTAAATACTGTGCCAATGAACTACACAACATGCAAATCCTTTTTTTTTTTTTTTTTTGAGTTCCTTTTATGAGATGTGCCACAATATAATTAGGATGATATAGAGCACAATTGCATTCACACTCACTAAAATTGTTTTCCCAAGTGGAATCAAAACTATTTTAAGTGTTATCTTTACAGTGCACATAAACATGCCTCTCCTGCTAGCAGAGCTCTCCCATCATTGCTGGGAGCGGTGCCTGCTGCTGCAGCCTGACTGCAGCGTGCTGATGTTCCCCGCTTGCTTGCAAAGGCAGAGGTGTGCTGCACCTCACTGAGCATCCAGAGGGAGCCTCTGACATTGTATGAGTCCGTGTGTGCACTTCTCCAAGTTTTTAGCAGCTTGGTAGTTACTGAATAGACACCAAGGGACATATTTTGAGACCGGGCTTTAACCTCTGTCTATAAAAAGCACATTTACTTCTACTGAAAGACACGTTTATGTGCAAGTTGGGTAATTAAGAATTTAATCACCCTTTCTGAAGTGAAAATAGTGTTTTCTGCACAGAAACAGAAGCGAAGTCTTAGAGGCTTTATTCCAGAGAATTATTTGTAACCTCCATACAGAGTCTGAAATGACTTGTTTGTCTTAAAAATAACCGCATGGAAAATCCTTTAAAAATACGTTTTGCCAAGTGTCTGGAAGAAAAGGAGCCAAGCCAGAGTAGATCACTGACCTGCAGAAATGACCTCGCTTTATCCACTAGTGCATACAGAACTGTCTAGCATTTGATGGGCATGTCTCAGCTAATCTGGTTTTTATTTCTGTGGAAATTATGTGCTGTTTTTAAGCTCTCAAAAACGTAATTGAATTATTTCAGTTGCTGGAAGCATCAGTGGTATCAACTCCCCATTTTCTGATCTTGCTGGTAAAAGACTTGTTTGGTTTTTGGGTGAATGGGAGTAATTCCAGAACTTGAACAATGGGCCGTGTCTCTGGGTACTTGTGAACAACTTAGTTTCCTGATAGCTCATTGCAGTGTTAATCATCTGGAAATATAGATGACACTGATTTGTGTTGAATCATTGTTCATTATTTCCAAACAATGGTATATGGGGCCTTGAAAGAGGTTGAAAGTTTTGCCTAAAAAGTGGCAGCGTTGTTTGGTTTGTAAGATTGCACGTAAAACTTAGTGACCTGATACTTGAAAAAGATCAGTCTAAATCATGTAACTTCATCATGGCTCAGGGTGCAGAAATATGTCCACTGGATAAAGACAGACATGCTAGGCTATGAACAGAAAGGTGCCAGGTTTCAATTATCCATCACCTTTCCTGCAGAGTTCCTGTGACCAGCTAAGACAATAGGATAAGCTTCATTTTCATCTAGAATATATTCCAGCCCTGGGATATATAATGTATTTTTTTTTGCACGTGTGCTGTTAAGAGTTTCCCTAGTCTCTAAATATGTCATTACATTCACCCAACTGGTGGTCCTATGCTTGGCTGCCCTTAAAGACAGTGACTCCTACATTTAAGGAAACCTTTATTCCTTTTTGTCAGCACAAAGATAATTTTGAAAGCCAGCTGAAAAAATGGAACGTGTACTGCTACGGAAGAAGTGTGCCCTGGAGGATTTTCCTATTGAAAAGAAAGGCTGCAAGAGTCAGTTGAGTTAGCTCTCAAGCTGATTTACGGTGTGGTGGATGACAGAATATAGCTCAGAATTATGCATATATCATTCATGTTTCATTCATTTTTTTCAAAACTGCTGTCTGTGACTTCAGAAGATGATGGATATTGCCATGTGCTTATATAACTCAGACTTCCGGGAAAATTAATTTAGAATCATGGTCTGACATTTCAGACCACTGTGTTATTACAAATGTTTGTTTTCTTTAATTTTGTTGGTGCTCACATGTAAGTCAGTACGCCAACATATATTGCTATTATTTGCCTTAATTAAGAGGGGTCTAAAATTTTGTGGATTTTCATGTTTCTGGGTTTTCAGTTCTTTTGTTTTAGTTTATAAACACTTCTATTGCATGAGAAAATCTACCAAAAGCATGGCATAGGCAAGGTGTGGAGGAGCAGGAAAATCAGTACTTCTTCCATGCTTGCTACTTCAACCAAATGCTGGGTTCCTTCGCATGAAACTTGAGCTCCTGGTAGTAGTGAATGAGACAGGCTAGATGAGCCAGCTTCCAGTCCTCTTTTTATGGATATATAGTACTTGTTTGCATTTGCTTGAAATAAAATCATGCTGGTATGATTCATTTGAAATATACAGATAAAGCGATTACTTACCATGATTCTGATTTTCCAGTGCTAACTGCCATGGATTCCTCTCAGGAAGATGTGCTCCTGAGCCTACTGTCCGAGGGCTGTAGCAAAGGCGACCTGAGGCTTCTGAAATCCACCCCCAGACATGGCACTGGCTCAGTTGTGTGTTTTTGCCCGGCTCCTCTGAGCAAGCTCAGGGCCTGGAGCTCTCCCTGGTGCTGTTGGTGGTGGCCTGGCTCCAGTGCTTGTGGGGTCACAGCTCTCCCCACAACAGCACCGCACATCGGCATCGGTGCCTCAGGATGGCAATCCTTAGTTGACCCTAAGTTCTTGGAGCTGTGCACTGCACATGTGTGTATTTCACTCTGTCCTTCTGTTAACTTTTGATCGTGTTGATTGATTTCAGCAAACTGGATAGAGTTACCCAGTGTAATTAAATATTGACACATTTGGGGATAGGAGAAAAAAAAATTAAGTGGCCTCACCGGTGTCCCACCTAAGGATGAAGGTTGCTGAATACACTCACACAGGAGGGAACCACAAAACAAAGAAAATTTGTAAACATCCCCATTGCAGAAAAAAAGCTCCAATTGACTAGAAGGAGATTTAACAAAAACCATATTTCTGTAGGAAAACAGGCTTTGCTACTGCTGAGTGTCACGGAACTTGGTTTTCTGAGTCTGAATCCAGTGAAGAATGGGACATGCACACTGACAGGAAACTTGGTTTCACTTGCTCATTATACTTTGTATTTTCCTTAGTTGGCAGCTCCCATTTGAAATTTTTGAAAAGAATGACTATTTTCAGACTTCTTTTTTCTTAATGTGACAAGGAAAGCTGTTCATCTGAAAAAATGGGGTTGGTTCTGCTGAACTGTGTTATTACTTGATTGTTTTCAGATAAATTCCATTCTCTGTCTGTGACATAATTAGTTTCCAAACTCATTGTGTAAAAACCTGTAAGTAAACCTTCTGATAATGGAAGATGTTCTGATTTGAACATCTTTCCATGAAAACTTCTGATTTGAAGGGCTAAGTTAGGTGTTCTCCCAGGCTGGAATCCTCATTAGGATACGCTTTATAGATGCATCTGATTTTTCATCTTTGAGATTAAATGCTATATTACACAAATTTATTCTCTTATAGACCAAATGGTAATGTTTGGTAGTGCTACATTCTGTATTTATTGTTTGAGGGAAATTACACATTTCCCTCAAATGTCTTGGAATTTTCATATCCGAAATGAAGTGTAATATATCTATCCTGAGAATAGCTTCCCAATAGCTTGTGTTTGGTTTGTTAGGAAACCCGAGGCTAGCAGTACCAGACAATTTTTTTGAACTCCATTATATTACATTATATACAATTTTCTGTCTCCTGATGGAAAGTCGTAACACCTAAAATAGAGCATTCATTAACTGATGCTTATAGGAAATAACGTTCTGTTCCTCTGCAAGATTGGCTGTCCTTGATAGTTTCTTTCCTAAAACAGCAGTGAAAGAATGAAAAATGGGTTTGCTGCTTCCTAAAACCATATTCAACTTTCCTTACTTTCTGAACACGTGTGGAAATATTATTGTAATTATTGTAATGCATTGATAAGTACAAATTCCTGGTTCCAGAGGGCAATTGTCAAAAAGTTAGTTTTCTAAATGGGAGATGGGATGGGGGGGAAAAAAAGAGGGACACTGTTGATAGCAAAAATATTCAAGGAGAAAGAAGAGAAACATTAAATACTGTACACGTAGAAGTCGGATTATCATCTGATTTAAGACAACCTGAGTCTGGTGAGCTCCAGTATCTGGGGCATCCAGACCCTTCCCTAGTTTAGACAGGAATGTTTTGACAGCTTTCCTGATTAGAGATAACACTGATGCTGTGCAAGTGCAGCTCCCTGCACTGCACCTGGGACAGGGATAGGCACTGACAGCTCATCAGGCACGAGCTTTTCCTCTGTGCTGCCTGCCTGTTCTACACAGGAGTGTGCCGAACACTGGTTTGGGCTGGAGCTTTGCTAGTCAGCCTGGTGGGTTGTGAGAGGCTGACTCCGCCAGTGCCAAATCCATGTTCTGAGTGCTTAGGGCAACAATCCTTGAGTTTCCTTACTGTACTTACATGGTCCTTGCTGTACTGCTGCTCCACGGGATTTACAATCTGTGAGTAAACTGTATCATGAAGTGAGAATAAAGTATTTCACATCTTTTAATAATCCAATTATATGTCGCAAGTACTTGACTATGAAAGGATAAAATCCTGCCACATTTACAAATCTGATATAATTTATGATGCTCTCAAGTGATACCCATCTGTATTTATCACTTAAGCTTAGGAGATGTTTTTGCAGCATAAAACATGTAAGTGCATTGGAAATCTTTGCATTTATAACAGTGATGTGCAAACAGAGCTGTTCTTATTCCATCCAGTCTGGGAAGGGCACAGCATCATCAGAAAATAATTGCTCTCATGCTCACAGTCTGGATCACTTCTCATTGTAAGGGCTGTAAATCAATGCTAGACACTAAAAAGCAAACAATTTATTCTGGAGGAAAAAATGGTTTTAAGTGGCTAAAGAATTTGTCCCTTCGGAATGGCATATTGAACAAATACCTGCTTTCTGTAGGACACTGACTGCTGGGTTCTGTGTTTCCAGGTTGTACGTGCCTCCAGGTGTTGTGTGTTCTGAAGAAAATAAAACACTAGAAATATTTTCTCCGGATAAACGTTTATGATATCCAGAGGGCAGATTCTATCTAAACAATACAGGCCTAGTTCATCTCTGCCCAAAATTTCTATGTGTAAATCAGTGAAGTATTCGTGTGAGCCAGGCACAGGCTGAGCTGGTAAGAGGAATAAGAAGCTGCATATTGGGAAAGCAGCAGTGGTGTGTCTTTGGCCGTATTCAGGCATGTTTATAGCTGAGAATAGCTAGAAAGCAGGCTTTTATGTTGAGATATTCTTGCTACCTGCAGAAACAATTTCTCAGTCATGTATCCCACTATATCACTTCAGTGGACAAATTTATTAGACTTTTAATGTTTTCTTGATTCCTATTTTGCTCATTGAAATTTAATGAAAAAATAAATACAAAAGCAAGTTACTGTTATATTAGTCATATACAGGGGTGCTTCCTTTCTGGAGGCTGAATATCGAAGGCTAGATCTGTCCCTCTGATTTACAGACAAAACAGTATCGCTGTGTGTAATTAGCAGGCTGAGTACTGCCAGGTTAGTCACACCATTTAACTTGTGTATATATTGGCTAGGTGAAGCATTTTATTGACATTTTCCAGACTTATTTCTGTCCTCTTTTCCTTTTTTTTTTTTTTTTATTAAATATATATATATATATATATATAAAAGTTAAAAATAAATAATAAATAAAAAAAATTGTAAAAGTTTTTATATTTTTTTATAAAAAAAAAAAAAAAAAAAGGTTTAACAACTATCAGAGCAGCTTCTGAGGACCAATGAAGAATAGCTTACTTTCTGATCTTAAAAATTACTGTAGGAGTTTTGAACATTCTGATGCAGAATGCAGAAATTTGGCAGTGAGTAATTCTGAAATGAAATTATTCCTCTTTCCATGCTTATGAAAAGCAATTCAGAACTGTGTGACATACAGATCCTTGGCATTCTTGGTGGAGTTTATTACACATTTGCTTTGATTTTCACAGTACTTTTGCCTCAAACAGAGCCCAAACCACATTGATAATACCATACAATTGAGGACTGTGGACATAAAAATGGGGTAAAATTAAGGTTCTAAGGGCAACCTATTTTAGGCATTTCTTAACTTTGAAGTGCCTGATTTTCCAGCTTATTTTGAAATAGTTTTTTTGTGGGGAACCTGATAGAAGGTCATTATGCTATGCACAAAGGGAAAATAATGAAGGAGACTAGCCAAGTGCAATAAGGCTGGTTTTCAAAGGCTTTGAAATATTATTGTTACTGGGCCTATAAATATTGTTTAAAAGCCTTTCAGAAGACAGTTTCCCCCTAGGGGTGCTGTACAAAGCAACAGTGTTCTCCGCTAGAATGTCCTTAATACAAGGCTTTTAGGTATTGTTACTGTCGTTAACGTCTTTATTCTAAAAATACTGAATAAAAACATTTCTGATGTGTCCTCTTCTTCCCCTCTGAGATGTTTTCTTGTCCTGGATCATGCCTAGCGCTGGATGTGGGTGACTGGAGCTGGCTGGCTGTACCATGCACAAGCAATAAGATAAAATCGTGCTAGACAATAAATGAACAGGCTTCATTATTTACTGACTGGCTTAGTTTGATAGGGAGATTTCTGTATTTTCTTTCAATTCCATCTGTATGTTCAGTGTCAGAGCTGTCCAAAATCTCCCTGTGGCTGCTCAAGACACCTTCCCATTCCCATATGCCTCTTTTTTCTCCAAACAAGTGTGCTAAGTACACTGCATTTCTCTGGGGAAGTTGTGTTCAAGCCACAGCCTGCTTTAAGCATCCTCCTTCGGAGAGGGATTTGGTTGCCTGGAAACTGCAGCTGGTCAAACTGGGGAATTTCAGTTCCAGAGGATTTTTTTTTTCTTTTGGGTTGAAACAAAGACTACAGAATTTCTTCCAAAATCACTGTTTAAAAAATGGTCGGTTGAGCCTTTCATTCTATTATAATCCAGAAGTTCAATTTTGAGTTTGTTAGAGGATAGGAAACATTTAAATTGAAAGTTATCTTGGTATTCTGCTCCAGAAAGGTTAAATTGGATCATCTCGAGTTCATCAGAACACTTTTGCAGCTTCTGTTTGGAAAACAAAGCTCTTGTAGGAACGTGTTTGCATGATAAGTTTTGGTTTTGACAAAAGATTGTTCTCAATTCAAAAATGTTAATTTGGAAATTTTTGCAGGGGGTGTACTTGTTTCTCTAAGTTTGAAGTTGGGGTTTCTCTTCACGACAGTGACTTTTTAGTCCCTACCCATTATGTATTCAGCTTAGGAGCACTGCTGTATTTCTTCCCTCTGTCTGTACGGCCTGGCTGGGTTACCCAGCTCGGCGTAGTGTCTGGGTGGGCTGTTGGTGAGCGGCTGTGCGTGAGCGTGTCTCCTTTCTGAACGGCTGGTCACGAGCATGCACAAGTGCAGCCCCTTTAGTCTGGGGTTACAGATGCTGTAGTTGTACACTTTTAATTCAACAGTCATTGGATCAAAGCAAGGAGCTGGATTAAAAAAAATAAAGTTGTGCTTTACTGAGCTCAAGGTGAAGCTGATGTAAGAGAGATTCTTTATATATATATATATATATATATATATATATATATATATATATATATATAATATTTTTTTTTTTCCTTGAGCTTCGTGATCTCCTTCTTTCCTACCTGCTTACAAGCTCGAGTAAAGAGGAAGTAGTGTGATGTTTGGCACTTCTTTGATATTCTGCTGGTACTGATATTAAATAATGCTGGAGAGTATAGATGGTAGTTTCTGTAAATATACAGAGTTTCTGTAAATTAACTGCTGGAGAACTTTCCATAAGATACAGGATGGTTCCTCTTCTTCCCTTTACTCAGTCAGGTAGTTTCATTCTAAATTGTCCCATTGGCGCATTTGTTTATAACAAGTTTTTTTTTTTTTTTTTTTTTTTTGTTTGTTTGTTTGTTTTGTTTTTTTTTGTTTTGTTTTGTTTTTTGTTGTTGTTGTTTTGTTTTTTTTTGTTTTTTTTTTTTTTTTTGTATTTCTATTATACCACTAAAAGGTTATCAATAAAATTTACCTTTCAGTCTCAAATGTCCATTATAACTTCTATCCATTATGATTCATTGCAAGTGCCAAGATATCAGGATAGGTCTAGTATCAATTTGATTTTATGAGATTGTCAAACTTTCATAAAATGGTATGATTGTGTTAGCTGATTGACAGCAGGAAACTCACATTTTGGAGACATAACTTTGCTGTTCTTTTCATTTTTAAGTTATCTTCATTTCACTTTGAGCATTTTAAAGTTAACTGGTTTGGCTGGGCGTATGTTAAGAGTAGAATGTGTAAATTAAAAAGTAGGCAGCTCGGAGCACAAGCATTACTGTAATGACTTCATTCAAAGCAGTCTTTTCAAAGGAAGTGCTGACCTACTTGCTTTTAATGGGGCTTCTTTAATCATACATAATTAAAAATTCTTCTTTTTTTTTTCTTATAGGAACTCACCACGTGAAAACTGTTGTGAATCAAAATGGTCACTACCTAGAAGTTACAAGAAGTTACGCAGCTACAAGAATAAATAGCAAGTAGATACTCCTTTTTTTCCTTAATAAATATTAATATTCTTGTAATCAGGGCTGTTTAATTGATGCACATGCATAGACTTCATTCTGAAAGGGTGCTAAGCAGCAGTCACTAGATTTTCATTCTAATGTCTAAACAAAAAAGAGGAAAAGAATCATTTGAATGAATTAACTGACAATGCACTACTTAGTAGTGTACAGTGTGTGTCTAGTCTGGAGAGTGCTAAATTGCAAGTTCTTTTAATGCTTACCCATTCATTTTAAAACAAATGTTGCTTTTAGAGTATTCCAGCTGAAATCTACCAAAATAAATGACTGTATTACAGATTTACACAAGTACAGGGGAGAGTAGATTCCAGCTACACCGTGATTATCATCTGAGGGCTCAGATATTAGGGTATGCTCTCTTCATGAGAAAGAAATACAAGTGTCTTTATGGCCATCAGTCTACTGGGTCAGCTTTAAATTGTAAATGAAAACTTACTTTTCACTGAATTGTTTCCATCTTGAAATTGAACATTTTGCCTTGTTTAATAAGCTTTAAATCTACTTGAAAAGGTTATGTTGCAATTAATTAAAATGCAAGTAAACAATGAACAGCAATCTAAATATGTCAGAAGGGTTTGCTGTATTTTTATTGTTATGGCATTTTGAAGTGAAGTAAAAGATTATTTGCAAAGTGGGCATTCAAATCAAAGTGAAGTAGGAAGATACAAAATGAAAACTAAGCAGTATGCAGCACTATTGGAACAACCTCTCTAAAGTCTCTGTTGCTTACTTCTGGTAAGATTAGTGGGATTTTTAATATAACTTCCTTCTTTAAAAATGTAACCTATTTACTGGTTACATATTAGTAAAATGTGGAGCCTCTCTTTGATATTTTTTTTTTTAACCCCATTAAAAAGATTTTTTATTTTCCTAAGTTTTACTATTTGTGAAAGTCAGCCCAAATGTGTTTGGTAATGTCTGGTTCATCTCCAAATTGCTTGATGAAAGGGACGATCTGAAAAAATCCAGTCCGATATTATACTCGTGTAAAAACTTGATAAAGAACCAGTAACAGATGTCAAAATATGTCAAGGCGAGTGCAGTGGGAGTATCACTTGGAACACTGTGAACTTCTGCCTGTGCTTTGGTATGTGAGCAATGAATAAACGAAAATATCGTAACCAAAAGCAGACCTGGAATCTCTGTTAATAACCTTACATTGGCCATTGGGAATACATAGTTGTTTTTCCTCAAATTTTTCCTGAAGATTCAAGAACTGTTTCCTGAGATACATACGTGATATTCTTTGTAAAATAAATCGAACAGCATAGATGTGTGTAAATATGTATATATTAAAGTAGCACGCTAGGTTCTCCAGAAGTGGAAATTAACGTCACCTTCAGTTAGGAATGTTTGCTTATTTACAGAAGAGAAGAAACTTGTGTTATGTTCAAGAGATGTAATTAAGGCTGAGGCACATTCTGTAGTATTTTAAAAGTAAAAAAGGTTTAGGCTGCCATGGTTGGATTTTTTTTATTTTTTATTTTTTTTTTGTGAATCATGCTGAGGAAGCAGATTTTTGCAATAGGTAGAGTGGGATATAAAAACCAATCTTCTCTGAGAGCAAGTCTGTTGTATTAATCAGGTTTTTCCTTAATCCTGCTTCCATGTTAGGAGGAATTCAGAGGCAAAACTGCTCGGATTTAGCAAAAGTAGGATTTCATCAACATCATGGATCTCACTTAAAATGTGACAACATATTTTTTTGTAACAGTGCTTTTTGTTCTTCTACCAGCTCTCCTGAATTCAGAAAGATGAATGAATGCTACTCCTGGTGTACTTGTCTTGAAGTGAGAAGGGAATCTGGCCGTGCTGTGCACTGGCATGGGCTTTATGCTAATCTCAGATAGGGCTGGGCTTTTAGAGCGACATCATGGCAGTAAGCACCTTGCCCCCTGTCCTGTGTCAGGTGCTTGATAGAGTAGTAAAAAATACTTTACCGATATGTACTTTATCACATGATGCTGTGACACCAGAACATCTGTCAAGGTGATCTGGACTGTAGAAGTTTTGGTATGAACTTTGGTATTATATTATGCATACATTTCATTAGAAATATTATATTTGAAATCAAAATCGAATTGCATCAATATATTAAACATTTAACTGTATGTCCATGATTACTTTTCACAGTACAGAATATGCTTTAATTGGTTTCAGTTAACTCATTTGTAATTTGGAAAACAAAAATGGGAGAAATTGCGTTGCAAAGTACAAAACACCTGTTCCAGAACTATAAGGATTCTCTGTCCCAAAATCTTGTTTTATAATTATGAGGAAAGTGAACTGAAAATCAAGAGATTTTTTTAGCAGCTACCTCTTAGCCTCAATGATGCTACTTAATTAGTATAAATTTTTACCACTGGATATATAACACTCATCTTTACTGAGAATGTTTTCATGTTTACTCCTTCCAACTCAGTGGTTGCCTTTACTGCTGTCAAATTATGGAGCCATTATCTATCTAAATAGATCTGAGTTCGCCCTGAAATCAATATAATGATGCCAATTTAGGCCAGCTAAGAGCCCTCTCATTCGTACTGCTTAGACACTGGCTGAATGCAGACACTGGTGCGTGTCTGGTGGAGGGCCACTGAATGATGAAGTGCCTGGAGCATCCTTCCTATGAGGAGAGGCTGAGCAAGCTGAGCCTGGAGAAGGGCAGGCTCAGGAGGGATACAAATAAATGTGCAGATACCTGAGGGCAGGGAGTGAAGAAGCTGGAGTCAGACCCTTCGCAGTGGTGCCCAGAGAGGGGACAAGAGGTGATGAGCACAAACTGAAATGTGAAATCCCATCTGAACATAAGAAAACACATTTTTACTGTGAGGGTAATGAAACACTGGAACGGTCTGCCCAGAGAGATGTTGAAGTCTCATCTGCAAAGCCACGCAAACCTGACTGCACCTGGTCCTGAGCAGCCTTCTCCAGCTGCCTCTGCTTGGTGCCATGCAGGGGTTGGACCAGCTCATCTTGGATGTCCCTTCCAGCCACAGCCATTCACTGACTCCTGACATATTTTTCCTTCCTTGCAATTTGGCTACAAGGAATGAGTTCTACTTTTCTACCTTAAAAATGTGTAGGAAAGTTAGCTATAGTCAGGAGACATGAAAGTGCTGAGGAATAAGATCGTATTCTGGCATGAGCTGCCACTGGTAGTATAACTCCAAGAGCTTCTATGTGAGTCAGTTTGAAAAATGGTCTAACAGCATTGCAGAGCTGATGCCATTTTAAAGGAAGCCCTCTCTGTTCATCTTATCTGATTTTCACAACTCTAGATATGAAAAAAAGAAAAAAGTTCTATATTATTTAGGAGATTAGTCACAGATTCAAATTATATTTCTGATGTGGATTCGTGTAGATTATCTGTCTCCATATAACTGATAATGTCTTCTAAGTAGTGGCATTAACTGAGTGATTTTGAGATGTTTCCTCAAACATCTGATAAGCAGTTCTCTCTCCAAGGAGCATTGTCTGTGTCTCATGCAACACATTCAGAAGAAAAATCACAGAACTTTATTATTCATTTGCCATAGACCATGCTAGAGCATTTTGAATTGAATCTGAGTGGAGCTGACCACTGCTAGCACACCGAGTGATCCCTGTTGGAAGATCCATAGTTAGCATGCCGATGTTAATAAACCACACATTTGCTGGTTCATCCTCGTGATGAAACAATGTGTAAAGGCAGTAAAGAGCAAGGACATCATCTTTGGGTATGTTGTGCTTAATTTCGTGGTTCTGCTAAGTTAAGGTATACACTAGTTTAGGTTCCAGCTGCTTTATTCTTTCTGTTACAGAGACACAAGAAAGTCTTGCTAGGACAGGAAGGATTTGTCATCATAGAAATTAATGTGCAGGTGCTTAGGATTATGAAGCACGTCAGTCAGGGCTGTTTAAAAATACTCATACATCTTTTTAGAAAATGTGATTTCAGTTCTCTGCCTTTAGATCAGCATGCACAAACCCCATCTCCTGAAACGTTAGTTAGTAAGGGCAATTCCACCCCAGGAAAGTGAATAATCAAACCCACTTTTCCTGCCTCACAGTTAGCAGTACTTTGATCCCTTCCTGACCAGGAACTTTCAGTCTGTTTCAAAGAGAAGAGTTCCACACATGCTTTCGAGGAAATTCTTGAAGCTGTCAAAATCTGAAGTTGGACAGCTAATTCTGAAATGCAAGTAATTTACCTAAATTATTTGGAAAATGTCAGATTTAAATTTTTAAAAATAGCTGTGAAATATATTAATTTTTGTTTCAATTACTTGGTTATTTGTCACTAAAAGTTCAACATAACATTTGATGTCATTTGAGATTATTTGACATGGCATATGGATGTTATATACATGAAAGTCAAAATATTGTCTTTGTTTCATTTTATTTTATTTTTAAACCACTACAAACTGCTACATTTTGCCTTATTTTCTTGGTCAAAGTTTCTCTTGTTTGTGTTATAATGGAACATCTTGACAGTTTGAATCAGAAAATATTAGACACCTTGTGAGTAAATTGGAGGAGCAGCTATTTTCAGTAGTCTAGAAATGTTATCACAGTCTAACACATGGGTGTTAAAAACAGCTGCTCCTCTAATTAGTTCAGAGTGTTTCATTTTTCTACATGACTTGAAATGATAAGTCATGCCATACTGTGCACTGTTACAATAGATACAACATGAATTAATATAAAATTTACTAAATACATTCTTAAACAAAAGCCTGTCTCCGAAGTTGGTCTTGAAACTTTGAAAACTGATTTTGAATCAGAAGCACTGAGTTTCAGTGACCTCACACAATGTCTTCACAGAATTCAGACAAGAAATTTTGAATGGGGATAAATCTCATTCTGTGTGCTGACTTTCGTGAAACTTAATGGCATCAGGGATGCTAATTAATGCTCAGTCTGGATTTTTGGAGCGTGGTATTCACATCTTACTTTTGCCTGTGTATGGGAACACAGACACTTGCACAGCAGTATTTTCTGTAATACGCAAAAAGTTTGTAACACCGTTGTTGAAATATTAATCGAATTTGGATTAGATTATGGGAAACCTTACTTTTTGTTCTTCTTAATAGTAAAAGATCAATTGCATTTAACCAGAAATGGAGCCAGCAGTGCCGGGGAGCTTTGTCTCAGATTCTTTTTTCCTTTTCCTCATGAAAGAAAGACTCATGTTTTGTGTGACTTCTCACTTCTATCTCTTTAAAGATGAGAGAGCTTCTATGTTAATCATCCGTTAATCATTGCTCCAGCAGGGCTGTGCCTGACCCGTGCTGGGAAGCTCAGGGCTGGGCACAGCTCTCCGGGGGTGGCCTTGTAGTGCTGAGGGGGGGGGGGAATTGCCCCTCCTGACACGTGAAAAAGTTGTGAATTACTGACAATACAGATAAGGGTAGCAAACAACTTAAACATGACTAAACAAGAGAAAACCACATTTTTATGTAGAATGCTTGCATTTTAATGCTTATGGATACATCTTAGTATTAAAATGTACATTCAGAAGTATATGTTTATGCACTTCTGAAAGGAAATGTTTACATGCAAAATTCAAACCTTGATTTCATCTGAGAGTTAAGAGCTGAGATTTTGGTTGTGAGTCATCTTTAGTCATAGCAGAGTCTGACATTTCTATTTGGAAAGGGCAAATACTGTACACTTAGGCGGAGGAGTTTGGCCAATTTAAATTTTTTATTGACTGATGTAATGTTTCAGAAGTGGAGGAGAGGAAGAAGTGAACATCCTCTGTTTACCTACTCCTTTATTTTTGTTTAATATCATGAAATCATGAAGTAATATACAATGCCATTCTGGTATGCTTTTTCTAGAATTAACTTCACTTGTAAAACATGCACTTTGTATTTCAATGGGCCACTTGTATACATATGCAATATCTTTCAGGATCATAAAAGTGTGGGTTAGAATTTAGCTGCTGCCAACGTGCGTGAAGTAGGAAAAATATTTGGTATGCTTTTCGCCATGAAAATGCCAGGGAGCCACACTATATTAGTTACACCGTACTTCAGAATATTTTTCAACAAGCTTTCTAATTTCAGATGTGCGTCTGTAAGCTGATGGTTCTTCTTAGGAAAACTCCCTTCAAGAGAAAAAGTAACTCAAGAAAATTTCAAGAAACAACTTGTTCTAAACCAGAATGAACTTCTTTCTCAATCAGACTGACATCTATGATAATCATCTTCTAAATCCAGAAGACAGGTTCTTTGTCTGCTAAATAATATCTTCTTTCTATCATAGAAGGTGACAACATGAAATCATTTTATTATAAAGGATTCTGTTATAAATTGATGCTCGCAAATCTCAGTGCTAGTTCAGCAACTTCCATCCTGATCTCTCTAGAATTTTTCAAACTTTACAGGTTTCTCTGTTACTTGGGGACGTGCTTACATGTATATATTCTTGATTCAGCTTGCAACCAATCTGAACTGGAAATAGAGAGTAAGCCCCAAATAAGAAGGGAACAGCACAGATTCGCCGCTGTGCTGCTCTGCTACCTGCTGAGGGGCTTCCATCCTCTCAGTGGGGCTGGCAGAGCACAGGAGGAGAGCTGGCAGCTTCCTCTGGCTCATGGGCATGTTTCCCTCCATTCAGCGAGTGAATGGGGAGCAGCAGTGTTTAAAATACTGTGGGAAAGGAGCTCAAGTGAGATTTCACTTTACAGTGTCTGTTCCCCAACTTTTACTTAAGTGCTGTCACCCATATTTATAGGCTAGCAACTTACCCAGAATATTTTCTACGTATTGGTTTGTAAAACTGTTTTCACAGCATTTTTCCTCAAAATACCTTTCAGGCTCTTGTATTCAGAGTAAATAACCAATTACACGTGAGTTCTGTGGTTTAAATAACTAGGGCAGTTATTTGTAAACCTTCCATACTGTTTGCCTAACGCCAGGCAGTGGACAGGTATGTAATGGGTTGTAGATTTTTGCTAATGAAAATAAATGTACCAGCGTGTTACCAGAATACCTTGTTTCTACCAGCCCTGGCATTTCTGCTTCGTTTGTTTGCTTGCCCGTGCTGTGAAATCAGGTTGCCAAGTTTTTGGAATGGGGACTAAGCTCCATCGTTTTTGACTAGTCCAATTTGACTGCAGCCTCTGAGTGTTATGCAGAAGTACAGGGCAGTTATAATAGATATGGGAAGTTTGATACTTGTCTTGTTCCTGAATATTTGAACATCTGGACATAAAGTTAGGGAACTGATTAGCTTGTCTCCGTTTCCATCAGAAATTGATGTCACAGCTGCAAACTTTCTCCTGTTATTTTTGTTATTTTTTTTAGATATCTCTATTTACATCAAACAAGTCAGTAAAAAAAAAAAAATCCTTTTAATTTTTTATGATACAGAAATAAGGCCAGGTGCGTAAGCAGAAATGTCTATTTGTTAGAATTTAGCAATAGATTTCATCATATTAGAATGAACACTGTAACACTTGCTCTTTCATTTATAATTGCCAATTTAAAGTAACCTAAGAGACTATTTGGAATTGGTCCTATGATACACTGAACATTTAGATGTTGTCAACGTACAAGAGAGATAACAAAGGGAAAGACTTGTTGAAATTTATGTTGATCTCCAGCTTCATCACAGTAGTTAGCTTCAACCTGAAAACAGGACTAATTTTTGATTTGTGTCTATTTTGACAGGATTAAAACAAATGAATAAATATGTTAGAGATTACATGGAGCAAAAAGAGGCAAGACTGTAATTAAAAAATGTCAGAATTTCAGTTTTATTTAAATGTAAGCAATTTAATAGCTTTCATCAAAACATCTCTACTGATAAGAAATGGTTATGCTGAGAACAGAGTAGAATGTGCATTTGAACACAGTTAGCATAAATGGTATTTGGTGAAGACATTTAATGAAGTGAATGTCATTGAATATGTACGAGAGGCACACATCTCAGATTCACATTTTCTTACTTAATTAAGGTTTTGTGAACTGAACAATATCAGCATACTTACCAATTATATTTCCTATTTTCAAAAGATTTTTAGCATTGAAAGTTTTAAATTTAAAGTAATTCCTGCATGCTTTTGGTAGCTGTAAATAACCAACTGTTTGAAACTCAAAATATTGTCTTAGAAAGTTAACAAGCAGATGAGCAGGCTGGAAGTTGTAAGCATCCAAACCACAAAATAGGAGCAATTTATTTTAGGGAGTGAATTTCATAACTAGGAAGGAATTAATTGTAAAATATGTGTACAGTGTTTGGGATTTTTAAGTTAAATTTGAAGAGTAAAGGGAGCAATTACACAATACGTTGTAAATAGCTATTTACAAATAAGATGTAAACCAACCAAACATTTAAAATTGCTAAGGTAGAGCTTTTCTGTCATTGAACAGGCAGCAAGCATGTTTAGGAGTATAGTTTATGTCTATTTACTATTCTACAAGACTCCATAACCATAGTTGCTAATGTCATTTATTTATTTATTTATTTATTTTTTTGAGGATCATAACAATGCAGATATCTTAGAAGAAACAGGATACGTTTCATCTTCACAAAAACTTTTCCCAGGCTGCTGCATTATGTAATGAAAGAGGACACCTGATAAAAAGGAGAGCTTTGAATGTCCTTTGTCTAAATTCTTTTCCCTAGTCTCATATACATGTATTTTCAGTGTACGAGTTGAACTTCTGAAAGAAAACCTATGAATAAACCAAATCATAGAACCTTAGAGTTACTGAAATTGAGAAGCAAAGAGTCTCAGGTCCAACTCCTTACTCAAAACAAGGCCAGCTTTGATGTTAAATTAGGCTGCTCATCCTCTTGAGTATCTTCAGAGATGAAGTTTCCTCAGACTCTGGCCCACCCATTGTAGTGCCGTGCATTCGTTACATAGACCTTTTACCTGTATTTAGTCAAAATTTCCTGTGCTATTACTTGTATCTATTACCACTTGGCCTTTTCTTGTGCACCTCTGAAAAGAGCCTAGGTCTGTCCCCTCTGTTATCCCCCTGCCTGTAGTACATGTATGTAGAAGGCAGCGGTTGAATTACCTTGCCCCTTCTCCTCTGGGGGCAGAGCATCCCCACCTCTCTCAGCTTCTCTGCTTATGCCATGACCCAGACACCTGGCCACACTGCTGTGCTAGGCTGGGGGAGCCCATGACAGCTGTACATGACTTCGTTTTGCTGATAGAGAAGCCATTTCATGCATTATTTTTTATTGCTGTATTTATGTTTTTATTACGGTAAAGGAAAAAAATAAAGTCAGTTTAAATTACAGTGCTTTAGAAATTTTGTTTTGTTTATGCCTTAGATCATCAGATAATGTCAAAAAAGATTCTGCAAGGATGAATGTTTTTGATGACTTCATAAGTTTCTTTTGCTTCTTCTGAATTTCCTTCTTCCGTTAGATCTGTGTCTATTCTATAAAGTTCATACCTATAAATGAGCCTCTTGGCAAAGGAGTAAGTAGGTATAAATAGCCTCTGAATAATTTTAGGTCAGTTATCAATGGGAGTATGAATCTTAAAAAAAATGAAGGTCTACAAGAAAATTCCAGTAGGGCTCAGCAGGAGCAAGAAACCATTTGACTGGAGATGGAGTTGAAGAATTTAGGTAATAGATTAAAAGATAAGGTTGTAAGCCATAGTAGGATGTCATAATTCACCAGGAAAGTTCTTTTTCTCCTATACTTCTCTGCCTCTCTGTTTTTATTCGTTAAGAACAGTAGCATGGACTGTTAGGATGTTGTTCATATTTCTGATACCATCTGTTTTCCTTGGTGGGAGGGAGAAACGGGATTCATTCCAAGCTGTTCCAAATGTTTTTTCCTCATTCAGGCTGAAATTCAGATGTTCATGTTCAGTTTCTAATGCGGTTCAGTGGCACTTGCAGTACTGTACTCTGGGCAGTCTTGATCCATATGTCACTTGACCCAGCAAAGCTGTAATCACCTCTTTATAGAGATAAAAAGGTCTGTGGCAGTTGCTATGAGATCAAAGCACAGTGGTTCAGCAGTGAAGCTATCATTGCATCCCTTTGCTGGATTTGCAATTTACTCTTTCTTGTGTATTGACTAAATGCTTTCCTTCAGCCACATGTTCGGCTTTTGTTCCCATTCTCCACTACCTCTACCTGCTCCTGCTTGTCTTCTCTCTAATCATCGTGACTGCTGGTGATTTTTCATGCATTTCCAGATTCTTTCATGTCCCTCTCCAAATACTCTTATTTTCTCCCGCATTAAAATAATGGATACTGTCCCGATCTTGTTCTTGCAGCCATCATTTTGCCTGTCCTCATTTTCAGATCAATGTACTTTTTCGGACAGGTAGCTGACACTGAGCAGAGCGATACTCTTTTTCTGTGATTTCAGTCTGCAGTTACGTGCCTTCAAATCAATGAACCTCTGAAGAGGCTGAGAAGCTGGCTCTAAAGCTTATGCCTTAAAGGTGCTCCCCAGTACTTTCTGCTGGCTTTTGCAATGTCTTCTGCAGAAGGGTTTTCTGCAAGTCCCTCTCTTGCATGACAACACAGTGTGAAACTGTCAAAACCAGCATAGCTGAGAGCTGGAAATAGTGGGTGTACTGAAAGACCTGGAAGGTGGCAATTAGAGTTAAATGTTGGTCTTTATGTGTGTAGCCTCTCAAGCCATGAGCAGTAATGATTCTGGTGGTGGTGTCTTGTAGTCCATATCTTCTGCTATCGGTTAAAAGATAACCTTCCTTACCACTCAATAGACGGAGTTAAATACCTTGATAGTTATGAACATTATTTTAAGTCAATTCCTGAGGGAAATATTTTTTATTTTGGCATTATGAAACCCAAAGAAGAAATGTGCGTGATTGATCTTAGCAGAATCATCTCCAAGTTACAAGAGCTGATTACCTGTAGTATATTAGTAAATGCATGCTCTCTGATTTCTTTTCTTTATGTGCAGTGTTGTTCAGTGATCACCCAGAGCTAAGGGCTGCACATTCAGTGCATGGGTTGTTTATTTTTCATGTGGACATCTGTATCCATACAGCAGCCCTTTCTGTTGCCTTCCCTGAGTCACATAAAAATAAGCCATATAGAGACTGAAAAGCGATTAAGCATCTTTCAATTTGTGTGTATTACAAGCATGTTATAAATCTCTCAGTATAATTTAGCGTTAAAGTCTTTTGATGGGTCAGGCAATAGCAAAGAAAAAATGTCAAATACGAAAGGACACTGGAGTAGGTATTGTGGACCATGTCCTGCTGTGCTGTTCATGTAGAGAAAGTTATCAATTCAGGATTTTCAGTTACCAATAGAAGGCTGCAAGAATAATTTAACTTGGAATAAACTGCTGAAATCATGAACTGCCTAGATTAAATTTATAAAACTTTCGAGATAATCCTTGATTCTTTTGCTTACATTGTAAGAATGACAAATAGGGTTTATTCGGTTTGATTATGGAAACAGGCAAATCAAATGCTACATTGACGCAGTTCAGGAGAACTTGCTAAATCCTCATAAAATGCAACTGCTTGAAGGTTGCATTCTGAAGTAGATTAAATGATATTATTGACTGCTTCTGTAGGAATTTAAAGAATTTCAAATATTCCCGAACATTTAAAAATGTGATTAGGAGTATATTTGAACATCTCTGCAAATAGTGGTATGAATATTATGGCATCACTGTAATTCAGTCAGGTCTGGGCATATCTTTTCAGTGCTGATTGGTGTTAACCTAGCACCTGCTTCAGTGGAGCTTTTGCCCTGGCTTCTAGTTGTCCAAATGATTTTACTAGCAGATAGCTAGTACAGAAAACATGCCCATTAAAATACCATAGTGTTGCTAATTCAGTCAAGGACAACAAATTCTGTGTTTCACTTTTCTCGAGCTTAAAACTACATGCCTCTAGGCCGTGTTTGTTCTCCTTTTTTTTTTTTTTTTATAGCCAGAGCAGATTGTACAATGGAAGTTGTATGGCTATTTATAAATTGCTGCCAAAAGGCCATCACTGTTTATATACAGCTAAGACTTAGTTGAGCAGGTAGGTGGATGCTAAAATTTTGCTTAGTGCTTTGTCCATATTTATTTTATCTTCTTTCAGGCTGTGAGAAATTAATTTGGACTTTTAGTATTCATTGTGTTTGCTCAGGGGAGGTATCTTAGCCCTTGAAGAACGTCTGCTAAACTAAATGAGCTGAGACAAGGAGAGACCTTATGTTTTGTAAGAATGAATACTTAACAATTTAATTATGACCACCAGACAAAAGCATGAATAAGCAAGGGAAATACTAAGGAAAAAGCAAAACAAAACACAACACCACAAAACAAAGAAAATCATTGTTACTGCATGGAGAGAATGGGCCAAAGAGCTTGACTCTTCCAGCGTTGGTATGTTCACACCTCTAATTTCTGATGAAATCTGATGAACCCCTCCATTAAGAATCAAGCCTCTGTATTCCTTGAGTGGAACAGTTTGGCACAGTTCTGGTTGATGGTCCCAGTTTACAGTAAAAGCAATAACGTTCTTTTCAGAAAGTTATTGCTAAGATTGCATAATTGGGCATTAAACTTCTGATTATACTTTACAAACTCCAGGACTTTGTTAAAAACCTGACATTCCAATGTACTGAATTTCAGTGTTTGACAGCTCAGCTGTGAGAATTTTTTAGAGAACATTTGTACCATAAGAACAGCATGTTAATTGACTAAAAAAAACTGGGACAGATTAATCATGGGAGGGAGCACTATACCTAAGAGAATGTAGTTCTAGAGCCCTCTGCTGATGAAAACCTTTAGAAATACATTTATTTTTTTTTTCAAATGCCCTGTTTTGAATAGCCTGCATTATTTTTCCCATGGGTAGCCAACCACTAACTTGAGATGGAATAAATTTGCACACTAAGGTGCTGACCAGGAAGCGAGCCTATGGGACTAGCTTGCTCCAGACCCTGAACTTTCACATGGCAAAAGATGAGAGGAGGTGACTGCTTCTTGTTAGCAGGGGTGTCTCCTGGTGTAGCATTAGCATGTGGATTTGGCAAGGACGTCTGATTCAACAGTGGGTGTGATGGTAATGGAAGTTGGGTATTCTGCAAAAAAAAATAACCAGCAAATGGCTGGGTAAAATTGATTTGTCTGTTGGAAGAGTAGAGAGAATAGGCATAAGCCAGAAAATTAGCTAACAGAATGTAAGCAGACAGTCCATATCTGCCCTGAATGGCATTTTGCAGCCTGCCCTCCTGTTCTGCTGGGCTCCCGAGGTCCCAGGCAGCAGCGGCCGGAGGTGTTGGTGTGGGGCAGGGCAATGGCATGGGTCCTGCAGGGGGCAGGAGCAGGGACAGCCCCACGCTGCCCAAAAAGAAGACATGGGTTTGATGTCTTCACACCCTGTTTGATGGGGCACAGGGTGCTTTTCTGAATTCAGTTCTGGATGATGGGGCAGCGGACAGTGGCAAAGCATGTATAAACAACAACCGGAGAAAGCTGCAAAATGCATTCGTGTGTCAAAAACTGGCCTGCAGAAAGTGAGAATGTGCCACCCACGGCTGTCCTTAGGAAACTGAAAGCAAATTGTAAGAAAACATTTACCAGAAATTATTAATTCCAATTCCTTGTGGTGTCTTTTTCTAGTCTTAAATATTCTTGGTGTGTGTTCAATGAACTGTGATACTTACTCATGAAATACCAGTAAATAAGTTTGCTCGTTTGCCATGGCATCATTAACTTTGTCCAAGAGTCATAAACCATTTTTGCATCAGTCTGCATCTTCTCTTCTCTTGTGGTGTTTCTTGTTAGGCCTTCCTTTAGGGTAGCTTCCCACGATTCCTTCCTGCCACAGAATTTGAACTTTGCAAGATTTTAATGAGAAATCAGTATGGTTGGGCAGAAAAAGAATGCTCTGCGGAGATACTTCCAATGTATGCATTCATCTAAAAAAGTCAAAATTCTGTAATTACATAATATAATATAGTCCTTACTGAAATAAAAGGAACTTTTCCTAGTATAAATATATTTTAAGCTCTGAAGATGAAATAAGCAATCCCCAAGTTCTAGAGGCCTTTATTTGAGGGTGTTTATACTTAGTACGTCACTGTTCAAGGGTAATGATGGGACTAATTGGTGTTGAAAGTTCAGATTTAATTACTTGATTCTACCTGAAATTATGCAAGAGGGAATTGTGGCAGCTACTATACACACTGAAATACAAAGGAGATGTACTCAGGTATTTGTAGGTAGCGAGGTATTTGTAGAGATGAATGCCTGTTTAGATGACAAATTGCACTCTTGTATTTGAGTAACCAATTGTCATGGGTAGTTTTGAGATTGAGCTTGTGCTGGCATTTTGGTATACAGGCTTTTGCATTTTGATAATCCAATTTATGAACATACATATAAGCATATTACAGCATCAGTGGATATGGTGAAAGAAATGGGGAGCAATGAAAAAAATTTTAATCTATCGCTGGGAAGGGGGATAGAATGATGAAAGAAAGATAAACTGATGGCAGTGATGGATTTTTTTTTTTTTTCTTCTCAAAATATGAGGTCTGTAGAGAGAAGGGGGAGAATAAGCAGAGGATGAGGTTTTAGTTGCATATGACCAATGGTAGAAAGGTATGTGGGAAACTATCTCAAGGTAGTGCTTCAGTGATGGAGAAGTCTGGCAAAAAAAGGCTTGCACTTTTCTTTTTATGATTGACAATTTTCTATTTTTCAGAAAGCAAAAGTTTGCTTTTTTTTCAAAAAAAAAAAAAAAGTTTGTAGACACATGTTGAACATTTACCATGGTGAGCGAGCAACATGTATTTTCTGGGCAGTTGGTTACATGTTTTTCAAATGTAACCATGTTTTGGACATGTCAAAAATCAGCTTAATCTCCTTGTATTTTGGACTTTGGTAATATCTGGTGCAATGTGATTGTATCTTACACTGAGCACGGTGACAGTGAGGGGGAAGAAAGACAGCCCTTGTTCCAGCACACGTCTGCCTGGGCTCTTTCAGATCAGCTTTCGTTGTGAGTCATAGTTGTCCCTGTTAATTAAAACTTTCTTTTTCTAACTGCAGTTTGGAGTTGCACGTTATTATCTCTGGAACTTTCATTCTGCAAGCTCAGCAAAACGCATACAGTTTTCCTGTAGTAAGCTCCTGCTAAGCTGATTAATATGTCACGAATAATGCAGACAGATTGTGATGTAAAGCACAGGAAAGTAATTGGGTATTCTGTACGATCCCTTTCCTCCACGAGGAAGAAAACCAGACTTAATGAAAGTCATATTTAAATAGCAATTTGTTTAGTTAATGTATTTAGCAGGTAAATTATGTTTTCTATACTATTCCTTTGGATAGCAGTTCTGGCCTTCATGTTGGCAGCAAAAACCATAAGGCAAGAAATAAAGCATATTTCATAATAAATTACAGACCAAATCATCTTTTAAACTAAAGGATTACTTCAAGTAAAAGCTGAAATAAATCAAAGATCTAAGCTTAAATGTAAATTTCCCAGATTCCAGAAAGCACACTTTATAAATAAGGTTATTTCTCTTAGCTTATTGGCATTTGCTCCTGCTTAAGTATCTGAACAGTGGGCCATCAAACTATTTGTAGTTTCTAGCAATTAAAAGCATTATTATTATTATTTTTCAACATTTGCTACTGGCATGCAATGAATTATTGAAATTCTGACAGTTCTTGTGTAATAGCAAACTGAACAAAACCGGAATTTTCCATCAGGTTATGGAAAAACTGTTTTTAGGGGGAATAAGATACAGTTTTGAAATGTAAAAAGAAAAAACAAAACAAAACAAACAAACAAACAAACAAACAAAACAACAGAAAAACAAACAAACAAACAAACCTTTTTTGCTTTCACTAAACTGTCTCTTCTAGTGTCTCTTCTAGGTGTCATCAGTGCCTAAGGTTAAGTGCTTCCATAAATATTTCCTCAGAAAAACTTGCTTAGGAATTTCAAGGCAAGACCAATAGTAAACTTTCACTGATACCAATGAATATCTTGGTAGAAAAGGTAAAGATTTGATCCTTTGTCACAGAGGGTTAAAGTTCTGGTTATTCAAATATTATTCATTGAAATTTTGCTAAATTCTACCTTGAATTTTACTTTTTTTTTTTTTTTTTTTTTTTTTTTTTTAAATCTCCCAAATATCATCATGGTCAGTCAGAAATGAGGTCCCAGGCCTTGAAAGACTCCCTGCTTTGATTCTCGAATACCGTGTGACCTCCAGCCTTCAGGGTCAATGCAGACACACTCGGTGTTGTGTGAGCACCTTCCAGACGTGCGTGGGTCTCCTCCGCTGGGACATCTGGAGGGCACTCCCGGGAGGCTGGGAAGGAGCAGTGTGCCTACTGGGTGCCACCGGAGCACCCCAGCATGAATTTTGGATGAAACTCATGCTGAGTTTCCTACAAGACAAAGCTCAGATGTCTTACAGGTCTTTTCCATCCTGGATGGGTCTGTGGTTCTATGATGTGAACATAATAGAAGGGTGAGCAGCAGAGTTAAACACTAAGAGCTGGATGAAGAGGGCACAGCTTGTACACACAGATATAATCTTTCTGCAGTTTTTAAGAGATCTAAATTATTCATAGTGCTGTTTTTATAAATGAAAACTTGTACTGCAAATTAAGAGGACTATGAGTGCTTTGAAGTTCCCTAATTATTTCAATGATTTGGATTGAAAATGGACACAATGTAAATCTCCTACACAGCACACATAATTAATTAAAGGAGAGAAGAGAAAAGAAAAGTGAATGTCTGGCCGGTGCTAGAGGTGTTAGAGGAATATCAGTGCGGAAAGGCTGAAGAAAAAGATATTTTTTTAAAATTCCAACCATATGCTCAGCTTTGTTCCATTTCATATTCCTAGTCCCTATTATCAAATCTGTTTCAGCACAGAAAATATAACATGAAATTCTGACCTGTATGAATGGGAAAGCTCCCAACACCCCCCTGGGGCCAGAGGAATACCTTCCGTACTGTCTGTGCCTTCAGCAGCTGTAGAATCAGGAATCAGGCTAAACACTTCTGTTTAGCAAAACAACTACTTTATGGGGATTTGAAGAGAAAAGCAGTACCACCATCTGCTAGGCATGGTTGAAAGGAGGGAATGGCACTGGGAGAAGAAATAGTGGCTGAGGAGTTTGGGCTCCAGCCTCCCCTTGCAATCAGCCAGCTGTGCTGTCAGGGTTTAAGCTGGCACTGTGAAGGTGAGGGGTGCAGGGGTGGTCCACAATGGGTGGCCCCTGTGGGGTCGCAGGGGGGCTTGGCTCCCTGCCTCGGGAAGCCCAGGTGGGATGGGGTGCAGGGGCCAGCTCCATGGGTATCGCAAGGAATTGTGCTCTGCTTCCACCTCCTCTGGTGGTGGTGACTTCTCGGAGAGCTAGAAGGGGGTGATAGGGACTGGGCCTGGTACAGGGGTTGACATATTTGTGATTTCTCAGCTTGACAGTGTAACGCACTGCAGAGAACCAACATATTAGCATATTAATGTTGTTGATTATGCTGATAATAAGGGAAAGAAAAGGAACAGAAAAATCATCACTTATCTGTGATGTATGACAAAGAATGCAGTGAAGCGAATTGTCTGCTGTTTGAATATAATTAATATTTTCTGAACCCTCTGGCAAATGTTACCGTTATTACTCATTTCAGCCTTGTAATGCTCTCATTCACACTTTTGTGTTCTTTATTCTCGGGATCTCTCGGTAACTTTCCAGCACTACCAGATTACTTACACTCTGCAATTTCTTGCAGAGTTTTCTGAATGAAATTTTAACAGCAGAGATCATTTTATGTTGATACCTTGTCAGGTAATGTGGGCTGGTCCTACAGTCAGTATTATCCAACGTCTTTCTTTTTGTTTGAGTGTGGACTCAGATCACAGATCATGGCAGCACATTTGGGAACTGAGACTTTCCTGTGAAAAGAAATACATGGAGGGAGTGTTACATCAAACACTTGTTTGGAAGTAAAATAAATTCATCCCCAATCTATATTGGAAAACACAAAAATTGGCTTATACAACCAGTTCTAGAGGCAAGTTCTCAAGTTCTTAACAGTAACACTTTACAACTTATTTTTCATATATCTACTTGAGGCTTTTAAAAAAGATATTAGAGAACCATTGTTTGCTTCTAAAAATTTAAATTTCCTTCAATGCTTTAAAATTATTCTTATTCATGAAGATGTTCAAGAGCTTGAAGATCCTGCGTGTGTGGGGCAGCAGCAGTGGTGCTAACACACAGCAGTCCTGGGGAGGAACTTGCTCTAGAAGAGCTGGCTTAAGGCTGGGTGAAGAGAATCAGTGCTGGCTGATATGTTCCAAACCTGTGAATCCCACAGCTTTTTAAAATTGTCCTACCAGTACTTTCTACGCTGTGTTTTTTTGTTTGTTTGTTTTAACATGCAAATAAACTTGAAGTTTTGTAGGTCTGTGATGATAAAGAAAGAGAGCTTTATAATTGCAGTCAAATCATTCAAATACTGAATTTGTAAATTCTTGGCTAAAATGGACTATTAACAAGAAATCTAGTGGCTTCCAAAGGCAATTTGAAACTAGTTTTCACGTTACAAGTCTTTCAAATTGCTTGCCCAGTAATTGCCACTTTGCAAGGTTTTTTAATGCTGCTAATGGTGAAGTAAAACATATTGATGATACCATTTCGGACCACGTAGTGTAAAACTAAACCAGCTAGGTAAGAATATGTTCAGAGAAATTACTTTTACTTGATTCTTTTTTTTTTTTTTTTAATGAACTTTGAATTGCTTTTTGAGCAAAAAAGGAAAAAGGCTACATCTGAAGGCCCACTGTAGCAGGAAAGGTTTCTGAGGTGAAGAACAAAATTCTTCTATACTGTATCTTGTGAAAAGTTACTCTCTCTCCTACTCTTTCAAGAGAACTGAAGTTTTGTTGAGATAGTTTTTTCCATCTTTAAATCAGCCATACAACAATTTTTTTTTTTGAGCCATACAACAATTTTCTTTGTCTAAATAGGCAAGGAGAACTTTTCTCATGATTATCAAGAAACAGGGATTAGTGGGTTTACTGCACAAAAGATCCATTAATTAATAAGAGATTAGATTTTATTCTAATTAATTTCCATAAAACTACTATTTTCCTTAGATTAGGAATTTGCTTTGTAAGAGAATAAAATGAAGATAACGATAATGAGATGCTTGCTTAAGCTGATAAATAGCAGTTTATATTTATGCTTCTTTCATAGTTTCTTTAATCTAATTCTAGAAAGGACATATTTAAAAAAAAAAAAAAAAGTTTTTAGAAAATAGGCCAAAACATTTTTAAGCTTTTGTGGGGAAAAAATGTTTGCTTTTTATTTTGTTATTCTGAAATGTTGAGTAATTGTGCATTATATTGTGTTATGTATGCAGTTGTTTAGAAATATTTATTAATTAAGAAGATAATTAATTTCCTTAAGCAGAATTCCAAATAAATAAATAAAAATAAAAGATGTACATGTTATCCTAGTTCTGCATTTGAAAAAAAAATCCACCTGCTTGTACTGCCTTTGCAGAACAAAGACTTCATAGCTTTCCAAGTTGCTGAGGGTATCTATGTGTGGTCTGTTAAATATTGTTGAAAATTTAGTTTTCTTACATGTGCAACTGAATAGACAGCCTCATCCCTGAAATTCCTTGAATTTTGACTGTGATATAAATCTTTGATATTGTATATATATAATATATATTAATATATAGCATGTGACTCGTGCTGAGGAATGACCTGTAATACTCAGCTATTGAGAATCACATTTTTTTCACTGGTTTAAAAGGGGATAAGTACTAAGGACTAGTATTTCTATAAGGAAGTAGGAAGACTTTCTTTATCACTTAAAAGCATTAAGGAATCTTATGAAGCAGCAGCGTATACGGTGGCAACCTCCCCAAACCAGGAGTTTGGCATCCTGTTGACTTTTCTAGACTTGGGTTGGGTTTCCAAAGACCTGAATAAGCAATCCTCTTGTAGTAACTATTGGAACAAAAAAAAAGCTTTGTGAAAATTATGAAGAACTAAACTGTAGGTAAGAAAAGTATAATTACCAAAGCTGGAATTAGTCTGGGGTAGAAATTAATGAAGGGTTTAAAAGCCATTAGTCCACAGGGCATGAAATTTTACTTCTTTCAATTGTATCACAGGTCTTGTAGTTCTATACTGATGCTTTCTGAAATGTCTGCAAAGAACAGTGTGAAAAGGACTTCCCAGGGGACTTTTAACAGGGTTTTCCAGCATTATTGTTTGTTCTAATTGCAGAGGGTATATAAAGGAGCAGACTATGGACACATGCAAAATCACTTCTCACCAAAATATATTAAATTTCATGATTTCCTATGGTCATTCTTCCAAAAAGTGTTCTATAAGCACAGGTTTCTTCAGTAAAGTAACTTTACACTAATTTTTGCAGGAAATTCTTAGCAATGCACTGTAATTCTGGTTCAAGTACCTTCCTTATTCTAGTATTGATCTTTTCTTAAACAGAGATTACTAGAGATTGCTGGTCTATCCAAATAGCATTCTGTTTGCTTGTTTGTTTGTTTGATTTCTGAAGATGACAGTTCCAATAGATAACCAAATAATCCCAACAAATTACTTTGACATAAAACCCATGTCTTATCCTAGCCTTTGAGGAAGACAGTGTAGTTAAATCACTTGTTTATCCTTTGCATTTTTTTCCTATTTTTTAAAAACAATTTTCTATTGAATGAGAAATTACAGGTATTTTTATGTACTATAGGAATAGAAGTACTTTTGTTTGTATAAGCAAAAAAAATTTTTTTTTAATGTTTTTGCTGTTGTAATTGCTATTCTTAGTGCAGTTCTATCAATTCATCGCTATTTGTACATTTTCTAGCTGTTCCATTACACTGTTATTGTTCTGGGTTCCTATTAAAATGGGATGTGAGGTTTGTTTTATGCGTTTGCCTACAGTAGAGGAGAATAATGCAAAGCTAAGTGCTTTGTAATGCCTATGGGAAGAATGTTTTTCTGAATAGTTTTTGAAGTACATGTCACTGTTCAATTGTTCATTATCTTCGAATGCCTTGAAAAGCTACAAATAATTTGATATTCCAAGGGCATCTATTTGTATTGTGTCATGGTCTGAAATATGCAGTTGCAAATGCTGCTTCCTATGCTTGAATACAAAGAGGCTGTGCAGCTTGGTAGCTAATTTCATTTTTCTTGTGAAAGACTTATTCTGTGGCCAATGCTTTTACAATTTTCGACTGTTTTGATCTTGTACTCTCAAGTGAGCCATTTGGGATGATTTCTGGAACTGAAGACACGTTGCTAATTGGTGTCAGTGGTCAAGCTGCATACCCTCTGTGTCCTGGCATGGATGCTGGCCATATGGCAAGGTGCAGAAGGTGGGAGGCTGTGAGGCCTCAGCACTGCCTTCCCTGCATCCGTGACACCTGCCTGGTGCACAGAAATTGGTGAAAGCCCTGATCTGAGAGGGAACTGGGTTAGAGGGACGAGGGGGAGAGGGCAGGCACAGCACGGGTGCCACCACTTGGGTGCAGCGTGCGTGCTGCCTCTCCCTCCTGGGAGCACTTCTGGGATGGTGGGCTTTCTCCTCTGGGACTGGGTCTGGAGCAGGGATCTGGGAATTTTCCTCCCCGGTGTGTTTGAAACCACCCAACAGAGTTTAAGCTGAAATGGAAAATTAGGGGGAATACTAAAATAATTTATCACAGGAAATTATAAGTGCCAACCAAGAAACAGGATGTGCACGAAATGTGACAGGGGATCCAGTGTTCCTGGTGTGAGAAGTTTAAATGAGGAATGTTTACAATTGAGGTTCACAGATAAAGTAAATTTGAGTGCCATGTTACATCCCCAGATTTTCACTGTGTTTGTGTTCTGCAGTGGACTATCCCACTGCTAGAACTCAAATAAAAATTAAAGATGATGTCATTTATTAGCTTGAAAATGAATAGCTTCTTTTTATGTTCCTATGAGCCTTCTACTTTTATCTTTTCAGAAGTTTATGTATGCTTTATTATGAAAATGTTTTAATTGCATCAGCTGACTGTAATTAAGCTAAGTTTTATGTTATACAAGCAAACTTGGCATCAGGTCAAGCTAAATTACAAAATTACCTTTTTCTGTGTTTAAAGCTTTACCCTTAAGCCAAAATCAGCCAGTAGAAACGTGTTGGCACTGCCCAGTGAATAACCAGCTGCACTCTGATTTCACTGCTGTTCTTCCAGCATCTTGGTCTCCTTGAGAACATGAAAAAACAGTATTTTTTCTGGCAGTATTTGTATGCCTATCTCCTTGGGATTGCTAGAGGCAGATTAAGAGCTAATAAAATTTAAACAAGAAAATATAACATTTAAGTGTTTTACTTACCTCTGAAATAACAATGTATTACACAATATAAAATTCCTGCAGAACCACAAAAGGGGCATTATCTGACCAATGCTTTTTTTTCATGTTACGTATCAGACAAATAATGGCTTAAGCAACAACAAAAAGTATCTATACTTACTCATATGCAAATACAGCTCAGCTCAGTGAACAAGGAGTGGTCCAGGATCAGAAATGACTTGTTTCCCTTCAGTTGTACTTACATGAAACTGGATTTCTTGCATTTGAGGAGCTGCTGTTCCTTGTAATTGATGAGAAGACAAAGGAGAGCACAAATTGACACTACGTGCTATAATTTGTGCTGGTTTAACAAGAAATGTTGCGTGACTGCATTGTTTATCTCTATGGATTTTTTTTTTCATGAATACATTTTTGCTTTTTCACTGGCATTCCATGAAAGAGGATCCCGATGAGTTTTGCTTTGCTTGGACTGATTTTGTACATTCTTTTCATAAATGTAACTCAAAACCTTGTAAGTGGTTTAAAACATAGGAGATGAAGGTTTAGACCTTCTTGGCTCTATGGTGATATGTTTCAGAACAGCCTGATTTATTTATAAACTGGTTAACATTACATCTCAAACAGATATTGACATTTTTAGAAGTTGAGACTGCTTGATGCGTAGAAAATCTACTTATTGAGTCTTCTCTCAATTCAAAAGAAGTTAGTATTTTGTTTTTAGCAAAATATTATAAGCTGAAACTTACTCATAAGAATTAGATGTGCTTGTATAAATTGTTTGTGCAAGGAAAATCTGTAGAACTGGCATCTAGATTTGAAGTTAGGGAACAGACTGAGGTGAAATAACCCAGCAGTGTATTCTGCTGCAGAAAAATTAATGGGATTTCTGCTAAGTCACTTCCCTGAGTTTCCACAGCCTAAGATAGCAGGAGAGAAGCAGGAATGACAGGTAAACAGACTGTTGGCTTTCTGTTATTGTAGTTTCATAACCAATTAAGCTTCCATATTCTTTTCTTTATTTGTATGGTCAAAAAGACAAGGAATACATTCCACCAATAACTGTGGAAAGCCAAGGAATTCTGTTGATTTCAGAGAAATGAGGTACAATTGTGCATTTGTCACAGAGAATCAGAACCCAAACAACTATGACTGATTCACTTCACTGACTCATGGTCAAACCGAGCAAAGGATCAAAACACAGAGTGTGAAAGATGTCACTTTGTACTCTGTCTGGTGAATGTGATCACACGTGTAGCATTTCCACAGTTAATTTCCATCATTAAGGAAAGCAAGAATTGTGGATGGTCTTGAGGTGTTTTCTTCTATCCCAGTGTAGGGAAATAGACAAAATACTGAGATTGCTTCTTGTGGTTGCACTGACAAATCTCACTTTCCTGTGTTTTGTGGAAAAGTAGATTAAGACATGCAAATTACAGATACCCCTCAGGAAAATAAATTAATTAATTAATTAGACTCTGATCTTGATAAAGAGGGAGTTCCAAACATGTTGATAGTTTCAGAAAAGTGTTTTTCCCCTTTCTTTTCAGTGCCCTGCTTGGAGATGACAACCAAAAGGAAAATTATTGGCCGCTTGGTGCCATGCCGGTGTTTTCGCGGTGAAGAGGAGATTGTTTCAGTGTTGGATTACTCTCACTGTGGCTTACAGCAGGTGCCAAAGGAGGTTTTTAACTTTGAACGGACGTTAGAGGAGCTTTATCTAGATGCCAATCAAATTGAAGAGCTACCCAAGGTAATCCGTGTTCTTCCTGTAATACAGATGTTAAAAGTTATGTTCTTAAATGCATATTCAACAAGTGCTTCAACTCTCAAATAGTTCTTGTTCATGGACTGATTACCTGCTTGCCATGGGCAGAGTCAGGGCTATTAACTCTAGAGATTCAGTCACATTTTTTACATTTTTTCTGCCCTCTCTGAAGAGTCCAAACCACTGCGACACCGTTCTTGCAGATGATGCTGCATGGAGAGGAGCAGAGCCGCCTGCTTCTCTTTGCTTCATGAAATAATAACAGCTGGAAGCCAATGAAGTTTTAAACTGGGAAACTGATAGTGATTTAGAAGAGTTTCTCACACAACAAATAATGAATATGACATTTGGTACCTTGGGAGACCAAGAGTACACTAATATATGGCAGATGGTCTCACATTTGGATCATCAGTAGTGCTGCTTTTAAAAGCAAACTCTTCATCAGGATAAGCTGTTTATCCTTGTGGGAGAAAGGCTAGCACTTTCTGCCTAATATTTTTGTAACTGTAAATGAGGTCCTGCAATGAGGTTACTTCAGTTATCCTTTCTGTGTAGAACTTCTCTTACAGAATCTTTAAATTTGGTCTTCTATCGATTAATATTTACTGTAAGGAATTAAAGTTAGTGTAACTGAAGTGTTCTGGAAACAAAAGAGGGCAAGGTAGTGGAAAAACCAATTAATAGTAGGTGCTAGCTACATAATGAAGCATGAAGTAATGTAATCCATTCCTTAATTGAATTTTTCTCAACAATAATGAAAGATGCTTACAAGTCTTTTAATTAAACATTGCTCCAATGTAATCCATTCTTCATCATCTCCCAACATGTTTCTTACTTACACTGCATAGAGATTTTATATAAATTCTATTTACAGAAGTAGAAAATGTTCTTTTTCCATTACACAGAGTTCCTGTATTCAGATATGATAGTTCATTACTGAAGATTACTCAGTCAGTCAAGAAATTATTTAAAGATGATAAGGCAGGGTAGCTCCAATCTTCAGCTGTCACAGAAAAATGGTATGGAGAACTGCTTTATCTCTTCTCCTACTAGAAAAGACAACAGAGAAACAGATATTTTTTCTGCCCCCATAAATATAAAATAGTTGTGGTTGAGATCGTTTCACTGTTACCGAATACCGTCAGGGCTATTTTTCTCTTAATAAAAACATATGGTTAATCTTGTATATTTTAATTATGCTACTGAAGAATCATACTGAAGAATATTTAAAGTCTCTAATTTAGCCAGGGATTTTTGATATATTTGTCTTGGGTTTCTTGAAAGTATGCATCACCATGGTATTTAAAGAAAATTGCAGTGCAGAATGCAAGACAAATATATCAGGACATAAAAAGAGCTATATGTCGTAATTGTATACGAATAAACTGAGGCCAAAGGTAAAGGGTCCAAAATCATGAAATTGGATTGAAGGCGGTAGTGTCAATCAGAGCTGAAATGTGCATGCTAATGAAACCTTTACATTGCATTGTGGTATCATCTATTCCGTATGTGTTATTTGTGAAACAAAACAGCAGATAAATACATACTTTGGAGAGATTTAAATGAATAGGACTCTATTTTTGCACCTCTTTTGTTTAATTTTTCTTTGTTTTTTAAATAATAACTTGAAGCAAATACCAGGTATTGAAAAAAATCCTTTTGATCAGCCTGGAGCTTGGGTAAATACATCATTAACAGTCTTGGTCTTGTACAAATATTAGAAAATAAATGGGAGCATTAGTTTGCTTGCTTAATACCATTCACAATTTTTGTCTTAAGCCTTTATTAATCATTACCATAAATTAAACAGTCGAAATAATTTCTTTCTCAAATTTTGTGCTTCAAATACTTTTTGCTATGTATTTAAGCTCTTTCCACTGCTCAATTAATATTCTAGGTGACAAAATGCCATTTTTTTTTCTTAAAATGCCTCTATATTACCTAACATTAATTTGTGTATTATATACTCTGATCTACTGTAGCAGAACTTTTCTCTCCTTGTAAACGTGAATTCAAAAAACTGCTTCCAGGAAAAATTTATCGTGTCAGTTTTTTGTTATTTACCAGATGTTATATACCTCTGAAGTTACTCGCAGTGTACTTTTCAAGTTTTCTGTCATCAGAACACTTAATCTTGTTTAAAAGTTTCTTGAAATAAGCAGAGGTAAAAACCCTATAAAATCATGATATACTTTAGTTTACTTTCACTGTTACCTGATACTCTAGACACCAATAAAAACAATCAATTCTTTAGCATTAAACACATGTATCAAAATAATTCTGGCTATTGTTTTTTTTTTGTTTGTTTGTTTTTTTGAAATTTTACCTTATATTTTATGCATTATAATTATGCTTTTTATTTATTTATTTTTTGTTATCCACTATAACTGGATTTCTAGCTCCTATTTTCTCTCTTCCTCTCTCTCTTCCTCTCTTCTCCTCTTTTTTTTTTTTCTTCATGATTTATTGTATTGTTCTGTAATCTTAATCTCTATTTTTCCCTAAACCTAGCTAAGAATTTTATTTTACTTGACTTTGACTTCATTATCATGAGCTGCTGCTGCAAGTGTGTCCCTATTTGCATGAGTCAAATGAATCAATGACTAATAAAACAAACAAACAAACAAACAAACAAACTGATTTTGATGCAGGTGGAGTCACTGGCAATCAGTATATAGAAAAGCACAAATTATATGAAAATTCTTCCCTGCATCTTTTCCCTATAGATATACAGCAAAATCTTTACTAGCATTTAATGGACAAAATTAATGTAATTAAAATAAATGTAATGTGTTGGTAAAATAGGTATTAGTAATGCCGCATATGCTACTGAAGTTAGAGGCTACAATTTAACGCTTAATTGTCTCACTGAGAACTTGAGATATGCAGGGTAATAGCCCATTGTTATAACTCAAATCACAGCAGTGTTAACACTGCTTGGTTTCCAGTCTAAAAGGAATAAAAAGTAGAACATGGGCATACAGTCTGATGATTACATCAAGCTATCCTGATGGCATGGCAAGGCCATAAAGCACTAGAAATTGACAAGGACATCTTTTGAATATCCACTGGCTAAAAAAAAAAAAGTGAGGAACTGTGGGTCTGCATACCTGTATTCACACCCCTGTATTATTGCTGATACAATAGCACACCACCGAATTTCTCCAGAGGGAATATTTTTTCCTAATGGAAACGGGTTTTATTGGATGTCTTTATTCACCAGTTCAAAAGCCTTGTGTCAGTTCGGTTATTGTCAAGTTCCAAGCCTTCTTTGTCTTTGAAGATAAGACTCCAGCACAATGGCTGGGATGGGCGCCGGGCATTTCATTCTGCAGGCCTGACAGCTCAGTGCTGTCTGTGTGTGTTCCCGAATTCGGCAGGTCCTCTGTGCTGCACATTGCTGGGGTCTACAGCAGTTCTAGTGCAGCAATCTGGCTAGAAACATCAAGAGCAAGCGCTAGAGCCTACTGCTCACCCTACTTTTCAGTCCAAAATGCTTAAAGAAAGCTTAAAGAAAAAATAGGTACTCTCAGATGTGCTGCAGAGGAACTCCTCATCCTCTAGTGGGAGGTTTCTCTTTATCAAGGCTGTCTGCAGGCAGCAACGTGTCACCCCGTTTTGCCTCCCAGGTGTGCAGTAATTGCTCAGGCTGCTCTAGCACATCAGATTTGGCAGCATGGAAGCGTGGAAGTGTTCCCCAGAGTAGAGGTAGCTCTCGTGTCACCCCTCGGGCCTGTCACTGTGCGCTGCGCGGCCTGCTGCTGGCCCCAGCTGTGGGGCTGCAGGGGGCTGCAGCGTGGTTTCAGGAACGAACAAGTGCATTTCGTGTGAGAAATTGTGGTTCTCACATGGATTTCGTGGGATCAGAAAAGCAGGATTGTCAATAAAAAGGCATGCCAAAGGTGCTATTCAGTCCAAAGGCCCTTTCATGCCCGGTGCCAGGTGGCGGTGGTTCTGGTGTTGGACTTCTTGTTGTGAGCCTTGATTGTTCTCTTGGTTCCCCTTCATGTGATCGCCCCTCAGATTTCAGAGAATAGATGGTCTTGAAGAAAAAGCAGGGGCTTTTCTTTTCAAAGGATTGCAATAGAAAGTTACTGCAGAAAAAAAAAAAAAAATGCCGTTTCAAAATGATTTAGTATTTACTTAGAGTGAAGTACCAGGCTGGCATTTGCACACCATTTGTGTGTTAATTTTCTCCCCTCCAGATACTTGGCTGAGCCATATCTAGGCAATCAAATTGCTATACCTTCTCAGATAGCCTGTAGATGAGTACTTAGGATTTATTCTGATACAGAAGTCTGGAGGAAAGACTAAATCTCTTACAAACATAGCACTGCCATTTGAAGAACACTTCTGAGATGCCCGCTGGTGAGCTCGTCTCTGCAGCATGTCCTGGAGGAGTGCTGAGGAACTCACAGAGGCCGCTCCTGTAGCCGGCAGGCACGGAGAGGGCTCATTCGGCACCTCCTCGTGCAGCCCAGCCCGACGTTTATTTCTGCTTCATCTAAAAAATACATCTTGCCCATTCTTTGTCTAAGACAGCAATAACCTTGAGGTGCGAAGCACCTAAATGTGAAATAGTTTTTCATGACTACTTTCACTTCATATGAGTTTTATTAATTGGTGCAAGTGTGTTATGCTGCATGAGAGTTTTTGAAGAAAGCAGATACGTTAAATAGGTGCTTTCAACACAACTTACTAATTACTTCAGGTTGAAAGGAAGACTTTTTTTGTCACAGTGGAAATTCTGACACTTTATAAAAATTGAATTAGCAATTAGCATTAAAAATCAGGATCATATCCTCAATTTGGGGTGGAGGCATGGGGATTTGCAGATTTACAGAACGTATTTTGATAATGACAATTTTTTTTCTCAAAGCTAGCAAATTTAGTCTGCGTGCACTCAAAATATTTTAAAATGTATCATGCAATTGTTTTTTTAAACAAAACAACAACAATAATTTAGCACAAGCCACAAAAAAATATATATATATTTTTTATCACACCTATGAAATAACATTTTCCTTCAAAATGTTGATTGCAATGACTGTACAGTATTTTACAAAAAACTTCACAGGTTTTGAATATTTCTGCTTCCAAATACTATTCTGGTGATTCTTTTCAACCATGTGTAAGCTGTGTTTGTGATACTAAGCAGTCTTTGGAATGTCTTCTCCAATAACCGCTTTCAAAATATAATTGTATTTTTGAATTCTTATGTAATAAAAGCAATTTTGTGATATTTGTTACTTTAGTATTTAAATATTGTTCCCAAGCTGATTTTTTTCATGAAACCCTGTAAAGTATCTTTTTATGTTACAGCAACTGTTCAACTGTCAAGCTTTACGCAAACTGAGTATACCTGACAATGACCTTTCCAGTCTGCCAACCACTATTGCTAGCTTAGTTAATCTCAGAGAACTTGATATCAGTAAAAATGGTAAGAGATCAACAAGATAAGTATTTTAAAGATTTGTAATGAATAAACAAACAACAATAAGGAAATTTCAATTCCTATCAGCTTGTGTTCTAGAAAACTTGCTCTTTTTCTGGATCATGTTTTGTGTTCTTATCTGGCACTTGACAAGTCCAGGCAGATATCTACCTTGTTTATTTTCCTTTAAAAAAAAATAGAGGTCTCTCTGGTATAGTAAACCACAACAAGTTGTGATTGATAAGCATTAAAAATAGGAGTGTAGGACCATCTTCACTGCACTTAGGAACCATTCCACTTTCCGAAGTGGCTTGGTATTTAATGAACTCTTGTGGACCAGGTTTGCTAGTGTAAGTAAGCATATAAGGCTGCAGATGAACAACTGGATTTACATAGCCAGACCGATTTGCTGACCTGTATTTCAAAAATAGGTATTTACATATTTACACGGTTAAAAACATTTTCATGTCTGAACTTAAGTGTTTTTGTTTTGAAAATTAGACTCTGTCACTCTTGGAAATTTTGAAACATTTATTATCAATATAATCCTAGAGACTCAGAATTATATACGTAGAGAAGGGGGATGGGGGGAAGGAGGGGGGAGCAAAAAAGGAAAAGATGAGCAGCTGGGACACAAATGGAAGGCACAAATATCAGCACAAATGATGTCACTCTAACTCCAGAAATTACATAAACCAAGTATTAACAGACTATTTTTAGTACATGGTATATTGGCTGTTGCAGTACACTTATTTATAGCTTAAATATCTTTTAGAGTGTAATACTAGAAAATTTATTTTCCTGTGATAGCTTATGTCTGATTTGAAAATGTCAAATGAACTCATTTATGAAACAAGCTGAACAGTTTTCATGTGTGTATAATCATACTTTCAATATTTTTTTAGGAATTCAAGACTTTCCAGAAAATATTAAATGTTGTAAGTGTTTAACAATTATTGAAGCCAGTGTCAATCCAGTATCTAAGTGAGTATCAGTAGCTTGTGTTTGTATACTGCAAGTGCAGAAAATGTATGCAAAGTGAACTGAAATTTAAAGACCAGTATCAAGTTTATTTGCAAGATTAATCTACATTTCTTTTTAACTGTTTAAAATCCAAGATGATGTACCTATGAAAAGATCTGTGTTCTGTAACAAACATGGTGTTCCTCCACACGGTGGAGAAAGAAAAGCATTGGCAAAGCAGTCTGTTTAGTGCAGCCTTTAGACATGGGGCTGGCAATTGATGTGTTTGGGAAGCAAGCCGTGCTGCATCCTCACTTCCCATAATTTCTTGGTTGGGACTTTAGCAATCCTTTTTCTCGCTGAAAACTTGTGATAGTAACCACCATCAATCTCTTTTGTAATCTCATGACTTACAAAATGGAGTGAAGGAAGTGAAAGGATGAAACTTTAAATATTTTAAAAAGCGAGAAAGAAAGAAAACACCTTTGTCTTAAAAGCCTCACCTAGGGATGTAGAAGAAGCTGATATAACTTGAATGTGCAAAGTATTTGAATTTGATGTGGTTATAGCAATGTGGAAAAGATGAGAACAGTCAAAAATGTCTGTAAAAAGTTGCTCAGTAAGTTCTTGATAATTTAGGTAGAAAAAGAAGGTGAGAGAGAAAGTCATCTTTCTCTTTCTAAATATATATTGTTATTGTTTCCATAGCAACTTCAGTGTGAGCACTAAGCTTCTAACTGTTTTTTAGGCTGCCAGATGGCTTTACACAACTTCTAAATTTGACCCAGCTCTATCTAAATGATGCCTTTTTGGAGTTTCTTCCTGCTAACTTTGGAAGGTAAGAATTAGTCATCAAAGCACATTGCTCTTTCGTATGAACTCACTTGAGGCTGATAGCATTTTAAAACTGTATTTATTTTATTTTATTTTTTTTTTTAAACAGCAGAAGGTATAGATTTTTGCTCTTCAGCCCTATTTTGATGAATGATTGTTGTTGGAGAAAATTTTATGTCAGCAAGAATTTTATGATGAAGTGAAGCACTTTGCTGGTTTAGGGAAAAAGTAGAGAGAAATAGAAATTGGAGAAAAGGCCTGTCCTTGATCAAATGTGTTATTAAATTGCGGGGAGGGCAGAAAATAACAATATGGTCTATACCTACTGAAAAATGAACAGAAAGAATGTTGCGAGTCAGAAAGGTAGATAAGGAATGACCGAGCATGGTGAAGCAAGCAGAGCAAAAATATTAAAGGAAGAACAAGGGAGAAGGTTCAAAAGACAGCAGAGCAGAAGGAATATGGAATGAGAGTAAAAATAAATACAGGAGAAACTGAGTCAAAAAGTGTTAGAAAAGGATGAAGCAAAGGGCAGAAAAAGCAAAGTTAAGACAATTTGTCCATTTAAAAGTGGATCCTTCCACTGCTAAGGGAACAGGAATGGGCAGCCTTTCTGCCCTCTGGCTGTCCAGCTGGGTAATGAAACTTCCAGTTTGGTAGACTACATGTATATTGTCCAGTAGACAGGACTAAGGGACAAAATAGATATGTTTTAACAGAATTCCTGCAGTATTAGTTTTTTCCTGGTCCACCTAGCTACCCACATGTATTTCACTGTTCCCCTGGCAATATCATCACAGCGCTCCAAAATTAACACTGAAGTGACGTATTTTGTGTTGTAAACAACGTTGGTATGCTCAGATGCTGGCCAACGCAATGTGCTACTCTATTGGCATTTGCTTGGTGGACCCATCACTGACCCAGGGCTCAGGCCAGGTGTTATACTGAGCAGAAAATGCCCAGCTGAAGATGAGTATTTGGAATATCAGAGTAAATCTGAAGACTGCTTTTGCAGTTCACAATCATACAACACGTACAAATGTCAAGGAAAAATAAATGCACGAAACACCCAATTTATCAGCTGTGCAGTGTTTCTGTTCATGGTAAATTTATATTCATTATTCTCTTCTGAAGCTTTGCTGGTACTTTGTCTAGTAATCGTTGATGCTTAAGGACATTTCTAGTATTCTAAATCTCCTAGCACTTTTTTTTTTTTTACAAATGCAGATTTTATCTAAATGAAATGACACTAGTTCCAGGTGTGGTTGTTACTCCATTATGATTATGCTGCTCCTATATCATTTTTCGGTATCCTGCCTTTACAAATCCTTGTCATGTTTCTGAAGCTTCCAACATTAGTGTACAGAAATTGCACTTTTTTTTTAATAACCACATGTGGCTCTTTAACTGTATCTCTCTTATTGCTCTTCTCCAAATTTTAGTGCTTTCTTTATCTCTTCTGCTACAGAAAAAGTCAGTTAATCTCTTATAGTCTCATTTAGCTATGTGAATAAAGTCAGGAATGGAGCCTTCCTGAGCATCACATAAACTTCTCTCCACATTTCTCATTTAAAAGCATTCCCTTAAGCCCTGGTTAAGTGCAAATGTAGGATTTAAAAGTGTTTTCTGCTTTGTTTGGAAGGAAAAAGGGAAAATCATAGCTTTCTAGAAAAGCATATTATTGGGAAGACTGGGGTTTAAGAAAGAGAAAACCGGTATTGTGCTCGACAGAGAACTATTTAGGGCTTTGTTGTATTTTTTTTTTCACTTTCCTTACATACAAATGTATACTTATAGAAATGATGTTATGAGCCTAAAATCATACATGGTGTGACTCTGATGTGACGTCTGTTTAAAAATGACACAGTTACAAACTAGTTTTGCAGAAGCAGTTGATTTCACACAGCTTAAATAATGCCAGTTAGAGTTTGCAAAATGACATGGGATTGTGAAGTACTGTTGTATATAGGTTCTGATTCATGCCAACACTTAGGCATATGTCCTGCTTCTGCATAAAGTACAGTAAGTTAAATGGAGATCTGTTCTGTAGTATTAGTCTGCCTGTGTGGAGGTATAGAAGTCAAAGCTAAAAATGCATAAGACAGTTGTGAACTCAATAGCAGGTTTTTATCCTTTCACAGATCTGGAAATGTTTGAGAGTAATTAACTTTTCCTCTGTTTGCCTCATTTGAATTATTAGTAAAAATAGTTTAGAGTTGTTATGAAAAACTGAGGTATGTCAGTTTTTCAGAACAGTCCAGATAAGGACATAAAAGAAAAATTATGTACATATGAAGCTATTTGTTTCTGAATGCATTTTATTCGATATTCAATCCATCAATAGCTGGATTTATTGTTATACATTATTGTTATATTATTGTCTTATTGTTATACATTAAGCAGATTCATTTTTTTGTTACTGTTGAAATAAGTAGTTTCAAATCATTCTTATGGATTTCTGAACTAATTCATAAAATGAACTAATTATTTTCTATTATGTTCCTAGACTTGTCAAATTGAGAATTTTGGAGTTAAGGGAGAATCATTTGAAAACTCTACCAAAGTAAGTGATTGAATATTTATGTAACTTTCAGTTGAAATTTCCAAAAGTGAAAAATAATTTCATTTGTAGCAATACAACTGTGCTGTTTGTGTTCAGTTATTTTTTTCTACTGTTATAAGAAATTCTGCTGAAGGTTTTTAGCAAAAAGTAAGCATATAATGGAAGATGGACCCTGGCACAGTAGCTGACTGTAACTCCATACCCCAAATCCACAGTGTAACGTTTAAAATATTAAATGTAAATAGAATTGAGAAACAAAACATGGGATAACCCTGGCCAGTGATTATGTGACAGTATTTTCCTCAGCAAGAAGTAATCTGATGTGTTGGAAACATTTTCAGTATAACCTCAGTAGAACAATCTCCTTATATGATCCATGCAGATGTTAAGTGTATTTGGTCATTTACAATGCTATTTGGAAGCTTGTATCATCAGAATATTGAAGAAATGTCCAGTTTGGTACCATTTCTTGAATTATTTACAAAAAAGAAAAAAGTGTGTCTCCGGGCTTTACCATCATTTGACCAACACTTAAATGGTATTTTGAAAAGGAAACAATAAAGAAATGAAAAATAAAATCTAGGGTTCCCATTCTGAATATAGGAACTACCAGTGCATAAAGCAGGGAGTACATTTTTACAGTCAGACCAATATTATATAAATGTTTTATGTGACAGGGATCCTTACCAATGAAAAAATATCCATGGCTATGGGAATTGTTCTAAATGGAGGTCATATGTTCCCATTATAAGTGAGAGTTATAATGATGGTGAATCGACTGTATTTATGCAACTTTGCTGATACAAAATTGTTATTTAGTTTGTTTAAAAAGGGCACTTTTTTCAGCAACCATGTGTTTACTAAAATCTGATGCACAGGCATTTTACACCTATATGGGATATAATGATGTTTTCACTACTTCCTGTGGGCATTTACCTAAAGGCAAAACACTTTTCTTTTTTATATGACAGCTATTTTTTTAAGTTAAAAGGATATATTTCTGATATCATTGGAAAACACTTTTTTTTTTTTTTTTCCCCCCCTCTTTGAAGCCCCTTCAGTCTGCTCCCGAAGGGTGTAGCTGCATTTAAAAATAAGACCTGCTGGGAGGGCACATCTGTAGACTTTGAGGACTTTAACATCTGAAATGCCATACATATGCTGCAGTGTGTGCATGTTACGGAGGCCAGCTCTTAAATATCGGTCTCTTTTAGAAGGGAAGTCTCTGCACACAGAAGGTGCCTGTCAGAATAAATGGATTGTGTGTGTGCTAGTATTGAAGAATTGGAATTCCACAATAATTTCAATCAAATGGAATATTTTGATACTTCTGGTCTAACGATAATCCCACTGAAGGTGATACATTTTTCACTGAGGTCAGTGGCAGCAAGGTTAGACTTGTGTGTCCTCAGTACTAATAAAAATGATCAGTGCTCTGTTACTGCTGTGACACATGGTGCTTACCAGGCAATTGTCGAGTTTGGCATGTGTTTGGAAGACCTCCTACCTAAGGGTAGCCTCTGGTTTTAGCAGCACTAGGTTTTCTGAAGTGGCTAAGCGTGACTTTTCCCCGTGTGTAATTCTGACAATAAGGAAATTCTGTGACTCCAGTAACCAGGGGAAATGTTATTTGCAGGTGTTTGTTCTCTGCTCCGTGCTGTGGCAGAAGGCGTTGCTGTATACTACTGAGAGTGGAAATAAAAGCTTTGGGTGTGCAAATGCTGTCCTTAAAACTATTGGTAAAATAGCTGTATAAAAAATAAAGTAAAAGTAAGAGGGAAGAAAGATGGCAAGGTCATTTTTGCAAAAATGAGAGATCTATGTATTTCTGGACTTTTTTGTCCTCCGGAGCAGTTTTCTCTGCAAGCAAAAAAAAAATATATAAAAATAAAAATAAAAAAATGAGTAATTGTGACCAGAGCACTGTGCCTGTGAGAGAACAACCTGCTGTTAGGAACACAAATGCAGTGACGTAAATCAGAGTGCATTTTACACTCTAGTGATAAAACAGGTGATGGAGGTCTTTCAGCTAGGCGCTTAAAGGCTTTCATTCTTACCCTAAAGTTTATTTGATGTATTGTGGATAAGGTAACCTGATTATGCTGGTGGTTTGTTCAGCAATTCTGATGTAAGAGTAGACGTGAAAAGGAAGTTAAATAAAAATTTTAATACTGTACTTTGGCTTTTAAATAGTTTTGAAATGTACTGTAAGACCATTTCAAGTAACTTCTGCTCAGTACTGCTACCGTGCTCAGTGCAACTTAGAAGATGTGGAACAAAAAGTTATCAAAAAGCAGATCGTGCTCTTTCACCTGTTCTGTGCTGTCAGACAGATGCATATAAAGAATTTTTGTAGGAAACTTTTAGCATTTTGGCATAAATAGCCATTAAACGTGCTTTGTGTTTACCATAGCTCTATTTTTGCTTCTCAGTCAACAGGTCAAGACTGTTGTAAAATGTACCCATAGTAACTGAATGTAAAATGTTCAAAAATTATTTACAAAATCATCAGATTAAGTAAATACTAATGATCAGTGGCCGAAAGGTAGCTCTCTAACCAGAGCTTAGATCTCAAAAATGTCCCTCTTTAATACATCTTTTATTAAATAATGAGAGCTCTCCTTTGACTGTTGAATTTGTCAACATAATTTTCCAGCACTTAAAAATGATCTAAACATATCGCTGTGTTCCCCAGCAGTTCCCTGATAGGAAATTAGTGACGCATGCTTCATGAAACGTTTTGAAGAGTTTTCTGATTTCTACTGACAAGCATACCAAACATTTAAAACTACATTGTCTTGCTGTACCGTCGTGGTCTGGAGATGTACCTTAGTTTTCAGATGAACATGCTGCAGGATGTTGCTGTTTTCTCTCAGCAGTACTTTCTCTTCAGAAAATCCTCTTAGGTTTACTGCTACTTTTTTATACTGAAAATAGTTTGATTAAAGATTGTTACGGATACGTATTTCCAAGAGCTTTAGGGAAATTAGAAATATTTGGAAATCTCTCTCCAATATTACAAATATTTTATTAAGCATTAATTTGTGTAACAAAACCAGAAAAATGTGTTTTCTTCTCTGTAATTTCTGTTAACTTTCTGGAGCATTTGTGAGATTCTGACTACGTTTCTTAAGCCTGAAATATGTTACTACCTTGATCACAAGGCTCCCTTTGGCTTGAAGAATCAAGCAATATAATTTATATTATTCTGTTTGGATAAAAGTGTACTTGATCTTTAGTCGCTGCAGTGACATGTAATATCACTGTAGTAGCTCAGGGCGATGTTTAATAGACCGCAGCTCCCAATAGCTGTGTAGCATTCTGTTCTGTAATGCTACCCTACTGAATATGTATTTGGAGCTAGAGGCAAGGCTTTCAATTGCCAGTGATGTTTTCAGGCATTTTGCACCCAAACTGAAGCAATTATATTCAGTGCAGAGATTCCTGTTAGCTTCAATGGGTTTTGAATGAGGCAATTTGTGCTTCAGTGTTTAATTATTCTGTGTTTGAGTTATTTCTCAGAGTGGAGGGATGTAATTCCCTGTTTTCTATCCTGCTGAATAATGCTCTGGTCCAACCTGGATGGGAAGATACAGGAGAACAGGAGGCTGCCAAGGGAGAGCCACTTGGAGAACTGCAGTAGGAGACCTCCGGAGTCCCACAGGTGCCTACAAGGACCTGTCTTGCCCTCGGTCCTATCTGTGGCAGTGGTTGACCCTCACCTGGCAAGGCCTGAAAAACTTGATTTCTGAAAACCTCTTTTCATTAACATCCTTTCCAAGTCATTTACAAACAACTTGAGCAGCATGTGCCCCAGCCCAGAGCCTCCTCCTACACCCACTCATTTATTTAGTTAGTTAGTTCCAATCTGCGGCCATTTATTTACCTGCACAAAGACCTTCTCTCATCACAGAGATGCTTAGGTTAAGAATTTCCAGTTTGGTGGACTATATTGTCCAGATCTCTTGTACTCTTGACTCTTTTAAGTGGCTCCAGGAGGTTTCTGAGTCACCCCTTCTCATCAGAAAAACTGTTGATTTTTTTTCCCAGTGTGTCATATTTCTCTTTACTTTGTTATTTCCCTTACATTATTGTTTAGAAGAGTTTCTGTTAATTTGTCTGGTACAGATGCCAGGCAGTGACATGTGGCTTCCTAGACTTATCCTGGAGTAATTTAAAAGCTGTTGTGCCAGTAGTTATACACTTCCCAGTCATCTAGCACTGAAGCACTGTATGAGAGGTTTTGTGTCATACGTGCATGTTGTTAGAGCTCTTTACCTGAGTACCATTTCATCTCGGCAATTTTGCGCTGTTCATTTGGTTTGCTTTATTGAGACTTCTGCTTAAGACAAATCCCCCAGTTGATTCTCTGTGGGTAAGCACTGCAGCATGGGAGCCTGCCCAAGCTCTGAATACAAATGTAGAAAATTAATTTATTTTTTCTGCTATGACCTTCTTTTCTTTTTTCCTGAGCATTCCTTTTATATCCTTTCCATAGGCTCTGGCAGGTTTCCTGCTCCTGAGGTGCTTGAAGAAAGATTTATTATTACTTTTTATGCCTTTTTTCCAAATATTTCTGAAGATAGTTTCTGGCCTTTTATAGCCAACCATTCTGTTCTATTTTCCTTATTCGGATGTGTTTTCATCTCTTTGAAGGATGTCTTCTAAGTCTCACATTTTATTTTTTTTTTTAGCCATGTTTGCTTTGGATTTTCTCAGGTCCTTTGCACAGGTAGTTTTGTACTGCTTTAATTCTTGCACATGTGTTGATCTTCTCACAGCAGCAATTTAGCTTCTTAGCTGGTAGGAAGAACTTCTTGCTGTGATTATTTCCCTCTTACCTGCCCAGAGCCTTCCTGAAAAAAGCTGGTGCCACTTACCCCAGAGGCCAGACATGGCTTGTGAAGGGCTGCTCATGTGGGGCCTGACCCTGTCGATGCAGGGAGGGATGTGTGCATCTCTGGACCTCAGAGGTGCAAGTATATTGTGCTGTTTTAACACCATGATGGTGAACCAGGAATTAATGAGTCTTTCTGACAAATGTGAAGTGTGTGAGTGTGTGAGCACGCCTGACTTGGTGACAGTGAAATAGATGCTCGCGATGTTGTTGCAATATTCCCATTTCAGTCTGGATAAACAGCTTTCACACCTCTGTTACCCTCTTCTCTATTTCCTACTCTTAATTGCAGATTCAGCTTAGATGGCTTTGTCTCACCTCTAATACAAACAAATCGGAGTGTAGTTTTTCTGTATGAGTGCACAATGAGGCCCTTTCTAACCTAGTGGTTAAAAATTATTAGGCTAGCAGTGTTTGTGTTGATGTTTTTGAAGCCGTTTGCCAAATAAATTTTGTGTTGGGACTGTGAACTCTAAAGCCTATACTTCATTCTGAGGCTGTTGGAATGGCTCTGAGTATTGGACATTCCTGTAAGAACCACGAAATGGGTTGACAGTAGCTAAGCTGTGTGATTAATCCAACACTCTGGTGCTCAGTGTGTTTAATAATTTTATTTGAGGATTTGTGTAAATGATAAAAAGTACCTCTATGTTTTCTCGCTGCTTGGTAAGTGGATTTTACTGATGTCTGTGAGTTTCAGCTGCAGAGCACCTCTGTTTGTGTTAGCACACATTGTTAGAAAGTACACCTCTTCCAACCAATTAGTTGTTTCTGAGAAGTTCCCTCAAACTAGCTGAATGAAAATTCCCAGTGGATACAAATACTGAAGTCGTGTTTGTGCTGCCCACACTGTAGGAAACAATTTCTGTGTTACATGAGTCAACCTTAAATCATGCGGCAGGAGCTGGGTTCCGCAGGTGGCCTGTGGGTATGATTGCTTCATTTCTGACCACAGTTTGAGGCTTGGTGCCTATTTTCTGGATGTTTAGTTCCAATAAATGTACTATTGGGCAGTAGACCTTCCAAATACAGACTGATATTCTCCCTAAAAGAGTAAAAATCAAAAGCTTCTGTGTTCAAACTAGATTTAAATCTAGATTATTGAAAGGAATATATTGCTATTGCCCTACTACCAATGGGCATCTGGTTAAATCCTGGCATTATTTTCCTAGTTTTTTTGTTTTGTTGTTTTCTTGTTGGTGGTGGTGGTTTTTGTTTTGTTTTGTTTTCTTATAAGTGGTAAGGTAGATCTGTTAGGCAGACTTTACATGTCTAGCACAGGCAGTATTTTTATATCCATCTTGACTTTTTTTTCCAGGTGTTTGCGTATAGCTTGGTTTGGGCATTAAAAATAAAGGTTGTCTTTTATAACTTAAACCAAAGATCCTTTCAAATGCATTGGAGCTCAAAGGAACCAGTGTGCTCAGGCTGATGCAAGTACCCACTTAGGATGGAAGAGTAAATCGTAAAACCTAAAATCTCATATAACATAACTACACCACCATGTTTAAAAAGCAGAGATATGTGGAAGCCATATATAAATATGCCTTTGGTGTGTTTGTGTGCACATTTATGCAGTTAGATAAAATATATGTGCACGTGTTTATATATACATATCCACACATATATGCTATATAAACATATATGCGTGTGCTGTCTCCTTCTCTCTCATCAAATGGTTAACAGCAACTAACCTGGCATTAAAAAAAAAACAAACTAGCTAATCCAGAAATTAACCCTATTCCAAGGCTAAATTTTTAGCCAAGTGTTTTAGGAACAGTGGTACATACACAAAACTCAGATGGTTCCCCTCCCTCGTGTTCATCACTTTGCTTGCTGGCCTGCTGAGGATGCCTGGTTGTTTCAGGATAGTGCTGAGTTATTACATTGATTGAAGTAAATCTCCCTCTGTTCTTCAAAGCCGGTACATGAATTTACAGCTTAGTTGGAAAGAAATGTTCTGAGCACATTTCTGTAACAACAAAATTTTTTAAGTTGTCTAACAGTCCCATTGAAACCTGGTCTGGTTACCACTCTTACAGAAGCTCATTAATTTGCATTTAAATTTATATTTTCTGAAATTGGGCTCTGTCATAAATATTCATTGGTCTTCATAGCAGACTTGACACTCCTATACTGAAAGTTTGGGGACATTAATATCCTGTTAAATTCCTGAGAGGAGACCAGGGTACTTCATATTTCAGGAAGGAACCTGGAAACAGTACCTGCACCGAGCAGCAAGGCAGCCTGCCTGTGGTTTTTCAAAAACCTTTGAATAAATTGGAGTAGTTAGCATGGTCTTTGCTTTTAGAGCTGTTTGAGCTCAGGAAAACACCTTCTCAGGGTTTTGTAGGATATCCTTCAGTAGAAAGTGGTGAAATTGAAAAACTGTAGAAGCTGCAATTGTAAATGGTGAGTCACTAGGGTCTGAGAAAGTGTAGGCGCTGGTAATTGATGAGAAAATACTTGTATTTGCTGCACTCATCTTAATGACTCACCATTTCCCACCTGAAGCTGTGGCTTCTCATCTCTTCTTTGATTTTCTTGACAATAGATATTAGAGCTATTAGGGTTTTGTTGTTGTTTACAATACCATGCTTTTAGGAAATAACATACAATGAAGACATTACCAAGGGGATGGGTCCTTGGCAGCTAATGTTTGGAAAAAAACAACAGGTCTTGTCTTTGCCTTCAGCTAGTGCTCAGAATTAATTTGCTGTGTGAAGAGTAAAAGTTTTAGATCAAATTCTCAAGAACAGCCTCTAAAATTGGAAGAACTGTGGAATTCTGAAGATGAGCAATTAAAACTGGGAGAAATTTAATAATATGGTGTGCAAGGTCATGTACTGAGGGACTAATATGAAATTATGCTATAAATTAGGGGTTCTTCAGTCAGAAATCACACTGGAGAAAAAAAGACATTATTGTATTAGTGGGATGTAAAATGTCTATGAGTCATCAACCTAGCAGAGTCCTGACAAAGCCAAATGTTCTTTGACAAAGTTTTTCCACTGGAGATACAGAAGTGTTTGTGGCACTGTACAGAAAATAAGGGAGACCTCATTAGGAAAGATTCCAAATACAACAAGTACAAGGAAGAGCTAAAGAAGGTCCAAATCCTGTGGGAAAAATAATGATTGCAAAATGTGTCGTAAGACAAGGCTCTAGAAATAGCATATTGCTGTGAAAATAGAAGTTGAGGGGTGATATTTTTAGTGTTCCCCCCCAAAGGTGGGCAGAGGCAGGGTGGTCCCTGCCCCACTGCTGGAACTGGTCCCGGGCGTTCCCAATGGGCTGAAGGGCCAGGATGCAGCCTGCCCGCATGGCCACTCCGGCCTTCCTGACAGAAACTTCATTCTCACAAGACAATTGTGGGAAGATTAAACTCTGGTGGTATCTGTTGCTGTCCTGCCGGTTTGAGCTTGGTGCATTGCTGTGTGAAATCTGCTCCCCGTGCAAAGCAAAGTTTGTTGATTATGAAGCACAGTGTCTGAAATCAACCAGAAATAGTAAACTTAACCACAAGTGATACAAGCATGTTGTAAGATTCTTTCTGTTGATGAGCAACTTTATATTCCTTCGAAGAAGTCGACATGCATTATTCTATTACTCCTTAGTTGTTGTTTTAAATTACATTAAAGTACATTTAAGTACATTACATTAGAGTACCTTTCTGAAAGATATTTATTTTTTAAATAGCTGTGCCATCAGTTTGCAGTTGTTTCAGTGCAACCTTCGTATCTTTCATACCTGTCAGCTTGAGTCAGGAATAGCATGACTTTAGGGAAGTGATGATGGTGAAGGGTATTTTTTTTCCTGTTGTTATAATTAACCTTTTTGCATTTGTGTGTTTTCAGTTATAAAATGTAAACTTGATGTTTTCTAGTCTCGACTGCACACAGCTTTAGGTTTTAGTTGTAATAAAATGTAACTATGGAAAAATACTGGCAGTATGTTTTAGCCACATGGTCATATTTCTGAGCATTGAGGCTAATAAGTATATTTTCTGTCAGAATTCACATTTCACTTGTAAAATTATTGTTTAGACACACCTATTGTAGGCAATGTGATATAAAGCTGGTACTCTTCTGTGTTTTTTTTTCTGCAAATGTCCCAAGTTCTAAAGGGAATCTCTGGGTTTTTGCTGCCACTTTTTGCATTACAACAGTACTTCTGTGCATTCTAGTTCCACAATTGAGCAGTTCTCAAAAATTCTGAGAAAAATACAAATTTCTATTTTTGCATAATATTTTGTTATGGATGTTTGAAATTCTTACGTGATTAAGGGCAAAGGGTCTGTTTTCTTCAACCTGCTTAAAAGCAGAGAAGGTCACTATCATCTGAAATTTTCCATGAAAGGTATTTCAAACAGAAGCAAAAAGGATGCCATCCATGAACTTTTTCCTTCTGGGTAATGAATGGAATGGTGAAACCAATCAACCAATCTTTTTGTGCATATGTAGTGTATCTGTTGTGTCTTCAAAGATGAAAATACATTATCACAAAACGTACAGGGGAGAAGAATCCCGTTTTTCACCCAGAAGAGTTCAGTCTAACTATGAAATTAAATTTAATGGATTTTTCTATCTTTTGAATTTCTAGTGTAGGTTTTTTTTTTTTTTTTTTTTCCATAAATATAATGTGAAAATTTGATATTTCTCTTCCTTCCCTCCTTCCTGTTGCTCATTTCTTAGGAGTGAGACTGTGTATAAGGAGACTCAAAAGATCAAGGGTTCTAAGCAGAATCTTAAGAAATTTATAAAAAAACACGCAGTAAGTTGGTAAGGAAACAATGTAAGGTGTTGTAGACTAGATTCTGCCTTGGCAGAACATATCTCTAATAATGGCAGGTATTTTGCAGAGGTTATTTAAAAATTTGAATTATCTACCTGTAGAGAGTTAAAAAAGGTCTTATGACTTTCTGTAGCTAAGACTTTGTTTTGAATTGAAAAAATAAAGAGCATAATGTAGTCAGGTCTTGTATAAATACATTTTCTGTGTTAAATGCTGGAATTCCTCTATAAATAATCATTTTAGTATAGAAACTGTCATGTATCTTTCATGAGCATCTTTGGTGATTTATAGAAACATAGTTTTGAAACACTGTCAGATAAAGTTATTTTCCTCTTGTTCCCTATTTCAATACCATTTTGCTTTGACTTTAAGATAAGCACAAACATTTCTAGCTTTTGCCACGTTGAAAGACTGCAGATTTGGTGTTGCTTGGAGTGAGCCAATGAAAGATTCTGAAAGATATTCAGGCATCTAAAACATCACAATCCATTTTGTTTTTTCAGGTATTAAATTTGATGAATAAAACTGATAATTATTATTTCCATTAATCCTGACGATGGAGTTGTTGGAAGCATTCTTGTGACTTAAGAACATGAGTTCCATTCACTGAGATAACATTTATAATCCTAAAATCCTTACCACCTCCAAAATTCTGTTTTAGGAAGTAGATTTGCAAAAAACACAGTTTGTGTGAAGTGTGTTGAAGTCAATGGAATCAATTATTCATATCAGTTGAGAATATGTCCAGGAACATTTAAATATAGATTTAAAAGCATAACTTCAGACTGCTATTTTTTGAAATGCTGTTCCACTTTCTTCCTGGTTCATTATAAAGATGTAAACTGTTTCTTGCACTTTGAGATTACAAATGTTTTCATCTTTCATGATGACCTGTTTTCTTTAATGGTAACTCTGGCTGAGTTTAATAAATCATATTCTAAATGACTTAGTACTTTGGCATTACATTATTAAAATATTGCTGGTATTTTAATAAGTAGTTAAGAAACTACTACTACATATCTTCCCATTAGGCTGTTTTAAATTAAATATATTTGCTGCTCAGAGAAGATGCAGAAAAATGCATTTTATTGCTTTCCTGTTACAAGAGTGCTCTTCCAACATCAATAGTGGGTCAAGCTTATCTGAAAAATTGCCATAATTATTCTTTCCTAAAGGTAATAGTGGCAATTTTTTGCCATATCTCCAGTAAGTGACAGTCTGAGAGGTGATACAGCCAGAACTTATAGTTCATTAAACATATACCAGTACTTTTTCTGTCATCTAGGATAATCCTGACATTACTTTAGGTTACGAACTAATGGTTCTAATGAATTATCTTATGAATTAGTGGTTCTTATCTGAGAGTGTTTGTGTTGTGTGCAATTTTAGTGTTTCAAATGGATGAAGGAAAGACACAGAGGAACTTAGAGTTGTGTATACAGGCTTGTTTCATATACCAAATATTTTTGTATTTATTTATTACTTATTTGTCTAAAAGCTTCCACTTAACAGATATGAAATTGATTTATATTTTCTATCTGACTAGTAGGGTTAAATTTCAGATAGAGAGTTCACAGTACAAAGCGACGGGAGGGGAAAACATTTTTAACCATGGAGAATCACCATGGTCCACCTTACACTCATTTTGTTCTCAGTTATACCAGAGCCCTGAGCTCCTCCCAGGACATTGAAGCTAAAGACACGAAGAGTTCAAGCTGACTGTTATTAATGAGATATTAATTTGTGTGCCCAGCTTTCTCGGGTATGGTTGTTTTATGGTATGCAAGGAAATTGCTCAGTATACTCAGGGCACCTTAAGTCAGTGTTAATTCTACGTGATTGAAGAACGTCTGCAGAATAAAAGACACCTGTGTACGGTTGATATGACAACAGGAATTTAAATTTAGAGATGACTACGGAAGGCATTGAGAACAGGATGGGGTTTTTACCTGCCATGGCCATTGCAGACTTTGTCTTTCTCCCAGCTGGAACAGGAGACCACTGGGCACGTTACCACCTCGGAGCGTCCACGTGCCCTGCGCTGTGTTAGCTCTCGGTGTCAGCTTTGAGAAACACCCCAGCCTGATGCCCTGGGACAGCGTGTCTGCCATTCCATAGATCGTCAGATTAAGGATTGATGGTTCTGAGATAAACACCTGTAAAAAGACATCGTCAGTTGTTGCCATCCATCGCTTTATCAAATTGCAGAAACTGTACGTGTGGACGCTGTGGGCTGTGAACTCCAGCAGCATCCCATTTCCCATGAGAGGGGTGGGACAGCCTCGGAAGGGCACTGCGGCAGTGTCACCAAGGCCACCAAGCAGACAGCGCTCGGGGTACGCGACACATTACCTGGTGGGATCATTTCCCTCAAGCCCTGAAAAATTCACTGTACCATGAGGCATTCTATTTATGTAATCAGAAAAATAAAAAATAATCATGAAAAATGTGGTGTCTCTCAGCTGTTTGTATTTCTGAATGTATGACAAGTGGTTGACTTCCTTTTGAAAAACTGTAGAGTACGTGTGTGTGAATAGATTGCAGTGGTTGTTATTCTTATATCACTGTTATTTTCTGTAGCTGGTCAGTGAGTTATAAGCTATTTATATTTGTATTTCCCACTGAAATATATTTGTACGAATATACAAAATATACCAGTTATGCCCAGCATGTATGCCTTGCAGCTGACTTTTTAGCACATGTGGCTGCTCTGTGCTTCTCCCATTTCAGTGTCTCCAAGGGACTGGTTTGGTTCAAGCCCACAAGCTCTGTGTTGCAGCTTGCTTCCTGTTGTTAGACTATGAAACAGGTCTTGCACGTCTGCCATACTTCCAAATGGAATATTATCTTTTTGTCTACCTCCAACAGTCCTCTAATAACTAAATAGGAAGATCACATTTTGGCCCTGTATTTGCTTGTTTTTTGTTTTTTTTTTTTTTTCTTTTTAAGCATGGTTCTTGGATAGAAGTCGTGGCCAAGTCTCTGGCACCTGCTCCCAAGTGCTGTGTGTATCAGACGGCATTAGTTTTCTCTTGATGTTTGCCACAGCCCTGCTGGCAATCAGCCAGTGCAGCCAAAAGCATTGCTTAGTGAGTGGCAACATAACCAATGTGGAGAGCTCGTCAGTAAAGATCTTCCAGATCATAAAAATGATACCCCCAGTTATAACTCCACCGGGGATTACAGAAGACATCAGCCATTTCACTGAGAATGCTTAACTGTAATGCGCGTATTTTATATCCAGATATTTCATGTGCTACAGCAGGGGTTGTCCTTCTGCTTTCACATTTTCTCATGTGCTCCTTGAATCCTTCATCCTTCTTCCTTGATTAACATGTGGATTGTTCTTGTGTCCCATCAGTTTTCATCTCCAATTCATCCTTGTCTATTTCTAGCACATTCCCCTTTCATTTCTCTGGCTTTAGCTGTAGAAATATTCTTGTTTTTTATATATGTTGTTGCTGTCTTCAGGCTATATTTAAGTAGAAATAGGAATCAAAAGGACTACTAAATAAGAAATGTGTTGAGGATAAATTTATTTGGCTCTTGTTTTTTTGGGTTAGCTGACTCAGTTAATTTTTACTCCTCAGGTATTCATTAATGCCCTTTGAACTTGGTTCCTCCTGGTTGATTATTCAGCACCTTAAGTTAGGTCTTCGTCCTGCTCTCTGGCAAAGTAAATGGGAAAGCAGGGCCAAAGCAGCATCTTCAGTCTTGCATGTCAAAAGGGTGTCTCTCTGTAACTTATATTCATTCATTCCATGCAAAACTAGCACATAGGGGTATAAATCAAGTGCTGAATGCTTTAGAGATTTGAATAATATGTTTTATATCCTGATGAAATATAGGAAATTTTTATTCATCATTTAGTAATAGGAAACCTGGAGCCTGCTTCTCCTCTGCCTTCAAAATGTTGGAGACCCAGATCCCGAATACCACTGTGATTTTATGTATAAAAACTTGACTAAAATTATTAAAATGTTCAAGTTGATCAGTACTGTAGTGTTTACAAATCTTTACTTTTCAATGTATTATTACACTGTCAACAAAGAAGTTGTCAAGTATATCATTTACCAAATATCCAGCCTTTTAAGCAGAAAGGGGGAGGTGACCTTTCTGGCAGTGACTGATGCAGTCAATCTTGCTCTGTTTCAATGGCTTTGAATTCAGATGTCCACAATGGATCCTGAGTTCATAATTATTAAAAACAGGTGTATTTGTTATCGAACATTTTTTATTGTCATTATGTCATCTATGCTATGTATATTTTATGTGAAAATTATGATTGCTTCTTTGTCTAAATGCAGACATCATAGACCACTGAATTAAATCATTGATCTCATCAGCACCACAGAGTTTAGTGGATGTAAATTTGGCACCGAGGTTTAGTGTTGTATTTACCCTGTAACTCAAATGTTCCAAACCTCACACTTATCTCCAGGAATATTAATTCTGAAATTCTGAAATTCACAGACTGTACAGAGTAACTATGTTTGTTGTTACTTGTATTTTGACTGTTTTTAACTAGATATACATAGAAATTTTTCAAATATGAGTTTCATATGTTCAAGTTTTTTTTCAGCATTTCAAGGTTAAGAAACACAGATCACTTTCTGGAAGAGGAGCAATAGTTTAGCTTAGGCCATTTAATCCCACATGTGGGGATATATGGACGTATTTTCTTTTATGTTCTGAAGTGTTCCTCCGGATTTCTCTGAGATAAACAGCATGGCATAGAAAATATCAAATGTGAAAGAAAATTTTTCAATTTTCTGTACCAAAGGAAAGTAGTGCTTCAAGTAGTGATTCATAAGCAAAATGGGGTATTTCAGGGTCACTCTGTGAATTGATGTGACAGGGATTATTTGGCTCCAATGTGGAGGAAAATAGGCCTGTAATGTATTGTTCAGATACCTTCAAAAATATGATAAGGATGATGTAAACTTTGTTAATAACTGTGTAACATGGTTGGTTTGTTAAGGCTCCTAGTAATGCAGTTGAATAATGAATTTGGATGACTACTGGTCATGGGATAAATTTAATTTTTAATGGTGATGCAAGAGACATCTGATGTCATTGGCTTCACCAGACAACTTTGGCATTACTAAAATTCTGCTCAGGCTGCAGAGGGGCTTTGCTGCACACAAAGGCACCCCTGGCATCTGCAGACACACAGGAACACCTTATGCACCAGATGAGGCTGACTCGACTGATTCAGTCCAGAAAGTGGAAACATTCATTAACCCTGGTTTTAACCACATAAAGGTTGTTTAAGGAAGAAGGTAGAAGAATCCAGGAAGCAGATGCAAACTGAAAAGAGAAAAAAGGATGGTAAAAAAAAAAAAAAAGTATAAAAATTTATTTGCAAAGCCTTGATATTGCTAGGAGCTTTGCAATGGGTAATAAGGTTACTCTGTGTTCTGTTTATTTATACAATCAGGTAAGCAGAAGCAGATCTGAATAGAAATTTAGAATACGCTTTCCCAATAGTCTTAGAAGCTGCATTGGGAAAGAATTTTGTGTGGGAACAAGGATCGAAATTGTGAAGAGTTCACCTTTCTCTGCAATCAGTCAAGCATATCTTCCCAGTTATAGTGTGATTCAAAACTTGGTCCTGAACTGAGAGATTGATTTTAGAGATCTGATCCATATATACCATAAACAAAATTGATTGGAAATTTGTTTCCTATACATTAAGTCAGAAGTGTCTTTCTAAAATGCTTGCATATTGTACACAAATATTTTTTTCCTGAAATGTTTTCCTATGTGTTTTTATTGTGACTGAATCACAAAAGAGCTTGATTTCCAGTTTCTGTATGTAGGACTTCTGTTATTGTCGTGCTTTTTATTTTAACCCCTTGATAGAATTAGATAAAGTCACCCAAGTCTCCAGTGCCATAGATGAATGGGTTGTGTTTAGACACCTTCTGCACTAGCAGTTCCATCTTTTGGGCATTGAAATTGATTTTTCTCATCTTAGCATCTGAAGATGGAGAGTGTGCCCTTGCCCATCGCCTGAGTGTGTACAGTGGCATGAACAGCAGAGGATGTGGAGTCAGCAGATTTTCGGGCACCAGAAATGGCAGCGTCAGGAGCATCAGCACGAGTAGACTGTGTTGAGGTAGTTCTCCCAAACTATACTATGCAACCAAACAGTTCTGGTATATAAAGGCTGATGAAGGCTGCCTCTTAGTCCAGAATGTTTAATGCAGATTAATATGCTGTCTGCTTTTCCCATATATTTAACTTGTGTTAATTTTGAGCACATTGCTGCCTTTTGCAGTAGTATTCCTGAGAGCCATGCAGCCAAGGTGACAGCATGCTTTGTGGACTAGCTGCTCCTAACTGTGTTAACGATGAGACCATATGAAAGCAACAAAGCAACACAGTGCCACTTGTGATCAGGGGTTTCTGGGGTTATTTGTTCTTCATGGTCTCTGCTACATTCTCTGATTTGTGGATTGATGTTAAAGATTGCAAAAATGTAAGTTCTTATATATGATTTATAACTTTAGTTGAAATAAAGGCTATTTTTGATAGTAACCTCATAAATATATACATATTACAGTCTATGTATAACAATATTTGGTAACCTCCAAATAAGTTTTTAGTTGAACATATCCTGTTATTATAAAGTCTGGATAAAATGTAGATTCAATTGTTTATGACACATTAATTTATACTTGTAGTTCTTTGCTTTCCATGCCACATGTGTTATATTCAATAAATGATATGCATTGTCTTAAGATTGACTGAAAACTAATAGTGAGATTTCTTTGTAATCCATTAAGTGCTGTAGAAGTAAATAGTTCTCTGTGGTTGTATCACGTAATATTGTAGTTCTGGTTAAAATTTAACTGTTCTGCAACAGGTAGACTCTCAACATTAGGTACTAATTTTACAGTGCAACTTCTAAACTGAATAATTAATGAATTGAAAGTTATATTGTAAATTTTAAAATAGCAGAAACGGAAGGGACTCCTGAATGTGACATTTTTAACAACTTTGCAATAAAGGTTACTGTGTACAACAAAAGTGTGAGAAAATATTATTTGAAATTAATACAGCAGTTATTGCAGTAATGACAACATATTTCCTTTTAGGTGCTTTTTATTTCTTCAGGAAATAAGGGTATCCATTTGTCAGAAAATTGCATAAACATAATCCTTTATGTTGCTCCACAAGGAAAGAGATCACGTAACTGTTATAACTTTATCAGTCCTATCTTAGTAGAATTATGACAGAAAAGAACTATGCATTCATTATATAGCAGTATTGTACTGCATCTTTGATCATATTTATCGTTATGTAAATCTAACCATGTCTCTGACACAAATGCTTTTCACTCATGCCTTTTTACCTACTCGAGATACTTTTATAAATGAGTACAATTCTTTGTATGTAGAAAAAAATCAGAAATGTGTAAAAGTTTGTGATTGAAGGTTTGCATAAACCTTCACTCTAATCACCATTTCATCTCTGTCAGACCAGGATTTTGGTGGTAACACCGTGGTTTCTTTGAAATAAGTTGTGGTAGTTGTCTTTTCTTTCTTTCTTAATTTATTATGAAACTGTTAATGCAAGATATTTTCCTGGTTATTTGAAGTGTTAACAATCTGTAGAATGTAACTTCTAAATAAGGCAGCTAAAGCAAACATGCAAGAACATAAGCAAGATATGTTAGATAGTGTGTGTAATTACCATGAATTATAATTGATACCACTGAATTTTGTAATGTGAGTTACAGTTGATGGATTATGAATGCTATTAAAAATATTATAAGCAATGTTGATTTTCCACCAAGTATTCAGTAATCTGTCTGAGCTACTCTTTACACTGGTTTTCACACATTTGTTTTTTGAGAACTACAGTCCATTACTGTGTGTAGAACTAAAAACATGCACCTGATTCTGAACCTACTGTGAGGTCCACTTCAACAGCTGAGCATTAGATCTCCTGCATATAGCTCCTGCAGTTGGTTATGAGTGGAAGAATGGATCCAAATGTGATATGAATAAAGATTTATGTGAAAATTTTGGCTGCAAGTTTTATTATCACATTAATTAAATTATATTACATCATTTAAGCAATGAATATTTAACTGAGCATTACTCATAATTGTACCTTTCCTTTTCAACCTTTATAAAATGACCCCACATAAAAAAATATATAATGGATCTTGCAGAAGAAAAATATAAGTAGTTACATGAAAGAGACAAAAATATCACAAGATAATGGAAAATCTCATATGATGTTCCCTTGGGTACATTTGGCAGTGTGCTTTATCTTTTAATACAGCATCAGCTGAATGAAATTAATCTGTCTCCATACAAATGTTGCAGTTTCTGAAACTATTTATTTGACCGTCTTGAGAAATTATGCAGTCATGATTCAAAGCTGTATTTAGAAGTTGTTTTCTATAATGAACTTACAGTATTGCAAACAAACCCTTTAAAGCAGAATTTTTGTTCGAAGGTAGAAGACAGTATGAAATGCACAAGTTTTCCCAAACCTGTTTGTAATTTAAAATTACCCTTCGTTTCATTGTTGATGAATTTCAGAGTTTTACATTTCAAGACACATAATTCCATGCGTGTATAAACAGTAATTATATATGTAAATACCAGAGAAAAGCTGCTGTTCAGCTTCCAGTTCCAGTTAGCAGGTAATTGCAGCCTTGTGGCTGATTATTCTTGGAGCATATTGTTAACATGGGCATGGGGAAACATAATCACTAGAAGCTTTTATTAACTTTAATGCAGAACGGTAAAGCCACAAGTAATACTGCCTTTGAGAGAAAAGTTTTCACTAGAACTGTCTGTTGTAAACATATGTCGCGTTTCCTCATTTTAGCTGTACTAAGTGGTACTTGTGAATGTGCATGCAGCGAATGCTGTAACTGGAAAACTTTTAATGTCTGCAAGTGTAAATAACAATAAACTTGCAACGCTCACTTGACATGCTGAGATGTTTCCTAGGGTATAAACCCTTTGTATGGTACTTAGGAGTGAAACCTGTAGTCAAGATTTGTAATATTTAATTGTTTTTCACAACCTAATCATTCAGGCTGAAAGTGTGGGTACTACCTGACTGCTGAACAAGTGGCTGGCCTTCAGAAGGGTCATATTGATTTGTTTCAGGCAGAAATACTTTGATTTCCAAAACGGCAACTGGTAAATTGTAGTTGAGTAATTGTAATCATTTTTCATAAGCTGAGTCCAGTCTTGTAAGCACATACTGCCAGGGGTTGCACACATTAGTGTAAAGAATCCTCATAAAGTTAATGAGATTCTTTATGGTAATAAGACTGTCCTTAGTCATCAAGTGTTTGCAATTACCAGTGTAATTACTTTTTCCATTAACTTGACTTAATCTAAAAATTTATATAGAAATTTACAACTTGTATCTAAGTGCCAGAAGTCTAAACTAGGCTAATATTAAATCAATTAAGACACAATGGTGAAAGTTTTAGAAGGAGCAAGTTAGACCAAATGTAAACATTTTCTGGGATTTATGTGTTATTTAAAGAGAAAGGGAGTGTAAATGAGCTGATGAGTATGTTGCAGCTTTGTTTTAAAAAATTAGCTTTTGTCTGGCTTTATAAAATTTCTCTTGGTCTTGCAAGATATTTCCAAAGAGAATCACGGTGCAGTTGGAGGACCAGAGGAGTTAAAACATATTTTTGCTAGAATTTTAATGGAGAGCACAATATAAAACAGAATTCTCTGGGGAAAGGAGTGAAAAATATTCTCATTGTCCAGGTGACATCATTATCTTTAGTGTCCTCATCTGTTGTGCCAGTGCAGTGCTTATTGCTTCGTGAATGGCTTCTTGTCTTCCAGATACTTCAACATGTTGAACAGTTACTGTTGAAAGATAAAATATTTTCATTATTCCGTCTGGCTTTATAACAATAATAATTCAAAGTCATAAATACTTAAAGTGCAAAAAGGCAGTAAGAAGCAGATTGGGAATTGGGGAGCATGAATGAAGAGTTATATTACTAACTTAAAAGGGGACTCAGTTCAGAGTATATAAAAAGTCATTTCTGTTTAATAATCTGTGTGCTCAGTCTTGATTAATCATAGTTCTGCTGATAAGTATTGTTTTGGAACAATGTCAGCTTTAACCACTCCATGCTTCAGGCTTAAATTACACCATCTTGTTTTGCACCTTGTAGACAAAAAAATGCTGTAACTTTTCCATTCAGTTTAGGTGCTAACCCCTTCAGAACTGTGCAGGCAACTACCTCTCACTCTAGCAAACAAAACCAAAAGGTCTCTCTTGCTTTCCTGTCTCAAAGATATCTGTGATTATTGATCAGATAGATGGAAGATGTGGGACAGGAAGAAGAAAAATATAAAGAAACTACCTAGAACAGTGAGCTTGAGTGAGTACTAAATAAATGAACTATCAGAAGACATTAAAAAGATGTTATCGTGAATTAATCTGCACTAGGGAGACTTCAGCATGAAAAAATTTGAAAGTAATCTGTGACTGTTTTGAGGTATTTCCAAAACACTGTGTGATCAGCAGAAATAAGCTAGTTGCTGAGTCTCAAAGACTTGGCAAGAAGCAGAGATTGTGCAGAACTGGACAAAAAACAAACAAACAAACAAACAAACAAAAAAGACCAATAATAAACACATATAAGAACATTTTAGAAAAGAACAAAGAAAGCACTGAAGAAATCAATAACATAGGAGTGTGACCTGCAGTAATATTACCAGTAGTTTCACAGTACTGATGACATCACCTGCAAAGGATTTGGCATTGCATTTCCCCAAACCATTGTGTAAATGCACTGGCTTTTCTACATTATGTTGCTTAAATTTTCTGTGTTTGAAAATACTGGAAATTGTGTTACATGAACAATTAAGACCTAGATACAGGAGCTCCTGTCCAAAGGAATTACTTGATTGGTGCAGCAGTGAGCGATTTGAGTCCTAGATGTCTTCTAACAACTTTTCTTTGCAGATCATTAATTTCTATAAAGTACAGAAGCGCATGTGGCACTTGATCTTAAGTTATGACCCTACCATTCATTCATTGAAGTTAATATGAAAGATGGAGAAATGCAGTAGGTCAAAGAGTCTGTTTAATTAAAGAAATCTAATAAAATATATAACTTAAACTTGAGGGCTAAATATTTATCTACCTACTTTTTCATTTTAATAATATATGTCTAGCAGAAAATACTTCACTCTACTATTGAAAAATGGTAGGGCTTAAAGAGAAGTCCTACAGCAGTGATACTATCCCGTCCCAGTTTTGTTCATGGAAATAGAGGCAGTAATTAATTTATTAAATTTGAACATTTTCCAGAACAGGGCAGCCACACTGCCTGCCTTTTGGAAGGGGTCCTGGCCAGGCTGTCTCCCAGATATGTCCAGGAATTGCTTGGTTAGAGCTAACCCATAGGAGCCAAAGCTGGGCGAGGAAGCACTTGTGCTGAGGCAGCAGAAGGGAAGCTGTGAGCCAGCACCCGAGGGCACTCCCTGGCATCTTGCACCACTTGCACAGCACCAGCTCGTGCGGCCCTGGCAGACTTAATGTCTGAAACGCCTTTTTTAGTGCAGAATTTTCATTATCAGGCCTGGAGGAATATGATCTCATTATTCCATTTTATTTTCAAAATGAATAAAATCTGCGTGTAATATTTATAAAGCTATTTGGTTTAAATTTAATAACCTCTTTAAATATAAAGCATTGAGTGCACTATTTGAAATCATTTACTTACTTTAAAAGTCAACCATCGTAAACCATGAAGATCAATATATTCAAATGAGGACACTGCTCTTACTCTCTAATGTCATAGTAATTTTGAATGCAACGTCCTAATCTTAATTTCATAAAACTATGAGATTATAACAGTTTGGGAAGGTGTGAGGTAGCAATAGTTCATATTTATCAGCGTATAAATCAGCCTTAGAAATTATTTATTTATTTATTTATTTATTTATTTATTTATTTATTTATTTATTTATTTATTGTCCAGTATGAGCAAAGTTGTGTGTTACACTACAGCAGAACATCCACTCCAATGGAAGAAATCACCGTACTGCCACCCTTCTGGCATGTTCAGTCCTTCAGCTCGTGTTAAGAAGTTGCTCAGCAATTTTCCTTCCATTTTGAAAATATCTTTGCTGCTTTGGGATTACTTCTTTGAGTCAGTGCCCATGACACATTCTCAGTATAGTTTTTAAAAGTTCCGTGTATTTTTAAAAGCTTACCTATATTCAAAACCGGTGCATTAAATACTTTTCAGAGTCAGTCCACATATGGTGTGACATGTGCCTTTATAGGTCTAAGCTATACTAGAAATAACCTTTTTTTCCTCATAGCACAAATCCGGAGGTAAACTTGGGAGATTTATTCCATTTAGTTCAATAAATCAGGAATTTCATCAAGTCGTTTTTAGTCATTTTGCATTTTTCCTCTTATTTCACTGTTTGAGTCACCTGAGCCCAGACAATGAAAGTGCCTTTGTGGCTGTTACGTGGGGATCAGCTGCAGACATAAATCCCGATTATTCGTCATTTAAAGCCCTTTTGGGTTTATCGTGCATATTTGATACTTACTTTTGGTTCAGTTTCACACGATGCATTCTTACTTGTCTCTCCTTCCTAATGCTGTGAAGAGGATAAGCTGCTTTGGGTGATGTTGCTGTCACCCTGGCTTTTGCAGCCGTGGCTGCGTGGAGCCTGTCTCGCCCCAGTGGGGTCCCGTGCAGCACCACGCAGCACAGCCACGGACTGCACAGAGAAATCCTTGCCTAGGTGTGCCTTGCAGCATGTTGGAGGCTTGAATCTCAAACTGATTGTTTAATTAGAAAACTCTTTTCTGTTTTTCATCCACTATTTTTTTCCTAAGCTACTGGAAGACAGCGAGTGTCACTAAATGCCACTGAGTACCGTTGCTTGTTGGTGTGAGTTAGTTTCCTCATGACCAAAACAGAAGCCCTGTTTCAGGTCACCCATACAGCAGCCCCAAGAGGAGAGGACCCCATGGGCTCAGGGCAGTCTGTTAAACCAACACAAGGACCCCAAACAGCCTCAGCTCAGCTCCAGCTGTGCAGCTTTGTGCTTCTCCTTGTCACAAAAATGCTTTCGTATCATGGCTGAAGTTAGACGCAGTTTCAGGGATGTAACAGGCATCCCTTGTACTTTTGCTGTAAAGAGACTAAATACTTTTTAGTAGTTTATAAAGAAGTTGATCATAAATTTACAAATGTAGATGTCATGATTTATATTATTTTCAATTGCTTATAAATGAGTCATTTTCCTTGAGCAATTATGCAAAATATAGCAAGATTGTATGTTCATTTTTATATCAAAATAATTGTTGCTATCTTAGCAGTTCTAGAACTTTAGCTAATGTCAGGAAGCTGAAGCGCATTGTTCTCATCTGCAATAATGTCCAGCTGATGTAACTCTTCTTACAACAACAATATCATCTGAGCTTTTTTCTTCCCTAAGTAAAATTTGACTGACTGCTCCCAAGGAAAAATTTCATCTTAGAAATTTCCTAATCTGTTACAGGTCAATGCATAAACTGACTCAACTGGAGAGACTTGATCTGGGCAATAATGAATTCTCTGAGCTGGTAAGAAATGCCTTTTTTTAGTAGCATGCCAGTGTGGTTTGGATGCGCTGTGCTTGGGAGATTAAACTTCTACTTGAAAGGCATTACGGTATTATGGCCACACGTTATGGTCACATTTACCTGTAAAATAGATTTGTTGTCTTCCATGAGGTCAGCATTGATAATGCAGTACACTACATCTGCACCAAGCTTCTGCAGCTCAGATCAAAACGATTCTCATTCTCAGCCGGTTGCTACTGTTGGACTACTTCAGTGTGAGATGAATTGGTGATCTTACTGTAAATACCCGTGTTAATTACATATCCTTAAAATCTAGCATTAAATCCCAAATATATTAGAAATTACTTTTAGCAGAAGTAATTTTTATTTATTTATTTTTCACCAAAAGCAGTTTCTGTCCCTAACTAAACTCTAAAAGGTAACTCAGGTTCCCTGGGATAGAATGGCTTTCAGGAATTTTCCCCGGTCTTAGTATAGAAAATAATCAAGTTGCTGTTCCCTTCAGGGAGTTTTTACAATGTCTATAGGAACTGACACGTCTCAGAAACAGTATGAGGTCAGTATGAGGTCCTAGGGCATTAGACAGATACATTTTTTTCTAGCTATGTTTAATAATTCTGGTGAAATAGTACTACAGGCTTTTCACATGCTAGAATCTGGCTCATTCTGAATCAAGTATTTTATCAGTTTCTGGCAGACTTTGAAAAAAACTCTAACTTTACAGAGTTAAGGCAAATTGAAAGTCTTGTTTTACCTGTGAAAATTGTGTTTCATCAAAAAGAAAAATGCTGGTTAGGCTGAAACATGGAAATGTTGGTGACCTGATAATTCTTGATTTTCACAGCTGTAATGAATGAGAAATGATTTGGGGGAATTGCCCTTTTCTGTTTCTCTCACTGACATCTATAATGTTGAAAAAAAATAGAACATCCGATTAAAGCTTAATATTACTGTAATTTTAAGGTTTGATCATTGTATGCTGCTGTTTTAACTACTGAATATGACAATTACAGACATTAAATAGTTCATAAATGTGGTATATTCAGGAAAGCGTTAAGGAATCAGCCTTTGTTAAGCTATTTTTGAGACCATAAATTATGTAAAAGGCAGAGTTTAACATGTGCTGCAAGATGAGATTTGGTCTTTCTTCTCAGCAGATTGTTTCTAAAACTCCACATTTTTCACTTCGCTTATTTGCTTTGTTCATAAATTGCATACTGCCAATAAACTGCTTAGAACAAGAGCTTCTAAGGAGTTCTTTGTATTCATTTCATTTCCAAAGGTTTCTTACATTTCTTACAAGTTTTTAAAAAGAGCAATAACATGTAAAGTCAGTTCATTTAATATACTGTTTGTTTCATTATCTATCTGAGAGTGTGATGGGTGTTTAAAAAAAAAAAAAAAAAGGAAGATGGAGGGAATCTTTCTGTAAGAAAATACTGATTTATTTAACTAAAAATAACCAACAGGTTTATGTAACAGTCCATAATACTATCTATTCTTTTCCTCAGCCTGAGGTTCTCGAACAAATACAAAATCTAAAGGAATTGTGGATGGACAATAATTCTTTGCAAATACTACCTGGGGTATGAAATTTTATTTCATGTAATCAAATCTGTTAAGCTAATAATTAACTATTTACCCTGCAGTAAACAAATGTATGTGCATTTCTTGAATGGGTGCATATTCCTAGTTAAAGTTAATTAATTAAAGTGAATTAGTTATTATCAAAAAATAATATAGTAGCCATACCCTAAAAGCAGACATAAATATGAAGACCTTTTAAATGTTGTGTTATTGCGTGATAGTGTCTAAATGGGAATGTGCCTGTTTTATTTAAGCCTCGTGTAGTTTTCATTGTGAAGGGAAATTGTTTACTGTTGTCTTCTCAGACACCATACATTAACTAGCAGTTTTATAAAACCCTACTTGACTTTTAAGAAGGAAGAGGAAATATTAAGTAATCTAAATAAAATTAAAGAAAACAGGTAGTATGTACGTGTTCAACTATACTAGAAGTGACTGAGACAGTGGAATGAAGATAGCACTCTAAAAGCATTCCATTTAGAAAAAGAACAATAGCATTTAAAAATCTAGCCATTAGGGTCATGGATCTGTGTTAGTGCTGTTTCTGAGTTCTTGCTACCCCATGATAGAACTTGGATTATTTTTTTTTTTTCAGTATTTATTGACATAAATAATTTGCTATTAATAAACAATGACTGGGGAAAGAGATCCCAGTCATTAACCTTTTTCCACACAGGTAGCAGATCTTATGTTCCACATAATGATGTTCCACTGGTGCAGGGAACTTTTAGAAATAGATCTAGCATAAAAACGTTTAGGTGTTGTAAGGAGAAGTGGTATGTCCTCTTTGAGCTTTGAACATTTATTAATCAAAATTCAATTTTCTTCATTGAATAAAGACTCTTTTTAATCTAAAATAATTTAGGATCATTTTTCATTTTGTGTTAATCAGGATGTCTCCACAGAAAATGGTCATTTTCAGTCACTGTACATATGTCCACTTTTTGAAAACTTTGTTAGTGGAAAAAAATAAAATAAAATAAAAAGGGGCTGATTTTGAAACCATTTGTTGATTCTGATACCAACTGGAGATCAAAAACAGATATGTTACAGTATTATTGCTGCAGTGTAACTGAGAAGAAGAAATCACCTATACAAGAGGATGTGGGCATAAATATTTTAACCATTATTCTATTTCTTTTCTGATGACATGAAATTGGTTAATATATCCAGTGCTAAAATGTGTTCCAGACACAGTCCTGCTGAGCTATCATAAACCCTAGAGAGGGTGTTCAGAGCTGAAGGTGTTCTGTAGATCTTGGAACTGAGTCCCAAGAAACGTAATTATTTTCAGGGAATCATTTATGTCTACTAAATCTGATTCTAGTAAGACCCAATGTTTTATGAAAACATTCTCCAAGACAGGCTGTTTAAAACAGTTAATACTGGCCTTAAATTTTGACTTCTGGAATTAGAAAGGAATTACTAACTGGTAATTGATTTGAAGATTTAGAGATTGGTCAGGTTTCCAGTGTTGATAATTTGGTTTAAAAAAACAGTAGTCTGTGCTAGAAACAAAGATTATATTCAACTGTTAGAATGGCAAAGATTGGGTTGAAAGGGAGATTTTTCCCTTTTTACAACTCAGATCTGAATAATGATAATAGGAAACTGCCTACTTAGAAGCAGAGAGCAGGTGTCAGCAAGGTAAGAGATGAAAGCAAACTACATTCATATTGTTTGACAAATAAAGCTGTCTAAAATTATTAGCCTTTTTCATATGTACAGTGGATAACCACTAAAAGTATATGTAAATAACTTAAAAAAAAAAAAAAAAAAAAAACTTTTGTAGAATCCATACAATTTCATAGGCAATTGCCATGGTCTACCCAAAGCTATAAAGTTCTCTTATAGACCATAAATGTTCATTCATGTGTTTTGAAATGTAATTTTGATATTGCTCATTTTACTTTGTAGCAAGTCTGTACTTTCTGTGGAAAACAAGTAATTCACATTAACACTTTGTGTTAACGTGAATGCAAGGCACTGCAAACAGATGGCAACTTCTAGTGATGGTATTGTGCTGCCTTATCTCACTCCTCCTTTGCAATCATATCTGTGCCATTTGGTTGTAGATCCAGCTCATTCACTGTAAACCCAGCAGTGATATCTCTATGCTGTTCCACTTGTAGGCTTTAGTATAGGAAAAACAACAGCACCTTCTTTTGTTGATTTTTTGGGGTGAAATTTCATGTCTAGAATGAAGTGACCATCTTGTGGTAATGAATCAAGAAGCAAATTACTTCTATAGCTTCAAACTTTTGCATGATAAACAGATTGTCAAAGAAATTAGGGAAGAATTTCTGTCATGTTACTCATTGATGTTATAGCAGCAATTAAACACTGCATTCACAAAGTATACTGCTGGGATTAACCTCTTATAATTGAGCTATGAATATCTGAAGTCTAATTTTAGATTTTATCAAATGTAGACAATCAGTATGATACAGAAAAGCATTGCCTGCATATCTAGCCCCAGGGGCCTGCTGGTACAAGTAGACGTGAATTGTGAGTAAATGTGTCTTGGCTCTGTGTCCAAGTGAAGAATTAATACAGTTGGATGACTTGGAGAACTCAAACTTTCAGCAGATTTAATGCCCCTGGAACACATGAATTAGTGTGGCATGTGTCACTTAGGTCCAGCTGACTTACAGAATTAAAGGCTAGTTTAACCACAATGGATAGCATCTTAATAGGCCTTAGAATTTTCACCTGATCTCTTGAAAAGTCACAGAGAAACTAATTTTCAGCTCTGTCCCATAGTTAAGCCTTTGCGTTTGCAGCTTCCTGAACTGTGAGGCTATTAGACCACTACTGATGCTGCTTTGGTGAAATAAATAAAAAAGCATGTTGTGAGAACTAAATATAAATCCATATTACAGTTGTTTGTCTTTAAATTTAGAGATGGGCAAGCAGTTTCTATCTGTTCAAGTAACACTTTGTAACATGCTATTAAGTCTATAGGGAAGTTAAAACAGCTCGTGTACCTGGATATGTCAAAAAACAGGATAGAAACTGTTGATTTGGACATATCAGGATGTGAAGGACTTGAAGATCTCCTGTTGTCATCAAATATGTTGCAGCAACTGCCAGACTCCATAGGTGAGAACTCCATAGCTCATGTTTTTATAGTTGAGGAATTTTTTTTTTTTTGGTTGTTATGAGACTTCATGATAATTCATAGACAACTAGAAATACTGCACTTCCTAGACAGATAGGATACTATTCCTATTTTTTTTCTTTTCATGTTTTTTTTCAAGACTTCAGAAATATACCTAATATTTTACTTGTTGCCATCCAGTTCAACATTTAATCTGTGCTTCATTTTGATGAAACATATTTTCAATGGGACAAGAATGTGTTTGTATACTGTATTTTTTCTAAAATCTAGACCTAAATTATTTAGTGTTAGACATCATTGCTTATTTAAGAATATTGGAGAAAGTGAAAAAAGGTGAGATATTTTTCTATTACTCCCTTCTTTTCTGTTTTGTAGGACTGTTGAAAAGGCTGACAACTTTAAAAGTAGACGACAATCAGCTTACAATTCTGCCAAATGCAATTGGAAAGTGAGTATAAGTCTCAAGTTTTTCAACATTAAGAAAAATTTGTTTTCCCTTCTGTTTGTGGAATGTATTTTTCCTGAAACCAAAGTAAGACAGAGAAGATGTACTGAATTACAAAGTAATTTCAAAATGTGTGCCTAACATGCAGCTTGTAACATTTACACTTGGAGCAACACCATTACTGTTGTGGACTTACACTGGCATAAGTGACGGGAAAGTGAAGTGTATCATATTTTTCAAGACAAAGAACGAAGAGTTATCTTCTGTATGAATCACTTGTAATTTGGATGATTAGAGCAACAAAAGTATAAGAAATATAAGTATTTGGGGCAATATGTCTGTTTCCATAGCAACAGCTAGGACTTGATGCTGGTAAGAAAATGGCTGTAAACCTCATGTGTATGAAGATACCTGAAAATATTAAAGTAACATAAATGGAAAAGTCATGACAATTTCAGAGGTGTATACATCAAAATGTTAAAGTATTCTATAAGTAAACTTATTATGAAAAGCACTAATGATGCCCTTTAGGTATCATTTTGTCAGATATTACATGACCATTGGTACAAAATTCTGTTGTGTTGCTGTGTGCAGAGCTTTCCTCTATGGTCTTGAGTTTACTGCCTAATGAAATCCACAATTTACTGTAAACTTCAAGGCAGGTTCAAGCCTGTTTCCAAAACTATACAAAGAACCACCTACTTCCAAGTATGACTATTATTCCATACACAGAAATAGGTGGTTCTTTATATTGTTTCACGTGACATATATCCCTTTCTAGCAGTAGGTATCTTTAACATTGGCATTTTTGTAGGATACCCCTTCCTCTACGTATTTTACATCTGTAATTCAATCTAAACTGGCATTAAGAAAAAAAAAATCAGAATGCAGGGTCTTTGGCCACCTTTTACAGCCATAGCTCTTGCGTTTTCATCCTCCTCTTTACACCAGTATTCATGCAGAAGAAACAGAGTTCAGCCTAAAAAATGATTGTCTGTCTGGTGTGACTGAACACTTAGCTATACCAATCCCGTGCTGTCAGCACAGACCATGGGGAAAGGGGCAGGCACTGTCTCTGGCATCTGTGCACAGAGTTGCACTGAGGCTCTTTGCCTGTTCTTACAGTCCAAAAACTATTCTCTCTTCAGCAAGTTCTAGCTCAACAAACCCCTTCATTGGGAGTATTTTTCTTAAGCCAGTGCTGTTGTGAGCCTTCCAAAATTAAAGCCTGGAAAGCTTTTGGAACTTGTTCAAGAATATGATTGGACAGTGAGGTCTCTAGAATAGAAACGAGCTCTAACCTCTATAGCTATTGCTTCTCCTGCAGCCATTTTATAGTAATATTTTCAATTACAATTTAGTTATTTATATGACATTCAGGAAAAGAAAATCCAAATTTGTGAACTATGAAAACTGTAACATCTGAAAGCTGAGGTTTGGCTTGCCATGCTCTACTTCTTGTAGTGCCTTTAGATTTATGTGATATTAATGATGTGTAGTAAAAATTGGTTAAATGAATGACAAAAAGAAAATCTTATTGTGTAGCAATAACTTCTGACTGTGAAAGCTCATAAGGCTCAAAGTTATATGCAAAAAGGTTGATATAAGGTCGAACATTATCTTTAATAATTTTGAGAATCATTTTTATAACCCGTCGTGACAATGCTTTCTTATTGATTGTTCAGATTGATTCAGATTGAAGAGGATTCCCTCTTTTTTAATTTTTTTTTTTTTAATATCTGTTCAGAATTGTTTGTTGTGGATCCATAATTATATTTGAAGAGTTGCTTACTGCTGCTCTAAAAGGTGTATTTGTAGAACACTAGGTTAATCATCTAATGTTATCACATTATTTTTGAATGATTGGTTGTTTCTTTTAAATGAAGTACTTTCCCTCATTTAATGAGGACAGTGTCTCCCACATCAAAATGAACTTCCTTTCTCTGACTCATCCATTTGGATAGTTTCCTACTGGGTCTCTTTCTCCTGAATGATAGTCATAGTACCCACTGCAGAGTATATTATTGTCACACAAAGATTAGTGATGTGGAGGAGGGAATTCTCCCTCCAGGGACCAATTTCATGATGAGACACAGAGCACTTCGGCACTGCCTGAGTCAATGTTGTTAGCAGTGAGCCACCACCCTCATTTTTGGCAGTCTTCTTCAAAGGGCAAGCCTGTAAGTGGCATTTAGAGTTGGACCTTGCAGTATACTACGCACAGTAGACCTAGCTTAATAAAATGTTTAAGCATGTGTTTATCAGAGGATTTATATCGATTATGTACTTTACAAATCAGACCCAGGGACTGGAGATTGTATGTACAGGACCTGAGCAAATGCCCATTCTCCCACTTTCTGGGTAGGAAGGTCATGAGGAAGGTTGTGCCCCATACGTAGGTAATGGTGCAGTAACTCAGGAGCCAGCATATTGTGTCAGATGAGTGTTTTGTATATGTTTCTAGTCAACACCATATCTGACAGTATCAGATGCTGCAAAGGAAAGTGCAAATTTCTGTTCCTGGATCTACAGAATTCCTTCTGCTTGCTGTTGAACAGATAACAGTGGGTGTGTCTAATACCTGCGATTTAGGCTGCTGTGGCTGTCGAGAGAAAAAGTCTGTGACTGTACAAAATGGGGCTGAGACAGGCTGGAACTACTCTTCTATTCATGGCAGACTTCATTCTCCATGAATGTCTCCTTACTAATCTGCCTAAAAATATTCTTCATCTACCTTAGGACACTGCTGAGAACTACCCCATTTTAATGGGTGCCAAACGGAGTGGCAGGTTCATATCTGATTATTGCCTGTTCTTCTTTAAATCTATAGAGAACAATCTGAAATTAGCCCAAGAAGACATTAAAGTTAATGACATTTTAGCTAAATTAGCATGATTGTAATTATAGCTGTTATTCTCAACATACTGTTCATCAAGTCATGGTGAATGAAAAATCACTTTCTGAACTACGTATTATTTAACAATGGCAGTTACAGAGATAAATTATAGTTTCATGGGGACTTTGTTGTTTTTATTGTGGCCATCTTCAATTGTCTACTGATGATGTCACTGGGGAGAAAAGAGGCTGAGAATGTCTGTTCCAGACAATATCTTTCAAATAAAACTATTGTCTGATAAAGTCATTCTTTGCTGTCATAGAAACTTGCACAGTTACAGTTCAGAGAATCAGAGCTTCCGATTTCCATTGGAAACGTAGTTGTTCAAAATTAGTTTATCTATTTTCAAGCTTTTCTGATAGTGTTATCATCAGTAAAAGGAAGAATATGCACATCTTTCAATTTAACAAGTTTTCAAGTTGGACTTCCATCTGTCAAAGCACGTATTCCGCATGAAGTAGTTAAACATGTCTGGATTATGCCTTTACTGAAATTGGTTTGTAACTAGTTTGAAATAAATTAGGTAGATGCAAAGCTTATATTAAAGAAAAGCTAAAACCTAGCAGGGCTTTTGGATATATTCCATGCATCTCTTGCACTAATCGCTGTATGACTCACTTTGGCTTTTCAGTCTACTGAAACACAGCAATTATAGGAAAGTTCTGAGAATTCCTTGTAAGGAGTATCTATTTCTGGTTTCACATTTGATAAAATCTGAAGGTTAAAAGACCATTTTTACTTTTTTTTTGAGTTAAGAAAATGGGATAAAGGTAAGTTAGACATACAGTGAAGGTCTAGTCCGGCAGCTGTGACTAGTATATGGATATGTGTACATGTATGTATACATATATGTATATATATGCACAGGTATATGTACATGTATATGTATATACAGGACTTGTAGCATGGGTAAACTTTTTATTGGATCTACCAACACGTTTGGAAAATGCTTCTGGGCATCTAGTCCCTTTGTAAGTGGACAGAGAGATGTTGTTAATTATAGAACTTGAGAGAAAAACATAGTACATGTGGATCAAAAAAGGGCCAGCAGAAGTGGGGAGTGATGGCAATAAAATGCAGAAGTATGCCATGTGCTAGTTCTCTGCACTTGAAAGCTGTATTTCTCTATGTATACCAATCTTGGTGGTACAATGGGCTATGAATAACCTGGGCTATTTAGCTCAGCAGAGGACTCTGACTCTATTTCTTCCTCTTATTTGAAAATATGGTTCTATAGAGGAAAGTTCAAGTTTCTTCACAATTTCACAGATACAACAACATAGGGAAGGGAATAAAAGACAGTAATGGAGATTATTTCATTTTTTTATAAAGGGAGAACTTGAATCTTAGGAGATGGCTTGTTGTGGTCTACTTTGTTTCAGTCCTTGCCATACAGATACCCTTTTACGATCACAGTTTAGCCAGAACTCTCAATACGTGAAAGATAAGCACTTGTACAGAAGCTGTGTGTTACTAAAGCAGGCTGAGATTACTTTGCTGAGTTTGGATCCAAGTTCATTGTTTTCACTACTGATCTGTTTTAGAAATGATGTCAAGTGCATCAGTTGGAATGTACCTGAAGGCAAATTCTGCATCTTTTTTTTTTTTCCTTTTTGCTCACCACTGATATTTCTTTAGCTGTTTTATGTCTTTGTATGTATATAAATTTATATAATGTATAAATTTATATAACGTATATAAATTTATATAACGTATATAAATTTATAAATACTATAAATTTTTTGACTCTTCAGTTTAGTATGAATTGCCCTGATCATTGTGAATTTGGAATACCTGGAATACATCCTCACTTCAAAAAATAAGAATGATAATATGGGAAACTAAGAGGTTTTTCTTAAACTGTCTTATCACTTATGACTGATAAACAGTGTTCCTAGTAGTTCTTAAAGTTGTATTATTACAGACTTCTAGGGAAATTTGCAATAAAGTTTCCATCTTCAGGGTATGGCATCTGTAGAAGTATGATGGTTTTAAACTTTCAAAGGTTTTAGATTGTTATTTTTTATTACCTAACCCTTGTACAGCATCTAATGACTACATTTACAATTTCAGTTTATCTTTATTAGAAGAATTTGACTGCAGCTGTAATGAGTTGGAGTCCTTACCTTCAACAATTGGTTACCTTCACAACCTGAGGACGTTGGCTGTGGATGAGAATTTCCTTCCTGAACTGCCCAGAGAAGTGAGAAGCTGATCCTGTTTTTAAATTAGATTTAAATGGTTTTGGTAGGCCTAAGACTTCATCCATACTATGATAAAATATCTCTTAAAGCGGTTATTTCTGCGTAGTGTTGAATACCAAATCTTTCTTACATACTCAATAGTAAAATAATAAAAATTAAACTAGTAAACTCATGTAAAGATGAGAATATCACTTAGAAGTTCAAGTAATGTAGTGCATTTCCCTGAGATTTCTGACAAAGAAGAAAAATATTTTCTGACTTTGGATACTGTATTTTCTGTTCTTTGTTATTTATAGGGGGAAAAAATGACCACCCTCTGACATAAAATTAGTAATAATAAATTTTATCAAAATCCTAACATTTTTTTTTTTCCATTCCCATAGATTGGAAGCTGTAAAAACGTAACGGTGATGTCTCTGCGCTCCAACAAGCTGGAATTTCTTCCTGATGAAATAGGTCAGATGCAGAAGCTAAGAGTGTTAAATCTGAGTGATAACAGGTATAGTTCACATAATTTTCCTAATGCACATCACAAGAATTTGTTTTAAAAGAATAGATAATTATCTCTAGGTATTGTTAAAATACATTTATTTAAAATATATGAAAGTATATGAAATACATAGTAGTTATATTTATGAATACTTTAGGTATTTAAACTATATGGAAAATTTCTTAATTTTTTTTTTAATCTTTATGGTTTGGATTTAATTGCATAATATCCAAAGAAAAACTTGAATGTGGTGAGCATCTGGGTCTCGGTGTGCTTTCAGAGATGAAAGACTGTTTACTTATATTATCACCTGTAATTTCCACATGAAAGCGTGATATTTGGTTTTAAAATTGTATATAACTTTATAATATATAGTGTTGTGCCCTGCTGAAAAAATTGTGACAAGCTGTTATATAGGAGATCAGTAAGTGCAAACATACTACATGTTACCCTGACCCCACTGAAATCAAAGAAAATGTTCTGTTTCCTTCAGCAGGGCAAAAGTGTTGTCAAACAAAAACACAAACCAAACACCAGATTCTGTGTTCTCACACACTTCACTGTTCCTCTGAGAAATGGAATGCTTGAAACAAGACTTTCTTGGTACTTATGCTGTGCTCCCATAGGCATCAGAAAGGACTGACCTTTCCATGGAATTTAAAGAAACATATGTTCCAAGAATATGTTAATTTCAGTACAACCACAAAAATACAAATTTGCCTAATAATGCAAAAAATAAAAATAAAAAGGGTGTGAACACCATTCTGTTCCAAGTAGCTATCATCTGTGCTCAGTGAATATCAGGGGAAGAACTTTGCACATCTGTGTCTGATTTGCTGTCACCAGTTTCATTGTTGAAATTAAGGTTGATCATAAACTATAAAATCAAGATATCCCTGTAATATATTTATTCAAATTTGTTTACTTACTTCTATGAGATCATTTTCCTCACTGTAATTGTGTGTTATGAAGTGCTTTATGTATGGACCAGAATGTAAAGCTAAACTGATCTCCAATCCATGCAGAAACCGTCCAAGTCCCAGAATCAAATCTTTTTGGGTTTCACATTCCAGTGCTTTCACAGGGACGTGGGAGGACTCTCCCATCAGCGTGTCACCACAGTAGTGGAGGTTTGGGGTCTTGTCTGTGGAGCTACAGACTGCAGCTGTGTTTTAACTTTAAACTCCCTCAGGCTGGCACATCCAGGTGTATGGTGATCCTGAATACATAAGCAATACGGATGAAAGCAGCAAATGTCAGAAACATGAATTTCGGGTGGACATTTCGGGTGGCTGCTCCACTGTGTTGCTGCCCAGCCAGCTCTAGCAGCATGTGGGTGTGCATGGGGCTGGGGAGGCAACAGGACGGCACTGGCTGAGGGCATCTTAGGGACTCCAAGGAGCTGCAGCTGTAGAGTGCCCTCACTGGCACATTAAACCAATCTGAGCTGGGTCACTCTGACCCCTTTTCAAACCTGTAATCATGCCATAAGTGTGTGTTGAGGAAGCAGAAATTAGTCTTTTTTTTCTTCTTCTTTTCTTTCCTTTTGCCAAGTAACTTTTCAGCCAGATCAGCTGCGTATTTCAGGCTTGTGACTACATGTGTAATTACTGCTTATGAGTGCTATTGCTGGGGCGAGGGGGAGGAGGTGGCTCACTGCTGGCAGAAAGCAGCAGAGGTGGTCAGAGTATGCAAGGATTCTTGACCAGGCTGACCTGATGGCTGCAACTGAAACAGCAGTCCTGCCCACTTGCCTTTTTCCCTGGCTGCCCAGAGATAAGAGAGCACTTGGGATTTCCATTGTGGGGTAAATGGTGGGACCAACATCCCAGCAATGTGATGTTCCTCAGCCTGGAACACACCAGGCACTGTCCTGCCCACTCCCTTTTTGTGCTAGCCCTGCATCTATCTGCCTTGGGCTTACTCAGGGCTCATTGGTCAAATGACTGCAATGACTTAATTCACTGAAACTTCAAGAATTGATCTTTTTTCTTATTGTGTTTGCTTTCTGATGCTCCCCATGTGTCCAATTTGCTCGCAGTCGAGTCTTGCAAGCATCAAAGCCAGCTGAAGGTAAACAGTGGCTGCGCACCAAATGGGAAAGTATGAGGAGGGCAGAACAGGGCCTTTGCCCATTGGCATGGGAAGCTGTTCTCTCAACTTGCTATAAAAAACTGTACAGTGAGTTATGGACATTCTAGAGCTAGCTGAAGAGCAGAGTCTAGACTAGGTGACAGAGGAACCGGTTGAATTATCTCATACTTTTCCTGAGCAGCCCTTGGGGATCATGTTTTCCTACTTTGTTGACATCAATTCCATCTGAGGTTAAATGCTGCCCTGCTGAGACTGGGCTACTCAAGTGTTTATTGTGAGATGCCCTTTTGCCACCAAAAATGTTAATTCTGAATCTGTTCCTCATGGCATGGGGAGTGCAGCCCAGCTCCAGGCATGCAGAGCGCAGAGATGCTGGTGGCTTTGAACTTGCCTTGCTCAAATGCGTGGAAAATTTACTGTCTGCTCTCCAGATGGTCATGCATACAAGGAGTGATGGACAACCTAACTGTGAAGTAGCATGTAACGAGTTAAAAAGAAGCCCTCTACTTCCTTGTGTTACCTGTAGCCTGTCTGAGTATGAATGTCAAAAATCTACATTTTCCACGTCCTCCTGTATCATAAGTGGCAGATTTGGTTTAAAGTCCTCCTTGGATATCTTTCAGGAAGGAGACAAACCAGACATAGACTTCTTTGCCACTTAGGTTAACAAGAATCTCAAATTTTTGTGAGTTGACACATTTTGCTAAAAGGTGGGTCAGTATTTGGATTCTCTCCCTTGTGCATTTTTAATACTATGGTTTCAGCTACTGCAGGCTTTCACTCGTTCTATGTCTTCTGAAGGCCCTCATCATTGAAAGATGAACCTTGCTTATCTTAATTGACCAGAAGCTATTTTGGTTCCAGGATTTTCTACAGACATTCATGTTAGAACTCCATTTTAACAAGGGAATTAGACTCCAGCTTTTCCTTCCCAAGCCTTACACTCTAAGACTGTATCTATAATTCTCATCTCCATAGTTGGGAGTCCTCTTTCCTTTTATCTTTACAGGTCCAAACCTTTTCAACCCTGTTACAGGCTCTACACCACTGGAAAATACAGTATTTGTTTGTCGCTGCACAATAAAAGGCAATGGTGGGCTGCATCCTGACTTGCTATCACATTGCTAAAGTGGAGTCTAATGAGGGTTAGTGTGCACCTGACAAGAGCTTAGGTGGCTTCACCCTGTGCGTTCTGGAAAGTTTTGATTCCAGATACCTGCAATGCAATGCAGCTACCTGGAGATTCATCCTTGCCTTTGCCAGGCATAACACTATCTATCTCCAGTGCTTCAAGAACCAATGCAGCATTTGATAAAGTAGTTGTGCAGTCACCACTTGCGTGAAAGGTACTGAGATCTCCATCACACTGGGGTAGCTGCTTGGATACACTCACTGCTAAGACTGCACATGGGATTCATTCAAAGAAAAAAAAAAGATGTCTTACCAGTAACCGGTGTTCTTCACAATGTGTAGTCCACCTATACATTTGTCTTCCATCTGCTTCTCCTCTCTCCTCAGAGTCCTTCCAGGTATGAGTCCTGTGATTGAGAGGTAGAATTGTTAGAATGTACATTTGGGCTACACTTCTCAAAGAGCATCGGTTACTGGTAAGTAACCTTTCTTCTAGTTTTAGATTGTTCTTACAGAAGAGCTGAAAGAGTCATTACCTTTCTGTATTTGCACTGCTTCTGCTTCTGTCCTGGGGTCAGACTCAATTCCTACTCTGAATCTCACGAACAGAAGTTAGATGAAAAAAGATCCCAAGATTATGTGATCCATTCCAAAACAAAGGACTGTTCCTTGGTGTATCTTTTCTGTTCAATTATTTAATTGTACAATATTGCTTATTGCCAAAGAGGTAATTATTCCTGTCCATTATTATCCACAGGCATTCATGTGAACAGTATATTGAAGAGTTAATGTGAATTGTGTTCTTTTAAACTTTCACACTCCCAAAACCCTGTTGTTGTCAGTTTGCTGAGTGTTACTGTAGAGAACTGTCACAAGCATCAACTGTCTCTGGGCTTGACTGGCTGGCTGGTCTACTCTAAATTAACCTAAAGTCCTCATTCCAGCATGGTGTAACACAGTGACATATAGTTTCTTTGAGGTTGTGGGGTCATAGGGTGCTAATGGTTTTAATGTTTAGGGATGTCATTTCAAAAAGTGTGCTGTTGTTGCTTTAGTTTTTGGTTTTACTCACCTAAGGGAATTCACAGGATGTTTCTTTTCTTTTTTTTTTTTTTTTTTTTTCCTCCTAAGAAAACATTTTATGTGTGAAAATTAAATACAATAAAGAACGTACGTGTTTCTTATTTTTCTGAACTATTACTGAGGAGAGTTACTTTGCTGAAAAATCAGTATTTCAGTGTTTTCCTTTTAAGAAATAATTCTATTAATAACCTTTAAACTTTTACATTTTCCAAAGGCATACATGATTTTATATATATTTTAACATAACTAATATAAATACAGAAAATGTCTGTAGCACTAAAAGATTTCCTTATTTTGTTATTGCATGTTTAGCTCTTTTTACAATTACGTTTAAGAGACTGCAAAACAAAGTTAGTGATTTAAAACTTGTACAGGAATGCAACTGTTGTTTATGCAAGCAAGCATGTGCAACAGATGACTGCCAAGTGTAGTTGTTCTGAAGATTCAGAGATACTACCTTCCCACAGAACTCGAGCCTCTGAATGCCCTTCAGCTGGTGCCTGAGGGAATGGGTGCAGGAGCTATGGCTCTGTTTCTATTAGCAAGTCCCCAGTCCTGATTCCTGGGTTTTGGCTGCTCTGAAGCAGTCCTACAGTAGCTTCCAGTAGGGAAATGGCCTCATGCAAAGGTTATTTACTCAGGCTGAGCAGAGTTTCAGCCATAGTAAGAATAAGTTATTTTGGTACAGCAGAATATGCCTTTTCATCGTAAATTGATTAATTTGGTCATCTTCTTAATATAATTAATAATTGATTATTCTTAATAATTAAGAAGATGCACTTATTAAAGTTTCGTCTAGCATTGTGAATATATTTTCCTTAGATTTATAAAAACAATTATGCATGTAATTTTCCATGCTGTCTAGTGAGATGCTTCAGCATCTAAGCATAACAGAAAAGTTATTTGTTGAATAGCATATTCATGGACATTTCATTTCTTTGTGTTAATATCTGATTGCAGCCATATATTAGATAAATGGAAGCAGTTCAAACTAATCACTTTTTTTATATTACTGAAGGACAATTTTCTCCTTGGAGGAGGCCAAATCTTTAACTGAGAATGCTGTGAGTTAGTTCTTTGCAATCAGTAAAGTTATGTTGATTTATACCAAAATTCCTAATCTGTAGAAAGTAATCAAGCTACAGCTATGCATAAGTAACATTTGAGGTGCTTTGTAGCTATATCATAACCTTATATTGGCAGATGAAGCTATAAAAACATTTACGTATTTACCTTTCATGGTTAAACTAATGTAGTGTAAATGACAAGTATAAAAGGCCTTGTTTTGAAAACGGGTAAAATACAAAATGACTTGGTAATTCAGTTGTTCATGAAAGTCAGAATGCTTGCATTTGCATTTTTAGTGCACATAAGGAGAAATGTTCATAAACTTCATAAAATTTAAAAAGCAGTCTTAAAATTGTCAAAAGAAATTGCAGTTAGAAAAAGAGGATGAGTCTTGTCCCAGTGGAAAATTTTCAAAAAATGGTACTGATTTTGGGTGCCTCCATTCTTTGATCTCTAATTTGAGATTTTTTCTTATTGGACTCCTTAAAATCAGTCCTCTTCAGATGTTTAAAGCTAGGTGTCCAGGCTTATGTGCAAAAACGAATGAAAAATGAAGTGTTTGGTGTTTTATTTGAATATGGAAATGGAAAACCAGCTTGGAGAGCCACTTGCCACACATCATTTCTGAAGAGTGCTTACCAATTTTGCTTCTCCCTCTGATACACACTTCTCAGCTTGAGTGAGTTGGAAACTTCACCAGTAGTGCTCTGCAGACAAAAGTTTCTATGCAGTTCTGAAACTCATCCTACGGATTCCTAAAGTGTAAAAAAATAAGGGCATCACTTGAAAACCCAAAGTACATATCTTTTTATACAGAAAAAAAAAAAAAAAAAAAGAAAAAGAAAAGAAAAGCACCCTGAATAAAACATCCAGATAAACACTATTCAACAATCTTTATGTTAACTATCTATTAAAGGTTAATCTTGTAACCTTAATTTATAAAGAATGTCTCACTCTGCACAATTCCAGAGAAAAGTGAAAATTTACATTTAAACACACTGCAGTATGAATTTTTTGATAAAATAGGAATGAAAGCTAAATATCGGGAAGTTTAGGAACTCTTTCCTTTCTTGTGGCATCAATTACAGGCTTAAACATGCACACATATGTAAAGATACCCTAATCTATACAAGCATTTAATTGGAGATTATCTCCCAACACACTGTATTTGTATATATTCACGTCAATTTATTTCTCTTCTGTAGTTAAGTCATCTTTAGTATAAGGAATTCTTATAAAATTCACAGTCTTTAAAATGTAGTAAGTAGACACTGCTTACTTGCAGTAAGTAGACACTGCTTTCAAAAATAGCACAATATTTAATGGTAGTATCTTTGTGGTAAAAAATGCATCCAAAGTAATTCCACGGTGGATGCACTTTCAAAACGCTGCATAGAGGCAATGGTACAAAAGCTTGTGAATTACGTATCTTCCAGATATGCAGATAGATTTTTAATGTGAAGAAGATTGTAGGAATATTATCAGTTATTTAAGAGGGACAAAGGATTCTCCTGATGATGCTGGGCAGGTGCAGTCCCTTAGAGTAGAATGCCTGTCTTTATTTGAGGTGCAAATGAACATACTTGTCAGTCCTCTCCACAATATTCAGCCTGTCTGACTCTCTTGGAGAAGGGCTTTTCCTCTCTTCTTTCTGTTAAATCACATTTAGATTTTGTCTTTGTATTCACTCCTTTGGCTGGTCCATTTCTTTCGACAGTCCTCCAGCTCTTTACCCTTCTGTAACACAAAGATGGGAGGATATCAGGATGTGACTAGGACATCCCTCTCTGGCTTAGTACAGGCTGCAAATTAAAAATAATGTTTTCATAATGAGTTACTTACTGGGAAAAACATGAATGATGGTTCCACAAGTATCTAGTCATGTTTTCCCTGTTCCCACATACAGATTATTTTAGGAAATGTGTTCATGCATATAATTAAAATGTTGTTTTTTTGTTTTTGTTTTTGTTTTTGTTTTAATTTGATTTTAATTTCATTCCTAACATTTCTGCAAAAATGAATTTTCAGTTATCTTAGAGTAATTTGTGTTCAGAAATTTAACTGATAAATAAAAGGGTTTGTGTTAACTACACTGAAAACTGTAAGGACTTTGCTATAAATCTCACTGGGACCAGGATTTTTTCTGTGTTATAAGCTGTAACTTGTGTTGGTTGTAAGTTATAAAGCTGGTTACGTTACAGCCATGGCAAGACATTGGTATCTCCTTAGTACCTCTAGGCAATGAAATCAGTAGTTTTAGAATCCAAAAGTCTCTCTTAATGTGGAAGCAATTTAAGGGGAATCCCCTTAGTAAATTACTGTATTTTAATAAAATGCGAGATAAAATAAAGATATGATAGCAATTTCTGTAGGATTGAGCCAAAGTGTGCTGCATACAGATTAAAAAGAAACTGTTGTGGAAATGAAGTATTCATGTTGTTCCATTATCATTTACAGACTGAAGAACTTACCATTCACTTTTACTAAACTTAAAGAACTTGCAGCTTTGTGGCTTTCTGACAACCAGGTAATGGCTTTCAATATTCATAATTTCTTTAGTAAAGTATTAGGGTTCTTAGCAAGGGCCATAAATGAAGCCTATAATTTAATACATGACTGTAGTAGAATTTTAGATGTGTTTAGTCCCGGTCCAGCTTGCTACTTTCATACCAAGGTGTAGATTCTCCTGGCTGTCATTTATTACTTCTTGCTTCTAACTAACTTTCTATATCCTGACAAAAGTAGTAATATATAGTAGAAAATAAAGTCCAGAATTATCAAAAAAATGTTTTTTAAATAGAAATTCAAGAGGTAAGATTTTTCATTGGACTTGTTCTTAGTTTGTCCCACTCCATATTCCATCTATGCCTACATTTTTGTCTTCTGCCTTTCCTGTCCGTGCTTCCATTCCTGCATATCTTAAACTCCACTAAAGTCAATGGGAGTTTAAAAATGTAGAAGACGAACAAGTGCTCTTAATCTTGTTTTGGAGAAAATTCTTGTTTAAGTTCCTTTTAAATTTAAATATGCCTTTCTTAGTTTATATATCTTTCTTGGTTTATGTATCACTACTATACATTCTTTAGGATTCTATTTTTAAACAAATTTTGTAACACGAACACAGGGAAATGCAACAGTTAGCCAGCATCTGTGCACTAAAATAAGTCCCCCATCAATCTTTGCCAGTATTGGTGAATAAAATAATTTTGCAGTTCCAGAATGTGACTTTAAGTGGAGAAAAACTCAATTAATAACATGCTAGAAATGTTCAACATACCTAACAGTTTTTAATAATTGCAATAAATTCTCATAATCTCTTCTTTCTCACCTTACAATAACACCCAACATCAGATATTATATCTCCTTAACTGAAGTTGATCAGGGTAATTATCACACGACTGGAAATTAATCCATCCTTTTATCTGGATGAAGAAGCCGCGGGGACTCTGGTCCTGCCGCTGTTCGTTTGCAGACCAGGTGCATCTGCCCATGCTGAGCATGGCTGAGGGCAGAGCCGTGCAGAGCAGCACAAACAGGGTTGTATCTTTGTAGTGGTACCAGACAAACCTCGGGGCTCCTGCCCAGCACGTAGCACTCAGCTGGGCCCCCAAACAAAGCCAAGTGTACTGCAGTCAACAGATTTACATCAGCACTTGCTCATTGCATCTCTCCTTAAATTTACTTTTAGCTTGTATAGCTAATCAAAGAATTGCAAAGCTGAAGGGAGGGGAGACTAACTGCGAGAGATAATAGAAACTGATGAGTAAATTTTAAAGTGATAAATTAGGATTCTCCTTCTGTTCACTCTTATTTCCATCAAAAAACTAACATTGCATGACACCTCCACTCAGCCAGAGAACTTATATTTCTTTTTAAATTTACAATATTTTTTCATCATTTTGACTTTCCAGTGATGCATTTTAGATCAACTTCTCTTCTGTGAACTGTGACAGTCACTCCTACATTAGAGCAAGGCAATAAAAATAATCAATTAAAGTAAAACCTAATGGTAAAATCTGAATATTCAAGGTGCTTCCATGTAGCTTGCACCAGGTTTACACTCAGCTGAACCAATAGCTATCATGAACTCATCTGTCATTAACCTTGACTTAAAACAACTCTCAGCCATAATGTGGGTGCTCTACTGTGCAGTTGCAGCTCTGTTCTTCTGATCCTTTAGCCTCCCCACCAGTGTGGTGCTGAACACGCAGTCAATATTTCCAACGTTTAGTGTTCTTCAGGTGGCCCTGGTGGGAATCACATGCAGACTAGAAGTGAGGAATAGGACAGTGAGAATTTCCATCAAACTAACACTGGTTTTAGTCCATGGAGAGGATTATTTTCACACAGAATTTTAGTTTTTCCTGTATTATCTATTTATCAAATACTAAAATCCTGTTTCAATTAACACACATGCTCTGAGTGACCAGTCCTTTGTTTTGCCTCTCCTCTACAGTCCAAGGCTCTCATTCCACTGCAAACGGAGGCGCACCCAGAAACAAAGCAGAGAGTGCTGACTAACTACATGTTTCCCCAGCAACCCCGCAGTGATGAAGGTAAAACATCGTCAGCAGTTCCTACACAGGCAGGAGCAGTGCTTGTTCAGGTAGCGGAGATAAAAGAGAGGGAGGGGTTTCAGATGTGGCTCTTTGTGTGAGTGTCTCTCTTCTGACACGTAAAGCCAGCAGTGCACACGTAACAGCCCATATCTTGTCACACACAAAGGGCTCCTGTCCATTATTCTCAGGATTTACATTTTCTTTTACATTTTCAGAAGAATGGCCTCGTATAAATGATTTCAACCTGGGCATGAAGTGTGTGTGGGGCAGAAGCCGAGGGTCTAGCCGGAGCTGAGCAGGGACTGCTCGGCCTGCCTGAGGGAGCTGGGGTGGGGGCACCTCCGAGATGTGCGGGTGTGGAGCTCTGGGCCCAGCACATCTGGGAATTTGGCTCCTGACATACCCCTGTTACATTGGAATCCCTGTACCCCACTCCCCTCTGCCCTGAAACCCTCTTGCTTTCCACCATTCTTCCGATTTTAGCATTAAAATTTGTTTGTAGTGGTTTGTCAGTTAATACTTTCATTACCCCCCACAACAGTTTTAAGGCAGTCACCCAAGGTTATAGGAGCCACTAAGAACTTGTCTTTTTAGGTCATTTCCAATCGTTTGCTGAGTGCACTAATCCCTTGTTCTTTTGCATTGCTGTTTGCAATTTAACTGTAGATTTCCAGTCAGACAGTGATAGTTTTAATCCTACTTTATGGGAGGAGCAGAGACAGCAACGTATGACTGTTGCCTTCGAATTCGAAGACAAAAAGGAAGAGGAGGAAAATGCAGGGAAAGTTAAGGTAAGCTCTGTTTGATTTTTTCTGGCACTCACGTGTTACGGACAGGGTCCAATATACCGATCTTGCATTGAACTATTTCTGTTTTATAAATAAGCAGAAAATGCTTGAAACCATGTTTCAAGTATAACAGTTAAGAAAGAAGAACATACCTGCTCTCCCTGAAGTACACGGTACCAGGTAGTCTGCTGTTGTCTAGACAGCAAAACTTCGAATTAGGAACCCTAGTGTTGGGTTCCTAATGTGACAGGTGTTTCATCACTAAGCCAAAATTAACAACAAATGTTTAGGGACTTAGAATTACCCTCCAGCCACCTAATTCTTTAGAAATATTTAGACCCTATGTTCTATATTCCTCTCGATGTGGAAATTGATGAGCACTTTGCAACTTCTTGGAGTTACGCAGGAATGTGCACCAGAGGGGTTATCTTTCATCAATTCTGTAACCTATCAAAAACTTGAAAATGTCAATGTCTATCTTTTGAATAATATAAAGGAATTACCCCAGATCAAACACTTTACAATGCATATTTTGAACTGCAGTAGAATACCCAACAAGTGTTGCCAGAGACAAAAATCATATGAGGATATTAAAATCATATTTTAAAAGAGCAATACTATTAGCAATAAATATTTAACATCTGATTTAGATCTGTTTGGAAAATTTGGATTTTTTATTCTATTTCCCCTAATTAGGAATTTTCATCAAAGTCTTGCAACTAGAGATAATTCACTCTACTGCAAAACAGAACTTACTTAGCAAAGTAAAAAACTACTTCGCAAAGCAGAAAAATGAAATCATAAAGCAATCTTTGACTCACGATAAATAGATTAAACTGAAATTTTACCCCAGGTGAAATTTAGATTTATGGCTCATGTATGGAAAGCAGAGAACCAGGGAGAGTCTTACGTTGTTCCACTACTTCTTATCATAATTTTAACTGTTAACAATATGGATGTCCAAATGTGCAAAATATGCAAAAAACTGAAATATTAACAGGGAAATAGATATAAGTTTCTAAGATCATAGAGATATAAGTTTCTAAGATCATAGAAGAATTTAACTGTATTATATGCTAGTTGCAAGCGTTATTCTCAATATTTAAATGCAATAGAATGTCACTTAGCCATTTTGGTTTTAATATATTTCTGAACTCTATGAATGACTGAAACAAGTGTTTCCTTCGAGTAAGATGTTTTTGTAGAAAAATGATATCCTTCATCCACTAAATGGTGTTCTTGTACTTGAGTTCCAATGCTGCCATCTGCTGTATGGAAAATGGGGAGGCAAACACAGCCGAGACTCATTACCACATTTTCAGGTTTCCTAGAAACAGCATTTAGTTGATAGGAGCTGGCCTGTGCCGTGCGGTGAGCAGCTGCCATGGCGTGGTGTGACGCCAGGCCTGGGCGCACAGCACCAGAGCTGCTCAGGATGCTGTGGATGCTGCGATTGCAGTGCCTCCTTCCCGGGCTGCCTGCTCACGCCTGGCACGAGGAGGCAGCTGTGGCACGGCCGGGCGTGGAGGAGCGGTTTGTGCCATGTGGGTGACCCATGGCCCCCGGGGCTGCAGGTCTCCCTACTGCTTTGTCTTGGCCTGATGAAGGTCAAGACAGTTGTCATCCTTTGTGTCAGTGTGGGGGGAAGAGTCCAACGCTAAAATATATTTTCTGGAGTTGTTACTTACCTCTTCTCCCTCTCATCCATAGAGAGTGGATATACCAACGCTGTAATATACAAGTCCATTTCTGCATGAGATTTCGCTATGTAGTTTGGGTTGGAAGGGGCCTTAAAGACCATCTGGTTCCAACCCCCTGCCATGGGCAGGGACCCCTCCCACCAGCCCAGGCTGCCCAAATCCCATGGGGCAGCCACAGCTCCTCTGGGCAGCCAGGGCCTCACTGCCTGCATGGTGAATAATTTCTTGCTAATGTCTAATCTAAATGTACTCTCTTTTAGTTTAAAACCATTACTCCTTGTCCCGTCACAATACCCCCTGACAAACAGTCCCTCCCCTGCTTTCCTGTAGCCCCCTTTAGGTACTGGAAAGCCTCTATGAACCTTCTTTTCTCCAGGCTGAACAAACCCATTTCCCTCAGCCTGTCTTTGAAGGAGAGGTGCTCCAATCCAATGTTCCTCTCCTCCATAATGATCCTAGTATCTCTTCATCATGCAAACCATTAAGTTTTGCAGCAGATGCCATAGTTGTTGCTTATACAGAGAAGAGATATTAAATGAAAAGTTAAGCAAGGAGCTAGGAGCTGCTCAGATACTTCCCCCCATCTGTGTTTCTTAAAGAAAACATCTTTTCTTTCTTATATCTCACCATGTGTACACTAAATACCAATAAATCCCGTAAGTTTGTAAAAATGGAAAGTGTGGAAATAACATTGCTCAAAACAAGGAAATCTTACCAGACTTTGAAAGGAAAAGATTACCCACTGTAGGTATGTGGGTGATGGAAAACACCCTTAAAACACCCTTTCTTCCCAAGCTATTAAAAAAAAATAAATCTCAAATTTAATTAATAGGGTAGAAACACTTACTTGCATCCTTCTGATATGTCTGTGCTCTTTTCCAGCACGGCTAATTCATCTGCATATATGAATGACCCTAGAAGTGCCATAGAGTTGTTTGATTCAACTGTTCACAAGCATTCATTTAAATGCATACACATGAGCTAAAAGCTAATTTCTGGAACGTTTTGTGAACTTAATGTGTGTCAGTCCATCCATGTGTTGCAATTGGTTGCAGGGACTATTTTGTATTTGCAGTTTCAGCAGTTTCATCAGACCTTTATGGGATGAATTCGAAGATTAACCAATTAAAAATAGGTGGTAATCAGAAGCAGTGTTAGCATTTTATAAAAGTGTAAATGGTTTTTCCTTTCTATATTTCACAGTTAAAACTGAATTCTCAGCCAAACTATATAACATTAATTTGATTATTTTAATTATTCAATAAATTCTTCCATAAAGAATTTTGAACTTGGAAAATTCTCTTTTCAGGGTCATGGTACTTTTGGTGTAGCATTAAAACATTAATGAATTGCATCGACAGGGAGTGCAGATTTCCACTGTAATGATAATTCTAAATCGGTGATGAAAATGCCTGCTTTCTGCTGGATATCACCCACCACAACTGCCAGTACTTTCATTGTGTAATAGTTATACGCATAGAGATATAAGACTCTTACTGAAATCCCTGTCTGACTTGCCTATCGCATGAAAGTCTTTCAGTTAATTTTTCCTTGACTAGTACTTATTGAGGATTTGCTCTATGACTTGAGTTCTAGCTATGTGTGTCTGTACAACCTGCATTTAAATCATGGCTCGGATTTTGTGAAAAAGCTATTGCCTAATTAGGCCACATCCAAATACGATTTCTTTCAACCGCAAATCAACCACAGCTTTAGTAATGCTTTACAGACTTAATTTCTTTTTTCTGTTGAAATTCTTTATTAACATATGACATCATAGTCATACATTTTAACGTTTTATGTTAAGGTCATGTCAGAATCTATTATCTGTAATGTTTATTCTATTGTGGTTCAGACTTATAAGCTAGTATTTCATATAGTTTCATTTTCCAAATTGATCATGCTCTTGCTTCTAAAATATTCCCATCAACAGACCATACTCATTTGAATCCAAAATTACCTTTTACCTACTCATTAAGGGTGTAAAATTCAGTGCCTGTATAGTGAGCTATTAAAAGCAAGCTCCCTTTGCTTACTTCACATACACAACCAGGTAAAAGCATCTTTGTGGTAAATGCTTCTAAATACTTACTTATCACACGGCAAATGTAGAGTAATTTCAAAGTTCACAGCCTCATAAACAGCAACAGTTATCCTGACACACAGAGCTTGCCCTGGGAGCTGTAATTTTCCTTCACTGAAGGATTTTATTGCATTTCCACCCCAAGTCCAGGCCCAAAGAGAGTGGCAGACTCGGGCAGCACTTTTTCTATTTCAGTTGGCCATGCCTGGGGGCCATTACTCCTGCCTGACAGCAGACAGACCACTCTGCAGACCTTTTCTGTTTTACCACATAAGCCATGGAGCTGGTGCTTGACCCTCAACCATCAGTCCCAGCAGTGCAGATAGCACAGGTCTGCAGTGGGAAGGACAGAGCAGGGAGGGCAGGAGATGCTCCATGGAGGACAGAGCCATGCGTTAAGGGGGGGCCTCTGCCATGGGCTGGCTGCAAGGGACAAACCTACCAAATGCCCACTCTGCACAGCCCGAGCAGCCTTGCTGAGGTCATGCTCTGTTTGCACATGCTCTTCTGGTTCCTCAGCATCTCTTCTCATGATGGGGTGCAATGTACAGCAGACAAAATACATCTGTAACATGATGGGGAGGCCAGCACCATGTTTGTCTTCTTTCCTGCTCAGATCCCTCCTGACATGGTAATCTACAGCACCGTCTCCTCTGAGCAATTTGCTGATAGCGTCATGTCATGTCCCTCTTCCCCTTTCACTCAACCCTGAGATTCTGTAAAATTGTCTTAAAATTAGGGTTGCTTTGGACCTGGGTGAATACCATGTTTCTTTACTTCTGAGTGATAAAAAAATATAAGCTTAAGATGTTGATCATTGTAACAAAACAATAGCTCTTTCAGTCAAAGGAATATTCAGTGTGATTTTGGGTGACTTTTCTGTAGTGGTTTGAGTCTGTTTTCCTGCATTTTCTGTATACTTAAAAGTATTCATATACTTGAGTGTATGTATGTACATTATCCATCTCAAAGAGCAAATAGCTCCCAGTAGATCAGATTCTGTTCTCAGTTGTTACAGATAATTCAGATTAATTCAGTACACTGAACATGGCTAAATTAATTCTTCATTTACACCAGTATCGTTTTGGAAAAGTGTGATTTAATATGTTAGTACTCTCAAGTCAAGTGTAGAATTAAAATACAATATTCTCACAGGGTGAAAGATAAGCTTATAGGGAAGCATTCCCATCCATTATTTTATGTCACTGAATTTCCATTATAGGTTTCCATAATGTAACTGAATGCAAATTTCAGTCCAAGAACTTAAAAATCCATGAAGGTAGCTATATGAAACAAATTGCCTCAAATAGATTAACTCAAAATTTGAGGAATTTGCACTTAGGCATAGTACTGTAACCATGGTTTTAGTTTGCATGCTGTTTTCATTTTGTATTTGTGCTTTAATTCTTTTTATGAATGTTCAGGTTGAAATAAATCTAAAACGTTATCCCACTCCATACCCGGAGGATTTAAAGAATATGGTAAAATCAGTTCAAAATCTGGTGGGCAAAACAAGCCATGGAGTACGGCCTGAGAACACAGCACCAACTGCGAACAGTGAACAAACTGTGAAAGAAAAGTATGAGCACAAGTGGCCCATGGCACCAAAGGAGATTTCAGTGGAGGTAATGTAAAAGGATCGTTGTTCCTTTCAATAGTTCAAGATGGGGTTTTAACATAACTCCCTCGAATTATATGCTACATCTGCTGTGAACTTCATACCTAAGAGTTTCTAGTTTAATTCTGTAAAGTAAGTCTAGTTTTATATTGAGTTGCTCTTTTTCTCAATACAACTAAGATTATCAGATTGAATTTTGGGTTTTAAATCTAGCTAAATCTGAATTTTTGTATTGATATATACCCGCACTCTCCTAAATTTTAATGATACGAGAGACTTGCATATTAGTGGGAGATTAGACCTGATCTTGATTTATACATCAGGCTTACGTAAGTTTATCTCTGCACCAAATATGTAAATGACAAATCAGTTTGTTCTGTCTCACAATACTATGCCATTAGGCTCTGCTTCTTCTATCCCATTAAATGTAATGCATAATACATCACAGAATCTCAGAACGTTAGGGAGTGGAAGGGACCTTGAAATACCATCTAGTCCAATCCCCCTTAGCTAATAAACCTTGCCAAAAGTTAATGAAGCCAACAGAAGTGATTCTTTGACTGCAGGGAACTTAAAATCAGTTGCCCCTGAACAGTGCTTTTCAATGAGTTGCACAATCTAGCCCTTAATACTTTGGCCAAAAGTGGATCAGTATGCATAGCGACAAAGTTTTCTATTCTGACATAAATACAGTTATTAAAAAATCAATTCCAAAGTACTGCACAGTCCTGTGCAAAGCTGTTTTTATTAGCTGAAGTTTGATCTCAGAGGATGTCTACTCGTTGATACATTCATACTAATGACTTACTTTGTGTAGCCACACCTTATAAATAGCAGAAACCTCTTACTCTGGCAGTATTTCTTGATAGTCTGTAAAATGCTTGGACAGGTCTACAGGAATACCTCCATTCTTACAAATCTTTATGAAGTCCTAATACTTAAAAGAAGTAAATGAGAAAAAAAAAAAAAAAAATCAAATTATCTTTTCACCCCTTTGTTCTTTAAATATTACAATAAGTTCACTGTCTTTGAAATATCCCTGGCTGGTTGGGTGTGGATGACTTTTTCTTCCTCAATTTTCTGTATCCTTAACACAGATTGGCTGTTCACACTTATACAGCAGTCACTGTAGCTGCACTGTCAGTACTGTGTATTTTATTTAAAGATAAACCTTTTCATTTATTAAAAGAATATCTATTTTTGACTTAGGATGGCTTCAGAAAACTTTCTTCAAATCTCAAATTAAGTTAAATCATTCATGTTTTTATCTAAAGGTGAAATCTTAAATTCTACCATTATTCTTTTTTACCAATTATACTCTATCTCACTGTGTAAATTTGGCCTTTTAACCAACTTATGTCTTGTGGCATGAGTATTGATGGGTTCTGATTTGTTGCTGAATACAATTTATTGTGCATCAACTAACTTTGAACTTAAGTATTCTTAATAGGTTTCTGATGTTTTTAATGAACCATACTGAGACCACATACATACTATCTGGAATCAGTATTGTCTGATAAAGCCATTGGGTGCTAGGTCTCATGGCTCTGGGTCTGGCAACACAGGGCTTCAGATACAGGTGGCGGTACTGGTTCTGCTGCTGTCGCCCAAGAGGAGCCCCTTAGCAGGGAGTAATGTCCCAGCTAACAGCCATGGCAGAGTTCTGAGAGTATCCAAAGCCTAGCAAAGCCTCCGTTATTCGCCAGTATGTAGAATGCATACTGAATTTTAATACAGAAGAAGATAAAGACAGATTTCTTGCATTTTATTCTTTGATAAAAATGCATTCACTTTTGCAACAGGAAAATAATCATATCTAGTTTTTCTGTGAATGTACATGAACTGTTTAATCCAAGAGTATCAAAATATATGTTTTATAAAAATAGTTGAATTGCTAAAGACCCTGCAGTAATTCCTGAAGTGCAATTAAATAGTGTGATTGCAATTTCCTAGTTGATTTTCTACCACAAGCAACTGATGTGAGTCCATGAGCTATTTCCATCATACCAATAGAAACATATTTTTCATCTTCCTTTATTACAAGGGTGAAGATGGTAGACTTTTTCCAGATTTTAGATTCCCTAGTACTTATTCAAGACTAGTAGCACAGCTATCTCATCAAATATAGAAAACAAAACAAAAAAAGCATTCCTGTCATTCAGGCAAATAACATTGCTGGGAAGCTTTTATGGCAATAAAGCAAGATCATGTACACATTTTCCTCTCTTTGGCTTCCTGTATAAAGATAAAAAAGAGGTATGAGAAACTGTAGAAAAATTATGAATTATTTGTGAATAACATTAGCATGATTTCAGTTGTAACACGTTAAATAAAACATAATTAAGCTCCATTTGCTTTTCAGATAATTAGGAGACATGATCTCAAGCCTCAAGTTAAATTACAGTTTGAAAATGCAGGTGTGTTCTGCTATAGATTTAGACTGAAGACAGTTTTCTTATAACAAGGTAATTTAATTTCAGATGCAGTGCTCACTTTTTCATCTTCAGAAGTCAGATAAGCTGGTTTCTTTTCTGATCTCTCTTGGGTTCTCTTGCAATTAATTCACACATGTGTCTTCACAGAATTGCTCCTAAATAATTAAAAGGAGAATCTGAAATGAGTAATAAGCTACATTTCAAAACCTCTATATTATCCTCCACCTTTGGTAATAATAAACAATTTCTTAATTAATCACCATTTAAAATAAACCTTTTTGTTGTCCTATGTCATTGTGAAAGATGTGCATTTTAGACAAACAGAAGGTTGGGATAACTTAGTGCATTTTGTACCCTTTCCATGAGCATCACTGAGAAATACCACAAATAGGCAATTGAGATCTTTAGTTAATATTCTTGATATGTATGGACTGAAAAAATCATCTGAAAGAGTTCTGTATAACTGTCAGCTTTGTGTTTAAATAAATAAATAAATAAAAAGCATTTTCTAGTCCAGCATGCAACATTCCATCTTGCGTGTTAATTCCTAGCAGGTTCATTAGTACTGTGTAAAAAGGAGAGATTGTTGTCTTCTGAGTAATCTGCTCCAAATGCTGGTGCTGGTACTAGTGCTAACAGCCAGAAAAATACTGCCTCAGCTGCACTGGCTCTTCTGAGACCTTTATCTCATCTCAATCAAAATAAGACTGTAATCCTTTTAACTTCTTAGTTCATTACTTGCATGGGTTTGGGTTGTTTTGGAGGAATGGGGGCTGAGAGGGAGAAAGGTGTTCTTTTTGTTCTGTTTTTAGTGAAAGTTTTAGAGACTGTCTAAAAGATCATCTTGCCTTTCCAAGAGAATTTGCACACTTTTGTTTTCCCCAGGTTGCCTGGCTTCAATTGATTGAATTGATGTGTTTCTTTTGGGAACCGTTTTCCCTTAATGAGATGCACAACGGCAGTCTCTCTTGACTGGGAGGGAAATATGTCCTAAAGGTTTTCAGTCTGTGTCTGCTTTAAGGCCATAGCACGATAAGCTCTTTGCAACAGAATTACCTATATTTAATCAGCAGGCAGAAACATCTTCATTATAGAGTTTTGCCATATGGTTTCTCCATAGCACAAAGGATGTTTATTGAGGTTATGACCTCAGTGACTTCTTGTCAAAGGAGAAGGGAAGTAATGCTTTCCTGTTCTGGACATTCTCCACATAAATGGAGAAAAGTCCGTTTTGAGTTACTTTGACTTCTGCCTGACCTTATCTTTGTGTCTGGATTGGAGAGGCATTATTCAGAACTGTCTCCAAGGTAAAGCCCACCTTCCATAAAATCAGTCCAAGGTATCAGCGGACCCACTGAGGCTGCTGCTCTGCCTGGCCCCACTTGAGTGAGGACCTGGGAGATGCAGTATCACACGTCTGGACGTGGCACCCTGTACAAGCTCATATATGAAGGGCATGTAGGCCTGGATTATGCCTGATGGGCCATAAAAAGTCTCTTTTTCAAGAGACCTGAGAATGTCTCTGTTCACCCCAGTGAAATATATGCAATTGGGTACGTATCCATCTAGACCAAGCGTGGCAGAAGCTCTTTTCCTCCAGAGATGGGAGAGCACGGGGAGTGCAATTCGGATATTAGGGTGTTGTAACTCAGAGCACTACTGGGCCTTCTGTCCTCACACTGAAGACTACGTACAGAACTGGGCAAGACCATCTCCATGGGTTATAACTTAGGATGACGTTACAGGGTTTCCCATCCTCTGCAGTACATGACAAACAACTGCTTGGATGCAAATCTGCAGCTTATCTTTCCAGAGTTCTGACCGTGTCAGCAAACAAGCTCAGCCATTTGAAATAAAACTATTGGAAATTGAAGTTTTCACAATAAATGCATCTCTCTAGACTTTGACTTCTTTGGTGGTAGCAAATTCCAGTCAGTGCCTGGGTGCATCTGATGGGCTGTACTTCTGATCACCTAACAGGCAAGGTTAAAGTGTGCATTCCTCTAAGTGCGTGCCAGTCCCCAGGACTGCAAAGCAGAAAGGCATGGCAGAAACAGCCCTACCTGCCCAGAACAATTTATTTTCCAGGATCCACTCCGTCTTTCTGTGTGGAGCCCAAACACTATCCCAGTCTGTTCCTCAAGTACTTGTGTCACCAAATCAGCAAGTTTGTGTCTCCTTTTAAAGCCATGCTGTATGTCTGGGAACGCCTGCTGGAGCTGAAAAGGGGCGAGCTCACTGCGTCAGTGCTCTAACAGTGTGCTGGCTGCTGTAACCCCCCTGCAGGTGGGACGTGTTTCGGGGTGCCTTCATTCTCCCACCTTCAGATTCCAGATCCACATTCAGAAGTTCTCATCCCACAAGTTCAGTTCTTTAGTAGGACTTATACCTTGTCTTTACACCCTGTACACACAGGACAGCCTTCAGAGCTAATGGCCACTGAAATGGCCTTCCTGGAAGCAGCCTCTGCAGGCAGAAGAGTGGGAGAGTTGTGGGAGCAGGTGGAAGACCCTGCACTCCACATCCTTCTGGGATAATGCCACGTTTTGGGTGACTCTCAGTGCATTTCTGGATTAGTGACTGAATTTTATTTAGGTCAATCTGGTCATTGCTATTTTAGCAACATACTCAGAACTGTGACTGACTTTCACACACAGCTTCAGGAAGTCTGCACTTTGTGATCTTATCAGGAGAAGACTTTTTAGTGGGACTTTGAAGCTGTCCACATGCAGGGCTGAGAGACAGAAGAACTGCCATTTTATGTGCAGAGTCTGTGACATGGCGAGTGGTTCAGGGAGGCTTTTTTTCTAAGCCTGCACTTCTAGACCTAACTGTGACTCTGGGGAAAATATCTATGCCTCAGTTAGTCTCACTTGTGTCTAGAGATATTCTGATATCTATCTGGTTACATTTGTTGCTACATTTTCTGTGATCTTCTTTAGTCCCTCATTAAAATTTTAGTAAAATATGGACCAAGTAATATTAGCCTGAATCTGTTTATTTGTCTTTGCTTCTTGATTTCTTTATAGCCAGCTTGTCATTTTTCAGATTGCCCTCGCCTACTCCAGTTCAGAAGTGCTGCCAACCCTCTACGTATATTTAATTGTTCTTTTGGAGTAGATCCATCCTTAATGGTCCTCCATGCCTTTGCCCTATGCATGATGCATCTGCACTGAGCCTGGGTCTTTCTATTCTTTTTCTGTTCTTTGCAAACAGACTCTCAGAATTAGGTTATTTTGAAAATCACAGCTCTCTAGATTTTAATTTGATGTTTTTGTGTTGTCAGCATGAATAATTGCCAATATTTCTCTTTCCCAGTTATTTTACTGGGGTTTACCATGTATTTTCTCTTGGGAAACAGCTCAACATACTTTTCTTTCCTCTGCCTGTATCTTTCTGTGGTTACTCTTCAGGAATAGGTTCTCAGAAAACACAATTACGTCTATTTCTTTTCTTTGCTCTTGCAAGTAGTCCTATTAATAATACTTTTTTTTTTTTTCTTTTTCTTTTAGTGCCCATTTTGTTCTTGGGCTTCTAAGAAAAAGGGTGCTGTTAAGCAGAGTAAAAGTAAATGGAATATGCTTTTCTTTTTTTACATCTTTCACTTTTTCATTGTATGTTCAGAAGTGCCAGACTAATCCTTTCAAAAGTGTATAGATTATTGTTGGAATAGCTAGACTAGATGCTAAAGTAAGTTAAAGAAAGAAGGAAAGAAAGAAAGAAGGAATAGCAGAAAACTTCATGAAATCATGCAACTAAAATAAAAACCTGTGCTCACCATTATGTCAAATATGGAACTGCTGGTTCTTCTTATCTTACAGCAAGTAGTTTTATTTTAAGCTTATAACTTTTAAAAGTTTCATGGCACAATATTGGGATTCTAGGTGCAAGATAGAGAAAGTAAAGAGTTCCATAAGAGTCACCTGTCTGATACAGACAACACTCATAAATCGACTCTGGAAATCCCAGACAGGAAGGAGAAAGAAGAGCATACAAAAAGCTCAGAGGTACAAACAAAACAAAACAAAACAAAACAAAACCATTTGAAGCATACACTATGCTTCAAAAGTGGGGAATTTCACGTTCTGTGAATGCTATGCACTTTGTTATTTTTCAAAAATGGTTTTGCATGATAAGTTTGCTACACTGCAGTAGAAATGATTGTGCTACACTGAAAAAATGCTATTGCACTATTGCTCACTTTAAGTTGTATGTACATCAATACCGTTATGTGAGAAATATCATACACCACAAGGGAGCTCTGGGTATCAAAGTGTTTTAAAGTCTTGAATATATTATATCACGTAAGAGTCAGTTTGCGGCTGTGTTTACTTAAATGCTATCATTGACAGGGTTAATTAAATGGGCTGTGAAGACGTCTGTTCTTTGCTATTTTGGTATGGTGCTACCTCCAGTAGTACACCAAAGGTAGAAGGATTAAAATATCTGTTTCTTAAATACAATTATGTTCTTCAAGGATAAATCACACGGCAAATGCTTTAACAAATATTTGTCTCCACTGTTATTTCAAAAGTAGTTAATGGAGCTACACCTCAGAAAGGTTTCACCCTATGAGTAAAATCAATAAAGTTTTAAAATGTAGAATTTTAAATTTCGATAATGCATTTTTGGTTTTGGTACTCCATTTTTAGTTGTTTCTCTAAATGTTTAATTCTTAATTGTTTCTCTTCCTTTATTGACTTCTCTCTGCAAAGCCATATGACCCATAATCGTTGGAGTACCATTAACAACATAATGTCGGTACAGAAATCCTCATTTTGTCTCCATTAGGGAAACTTTCTTCCTAAATATGTTTCCCCTAACTATTCCCTTCCTAATTTTTGCTACTAATTATGGATTTTCTCCTAGTACCTGTCTGACACATCCTCTTTTTTACTAGATACCCTCCTTCCCCAGCTTCCATTCTCTTTACAAAATCACAGCTCATCCTCCTGCTTCCAAGACAATGTGTTTCTCTTGCCCCTTCCCACAAGGATCTTCACTGGTGTTAGTTAGCACGACCATCCGGTCTTGCTGTGCCCATCTCCATCAGTTCTCTCTCTGGGATGTTCCCCTGAGCCCACACACTAACACCCCCAGCATGCGTTTCCTGTGTTGCCCATCTTTCCTGAGAGCTGGGTTACCTCTGTCATTCCTCCAGTTAGGGTCTTCCCCTACCCTGTCTCCCCATGTCACCTATCTTTGGGTGTAGCATCTCTCTTATTTCTGAACTTTTTTTCCAGTGATGGCATAAGAAATGCTACAGATTGGTTATTTGTGTCTTTGTTCCCTTCTTCTAGCTATCCTATGAGCTCACTTTAAAAGCCTTAATTTAAAATGTCTCTTTCTAAGACCACTTTCTTTCCACTTTTCAACTCATGTTATTTTCAGTTTGTATCCTATTGCTGACTAGAACAGCAAAACAATTGTGCAGGAAGTCTTAGAATGTCAAGATTTGCTAAACTCTCTATGAGAAGTTTTTGAAATCTGAATCATTTTAATTTAGAAGAAAACTCTTTAGAGACAAAGTAATTGAATTAAATATAGCTATAAGGAGAGCTGAATCTGTGGAAAGACTTGTGCCATGAATGAATGAGGAACAGTTATTCCTAAATAATAAGTAAATATTTATTCAAAATTTTTATTTATTTCTGCTGGCAGCTTGCATTTTTTGTGACCTTTGCCTGATCAAAAATGTTTACACGGCCTTGATGTATCTCACGAGCTCCATCTGTTTTGTACACATTTTCAGAATGAACACATCACCATAATTTTACAAGTATTTTTGTAGAACTAATTAGAAATTTCAGCTGACAAATCATCATAATTAGACAATCTCTGCCCGTATGGTGGGGTTTCGGTGTGTTGTCACATTGATGAAAAGAAGGCTTCAAAATGTTTGCTCATTGCAGTTTGAAGTGGTTTCTGTTTCCTGTGTTTACTCTACATTATTGTATTCCTCAGGATGCCTTTGGACATCCTGCCAGTGAGATGAGGATAGGTGAACTTCGTCCTTCCATACCAGAGACTCCGTTGTACCCACCCAAGCTTGTTCTTCTGGGTAAAGAGAAGAAAGGTACTAACTTGACTTACAGCCTGCTAGATGGAAGCATATGTAATGCACATAGATAGATGTGTTATTTAATGTATTCTGCACTTCACTGATTTTAAAACATATTGTGTATGTATTTGTGCACACACACACACACATATATGTATAGTATCTATTTGAAAATGCATTTTTCTGGAGTTTAGTTTCCATACACCACCTCCTGAAAACATGTGCTGTGTTTTGTTTCAGAGTCGACAGATGAGTCTGAAGCAGATAAGATCCATTGTCTGAATAACAGCGTTTCCTCAGGCACTTACTCAGACTATTCCCCTTCCCAGGCTTCCTCAGGGTCCTCCAATGCGCATGTTAAAATGGGGTCCTTGCAGACAACAGCTAAAGATGCAGTGAATAACTCTTTGTGGGGAAACAGGTGTGATCCTCTTTCTCTAACACAGCTTCCAACTGCTTTTTGTCTTATGTTACTGTACTCATTCAAAGTAATTGTGTACTGTCTGTAAAGATACTCAGATCAAAATCATAACATTTTACCCCAATTATCCTGAGGTGTACATAGCCATACACAGCCCAGGCTGTGCAGCCTTGGCCACCCATTCATACTCTATAAATGTCAGTAATTCTACAGCTCTCTTTTCAACCATGTGCTATAGCCATGCATTAAAAGTGCCTAGTAATTGAGCTGCAATTATTCTGTTCTGTGTGGTCCTGAGCTGCAGCCGGCTATAGTTTAGTGTAGCTAACAGAGTGCATGTGTCTCATATTCATGCTGTCCTGAGCATCACTCTGCCCTGGACCTCCAATTGCAATACAGTTCATTGAAAGTTGTAATCTGCACTGGCCATCAGCAGCCTGAAAGCACCCTTGTACCATACATGGAACTCTGCCCTGTCTGTTCCTGCTGTAAGTCACGTAAATGTAGCTCTGTCTTAAGAAATGCACAGGCTCTTCCCCATTAATAGAGGCTGGAGCCTGCTTACTGGCGATGCATAGCATCTTGGTGGTGAGAAGATGCACAAGCTGCATCTGGCAGCTTTGTTTTAAAAAAAAAATTAAATTGCAATTCATAGAAGGTTATTTTTACAGTAAAAAACCATGTTCAGCTGGATTTATATATGAACTTGGTGTTGAGCCATCCAGGACTTTTGACTCGCTTCTTATTTTCTCTGTGTGCATACTTGAAGCACCTGTGCTCCAGTGCAATGAACTGCTGCAGACACTCATGCCAGTTCAGTGACTTAAGTGCCCATCGCAAAGCCTGAATATGGATGGGAGAATATTAAATTGCTTCATAAATTTGTCTTTCTGCTGACTGTTTCTGTGCTCTAATAGAGAGCATTTTACCTTATTTAATTTTGTTTTATTTCAGCAGGCTGGTGCAGTCATTCCCACAGCCCCTTGAAACAAAGCCATTACTGAGCCAGCGGGAATCTGCTCCGGCAGGAAACCTGCCACAGCGCAACGACAGGCGTCCCCTGAGCGACACCTTCACCGACAGCTGGAATGATAGCTCGCACTACGATAACACCGGCTTCGTTGCAGAGGAGAGCACGGTGGAGAACCCGAGCGCTAACCCTCTCCTAAGCACGAAATCTAGAAGCACATCTGCGCACGGGCGCAGGCCGTTAATCAGACAAGACAGGATAGTTGGCATTCCTCTGGAGCTGGAGCAGCCGACGCTCAGAAACACACACGAATCTGAAGTGCCTCCTCCCAATCCTTGGCAAAATTGGACCAGAACCCCTAGTCCTTTTGAAGACAGGACAGCTTTTCCTTCCAAACTGGAAAACACCCCCACCACCAGCCCTTTGCCTGAGCGGAAAGATCATATCAAAGAGTCTCCTGAATTATCTAGCACTTTCACTCCAGGAATAGCATGGGAATATCACGATTCAAATGCTAACAGAAGTCTCACAAATGTCTTTTCACATATTCACTGTCGCCCAGACCCTTCTAAAAGTGTTATTTCGATCAGCAAGAGCACAGAAAGGCTGTCTCCAATGATGAGGGATTTAAAAACTAACAAATTTAAGAAGTCACAGAGTATCGATGAGATAGACATTGGAACGTACAAAGTTTATAATATACCTTTAGAAAACTATGCATCTGGTAATGATACTGTAGGAGCCCACGAGAGGGTGGACAAGCTCCTGGGCCCGGAGCACGGCATGCTGAGCATGTCCCGCAGCCAGTCGGTCCCCATGCTGGATGACGAGCTGCTGACCTACGGCAGCGTCAAGGTGCAGCCACAGCAGAAGTCGTCCGTGACAAAGAAGGTCTACCAGTTTGACCAAAGCTTCAACCCGCAGGGAGCAGTGGAGGTCACAGCCGAGAAGAGGTTACCACCACCTTTCCAGCTCAACCCCGAGTACATTCCCCAGCAGAGTAAAAATCTGCCCCAGGAGCTGGTCAGCCCGAGGGCATACCGCGGCTACCCCCCTGTGGAGCACATGTTCTCCTTCTCCCAGCCGTCGGTCAACGAGGAGGCCGTCAGTGCCCCCTTCGTGAGCCAGGGCTCTCGGCCGGGCTTCTTGAGGAGGGCGGATTCGTTGGCCAGTTCCACCGAGATGTCTATGTTCAGGAGGGTCAGTGAGCCCCATGAGCTGCCCCCAGGCGATAGGTATGGCAGGCCTCCGTACCGAGGAGCTGTGGAGCGCCAAAGCAGCATCTCGGTCTCCGAGTCTCAGTTCCTCAAGAGGAACGGCAGGTACGAAGACGAGCATCCTTCCTACCAAGAAGTGAAAGCCCAGACTGGCAGCTTTCCTGTTAAAAACCTTACACAAAGGAGGCCGTTGTCTGCAAGAAGCTACAGTACAGAGAGTTACGGTACCTCTCAAACCAGGCCAGTTTCAGCGAGGCCTACAATGGCAGCTCTGCTGGAAAAGATACCGTCAGACTATAACTTGGGTAACTATGGCGACAAGCCTTCCGATAACAGTGATATAAAGACAAGGCCTACCCCTGTGAAGGGAAATGAGAGCTGTGCTAAAATGCCTGCTGACTGGAGACAACAGCTACTTAGACATATAGAAGCTAGAAGGTTAGACAGGGTATGTTTGGCATTTCTCTGCAATTAATGCCTTTAGTTGTGTGTTTTGGTATTTCAAACTATTTGCACGTACAGTGGTAACCACCAGAATTCCCAGTAATGAAATTCCTGCATTGGGGTCAGAGGAACCGGCCTGCAAAGGTGTCTGTGGGTGCACAAAGCAGCTGGTGTGAGGCATTCCCGGGCAGAGGCTGGCACACGGCCTCCGCGTGGGTATTGCACCGTGGCACACGGCGCTTATTCAGTGCCTGTTGCAGCACTGTCTGAAGTAAAAATAATAATAATAATAATAAAAAAAAATAAAAATCTCTCCTTATCAGCAGATGTGAACATGCTGCTGAAGTCCACCACTTCAGTAATGATTTGAGAGCATTAGAAGATGCTGGATACATCTTTGCAGAAAAAACAAAATAAATGAAAAAATCGCAGATAAAAAGTTTTTTTTAAAAAAGTGTTTTAGCTTTCGTATTATTGTTAGTGGAGGGGATCTAAAGCTCTCAGCACTGAGAAATATTACTGGATATATATTGCCACTGTTTTTAACAAGGAATATGATTATTACTCCTTTTAGCAGTAGAAAGTTATGCTTATTTAACCTCAAAACATAAATACAAAACATAATACAAGTACTACAGTGCATGATTTCTATAATGATTTTGACTACTTAATGGCCTACTTCATGAATCTGGATTTACTTCATAATCTGAAGTGATTGTGAAAAGTTACCGTGGTCTAATGCGTAAGTTAGTTGCAAACTGTGTCCGTATACGTATTTTATGCTAGATATTCATGCGTTTGGTGTGAATATATTTATAATACTTCCCCATTGCTCGACGTGATGCATACTAAAATAACATTAAGGATCAAATGGGTAAACTTTACAAATTGGCTTGAAGGCTGAAGCTTTTTCCTTACTTCAGCTAGTTTCCTTGAGTTATGTGAAACTGGTGGGAATATGCGTAATATCTAACCAAAATAGAGCAGACCAAGTAGAGAGGTTTCTGGTGGAAACACTTCCCAGATGTTTTGGAAACATCTTTACACGTAGTTTGCAATGTGTATATGCCTAAGAAATATTTTAATTCGTGGAAAGCTGACACTGGTGGTTAAATCAAGTTCCCAGTGATCTCTGCAGAGGCAGAGAGCCGGCCTCCAGCTGTTTGCGGCACAGACCAGCAAAGCTCCACAAAGTTGGGTTAACTGGTGTGGGGGCTATCCAGGGAATGAATGCCCAGGCTCTGCCTTGCAAAAGCCTCCCGCTGCTGTGCCACGCCACGCCTGGGGGCTTGCCCCAGAGGACCTGGGAGCTCCCACAGAATGTTCACAGGGATGTAGGGTCCTGGTGCAGAGGGTTTGTTCTCTGACATTGGTACTCCTTTACTAGATATGTTTTCTGGCCCTTCTGTGGTTGTGCAGGCATACCAAAATTTGGCCATATTTGCAAAATAAAGACTTGTACCATGTTATATGCTGCAGTTTTCAGAATACAGATAACAACATATTTCATCTGCTGTCAGCGTTGAAGTCTTTTATGGTATCCATTTTATGTATAACTAGCAATGTATTTGCTTCCGTGTGACTCAGTGCATGCATCAAAAAGCTATTTATTTCTTGGTACTGTTTGTTTGCTTAAACTAAAACTTTGTGAAATTAACCATATATGTGTGATACTTGATTCAAGGAGCATGTGTGTTCATATCCTGTCACGTGGTTGTTTCCTCTACTCAGACCGCTGCTTACAAACACAACACAGTTAGCCTTGGCATGCTGCACTCTGGAGGGTTTTCAGCAATGCATGCCGGCAGAAGCATGACTTTAAACTTGCAGACTAAATCTAAATTTGAAAACCAAATGCTTCAAGAGCTACCTCTACCGAAAGTAAGTATGGGATAGCCAGCATATACCAGCATTTCGAAATAAATTAATAATACTCCTTGCTTTTTCCTGGTTTAGCTTTTGCCTATAGTTCATGCTTATACTATACACAATCCAAAAAGCAAAGATGATAGTAACACAGTTTTCCTGGAATCTTTTAAGAATCTTGCTTTTTGGATTAAGTAGCTCACATGGCTGTCATTACTGCTTTCTGCTCTTGTGTTAGATTGATGCAATCATTATATTTTGTAAATGACTTAATCTGTGCATAGAAATGAAGAACATGTTTTGTTTTTTTACTGTTTTATCTTAAAAAAAAAAAAAAAAAAGAGGAAAAAGAAAAAGAAAAAATGATGTAGAGATGTTTGACATGCAGTTAAATAGTCTCCAGGAGATGGACATTTTAACATTTGAACATTGAGTATGCTGTAATAGATGATACATTACAAGTAGGTGCCTAGCACACTTAAACTAATGTTAAACTTTTGTTTGGAGGACTGCCCATAGAAATATTTTTCTTCATCATTTTTTTTCTATTTGTGAGCAATGGATGATTTATTGTTGATTAGCACATATATACACGATTATGCACAAGCAAATGTTTGGTAGGAAAAGCACACACAGCAGGCCAGAGAGGGACACTGCTGAAGTATCTGCATATCAGGGAGGAGATGCTGAGCCCATACTCCCTGTTGTGTGTGGCCATGCTGGAGTGGCAGCATCAGCCAGGTGCCATGCGTGTGCTGTGGGGACAGTGCTTAAGGCCAGTGGCACCACGGCAGTGCTAGAAGCAGCACAGCGAGCACCGCTCTGTGCCGTACTGCATTAGCAGCGGTAGCTGTTGGTACAAATTAGCTGCATCTCTGTAAGTAATTAAATGGTCACAGAGCATGGATCCAGGCACTGAAATGCCATCATCTGTGCTGCTAATTGCCGGGCTGGCCGCAGGCACGTTTGGCCTGAGCCAGCTGGTGCTGTGCCAGGCACTGCCTGGCCAGGGTGAGTTCCCAAAGGAGGTTTCAGTGCCCAGTGTAAGAGTTGAGATCTAACCCTGCATACAAGAGTAAGAGAATTTAGGGGCAGCAGGACGACCAGATTGCGCTTGCTGGCCGGAGGGCAGGCAGCAGTATTTCTGAGCTAATGCAGGTATACACAGCGCACTGGATTTATTTTCAACAAAATTGTGACAGTTTAACAATGTGCACACACACTACACATAGATCACTGCTGGGTTTCTCCTGCTGTAACTTTCCATACTCTGTTATCTTCATTTGCAGCTCCCATTCAGCTGTCCCTGGACTGAAGTCCAAGTGTTAGTGTGTGCTTCTCCGTTGTTGTTCAGTTAATGACATCTAGGTCAAATCTTAGCTGTAGCTGTGTGTTTGTTTGGATGTAGACAGCTTCCCAGTGTTGGTCATGTTGTTTTTTTCTTTCAAAGAATTTGTTTGTCTATTTGGGTGTATAGGAATTCTTGTCACAAGTCCTTGAAAGGTGTTAATTTGACAATAGCTCCAAATGTTGGGAGTATTTTTGTACATACATTTAAGAATAAGATCTTACATACTTGACAATTTTAAAGTATAAATGAATATGGATATTAAAATATGGATATATGAGGAACTTCATGAAAATGGTTAGGGCATGAAACTTCATGAAACTGGACATGTTTTGGTGTGGCCTTATGTGAATTATTCTGCTTTATATTTCACCGGCATTTCATTGCTACATATCCATATAAAATATGGTGCCAAAATGCATGAAGGGGGTGTATTCTCTTACTGTACTGTTTAAAACAGCGGTAAACAGGGGTAAAACTATTGCTGAACTCTGAATGTTCGTTGTTGATCAGTTTTATTCCTTCACATGTTCTAAAACATTTTGCATTTCTCAATGAATCCAGGCCACAGCAGCTTCAAATTTACCTCTTCCTCCTCTTTCTTGTGGCCTCGATTCAGGAGAGTAATGAGTGGGGTCTAGTTGTCCAGTGGAAGATCAGGAAATCAAGTATATGAATTACCTAAACCGGGAAAGTTTATTACATTGAATCTATTGCATGTATAAAATGTTAAACTGCTGCTTTTCTTTATTTACCTAGACATAAAAAGCACGTAGTTTTTACTGGTTTGCAGTCCATCCAAGCTCTGTAAATGAATGATATTGCAAGTAAATGAATTTGTTTTACTGCAGAAAATGAAAATGAAAACTTATCACAGAATTTTCCTTTTCCTTCAGAAAGCATCCTCTATATTTTTTCCTTTTTGAGTGTTAACTCACCTCTGCAGATTAGTCAGTCGCTTATCAAAAAGACGCAGCATTGTCTGCAGTAACAAAAGAACCACTTTTCAGAAGATTGCTTTGAATTGTTGGCATCTGTGTCACAATTCTTTTAAAAGTTTGCGGTTTGGTGCATTTCAGTCTCAGAAGTGTACGGCACCCCCTCCCTTCAGGAATAATCAGCGTATTCCCATACATCACTTAGGAGAAAAACCACAAGTGCCAGTAGGAAGCTGCCTCCGCACAATCCCCCGGTGGCTGTGTGGCTGCGGGCATCAATTCTTCATCAATTCTTCTCGCAGGGAGGTGACCACATTTCCAGCCCAGCCTTGGGCATCTCGCTGTGTGGTGGGTCTGGAAGGCTGACTCATGGCACACAGATTATATCTTTTCTTTTTCCTTTCTTTTCCTTTGTTTTTTGTTACTCCTCAGAGCACAGATTTTTGCAATAGTACCTTTTCATTTAAGAACTTTGCTGCCTGGCTCTCAGCTGATGTGTCCCCTTTGGATGAGGACATAGGGGCGAGCAGCAAACAGGGCAGAGAGGCTGATAAAGGGCTTTGTGTAGGCACCAAGTCCCTCCCTGGCCCCTGCTCAGGCAGCCCTTCTTTCAAATGCATTTGTCCCTATGTTGCTGAGCTCTGGGCCCACATTAGCCAACATGAAAGGAGATTTGTGCTGCCAGAGAGCGGCAGCACTGCAGTGTCAGGCACTAGGACAGGGTCTGTGAGGGGTCACCAGTGGAAAAAGTGCTGAGGTTGGTCTGATTTTTCCCTTTTTAGTATGTGCAAAGCAAGCTCTAAGGGGAGGTCTTGTGCTTTCAGCAGGGGAAACGCTTGCAGCATTTTAATATGAGGAAAATCACATCTTTCCTGATTTTTTTCTGGAGGACTTCTTGAATGATGAGAGAATTATGATGTCAGATTTCTTGTCTTTTTAAATAATGATTAAAATCAAGAGTGATTTTTTTTGTAATATAAATAATAATGTAGATAATAATATTAATGTAATAATGTATAATGTAATATGCTGTCAGTGGTAATGTAATGTTGGTATTTTGGAAGGTCTGACACAAAAAGTCATACCCATGTTAGGAAAATTTCCAGCTATTGTGAAGAAATAGAGACAGATAAGAGAAAAGCTGGATGGGACAGCAAAGGTATACATGCCCTGAGAAGTACTGAAAACAGGAGCACAGTAAGGAGTGAAAAAGTGATGAGAACCATGACTGAAGGAGAGAAAAGTGGAAAAGAAAAAAGTACTGAGATCATTTAGGAAACTTTGCATGTGTGTTATGTCCACTCATATTCAGGAAGAGTTTAATTACTGGTTGTCGTGCATGTGATGTCCTGCTAACCTAAAACAAAGCCAGCATATCCTATAGAGGTCTGTGAGCAGTGTACAACAGGCGGAGTTACTCAGAGCTCCCTCTGCCTGGGGCACAGTACTCACAGGTCCAATATTGCCGCTATGGGGTATATTTTTTTAAGAAAATACGAGCATATAGTTTAATCTTCATGTCAAGTACTCAGTAAAATGTTATAGATACTTGAATGACCTGTTAGAAACTTTTCATTCAAAAAATTAATGGCAGACTGCAATTTAAATACGTGGCTTCACCAAAATTTACTTTCCTGAAATAAGGATCTACGTTAAATTATTTTTCTCTTTTCTCTCATCATTCATCATGCTCATTATTTCCACTGTATATCTCTCGAGATCTCTAACTTGCAGAGTCCCCCTGCACTGTGATTACGTGTTAATGAAATGCCCTAGGAACTGGAGGCTTTCCATTTAGCAATAGTGTGCGGCAGTTTAACGGGGTTGATGACTGAAATAAGCATGGGGAGAGAATTTTTGCCAGTGACTAAAGGCTGCCCTACCATTTCTGCAACAGACCCCGTCGCAGCAGAGCAGCATCCTGGACAACGGGCAGGACGAGGTGCCTGTGAGTGGCCAGTGGAACCCCTACCCGCTGGGGCGGCGGGACGTGCCCCCCGACACCGTCACCAAGAAGGTAGGTGGCACGAGCAGAGCGGCTGCACGGCTGCGGTTCCCTTCCCTTCCTGGGGAATCCATGGAAGGAGGAGCACGGGGCAACGGGGACAGGTTTGGGGGACGCTTGGTTTTGTCTCAAAGTTTGAAGGAACAATTGCTATGAATTAAGGACGTTTTCATTCCTGCTACCTGCTTTTGTGTTTATTTATGCAGATGGTAGCAGTACGTCTCTAGTGCGTGAAGCGGGCACACTGGTTCAGCAGGAGTATTCCTGCATGTAGCAGGCAGCTATCAGCCCCCTATTGTCCTCCAAATATGCCATTTAAATTCTTAATTCTTTGTTTGAATTAAATTATTGAGTTCATGGAAAAAAAAAAAAAAAGTGCTGAGATGGGGAGCAGCTCACTGTCCAGATTGTTACAGACGTTTTAGCAGAGACATCCTGAGCACACACCATTTGCTGATAAACTAGAAAGGTGTCTAATTCCTAGTACCTCGTGGCAGTAAATGGCACAGTGTTGGGATCTGGCCAGTTCCTGTGAAAACACTGGCTGCTGTCTCCCAGCTCGACTTGGCTCTGTTCATTGGCTGAGAAACTGCCTTTTTTAGATATTATCATCCTAAAGCTGCAGAATAAAGGATCTTGACAAAGTGAACTGTTTGCAATCAGCTTTAGAAGGTGGAGCTGCACGTGTAAGCAATGATAATTCCACTGATTGTTAACTGGATGGAGATGGGTCCTGCTCATTGACGAAGTGAAGTCGTATGAGTCATAATGTGCACATTGATCATTTCTGCAGTGTAATTAACTGTCAGCACTGATGAAGCAAATATTTCCCTACTGCCTTCACATCTATTTATCCAAGACAGTTTCAGCAGCACTAGCCCTTGCCTTTACAAAAAAAAAAAAAGTAGTGATGAGATAGTTTGCACGCATGCAGGAGGGTTGCTTAAAGATGGGAGCTGTGAGCTGTTCTACCTAGAGCAGCCCAGAGGCTCCACCCGAGGTGCAGGAGGGTAAAGAGTAAAGAGGACGGTGCCTTGGCATTGTTCACTGGAATTGTCTGACAGCCAAGATGTTCAAACGGTTTCTTTATCCTCTGGTATGCAAGAAACCCAGATAAGATATTTAAGAGGAGTTACTCCTTATCTTCATGAACATATTGGGATAAAGCCTGCACGTATCCATTCACACAATCTAATACAAGTCCATGTCTTTCATTTGTGCATCATCAGTGGTACTATAATAAGAAACTGCAGATTGTGTTTCATTCTGAATATTTCAGAGTCTTGCTGCTCAGATGTGGTAAGTACAAACATTGCATAACTGTCCTGAAATCTGCTTAACTCAGTGGAGCAATCCATTGTTACATCCGCTGTCAGCTACTTTAATTATACTGTAAATATTGGACACTGAGCTGAAAATAATTAACTTTTGTGGTGGATGTTAAATAAAGTACAGAATACAAATGAAATCAGGGGGAACAGTCTGCATAGTAAAGTTTCTTTCTGCAGAATAAATAATTGCCATTTCTAAGAAAAGGATTTGTTTTCAGCTTATCCACCTCCAGCAAGAGCCACAGTATGAATACACACCAAATCACAATATGATCTCTTCAAACAAAGTCTATTAACAGGAATGAGAAAATGAATTCTGAAAATTGTTTACCCACCATCCTCAGGAGGTGGTTTGCAGTGTGTTGGTACAACGATGCTAATGTCTTTTTCAATAAAGTCACCTGGAGTGTCCTGGTTTACCAGCGTCTGGGGATTAATACACTGCAATTATTTGAAGTCAGACTTGGAAAAATCTATAGAAATAAAGTTCAACATAAGGAACAATTAAATGATGTAAATATAAATAGTAGTATATGTTGTGGTTTTCCAGTAACACAGTAGTACCAGTGTGAATGGCCTTGTGCAGAGCAGGGTCGGCCCATGTTAGAGCTGTACTTGGGAAATCACTGGAAGAAAAATTGGGACTTGTTATTCCAAGGGAAAGAGCATGTACAATAGATGGATAGGCTGTGTACCTAGGCTAATGTGGTATGCATATACTGCTCATGTATGTTAGGTAGGCTGGGAATACCACGCAGTAGTCACTACATTATATATTATGTGAGTGCTTGTTTCTGTCCTCTTTGCTGTTCAGACGAGAGATTAAATGCCAGTTTTATTTTAATTTAACTATGATCGTTTATGTAATCAGCCCATAATTTATGAGATGTCTCTCCTATGGAGAAGTTGGATATTTTAATCTTTAAATTGAATAACCCACTGACTTATTAAAAGACTACAGTATTTATACTTCCTGGAAGACCCAATTTTTCTGCCAAGTCAATGAGGCAGAAGTCAGCTGCATTCTGAGTTGTGTGCTTCTCCGAAGAAAGGGAAGGGATAGAAGTGTGGCAGGGGGAACCACCAAAGGGAACTTGGAAGTCACTCTTTATGAAAAAGAGTAGTCAAAGTGAGAGAATGAAGATGGAAAATGAATGGCCATCAGTTCAGCCGACCTGGGTGCATGCTGATGGTCATGGAAGACAACGAGCTATGCAGGTCTGGGATGGGTGTTTGGACCATGGGAGTTGGGCTCTTCTGCAGGTACTGCGGGGTGGCAGCAGATCACACAGAGGCTGAGGCCACACAAATTCTGGAGGTCCCTGCATGGGCTCCAACAGGCTCGGTGGCTGTGGAAGAAGCGTGTGCTATGGAACTGGAGCACAGAAGTGGCCAGGTCACCATTGCTCACCCTTTCAGACTTGGGAGTGTATCTGTTAGCCTGAACTGAGAAGCTGGGGCATCTTTCTGTTTCATTTCCAGCAGCTGTTGTTCAACCTACGGGTCTTTTGAGCTGGTAAAGAAGATTGGAGGATTTTCAGTGAAAAAGCACAGTTTTGTTTGTATTTGAAATAGATGTCTTCCTCTGAGACAGAATGTACCTGCTGTGTATGCTGTGGTGGATACGCTGGGATTATATCTGAGTCGAACAGTGAAATTTATGAGATTCTGCTTTTTGGATCCTGTTTTGATGGCAGCCTGGCACAAGATGAAGCACAGAGCCCTGCTGCATGCGGGCAGCTGCTTGGCGTGGGTCTGCACAGCTCAGGGTGACACAGACTCGGTGACCAAAGCAGGCATGGCCTGGTGCTGCTGGGGGGTTAATGAGCAGCAAAAAAAGTCTGTCCTGGGCATTTTTCTTCCCTTCTGATCTTGGAAGAATAGTAGATCTTTCTGACCTGTGAAGTGGGCTATTCACAGCACAGGCTGACTTCTCCAGGCTTTTCCAGGAGTAAGTTGGTCAATGTCTGTTAGCACAGAGGAGTTTGGGCACTGAAGATTTGGGTACAAGATGTAACAGCTTCCTCTGCCGTTGCTCACTTTGAGACTATCCCCCTCATGTACTAAGATACAGACGTGCCAGAAAAGTGGTCTAGTCATTCTGGCTAGTTCCTTTGTCAGAACATAGTCAGCAAAAAAGCACGTCAGAGCAGATCAGCTTTGCCTGCAGTCACCGCAGGAACTGTGTGTGTGTCTTTCTGGGATTCTGTGTTCAGTGACTCAAGTAGCTCCAACTGCACCTGTATTAATGATGTATTTTCACCTTGAAAAGCCATTCAGATGTATTTTTGCTATGACAACACGCAATCAATTCTATGGCCCTGGCTGCCATAACTTGCAAGGCCAGGTGAATGTCCAGTGGGTAAGGCTTGTTTTGATCTTTTGCTGTATTTACTTTAATTGTGTCTAAAATACGGCCTCACCACTGGTGATTCTTCCACCAGGATCGTAAAGGTTCCGTGGTAATGAGGATTAGACTTTGATGAGGAGATGTGGTTGTGCCCTTGGCTGGTGTTAACTCAATGTGAAGCACTGTTTAAGTAGCTCCATTCATCCAAAGCCACTTGTAGGTACTGAGATGTGCAGTCATAATGCTCGTTCACGTTCAGGCTCTTCAGATAAAACTGCTGGTTGATGAGTGCCTTAATCTGAAAACAATGCGATGGAGTGATAATTCATGGAGGCAGTAATATTTGGTCATACAGTGGAGCAGGAATTTTGCTCATTCCCTTACAGCTAAGTTGCGTGCAATTATTTAAAAGCAACATCTCAATCTTGTATATGGCAAAGGTCTAAAATTGTCTTGCCCTATTTTCATTTGCAAAGATTTGTCTCAAATGTTTCTGTAATTCATGTGCCTAAATAGAGAACGTGTATTGAAGATTAAGCAAGTAGACGACTTCACTATGTCAGGAATAGAACACAAAATGCAAACCGCACCTGCTAGATCACTGCTGAAAACGTGGAGGCAGTGGGGCAGAGGGGAGAGAGGGATGGCAGTAATCGCCCTTTTTTAAATGAAAATATCAACATGTCAAGCCAATGTAAATTCAATATTTCACTTACATTTGCAAAATATTAGAGTTTCAGTTTGGTAGAAATTATCATAGAAATTGGTAATTTGATTAATTAAATTTTGTAAGGACCACGTTTGTTCCTAGGACAAGACTAATTCAATTACTCATGCTTTCTGTATGCAGCACACTGCAATGGACAATATCTGTATTTGTGGCATAAATCCTATTCCAAACCAGCTTCAGAAAACAAACAAAACATTCCAATGTCTGTAGCGTGCACTCTGTTTCGATTTATTGTATTTTTTCAGTTCAAGAAATATTTGGAGCAGAATCATGTATTATGACATGAGGAAACGACTATTTCCTGTTCATAAAACAAACTCTATCTGCCTAATTTCCCTGTATTCTCCCAGGGCTGCCAAACGCACTGTACATATCCTCGCTGCTTTTAATCACAGTCGTTTCCAGTCGTGGTCAAAAGACAAACCTCTGATGTGATTTAAGAGGTTTGCTTTGACCCGACTCTGTAAGTTGTAATAATTGCTTCTTTGCAGCTTCCTGACTTTCGGGCCTAACGGGTTGCGTTACCCACAGGCAGGTAGCCACATCCAGACCTTAATGGGATCGCAAAGCCTGCAGCACCGGAGCCGCGAGCAGCAGTACGAAGGAAACATGAACAAGGTGACCATCCAACAGTTCCAGCCACCACTGCCTATCCAGATCCCCTCCTCGCAGAGCTCCCGAGCACCTCAGACGGGGCGGTGTCTCATCCAGACCAAGGGGCAGAGAAGTACGGACGCCTATCAGGAGCAGGTAGGAAAGTGTGAGCATAAGCTAACACTGACAAAAGCTAGGTCCTATCCCTGTTACATTTGGCCTTAATAGTTTCAACAACTGTATAAGGCACCTGACTTTAAGAGTAAGGCTCCAAATCATTAGTAAACCTTTCTCTTGGGTAAAACATTGGGCAATCCATGTCAGGAGCAGCCTATATTAAGTCTCTGAGTATACCACTGAGATTTGGAAACAATTGCTTGCGTGGCTTGTGGTACGTGTTCAGACTGGCTCAATGAGTAGTCATTAAGCTGCACTGAAGTCATTTTCATTTTATATTAAGTTAGCCAATGCCATTTAAATTCACCCTGACTAAAAGATAAGATTCAGCATTTTTTTTGTAGTAAGGCACTTGCAAAACCCATTGGTGCTCAGAGCTACTGGGGCCCTGGCCCTAAAACTGGCAATGATTTGAAGATCTTCAGGTTACTTACTGCTTGTGTTTGTCACCTGCATAGCACCCAGGGGTGCTGCCTGTGCGACACCTTCTGGAACAACACAAGTGCACAAGAAGTCTATGTACGGGCAGATTCCCTTCTCACTGGCATACATTTACCCAAAGTCCAAGTGAGAGTGAAAAATTTGGCCAACGTAAGCTGTCTTTTCAAGAGTCCCGTTTTTCTCTCCTTGAAAATAATTTTTTTATATATACAAAAATAGACACAGTGCTGTGAATATTACAGTACCGCTGCAGCATGTTAAAACAATTAGAATACTTTCATTTTGTAACAGCATTCTGCTGGCTTTTACTGTGTTGTGCTAAACAGCTTTTGAGAGGGTCAGCTCAGCTCAGGAATGGTAAACGGGACTGTATGAGAAGAAGATGCCATTGTTCAGATAGCCTTTAGTGTTGGCATTGACTTATCTTGCTGTATCTTTTTAACCTAGTTTTGTGTGAGAATAGAGAAGAATCCTGGCCTTGGTTTTAGTATCAGTGGTGGAATAAGTGGACAAGGCAATCCATTCAAACCTTCTGATAAGGTAAGTAATAAATTGCTCACTAGATAGGCTTTATTTTAGAGCACCATATAGAGGAGACATAGATACCATGAATGACATTTCTATGCACTTCTGTTGTGATAAATGAAAGAAGTTTTCCCATGCCTGGCATTTTTCTGTTCAGGCAGCAGTGTTTGCTTTCTTTCTTTTGTGTTTAATGAAGACAAAAGAATCAAACCAGAAGTCACATGGGTGTCGGGCTTACAGCCCATGTGTAAGGTAATTTTTCAGACTGTTTTCTGGAGTACCATCTCTTTCACTTTTTTTCTTTCAAGACTCGGTATAGACCCTGATTAAATTGTCACTGGAGTCATTAGAGGGAATGCTAAAACAGCACTGTCTTCACCGGATAACTGAAATACCAGGGTCTATAGGAGGGGTGTCAAATAAAATAGCCCTGGCCCACAAACTGGTCTGGAGATAAGCAGTGACGGCTTACAAACACCGTGACAAGCAATCTCCTAGTTTGTAATGTTAATTAAAAAAATTACCGTTATGGTACATGATGGCCAGGGACATTCAGTACTCATTCTGGGAATTACACATTTAAGAGGATGATAAATCTCTTTAGTCAGTGGAAGGATGACTAATAAAAATACAACATCTGGTGATTATCAGCTATACAGTGCTTTAGGATTAGAAAACTCTTCCTTAGACCTGTGAGTTCATCTGTCCTGTGCAATAAAACTGACAGGAGTTTGTTGGAAAATGAAGACTGTGGGTACCTCTAAGTTAAATGTATTATTATAGTAGATATTGTTTGATAATATTGGATTCAGTTTCAGGAGGCAGTCATAATTTACAAAAACACTGAGAATGTTTGGCAAATGATGAAAATAATAATGAATCTTCATCTTGTATCACAAATTTGAGATCTGCATGCAAATTAAAAAAAATAATTTACCCACCATTCTCAAACTACAAGAGATTCTAATAGGAAATGTAAAATGCTCTTTAAAATACCAGCCTAACACAATCTTACTTTTTTTCAGTTTTATCATCAATAATCCCTGTTTTGAACCTAAAGTATAGTTCACTTTAATGTACGTGCCATCAGGCATTTTAACAATTAGCCCTTAAAACGTGCTCATTTTTGGTGTCCTTTTTTGAGACTGCAGACTGGTATTACACTTTATAACATCGTGTCCCTTTTTCATTTTGATGTATGATGTTAGAATTAAGCTATACTTCTGTTGTCTATCATTTGCCTGGAATTATTAAGAGGAATCTCTGTCCTACTATGAATGTGCCTACATGGGTAACACGTTCAGTGCAGTAATAGCTGTAGATAGACTTAATTTTACTAGTAACAGAAATGCAAAATTATGTGTAAGGTACTGATGAGGTGGTTATATTGAAAGAATTAACAGTTAAAGTTTTATGTTATTACACTGAAACCTTGCTTCCCATACCGTTAAATCAGATTTACCATGTTTGGAATGTCATAGAAGCAGTAGGAGGGTGACCTTGTCTCTCATCATACATGCCAGTCATTCGTGATGGTTTTAAGCCATGCACATGGCACTGCTCTGTCTGCAAGATGAAGTCTGCAGGGATGGCAGCAAGCCCTCCTCTGCGCGGTGATGTGCCCCTGCCATGACGTGCTGACGGTGCTGTGAAAAGAGGGAAGGACAGGAAAAGCAGTAAAAAGCACAGAAGCAGGCATTTTGAATGGCAGACTTAAGTCACACATTAATGGTGTGTGGATGAAATGTAAGCACGATAAAATTCCATCCCTCTGCTCTGCAGGAGCTCAGCTTTCTGTGAGGTGAATAGAAATACTGGGCAGTACCTTGCTCTGGAAGGCTATAAAATCCCTCAAACTCATGATTTGCATGATGATAACGAGCAGGGAATTCCCCTGGTGTCTGTGTGAGCAATGTAAGTGGCTAAAATGTGGCCTGTGCCCAGCTCTCCAGGCTGCTTATAGGAGCTCGCCGTCAGCAGTAGCGTGAGGACAGCAGAGAGGGTGAGACCATGGGTGCAGATGTGCAGGACTGCACGAGCTGTATGGGTAACATTTCTAATGTGTTCATCATCCAGGAACTCAATCTTTGGTTTGGGGGTTTATTAACATATTTTACAGAAATTCGAAATCCAAATCTAAAATATTCTTCATTATTTAATGATTTATCCCTTTTCAAAGTCATTTCTTCCTCAGACAATGGATTAAGAGAAGTTGCTACAGACCATTGCTCCATTTTAATTAACCTCCTGATAATCCTTTTCCTCTTGTCTGTGCCCAAAAACTATTCCAATTGCACATTATTTTGTGAAGCAGAATCTCAATTTCCAATGACCCACAATTATGTTTGTATTTGGCGGTAACTGGCTGAAGGTCACAGAGAGCTGCTGCAAGTCACTGCCATTGTTTGGTTACCTACAAATTAAAAAAGGAGTTTAGAGTTTAGAGCATTGTCAGAGTATACAGATCCCCCAGAGCAGCAGTTAGGGAGACACCTGTATTTTGGGAACTAGTTCTTGGTGATAGCATCCTAACCTCTGTTACTTCTGACTTATAGGGTATCTTTGTTACTAGGGTTCAGCCTGACGGACCAGCATCCAGCCTGCTCCAGCCTGGCGACAAGATCCTCCAGGTATGGCTGGACTTGACTGCTTTGTAACTGAACTGAGACATAAAGCCAATCTTTGCATCTTACAGTAACACTATTTTCAGTACAACTACAGGTTTTGGTATTATGGCACTTGATTTATAATAGAGTGTTGTATTGTTGTCAGTACTCTTGAAAGCTGGTCTCGGAAGGAACAAAGCTGTTTGAAAACCAAATGAGTATGTGGGAAAGAGGCACTGGGGTGTGCTGGCTGACAAACCCCTAACCACTAGCTGGGAGCTGAATTAAACCCAGAGAGCACATTAGGAACAGAGGGAGCATCACACAGCCAGGAGCCAGGCTGGCCTTTGTTTTGCTTGGCAGATTCTGCTCCCTCCCCAGGGATGCTGGATAAAGCACGTTCATGCCAGCACCAGCTTTCTGAGAGGACATGGCACTGCAGAAAAGGGCTAATGATCACAGCCTGTCACAGGAAAAATCCAGGTAACACAATTTAAACTTGAAAATACAAATGTTCCTTACATCGTACCCAGCTTTTCAACATTAATAGTGCAAGATGCCGCAGGGAGGAAGGAGCTTTACAAGCAGTTTCTCTAGCAGCAGGATATGACAAAGTAAGGCGTGTTTCTAGTTTTCACCTTTGCAGCTGATGTGATACTGGTGTAAGGAGCAAAGTAGTCACACCCTGGGAGGGATTTGTGGTTGGCATTGTTTTTGCCTCTCCTTTGCTTCCTCATTTCTGAATGTGCCTGCACGAAAAGCAGCCCTTCTGCTGGGTTCTGCACAACTTACAGAGAAACCTCAGCCTTTAGTTTTCTTTTACATTTCTGAAGCAAATATTTTCTTTATTCAAATCGACTTTTTTAAATAGAGGTCTCAGGTTTTAGAATAAAGGCAGGCTGTTACCTAAAATACCTTTCCAAAATTCCTCATTTGCAGAAAATGGTGGTTGTTGACACAGGAAAAATGTTTTCTGCCACGTCCTGCAAGGTCGTTTGTTTGCTTTTAAGCCTGGAAAATGTATTACCACTGGCAGCAAATAGTATTACTTTTGACAAAATGAAGAGTCATTGGAGTTGTCTGAAAGGTTTATAACAGTTTTTAAAGCCATTTGGCCCGATCAAGGGTTAGAGGTTAACTGTGTTGTCATCACTTTATGAAGAAAATCAGCACACCAAGGACATGGTCAGGCATCTTTGGGAGCCTTCCTTCTTCTCCCCTCCTGCTTCCCTCTCCCCTTCGCTGCCCCAGCCCCTCCTGTCTGGGCACTGCAGAACATCTGACATCTACAATTAATTGTTAGTATGTTCAAAAGCAGTGAAAAAAAGAAATTGATATGCTAAATGAACCATAGGCAGTGGGGACATTCTTGACGGGTTCTGTGAGGGCTGTGTGGGAGCAGTTCTGTCACCTCTTTTGAGCTGTTTCTTTTATGGCTTTTGTTATGCCAAAGATTTTTTCCTGCTGTCATTAGCATGGGGCACCTAGCAGGCCCCTGCTTTAGCTTTTTTTTTTCCCCCTCACAGGGAAAACATTGCTCCTTACATCCAGGTGGGTTTTCAGCTTCTGTTTCTAACATAGGAGCATTTATCTGTACTGACATAATCATGTATAAGCTACTGCTGCATTTTTTCAGGTAGCAGATTTCCCTCTCCTAACTCTTTTCATCACTTATCTGATGGCGTTCGTTTGACTTCTTGCTCTCGGTCATTCTTGTAGGACCACAGATCAGTCTCAGCAGTTTCTCATTTGTCACTGTCAGCACGTCATTTTAAATTCTCCAGCAGGAACATTTTCCTTTTACTTGCAATGCCTTTATGCAACCATAATACCTATTACCAGGTATTGATTTATATTGTGGCAAATAAAGGAAAGCCATTAATCTTGTGAAAGAATTAACAGGGGAAAAAACATAGGTGTGAAAGGATGAAGGATATTTGACTTCTCCAATACAAGCAATGCCTTTAGCTAACAGTATCCAGTTCCCAAGGTTCTGTGAACTGAAATGTGTTAACACTCACTGGCATCATTGCTCTGTTTGTGGAGGTTCTACTTATCGATCACATGCAGTAAGCTGTTGATAATTAGGTTAAAGTTTGACGATTTGAAATAGCATTTTAACAGCCAATTACAGAAAGATTTAATTAGCACCAAAGCAGAGCAGTTTGTTCAGTAATTTTTCACTCCCTGTACATGCAGTGTCTGAGACCAAGGCTGTGCTGCTGCTGGCTCCTTTGGGCTCCAGAGCGTAGGAAACCCTTACATCCCAGAGTTCTGGATTCTTAGGAAAATATGCTGAATATTGTAGAGTCAGAGAGAAACTCAGGCTGGAAGGGAGCCCCTGAGGTCACCTGGTCCCTCTCCTGCTGGAAGCTGCACCAATTCCCGTTCAAAAGTACCGTTCAAACTCCTGCTTTCAGGAAAACACCATATGACTGTTGTTTATTTTAGGCTTGTTTTTCATTTCCATATATCTCTTTGCACCCACAAAATGAAGATATTAAATAGGATCTCATTTGATTTTTCTTCTTGTTTTTGTGTTGCAGGCAAATGGACACAGTTTTGTACATATGGAACATGAGAAAGCTGTATTACTACTGAAGAGTTTCCAGAATACAGTAGACCTAGTTATTCAACGTGAGCTTACTGTCTAAATATTTTTTTATAAATAGTAAATATGTCTAGCCAGATCTAATGTTCAAACAGATTTATACATAGGAAACAAATTTTTGCCAATTGCTGGACCAATGGCAAACAGTAGTGCCAAATGTATAATACTCTATGTTAGTACCGATCATCTTGAAAAAAATATATTAACTATATAAATATATTGTTCATGTGGCTATGTATTAGTTTTAATTGTCAGCCTCTGGCTGTGCATTGGTGCGTTTTTTTAATCAAGTTACTTCTTAAAGTCAATTTCATATGATTTCAAAACACAGAAGCACATACAAATTCTTTAGGAATTCTGCTGTCCATCAGAAACACTGCCTCAAAGTTGTATATGCCTTTATAAAGATAAAATATATTAACCTGTACTTCCCATGAAATATTTCTATCATGTCACATACAAAAATATAGAGAAAAAATATTTTCATAAACACCTCAAAGAAAGTATATATTAAATTAAATTTAATAATGTTCATTTATTTTCAATGCAAAGATATTATATGCCTTATGAAAATACCTGTACATATGCAGTGTGTATAGCTGGCTCCATACTAATTAGTAAAAATGTCACTATACAGGGTGAGATACTTAATAAATGATACTGTCAACTCTGGGACCTAGATATAAATAACCTACATGGAGATTGGTTAACTTCCTTTTCTTTGGCACTTTCAGTCGATTCCATGTGAACACACTAAATGGACGAACAGTGAGGTTAGACAGATACGCTTCATAAATGGAAGACGTTTATGATGGGTGGCAGTAAAACTTCTTTTGTTGCTGCTAATTTTATTATTTTAACTTTTGGATTTAAAACTGTAGGCCCCTTCCTTGCATTGCCCATTCCCCCAGTCTTTGGTGTTCTGTATTCTTGCTCTGGTGCAGGCTGTTATCCCCTTCTCGATATGTTCATTATCAGTAAGGCTTTAACCTTTATACAACCCTTTATTTGTCTAACAGTCTCTTTAAAACGAGTGGGGATAGATTTAATCTGAGATATGACATATCACAGGGGGAGCAGAAGAACGGCGCTGAGAGAGCATGGGAAGAGCTTTCCCACTGAAGCACTCAGTGTGAAACCCTTAAGGTAAAAATCCTCGCGCTGTTCTCGGCAGAGCGCACTGGCAGCACAGAACTCTGCAAACCTGCTGCTGGTTCAGTAATTCAGGCCTGCATCATGGGCGTAACTGACAGCAAGAAGGCGAAACAGAAGGAAACCTCCCACGAGGTGTTTCCGAGGGGTGCTGTTGCCATCAGCCTGGTAGTGGTGGTGGTGGTGGGCTGCAGGGAGAGCCACAGCGCGGGCAGGGGGCTGCAGCCGGGCCCTGGTCAGGGGCACGGTGCTACAGCTCACGGGCATGGCAAAGGCCGTGTCACTTTGCTGCTTACAAGAGCCTCTAGAAATTCTCAAACCTTTCTTCTCGTCCCGTAAGCAAGCGCACAATGAGGTAATTATACTTCGAATTAAACTAACATGACTTCCAGAGACAACAGAGCCCTTACGTCTACTGCCCTGCCTGCTGTATGGACCTAGTCGTCCTGCTGTAGGGGTATAAATGCATTTTATAAATTTTGCAGGTCTTATTTATAATAAGTGGAAGGACTGGAGCTATCAAAGGTGCTGGCAGCATTCCTGATGTGTCCCTGGTGTTACTGAGACACCCCAGTGCTCAGCACTGCTGCACGTGCTGCTGGGTGTGCTGGGGGCTTACATCAAGTCCCTAAAACCCAACGAGTTCAGGAAGAGCAGTCTGCTGAGGTTATTACGTGCACAGCAATCACTTTGGCTGTGGGTGTTGGGAGAGGAACTGGGTAGAGAGAGGGACAGCCAGGCCAGGACCCTAAATCCTTGCTCTACTCAGTTATCATCTCTGTGCATTCACATCTGGCTGCTCTTAGAAACTGCCTACACAGCGAGGGGACCTGGGGCCTCATCCCATCCACCAGCCACAAAGGAAAATGCATAATCAGCCCCTCCTTCCCCCCAGCCTGGCCATAACTGTCAATGCGAGGTTTCCAAATGAACTCGGGCTTCCCAAAGCTGGTGCAGTCATTCTTTGCCTCTCTCTGGAAGCTCCTGGGCCTTCAAAAAAAAAGAAAAAAAGACTTGTTACATTTGGGAAGGAAAGGGTGATATAAAAACCACCTATGCACATGGGAAAGGAGGGAGAAGTACCCCATACATAATCGGTAGGAGTAGGAACTATCCTCTAATGTTACGGAGCAGCAGGATTTTTATTGTGTTTGCACTTTTTTTCTTTTTTTTTTTTTTTTACCTCTGTGGTATCGATTGCAAAGCATGGTCAGGGCAGCCCCTGGCACTGTGCAGAGAAACACAGCCCACAGCCCTCACCTCAGCTCCCCACAGGAATTTGTTTAGCAGTGTAAGTTCCCTGTCCTATGGTCGTTGACACCTCCCCCTTTCTCTTTAATCAATAGGAGTGATTAGGTTTATTAATATAAACATTAATGAGCCATAAATTCCAAGCTGACTGAGCAGGTCCCACACAATACGAGTTTTTACTTACCACATGCAAGCGTTCACACTGCAAGAGCTTCTGCACCACCTGGGTGGCAGCACACCAGCAGGTACCCCAGTGAGCCATAGTAATGCTAATCCTAAAATGTGCTATTTGAATACATGATTTGATTATGTCTAGAAAATAAATTTAAATAATGAATTCTTTTCAGTAAATTAAAACCTCGATGCTACCAGCCGAAGCTGCTTGCTGAATTCATGTGATTTGGGTTTGGATTGTTATTTACCCCATTTTTTCAGCTTCCAGTTTTTTAGTCTCATAATGTCCCCTCAAACCACAGAGGCTCTGGCAGAACGCATCTAAAACTTTCCTAACATGCATGGCATGCCAGAGGCCAACATTGCCGTACTTAAGCCCATTGCCCTTTAGAGAAGTAAGGATTTTCTCATCATATGCTCAGAAAACTGCAGACACCTACATCGTTTGCCATTAATTATACTGAATGGGAATTAGGGACATTAATAGGTACTTACGCACCCAGCTCCTCTTTGGAGCTACTTTTGTCTTTTCATGCACAAAAAATCACTTAAGAACATGAGCACGCGTGCACACGGAGGTGCAGCGAACGTCTGCACATCTGCTGCTCCATGCCCGGGGGCAGTCCATGATAGCACAGCTCCCTAGCGCAGAAATTTTCCCCATGACTTCTCCTTCCAGCAGGAAAACGGAGTAAATTACTGCCGCAGCTTTGAATCCTGCTGTACCGCTGCCTGCTGCCATGGTGCAGGACTCGGTGCACACCCACCCAGTGCGTCCCCGCACACAGCTCCAGGGCAGAGATCTGCAGCTCCAGGAACATGCTGGGGAGCTGCAGGTCTCAGAAGGGTGACAGGGGGCCCATCCTGACACCTGTACCCAAGATAACATGCAGATGAAAAATGGGAAACCGAGAAAGGCAGAAGCAGTCTTCAGTGTTTGTTAATTCTGCGTTTTGTGCTCAGCTGGGTTTCTGCGTGCTGAGTTTCGGAGAGCTGAGGCGCAGTGGCACAATCGGCCAGGGCTGTGTGCAGAACTGGAGTTCAAGATTGCTGAGTGCTTTCATTAATGGATTATAATGAAAACGAAATTACAATAAAATTGAATTAGTGCAATGGAATGCCAAATTAACTTATCCAAAACTCCTGCTGACTCTAGAAGGGGGATGGCAGTGAATTTGGCCTCCCAGATGAAACATAACAGCAGTGAACCTTTAACATCAACCTCCATTGTCCAAAATCACCAAATATTTCCTTTTTGGCATTATTTTTATTCAAATTTGTAGAAATGATGTTTAGATAGGACTAATGCTATGAGCAACTAAACTGATTCAGTGAGCCCGATTAGGATTTGTACATTAATCCTTCGAAATACCGTGCACCTTTTGTCTGTCCTGGAGTCCCCAGCAGCCTCACGTACATGGTCGTGTACAGACCGGTGTGCAGGTGGGGAACCCGGCTATGTGCATGCCGTGCACATAGGTACGATACATGTGATATATATATATACTGTTTATATATATATTTTTCAACTAAATGTGGTTATATGGCAAGTGCTGGTGGTAGGTGACAGTTTACCCAGAGGCGAGTTCCGTGTGTGGGTTAAGTTTCATGTGTGTGAAGGGATTTTGATGGAGGCAAGCAGGCTGGGAACTGCAGATGGTTTCCTTCCTTCGGGCTGTGCAGCACTCCCAAGCACCCCATATGTTCTCCCACAGTAACTACACCGGCACTCACACGCTGTTTTTCTGAAGCTACTCGTGGCCATGCTAACACTGACTGAAACACGCCGGGTTACAAACAGCACTGGAAGGTCCGGCGTGGTGCTGGCAGCTCTCCCCGGCAGGGCTGCCCCCGGTAGCTTTCAGCTGTGATGTTCCCATGGCAATGGCCCTGCTCACGGTGAGCACACAGCTCTGCTTTTCTGGATTTCCCATGCAATAAACAACAAATCATCCTCAGGGAAGGGCTAGATTGGAAAGGGACGCCTGCGCTGTAATTCCCTTAGCCTCCTTTTGCAGCAGGTTCTGGGGAGCTTGGTGGTCGCAGTCTGGGCTCATGCTGCCAGCAGTGCCCCGTCCCCCACGGCAGTGCCCCGTGGGCTGCTGTTAAGAAAAAAATGAAGAGGGGAAAAAAAAAAAAAAAGAAAAAAAAAAAGTTGCTCTCCAAATGCTTTTCTTATTTTGAGCAACATTTTAAGAGAAAACCCCAGGAAGCCCTGTGCAGACCCTTCAGTCCGGATAATTCATTCATTTTCCATTCACAGTTTGCAGTTTTTTTCAGGGTGTTGGTGAGCTGTGATATTTAAAGGCTAGTCGTTCGTAATAGCTATCTTCAAATCAGTGTTGGTGTTTTCCAACCTGTATTTTAACGTGTCCCTGTCTGCGCATACGTTCTGTGGACCTCCATCAGACACGGCGCTGTTGTGGGGTGGCCTTTTTCTGAGCAGTTGAAAGACCTGGGAAACATTGCTCTAATAGCCATACGTTTAGCTTATAGATTAATATCAAAAGAATCAAATCAGTGATGTTGGAGAACACCATTAATCTTCATGGCCCAAAAGTTCAACTAAAAATGCAGTACAAAGTGTTCGTGAGATTGGTTTGCTATTGTTAGTGAGCACTTAAAATGACTTAAAATGACTTAAAAAGACTTTAAAAGACTCTCCTTGGTTAAACCTCTCCGGCTTGTAATATAGCATTGAATTTCCTTATGCAAAGAAAAGCCCGCGCATCCATAGCTCTGTGTACATATGTATATATCGGACAGGGGTATATGCAACAGGAAATGCAAAGACAGGAGGAAATGACAAACCACACGCTCCAACCTGCCCACATGCAGGATCTGCTCTCAGACACGGGGATTGAGACCAGGCTGGCTGCTGGCTCCTGGGGAACTGCCTGGCAGCAGGACGAGGTTGGGGTTTGTGTGCTGCCCAGCCTCTCAGATGAAAGTGAAGCTCACAAGCACCCGGGGATCTGTTTCACTGTGGTCTAACCCCTAACAGCCAGGCAGGACACATAGAACAGAAAGAAAACACAAGGATCAATTTGCCCAAATTTGTAAACAAGCACAGGAGATTACAAACCTCAGCTGTGGGCTGCAGATCCGCTACTTACCTTTGCAGAATTTACCTTTGGGATTTCCAGTTCAGAATAAAATGCTGTCTAAAGCTTGAGCTCCTTACCCAGGGGCTATTGCCACCCTCACCATCCCACCTCAGCGCTCTTCTCCCAGTTCTTCTGCCTTCAAAACTCTCATTTTCACAAGGGCACAAAGACTTCCCATTTTATTTTCAGCCAGTCAGGTTTAAGGACTTATTTCACTTGTCAGTCTTGCTAGTATGAGTGGAATACAAAGTGATGATACAACTTTCAGGCCAGTAGTTTGGATAGGATATGAACTAATTGGTGGTTTGGTTTTGTTTCAAACAACTTTGGTTCAGGTACGTTTGATCGCTGGCGTTAGCCACGCGTGCAGCACAGCAGTGACACCAGAGGCCAGGCAAGGAAACCCGCGCTCCTCCCCAGCGGCGTGAGCCTGGGGCAGCCAACGTGAATTTTCGTTGCAAAAGCAAATTTCAAATTACAGTATTTAATAGTCATAAACTTAAAATAGTTTTGTTCAAACAAACAAACAAAAAAAGCCTTTGCCAATCCTCTTTGCTTGAGAATCCAAGCAAATACTCCAGAAGTGAACGACATCTTTGCGTTGTATGCTGAATTTACACGGCCCTCGTGAGGCTTTTCCTGCAGCACCACCAACCGAGCCACAGCCCTGCAGCACAAGAGGCTTCATCTTTGTAAATTGGGGCCTTCTTTGTCTCTTTGCTAGCATATGTGGCTTTGCCCTGAAACCCTGGTCAGAACAAACACTTATCAGTTAAGTTTTCTACTTGTGAGTACTGTATCCAGTTCAAAACCAACAGCTTACTTTATTAAAAATTTTACCATTTTATAAAAGACATGTTTAATTATGATGGAGATGGCTGTATTGTAATTAATATTTTGAGATAATTGTGATTTTGAGCTTAAATTATATACAGAAAATGGTCATTTTTGTATGTGTTAAAAGATTGCTATATTACAAATGACTAACTGTACTTTTCAGTTTAATTACAGTATTAATGTAAATAAAGCTGAATGAAAAATATTTACTACTTTATTAACATAGATTGTGAATGTACTTAATGTTTTTTGCAGTATAAAGACTTAACTGAACTTGAAAGCTGCTTCATTTTATGTGCAAAAAGGTACTTCAAAATTATATTTTAAATCTATTGATTCAGTGCAATCAATTATATTGTCGGTTAATTTGCACATGCAGGTTGTATCCTTCCAGTTTTATTTCATGTATGACACTTATCCGTAAGGTGCATATTGTGTTTAGAATGCATTTTGCAGATGCTTCTGTACATAAAACAAATACAGGGACTAAAACAATGCTGTGCAGTGTATAGCAGAGCCATTTTTCGGCTTTGGTGTACCCAACTTTTTCAGTATTTAAAAAAGTGTTTTGAATAACATTAAAAAGTCTCTTTATTGTATAAATAATAAAAATGTCACCTTATTGTAATTATTTTTTGTCATTTTTTACTATTGGAAAGGATCCGAGTTTTCCAAAGTCGCAGTTCTACAAGGGATGGAAGGTGAGGCGGTTGTTACCGACCCATCTGCTTAAAACTGGTCCAGGGAGCTAGCAGCTACACCTGAATCATCAGTGATCTAAGTTACAGCTTCAGAAATGTTTGCTCTATCTACCAGCAAACAAAGCAATGTTTCAGGAAAGAGACATTTTAATTACAGATAATTACAGGTATGTCAGAGAGAGACTTGAAAACTGAGCAACTCCACTGGTTCAGCACATCGCTACTGGTGAGACATCAAATACGGCAGCGCAGTGTCTGCACACAGGAAGAAAAGCTCAGGATTTGGTGCTCCCTGTGGTACAAATGCCTTACACAGGACAGAGAAACAAAAGAGAGGGTCACAGGGCTAAGAGCAGCAGCAGTTCAATCATCCAAATGCCATCATAGAAATACTTAGCGTAGTTTAAAAAACAAACAAAACCCCTACCAGTGGAAATCCATGTGATAGATCTCTCTTCAATTTCATGTCAATTTACAGGCCTGTGGCAGTCTAACAGAGAAGCAGTGGATCTACAGTCACAGAGCAAGTAACATCCAGCAGCCCTCCCTTTATATTATTAATAACCATGATGCGTTACTGTTACAAATAAAGAGATCACTTTCATGATGTTGAAGTGTGTTTAAATAAAAAAATTAAATGTCTATATGCTACTGGCTACAAAATTTAGAGCACGTTCTTAAAAACGTAGAAAGAAAATACACATCCAAGAGCAAACATTTATTGTTTCAGAGTAGCTACCAATAGCAACCACATTTTGCTTACTTTTACGTGAAGCATGCAGGCAGTCTGCAGTACATTTCACACTCTGTTCTTAGAACCATACAGTTTAAGGGTTCAAGCATTTCACCACGTACAGACCAGTAACTAATTGTTTGAGGCAGCAGTGAAGAGAGACCAAGCACCTTACAGAAGATTATAAAACAGGCATACAAAAATCAAGAAGTTTACTTACACCTTTTTTCAAGTACTTTGGTGTTTACAGTTCTTTAAAAAAAAAATAGCTTAGTTGTAGAAAAACATTGTCTCTCTTACTAAATGCAGCTTTCAACTGTATTCTTTATTAAAAAAAGTGTAAACATAGGTTGTGGTATTTTAAAATGCACTCCTGAGACATGCAGCCTTGAGGGGGAAATATTTCACGGGTGAATTCTTTCTTAACATGCAAACCATGAACAGAATTACAAATGCTTTATGGCACGGGCCAGATTAACAAGAAGTTTACAAAGAAGGAAGAAGGCAATATAATCGCAGAGCATTTGGCCAGGCAGAAGTATTGTGTTCGTACTTTGATTCACAAGTCTAGGAGGGAAACGGACTATCAGGTGGGAATTCGGCTTCTCAGGTACTCCAGCACTGCAGCTGTCCCTTTTGCCAAAATGGCTGCTCGGGGAGTACGGAAGGGATTGCCTTCCAAAAGAAGCGTCCTGCAAAGACAGAGATGCCGAGTTATTTTATGAAGGCTTTTCCTTGTACCACACACACACTGCAGATAGATTTATGAATCTTGAAATTCTTATGTAATTCCTCTTTTGTTCTTCCAAAAAATGTTAACTTCTGCTACCCTACTTCATACTAACCTATCTTCTTTAGAGACATCTGAATTTTAATTTATGCTAATAAATCAGTGGTGGTATATTACTGTAGATGCACAATACACACATACCCCACTTCTAAAGCAACCTGTCAAAATAGCGAGAAAAAGAGCTCCTGAAGTATGTACATTGCAAAATTAAACAGAAAAGCTGGGTTAAATCGCAACCCTCCATTTTCTAGCTTGGCTGCTAGCTCACTCTTTACTAAACATAAATGTCTGTGGAGTTTCTTTTTGCTTGTTTGTGTTCAGAGGGGTTGTTTTATTTTGTATTTTTTAAGTCCCTCGAGAAGTGTCCTTTAAAGGAGAAAACCATACTAACGATAATCTGCTATCTTTGACAAGACAGACCACTTATCCACAACTGGTTTTGAGGTATGTAACTGAAGATATTGACAGCCTTGTTCCTATATGAGCATTATTATTTACAGAGTGTTTTTCCATCTCTTTTCTAGCAATTGGATTTACTTATACAGGTAAGGAGCCAACTGGAGTTACTGACAGGCAATGCTATGGCTCACCCACCTGGCCAACAGGCTCGTCCGCAGGCACACCAGCAGTACACACATACAGACAAGGTAACTGTCTGAGGCTCTAACATGGCATTTCACAAACAAACACAACCTTCCTTTTTTTTTTTTTTCCATACTTCTTTTAGGCATCCTGGCATTTTTCTTAGTTCTTTTAATTTTTTCAGCCATAGCCGAAACACAATAACATACACTGCTGATAAAGACACTGATACTTAGATAGGTGAGTGGTCAAAGCTGCTGAGAACTCAGCAATCAGTATCAGGAGTTGGATATATTCTCCAAATGCAGACTACCTCAAGATACTACATACTATCATGCATAATCTTCTTGTTAATTAATAAGAATGATTTTTTTTAAACCCTCTACCCTCTGACAAAACATGCCTTGAAGAAACCAGTCAGAATATACTTTTTATAAAACATGTCATCACTTAAAGTACACACCTCAGATTTTCACAGTTTCCAAGTTCTGGTGGCACCTGGAGAAGGTCGTTGTTCTGCAGGTCCAGTGTTCCAAGCTTCTCCATCTTCTTTAACTGCAGAGGGTCAATGGACCCAACCTGATTGTTACTGAGCAGGATGGTCTCCAGTGCTAGGATGCGGTAAAGGACACTGGGAAATACTTTAAACCTTCAGTAAAAAGGAGGAAAACAAATGAAAGTCAGAAACAAGGCATTCAAAAATTAACAGCCTTTTAAGTGAGATGGCATTTAAGTGTTGTTTACTGAAATTCAATGTTTAAATGTGCTGCTCTGGAAGGAGAAAGCATTGATTATTTTATTATCTTGTACACGGTGAAAAAGCTGGACAGAATTTGCACAGTGACAGCTCAGCACCTGTAACAGAACTACAGGCCAGCTGTGAATGACAGTTCGTGTCACGCAGAAGGAGACTCTCCAGTGTAAGGAGGGGAGAGCAATGGGCAGTCGTTTTCCTGTGTACTTAACAACTGCCCTGCTGAGCCAGAGGAAGAATGCTTTCAGCCCAACATGGTGGCTACAGTTATTAGTTACGGCCACCTCCCAGCTGCTTCCCGTGGCCCACTCCCCTTGTATTTTTCCATCATCCAGAGCTGCTGGGTTAGGGACGCTGCAGGGTAGTCCCTCTGGAAGCCATTTTTTGATTTATCATTCACGAGATTGTTTAATCCCTTTTTTAACTGGTTTCTACTGTCTCTCTCCAAAAACTTGTGGCAGGATGTTCCAAAAATATATTACCATTGTGTAAAGAAATATGTTCTCTTTAACTGTTTTAAGCTCACAGTTAATTGATGAAGTCCCTACTCTATCTTACAACACATTAAAATTATATTGATTTTTTTTTGTTACAAAAACAAACAAAAAGAGAAACAAACAAAAAAACAGTTGCTCACCTATTAAAAGAAAGATTTATTACTTGTAGTGTTGTCAGTGCCTCCATTTCTTCAGGCAAAGATGTCAAAAAATTATTTCTGTGTATCAAACGAAGACAAAGAATAATCACTAACTTCTAAGACGTTTAAATTAAGAATCCACAGACGGAATACGCATATTTACCAGTGTTAACGTGCTCTTTTAAACCACTATATTGCTTTATAAATGGATCAAGACCATGCTCAAAAGTGCAAACCAGGTTTGCATTTTCATTTTTTGCCAATAAGAAAACTTAAAAGCCTGTTCTCTAAAAGATTCCCAGGCATTTCAAAGCATCTAACAGTTCTGAAACAGGCATTCTGCTACTTGGGTTTCAGAGGAAATCTCATGAAACAGCCCAGATGTTGGTGCCAACATGAATCACTAAGATAACTCTAAACCTCTTCAAAATTCATTTAGCCTGCTATCCAGTTGCTCTAACAAACTCGTTTATGGCTACTGTTACTGCACAGTTCCCCACAACAGGAAGCCATTCTTAAATAAAATGAAGACAGAGGTTTGTAAGGACCAACAAGGTATTTCTTGAACATGACACAAAGTCTCATTACAGGAAAATAAAGGCCACTCACTAAAAGATGCCCAGACTTAGGCCTAAATTCTTAATCAGATATTCAACCTTGTCCCCTCACCAGTCTCTCATTATCATCCATTTCTGCAGTCTTCAGCAGAACTCCTCCACCAGCAGCACATACCTCAGGCAGATTACTTTAAACCAAGCTGAAGTACAAATGTGTCTCTGCATTCTGCTTTGCTGCTCTTCATTTTGTGAAACAGCCAAGATAATAAATGCTAGCAAGCTAACGCTGAGGTCTAAACACATGCATTGAGCATATTTCAGAAGTTATGCAAGGAAGAATGACAGTAAGTATCTTGCTGTATTGCAATAAGATCCCAGTTGACAGCTGCAGGTTCAGGCAGCACACCAGAGTTGGTACAGTCACTGTCCTACTTCCCAGATATCCCCCAGGATTATTTTTTTCCTTGTTGTTTTGTTTTTAAACACGCTCTTAACACCTCTGAGAACCATTGAATGACTGAGGCAAGCCCTTCCATCACAGCAAATCTTGGAGCTTGCCCACTTGTTTTGTGCTTTAACCAGTGCCTGAATCTAGGCCACTTGCTATTTTGGATCTGACGGTCATTCAGCTGCTACGGAGCTGTTTTGGGAAATGAAAAATTATTTCAGTACTGCTATTCCACTGCAACAGATGGCTGGTTTAAAAAGGCACGAAAACAAGTCACTGGGAAAGGAAGTCCAACACACGTCACAAACCTGATATCCAAATGTGTCAACTTATGAAGCATGCAGAGCTCCGAGGAAATAGATGAGATTTTGTTGAAGCCAAAGTTGAGATCACAAAGTGAGTCCTTCAGCTCCACGATCCTGAAACCCAACGTGAAAATCCTTTTACTATGTAAGCACATGTTGCATCCTAAGTTGCTGAAAAAAATATTTCATTCTAGAAATCTACAAATCAAGAACGTTTGGTGTTTCTTGATGTTTCAGAAGCAATTTTGTGAAGATTATAGAAACCACCTCTGAAAACTCTCCATCCTGGAGAGTTATACTTGATGTAAAAACAAAGCTCAGAAGCACTTTTAAAAAGTTATTAGGAGAGTAAATTTGCTAAGAAAGCCTACTCACTTAAATGCAGTTTAGAGATTTCAGAAATTATGGCAGAAATGACAATCACTTCCATCTCCAGTCCTGCAAGTGCTTTGACAGGAAGACTATCCATCTTTAAGCAATCAAAATGAAAGAGATTGCCATTTTATTTCCATCTTTTGATTCTGTTCAACACTTCTGCTGTTACAAACTGCAAGAAACACAACACTTGCTGCTTCTTGCTATTCTTTCTGCTTCTATATTAAATTAAGATGCTTTGATGTAAAGCATTTAAAAGCTCAAAAAGTTAGTAGCTGAATCCTGACAACAGAATGTCTGTCATAACCCTAAAAACAGAAAGTAATTAAATGAACTAAACACTCGCCTCTCCTATCTGGATTGTCACTGAATTCCCTTGCACCTAGCAGCTGCACACCTACACCTTCCTCCCCCCTGAATGCAACAGACTCTCATAGAGCGAAAAAGCATGGGCGGCACAAGCATTATCTCACTAAATTGATTTGCTACACTAAATTGTACTGAAAAGACATTTTCTCTATGTGAGATAGCACCTCCTCAAGTTCTATGTGCAAAAGGTTAAATGTTCAGCACATTTGTGTCCAAGAATGGAAGTAAGTTATCCCCACGAGTGGGGTGGTATCCTTAAAAATCAGCTGTCATGATGCTCTTAGGCTTACAGAGATGCAGTAAGCCTCCTCCTTATGCAATAAGAGTGTTTATTCCCCTTACTGTCAACAGAAAGCTTTTCCTTGACTGGGGATGAAGGAACAAGCGCAATAATATCCAGTGCTGTGGTGGGACAATAGCTATCAAGAAAAAAGGCATGGATATTGTTCAGGCTTCTAAAGACAAAACCCCAAAACCTCACAATTAAACTGTCTGAAGAAACCACATTGAAAAAGGATCTCTGCAATAGTCCAAAGCTCTCACCTAACAAAGTGGTGAATACACACAGATTATCTTCATATGGGAAAAGGACCACTTTGCAAGGAAAACAATACTAGCCTGCAGTTAAGTACAGCACTTCATAATTATTAGAAGTCACATCAGAGTCCACCCCTATTCATTTCAACAATGCTTAGAAAAGCAGTATGAAAGACAACGTATAATGTAAGCACCGATGAGCAGAGCCAAGCTTGTTTTTAGTGTGATCTTTGTGCTAATAAATGGACCCACCTGCAGGCTACTTGTACCAGAAACATGAGCACATTTTTCAGCATCTCAATTGCATTGTGTGTGTGTACACAGAGAGAGGAAGAAGTGTAAATATGCTTGAGTGGAAACAACACGAGACGCTGAGGAACAGAGGCAGAATAAAAACGAACAAGGATGATCTTTCTGAAAGTACCTTGCAGGAATGGCAGTCAGCTGGTTTTTGCTGAAGTTGACAGTGGCGACAGGATTGCTTCTGACCGCGTTGAACATTTCATCAGGAATCACAGCTGCCTGCTTCTCACTGAACAACAAAAAGCGTTTACCCGAGTAACACAAACATGTTCATCATCTCCTAGTTATTAACAAAATATTTTAATTTTCTTTTAGAAAAAGATGAGCAATAAAATAAATACATAAATATCTAAAATAAAAGTCCTGAAAGGACTGCTAGGAAAAAGCTACCAATCCCTGCACCATGTTAGCTGACATCTTGCTCTGTCATCTTGCTTAGGAAAAATCATTAAGAGCTTAATTAGGTCACTACATCAACAAATGTGTCAATGCCATATATTGGGCCAGAAGCTGTAGTAAATCAGCATTTCACTTGTTTCCTCCTCTCAGCTGAGAAAACATCCCTCACTGTAACTCAGGTAACTACTGAATTTGGAGCCTCTGACCATCTGAGGAGACCGAAGGCGTCCATCCCAGCCCTTTCACTACAGTGCAGCCCCTTCTACATTCTAGCTCTCTGCAGGACTGTGCATTTCACCCAGCAGTTCTCTGCAAGCAGGGTTTTATTCCCCTTTCCTGCCTAATAAGTTAAACTGTTGGCTACATTTAAGAAGTAACTGAAGAAATACTCACCTACCAGGAGATTTTTTGAGACTTAATGATAATAACTAAGGAAGCGTAAAAGCTTCTAAAAGCATCTAAAGATATTAAGCATTTCAATGAGTTAAAAGGAATGTTATCGTGGAGTATTTGACAATACACAGACCAAAAAAAAAGAAAATGAGATGTGAAACACACTGCAATCACATCTGCCTACTCCTGAGCACTCAAATTAAAGTGAAAAATGCACAAATGTATCAGAATTCGAAAAGTGTTTGGTAAACACCATGAGGTAAAAATAAATAAAAAAAATATAAGAAAGAATATCCAAGTTGGAAGGGTCCCACAAGTTTTCTTATAACTTTAGAGATAGGCAATATTTCCAAACACTTACCTATACTCCAGTAATTTTAGGGAAGTTATGGCGTGCATGTTAATCCTTGACTCGCTTGGGAGAGTCATGGCTGTCACAGGAGGCTCCTCATTTGGACTAGGTCCATCATCTGGAGATAGCACACACAGACAGTCACACAACCTACAGGCTGCTGTAGATGTGCTCTGAGCAGCATTGATGGTGAATTTTTTAGGGTTCCTAGTCACCTGCCATCATCCATTTTAACTCTTCCTATCTTCTGGCTTGACTGCATATAATCTAATTCAGATTATTTCAAGATTTTCCTAATAAGTTTTTTTTTTTTTTTTTTTGTATATATTTTGGGGTTTCAGGGTTTGGGTTGTTTGTGGTTCTTTTTTTTGGGGGGTGGAAGAATTGACTTGGATTTTGAAAAACCAGGTCATTAAACACCACACCTGGTATGCCAGCACTAGCTAGCTTTTATGTTAGCCAGTACCCTCCAAGGTGTGGAGGTTAGAAACAGTGAGAAACAGGGAAGGTAGGCAAGAAGTGATAAGGGTCAACTGTCTGCAGAACAGCAAACCTGACCATAATTATAGTTAAAACATTAATATTTATAAAAACCTTCCTAATATCCTCCTCTGTAGAGTTCCTTTTGATTACTCTCTACAATTTACATGAAAAAGTTGTTCGCTCCTTTGAGTATGTAAGAAAAGCAGTCAATTAAAAATGCTCTGCATGTCTGAGCTGCGGCATCACACCCCAGGCATTCAACATATGCTTAAGTAGGGTGAAGCTTACCCAGAAGTCCAAGCATGATAAACCCAGCTTCCATTAAAATAAATGAACAAAACTGTAGGAAATTCAGTGGCATTCATGAATAGAAGTCAACTGACTATTGCTCCTAAGCCCAGCTAGTCAGCTTTACATTACGAAGAACCAAAAACAAGATTTAAGAGCCACTTTTTCAATTATATCCCTACATGAATAAGACTGTTACTGCTACTGGTTTAACTCCCTATTAGATGCTGTAACAGATACAGAAAATCATAAACGCTGCCATCCATGCAGGACATTAGCTTATTTTATTATCCACAATTGTATTAACTGTCATAGGTCACCAGGTGAGCTGCTGAGTATGTACTCTAGCATCCAACTAATTGTTGCGAAATTACTACTAGGTTATACTTGCACGGAATCGGGCATTTTGAAGCAATTTCATACACTGCAGTAACCTAATTAATGCTGCCATCATCTGGCAGATGGAAAGAAAGCCCACTTACAGAAAGCATACAAATTTACACGTACCATGTTCAATAAAAGTTGCCTGTGTGTCTTATCAGGGCCCCTTCTCAATTAAGAAGTTAAGCATTTTTTGCCATTTAAGCACTGCAAAATCATTTCCATATGATATTTAACATGGTCAGCAAACCCGGTTATTTTGCCTATTTCATGTCATACATTTTAAGAAAGATGAAGATTTCTAAAGATGGTAAAAAAAAAAAATCCTGTTTTTGAAAAGATTTCATCTCCTCAACATGCCATTTGCTTAGAATCTGACAGCTTGCTTTGTATATAATCAAAAATACAGTGTCATCTCCACCACTTTACTTGGAAAATACAACACAAAACTAAAAAAAAGGCAAAGTATCTCGCTGAAGGGGAGGCCCAGGTAATAATCTGGAAAGTGATTTCCATTCACAGAAGCAACTAGCAACTTTTGATCCCTTTTTGTAAAAAGAACTGGTGGTAGTAAAAAGTACTGCATCTGTTAGAGAAATGTGATACACAACCAGCTAGGTGGTTTTTAATCCATGCAGTTGGATGTCAGAATCCAAAAGAAGATTCCGCAAAAACATACAGCAGGCATTCAGAGGATTAATCTTGAGATATTTCATCTGAATTCCTGCTTTATGACTTTTTAATTATTTCTATAGGGAATGTTGGGATCAAGACTTATACATCATAGAAAGATGAATTCTAGTAGGCCAAGATTAGAATTTTCTTTAAAATAATCAACTACTTTCTCCCCCAGATTTTTTATACTATTTGTTAGCTACATGCTGGACCTTATGGTACCACCACGATTTCAAGGCAGACTTTTTCATGCATATACTTTCTGGGAATCACTGGACTTTACTGCTCACATTCCAACATGAATGCATCAATAATACAGAGTACCTTTGCATAATCTCACCTACCATACTGCAACCAAGCCAGCAGACAGATGGCAAGCTTAAAATGAAGAACTTGTTATGTAAACTTCCTGTGATGCTCAGGGAAAAAATAAAAAGCTACTGGAATTCTTCATCCAAAATGCATAAAGGGACCAGGGGATAACACTTAAGATTATTTTTCTAAGTGACAGTGCCCCACAAAGAATGCTTGTTGTTCAGTGTTATCCAACAGAATAAGAAAAAGAAACAACAGTGAGATATAAGAGCACATTGTTGAGTAAAGAAAACTATTACTGCGGGAAAACTGGAGCAAACTGGATTAAAACTGCTACCCTGAGTAGACTCTAGCTTATTGCAATTTCTTAGAAAAATTATCTGTAAAATGCAGCGCGATGGAACAATATACCTTGGATTTTGCTTCTTAGGTATTTCAGAAGTTCCTGGGTACCCTTCTTAAAAAAAGAAAGAAAAGAAAAGGAAAGATCAGTAAGCATCTGCTAGCCAGTATTTATACAGCTGTTCTGACAATCAGGAATGACAATTTCAGTCACACAGGTAGAGCTCATAGCACTGCTAACTATAAAAACTACCTAACAGGTTGAAATCCTCAGTGTAGAAATCCTCTCTTGTGGTAGCTTATGAACTTGCTTATTTAGAGTGTTGTTTATTCCAGATGGAAACGTCCAGACCCATGTTACCACCTTAGGCTGCACATTTTTAGCTTTTAATCTAAAGACTTTGGCCAAGAGTGAGGAAAAACTGTTCAAAAGAACTTAGTCTTCTCTTAAAAGGTCTAGCACAATTCTGCATTGGAGAAGAAATTTAACATTTGTCAGGGAAGTTGACTGCTCAGTGTTCCAGTAACTTTTTGTATCACCACGGTTTATGTATTTGCATGGATTTTTTAACTGTGGATTCTCCAAAGATTTGATTGGCAATCCTCTCATAGCAACCTCTACTGGTCAAACTCAGTTACTATCTGCACAATCTCTGAGTAATTAAGCATAATCTCATCCAGCCCATCTGTTTTAGGATAAAACTAGGCTTTCCTCATGATTTTGAGTGTTTCTCCTCTAAGTTTTAAAAGAAGAGACTGAACTTAAGCAGTGAATATGAATTAACATTTCTCATTCTAGCTGGCATTTATTATACACGAGAAGAGACTGACTGATCTGAATGCAGAGGGGAAAAAGAAAACATGGAGAAGGGAAAGGAAGAATTCTCACAAGGAATCTAATGAAACCAGACAGAAATTGAAGACAGAAGACAGAGAAAGAGAGGCTGGAGAAGATTGGGAGTGAATGCAGACACAGGAAGACTTGGCATCTGCTGAGCTGAGCAAGGCAAGAGAAGCCCATATAGGAGAAACTAGAAAGAAAAAGGTGAAGGTCAAACAGAAAGTTAAGTGATGGTCATCTGGCTCATGGAGAGGAAGGCAGACAGTAAGACAAAGCTCAGCAGTCAGGTGATAATTTTATGCAAATAGGAGAGACTAGGATTTAATAAGAGATGACTGGGTTTTGGAAAAACAAACAAACAAAACAAAACACAAGAGTGGGTTTCAGACCAGAATGAGAAGCCTGAGGAACAGGAAGAGATGAATCAGGGATGCACAAGACAGAATCTGTGCCTGCTAGGCTATACTTTTATCCCCCGTCTTTGCAACTCCTTCATCTCAGCATTCACCTGCTGCTAGCAAGTGCCTGGGGACCCTACAAGATTTATCTATTTCTCTATTAAATCAAGTGGAAAAAAATCTAGTCAGGCACATAAAATTCCAGCTATAAATTTCCAGTGTAATGGAAACGGATCAAGATGGTGTAAGTAAAAAATGTCATACTGGAATCCTTGTAGCTATAGTTTGGTATAAATAAGAAATATATACAAAAAAATATACATATATCTGTGGTCTTACTGCTGAAAGACAGTAAATCCTCAGACGCTAGGGAACAGCAGAACTGAAGTAGCCAAGCAACCCTAACTCAGACTCCTTTGTATGTACATTTTAAGACAATTCTGAACTCCAGAATCACGTATGATGTTCTCATTAATTCAGTGACTACAATTCACACTTAATCAGATACGTATGTTTTCCCTCTTATTTCTGACATATTACAAAAATTCATTTCAGCTGAGGGCCTTTGATGTTGTTTGTATTTAGAGAATCCAAGTGCTTTGGAAACATTTATTTTATAGCACTGGCAAAAGCACAGAAAAGAAGAAATAATGTATACCACCACCAAGAAGAGCCTGCTGAGATAAAAATAAAAGAGAATTCTATAGCAGCAGCAGTGCCCATGCTCCAGCCTCCCTGCTGCCCTCCATACTTGTTTTCTCATGCACAACTCACACCTTCACCTTACCATCTACCTACAGAAAGAACATAGATCTGAGGTGTAGGTTATCCACAAGAAAACATAGTACCTCATATTGTCATGGCTCAAAACACATCTGTTTTCAAAAACTCTTTGGAAATTGAATCCTAGATCCTTAATTCAGGCAAGCAGGAAATGAGAAACAGAAATCCACGCTCATCTAGGAAAAGCCTGACATAAAGAACTTGCCTAGCACTGCAATGAACTGTGACTTGCAGCAGAATTAGGCAGCAGACAGCTGCCTTATCCTTTTCTCCCCAGACATCTGTTGCTTTGTTTGCAATATATATTACAGCTTCTGCAGCAAATCAGAAATGGGTCCTATGAAGCATCAACCTCCTTTATTCCACAGTCCTTATGATCTAAAGCATTTTATCAGACTCCCACGGAAAGAGCACATGAATTACACAAACAAAAGAGACAGATTAAAGTTGTGCAGGCTACAATGTTTTCTAATAATATTTTGGCTACATGATTTGGATAATGTAAGTATGCAACAGAGCCAAATTTTCAACACTACCTAAACATGCTTACTTGTAGAAGGTCTCTTCGAATGGTTCTCAAAGGGTTTCCCTCTAATGCCAGGAATTTCAACTGCGGAAGGTTCCCCAATGTATAGGGCAATCTGCAAACAGAAACAACCCATTTCAGTTCAAAGCAGCTTCAAAATAAATCCCAAAGCACTTGCAATTATTTGTCAGATGGCCTGCTATTGTGAAGCTCCGGGTTCAAATAAAAAGATACAGAATGTATTACATTTAAGAAAGGCAGAGTTTGATCACAGCATTTACTTAACACAGAAGGGGCTCCTCCATTTTACAACCAAGTCCTTTTTTAATCACATTTTACAAAGTGTAATACATTAGCTACAGAATTAGCCATCAGTAGATGCCCTGAGCAAGGCCTCGTCGCAGACATACGTGGTTTTTATTATTACCTACTGATATCATTGTTGGCAAGGTCAAGTCGCTCCAACTTCTGAAGCAGAGTAATTTCATCAGGAACTGATTTTATCTTGTTGTCTCTCAGTTCCAATACAGAGAGGGAATTCAGATGCTTAAGATTCTCTGCATTTAATATTTCAATCTGATTTTCACCAGCATGTAATTCCTGTGGAGACAGAGATCCCTCACAGTTATGTTACCCTGGTAAAATTACCCTGCAAGTTATTAATCTCCCAAATCATGGCACTAGCCAAAACATATGGTGTGGAGAAGATACAGATCTTGATACCCACTTATCTACACAGGAAACATCAAAGCTTCCAAAGATCCGGGGACATGTGTCTGAACTCAGCTTGTTTTGAAACCATCAGAGAACTGCCAGCTTTGAGTTTTCATGTCCAAGTTAGAAATAAATCTGCTCCGCTTTTGTCAAGGACTTGTTAACAACTACTTTACCCAAGAAGTTTCTTAAATTCTAAGCTATAGGAAGCTGAGACGGCAGCTCTCCATCTCCCTACTGGAAATGCTTCACTTACAATGGAAGAACTGAATGGTGCTTTAGACCAAAGAGACGCATGCTACTGGATGCCCTACAGACACTGAACTTCTCACAGCAGCAGGAGCTTGGTTAGAAAATGCTGCAATAGCCTGGGATCGTAAAGGCTGAGTTCAGAGTTAGGAGGAACTAAGGTATCTGCATTCAGTGATGGATTTGGTCATTGGAAACAACAGTGATACAAGCATTCAGTTGGCCCAATCATGTTTCTGTTAGTTGAGCAACAAAAACATGTTCCCAGCCAGGGAATTTTCAATTATAAACATATGGGGAACTAAGGCTACAAAATATTTGAAAGATGGGATTGTTTCAAGTGCATATTTTCTCCACAGTTACAAAGAAAAAAATACAGTGAACAAAGTAAATTCATCCAGAAGATGTTGCCAGAGATAAAACACAACTGTTGCAGACAGTATTACATCTATTTCTCAGTCATTCTTCTCCTTAAATATTTCTTTTGTTTTCCAAATCTGAAGAGCACCACTGTAAATTTGCCTTCTAAATAACATTAGGACAGACCAACGCGGACAATAAGAGTAATTGCAAATGGGTACATATTAAACAGAATTCTACACAGGGAATTCTTAATTTTTGACCACTGTGATTCACAGTAACTCGTGACATAACAATCATTATTTTAGAAGTTTACTGCAAACACATTTACAGTGCACCAACTATTTCAAACCTTACCTTCAGTAGTTTGCATGAGGGAAGTTCTGGTAAGGAACGTAATTTATTTTTTCTCAGATAAAGTTGTTCCAAAGATGCCATACTCGCCAATTCAGCAGGTACGGTTTCCAGGTAGTTTTTAGTACAGTCCAGTTGTCTTAAGCCTACAGAAGTAAGAGTGCAAATGACAAAGAAAGAAAATAAAAATAGTTTTCTGCAGAAGCATACATTTCCTGCTTTTTGATGTAGGCCTAAAAACATTTCGCCAATTGGAATTTTGGAAGAAATCAAGTCAGTTAGTAACAGCATTTGTGAAAACGAGACATTTGCTTTTCATTCGTTCTTCACAGACATTCTGGAATGCCTCCAGTGACACTACCAGATACCAGTTCTCATTTGGAGATAACAGGAAACGTTCAGTCTGATATCAAAGACCACCTCAGAAAGATCTGCAGATAATTTTTGTAGCATTTAAAAAAGATGGCAATCTACCACCTGGTCCTGCCATCAGATCTGCCACGGCTATTCAAATATGCATCTGACATGAATAAGCTTGATATTTAACATTTGAACAGTAAAAGTAGATTTTTTCATCAGTGACAAATTCATGTTTTTTCTCTTTCCAATTAATTCAACCCTCTTATTTATGCTTTATTTTCCACTCAAAATATGCATTAAAGAAAACATTTGTCAAATTGCTTATTGCAGTTTTAAGGCTAATATCTTCAAAGCTGAGCAACAGTAATCCGTAGACATTTCTAACAATTCCCTGGGCTCCATTTGTCAAGAAACACAAACCACTAGAGGACTTAAGCTTGATATATAGTAGCTGTAGCTGATTTTTTTTAGTAACACTGAACTAGAGCTCTTGAGAATACTTTAACTCCTTCAAAACGTACTGTCTTAATCCTGAATAACATACAACAAGTTTCCGAACATAACCACAGAAATGGCTGTATGACACTTAATAAGCTGAGGAAACAAATTTACTTTTCATCGCACTGATATCTGCAGGCAGGTTCTTGAGTTGATTACAAGCCAAGTTGAGTCGCACTAAGTTAATGAGCAAAGCAAAACTTGTTGGAATGTCTGTAAGATGATTGTTGGACAGATCCTGAAGATTAAATAAAAAGAGAGAAAAAGAGGTTACAAAGAGAGATGTTTAAAGTATCCCATGAGTACTGCTACTGTACAGTTAATTACTGACAGAACATTAAAACTAGTTTGCTGACATCTTCAGGATCTCCCTGGTAGAAATGTGAATGGCTGAGACAAGTCTCCCAGGACTGACAGATCATATGGGATTTGATTTTTCTTAAAATATTTGGCAAACCCAATGTAAAGCTTGGTTTCGAGCAAATACACAAAAACGTAATAGCTGATAAGCTACATAAATCACTGGAATATTCATAAGGTTCTGCAATGTAATACTTCTTTTTTGTTGTTGTTGTTTACATTTGCAGTAGCAAAACATGGATAAATTGACATTTCTGAGCAAATAAATATTTTTTCAAAAAGTTGTAATTTACCAATTCTTCTAAACTGACAAGCTGTCCAAACCCATCCGGCAAGTCGCTCAGCTCGTTGTGCTGAAGAAGAAGGCTCTTCAGGTGCGACAACTGCATCAACTCTTCCGGGATACTTTTCAGTTTGTTATGGCTGGTATTAAAATGTGGAAAACAAAGGGAAATTTCAGTCACTAAGTAGTTTTAAGAACATAACTGCATGAAAAAACTTCTGTTACACATGATGCCATCCAAACTAGGGTTACAACCCTAATACCTACAGGGCTGTCCTAGCCACCATGACCCCTTGAAATACAAACTCTTTAGGCCCTCGAGCAAGTATCAAGCATTTCCAGCATGCACCTGAAATTCTGATATTGGCACAGACTAACTGTTCATTACAGCTGCAGTGAGACAGGCTCCTGTGAAACATTTTCAGAGTGCAGCTTGCATATGCATGCTGTTCAGGACACCATCACCTTTAAGAAAAATCTCTCTTACAGCTGTTATAGCCCTCTGCAATGGATTGGTTTCCTAGGAGGAATTATGTCTGGTTATTTGTTCAATACCAGTTTTAATCCTCATCTGAATTTACAATATTCCAGATGGATCTATTTTTTTTTAATGCAGTTCACACACACAAAAGGAACATACACTGTGTCTCCTTGTGCACAAACTTACATAGTTATTCCTCGTAACTGAAGAATGTGAACTTATGAAGAGCATAAATGAGGCCTATAGTTATTTCCAATGTACATTATTCATGAGAAAAAGCATTTTTAATCCTTTAAAACAAAATTGCCAGACTGAAGCAAATGAATCTTGATACTGCTTTTGTGTGATTATTCAAAATACCAGCTTTCAGCTTCCAAGTGAGACTGTGACTTCTGAGTATTAGTCAAAATAATTGTAACAAACCTAAATATTTTTTTGACCTGAAACCTATGATTCTCAGTATATTGTCTATTTAAAAACCAAAAGTTAACTTTTCTGCAACAAAACTTATTATACTACAATCTCTCATTCACACCTTGGAAACCAATGCTCTAGTTTTGTAACGTGCTTACCTGACATCGAGTTTCTGAAGATTTTCTAATTGTCCTAATGCAGATGGAAGAGATGTCAGCTGATTATCATGTACCTGGAAAATAGAGTTTTTAGAAGAGTTACTAATTTGTACCTTGTAGGTTTTCTTCCCCAACTTCAAAAGACAAAAAAAAAAAAATAAATAAAATAATAGAAAGAATAGTTTTGTACAGAAGTAGCAGCTGTGTATATGACTCGATACAATTACCAATAACAGCACTGCAACTGCCAATCTGTCAAAGTTCTACTTAATTGACAGTAAGCAGTGAGAAATTAAAGTATTTAATATGAAGTAGGGGGAAGCGTATGAAAGGTGGTTGCATCCAATACCAGATCTTCTTTCAGTGCCCATATTAAAATTTCCTAGATCTTTCTACAGAACAATGCCTACTACCAGTGCATAAACTGATGTATCAGCAGGGTGGTATGCAACAAACCTTTATCCTGAGAACACACCAATGGCACTTCTACACATCCACCTCCATAGGAAACAGAAAACAAGGGCCTAAGACTATCCTGTCCCACCTCCTACAGGGAGAGCGCATAGCAGGATCGTTGTACGTACATCTAGCACAGTGAGTGCAGGCAGAAGCTTGACGTCCTCTGAAAGAAGCTGCAGCTTGTTTGAGGCTAAAATCAGCTTGGTCAGGTCTGTCTGCTCCCACCAGCGATCCGCGGCACCGAAAGAGAGATTCTGATGGGCTTCCTCCGGAGTGTCCAAATTTATCCGCCACACATGCTGAGGCACTACAAGCACAAACACACACGGGTCAGCTAAATACACCTGCTACTCACCCTGAAATTTCCCCATTCTGAGTGCTTTCCGTATGCACACAATTAACACTTCTGGAGATTTCTCCAGAGCTGACAACTGGACGTGGCTGGAGGCGGCAGCAACGAGGGCAGGAGGGCAGGGAGCGCTCCTTATGGCCGCTGTACCCCTTGTAGATCTTTCTGCCCACCCTTACCGCTGTATTTTGGAAGCCCCCGGCCCTCCCGGCGCTGCAGCCGCAGCCCCCCGGCTCCCCCGCCCTCGCTCACCCTGGCCGAGGCCGCGGCCCGCGAGGTTGAGCTGCCCGCTCTTGCGGGCGGCCCGGAGCAGCCCCTGAGGCACGGCGGGGCCCGGCTCCTCCGCCGCCCGCCCGAAGCCGGAGCGGGGCTGCCCCGGCCGCGCCCTCCGCGCCGCCGCCGCCATCCCGAGCCTCGGCCGCCGGCACCGCCCCGCAGCGTGGCGGGGCCCGGCCCGGCCCGGCCCAGCGCCCGCCCCGGGCTCAGGGAGGCAGCAGCGGGAGGCAGGGTCCCGGTCTCAGCCCCAGCGCCATTTGGTGCCGCACCAAAAAGGCTGGGGCTGGGAAGGGAGCGGGTACAAAGCCGGGCATGTGGGGAGGGAAAACAGGCCGGGAGCTGCGTGCTGGCAGCAGAAAGGAGGGTACAAAATTCCTACAAAAGGAGATGGAGAAACAAGCCAGCTGCAGCTGGATGCTGTGTGGCTCAGATTTCACTTCCTTCCTCTCCCTCTTTTTATTTAAGGTCTTCACCTCTGTTGCAGGAGTGAATCCAGACCAAATAACCTGGAAAGCACTGTAAATATACATGTCAAGTAGCCACACAAAAAGGCACTTTTACTTCAACTCGTCTCCTTGTCGCCCAGCGTTGACAAACTAAATGAAAATACTGCAGGAGTTGGAGTTGATGATCCCTTTTGGCCCCTTCCAACTCGGGATATTCAATGATTCTGTGACTCCCACCTGATTAGTGCTGGCTGCCCACCAACGCCTGCCATTGCTGGTGACCAGCCCTGGCTTTGGCTCCTGGGTGCAGTTGGTGTCTGCTCCACCCAGCAGAGCCTCTGAGAAGCGAATAAAGGAACACGCTTCTCCCTCAGTCATCAAAAACTTACAGCCATTTGAGTTTTCAAGCACGTGGTGTTCCAAACATAACCTTTTCACTTTTATTTTTTTTAATCTTCAGTCTAAGTTCCATTGAACGTAGAAGTAGTTCGTTAAGGGCTAAATAGCACCGTGGTGAGCGGGTCGGTGATTCGAGCCCCCGCCATACGTCGTGCTCTGGGCTGTGACCAGGGACTTGGCCCTTTTGGTTTTAACCCCTTTTCAGTTCTCATTTTTCCTCTCACACTGGGAGTCACCGGGCACCACCCCATAGGAAAACTCCGGATATTTCAACCCGGCCTTTAGAAAAAGCGCCGGCACCTGCCAGTTGTGTGTGAGGCACTGGAGTTAAACTTGGAGGCAGACACCTGCAAGCGCGGGGGTGAAGCAAGCCGAGGTGACTCCCCCAGAAGCCATGTCAGGGGCTGGGAGGGGCGGCGTTCCCGCACCGATTAACGCTACAAACACCTTGATGCACGTTAACGTTCACATTGGAACGGGCTGCGTGGAGTCACCATCCCTGGAGGTCTTTAAAAGACGTTTAGATGTAGAGCTTGGTGATATGGTTTAGTGGGGACTGTTAGTGTTAGGCCAGAGGTTGGACTCGATGATCTTGAGGTCTCTTCCAACCTAGAAATTCTGTGATTCTGTGATTATTTTACAACCACTTTTGGTCCCTCAGGAACCAACAGAGCACTGCGCATGCGCCACACCCGCGGCGCGCACGCACTGAGGCGCCGCAGCCTCCCCCCCACCCCCCTCGCCCCAGCCCCACTGCGCAGGCGCCGCCCCCCCCGCGCGTCCCCGGCCGAAGGCGGGAGGGGGGGCGCGCGCGCATGCGTAGTGGCAGCGGCGGCGGCGGCGGCGGCGGCTCGGTGCGGGCCGCGGGGCTGCGTGCGGCGGCGGGGCGCGCGCGCGCTGCGCCTGCGCGGTGGGCGGCGGCGGGGGATTGTGGGATACTGCGGCCCGGCGGGCGGGTGAGTGAGGCGCCGCGCGGCGCGGCGGGGGCGGCGGGGGCCGGGAGCGGCCCTGACGGGACCCGGCCGGGCGGGGGGGGCCGCTGAGGGCTTCCCGGAGCCGCCCGGAGCCGGGGGAGCCGCCCGGCCCTCGGCCGCTGACCCCCCTCTCCCCGTGTGTTCGCAGCGGCGGCGCGATGGCCTCCAGCAGCGGCACCGACGTGATCCAGGTGACCAACGTGTCCCCCAGCGCCAGCTCCGAGCAGATGCGGACGCTCTTCGGCTTCCTGGGAAAGATCGAGGAGCTGCGCCTCTTCCCCCCGGAGTGAGTCGGCCCGGCCGCCTCCCCTCCCCCCCTCCCGGCACGCCTCCCGCCGCCATGGCGCCCGGCACGGCTCGGCACGGCCCCGAGCCGCGGGTGTGGGGCCTGGGGGGGCCTTCGCGGCCTCTTTCCCGGCGGAGCCGCCCGTGCTGGGCAGGCAGCGGGGCTGCAGGAGGCTGCTGGGGGCCTGGTCGCCAGCTGGTGTTAAGGACAGCAGCGTGGTTCCCTGGTAAAAGTTGTGCACAAAGCGGGCGGCTGGGGGCTGATCCACAGACCTGATAGGTGCCATTTTCAGGGAAAAAGGCATCGCAGAGGGAGGTTTTTATCACTCAGCCTTCAATCGCTGCTAGCCCAAAGCTGGGGGTGCTCGTCCGTCCCGCCAGCCGGTCACAGATCACATTGAGGATCAGTTCTTTGGGGCTCCGTGCAGTTCCTTTGAGTTGGCCAGCGGTGACTTCATGTCGGGAATTAGGTGCGGAAGGAAGGGGGATGTGTTTGTAGCTGGGTGTGGGACAGTGCCAGGCCTGAGCGCTGCTGTGCGAGGGCCGGGACAGCCGTACTGCAGCGGCACAGCGGCGGTGCTCAGCAGCCAACCGAGTGAACCGCCTTTAAAAAAAAATGTGGTTATTTGACGTGCTGCTCAATACTTTAATGTTTTGTCCAGGTTTTAAGAGAGGTTACTATAGGTGAGCTCTGCTTCTGAAACTTTGTACTGTTTTAGATACACATTAACTAAGGTGTCAGAAGATGGCTTCTGTGGTTTCAGAATGAAGTGTTCTGAGAGGGGGGGAAAAAAAAGCTCATCCCAGCAGCTCTCTTTTTGGCACAGCTGAGGCTGGCTGTGTGTTGGTGAGTTACCTCCTCTGCACCAGTGTGCTGTGAAGTGGTGGCCCCACGAGACCTGGCTCAGAAGCCTGTGAGGGGCGTGTTGTAGGGCTGGGCTGTGAGGCGGGACAGCTGGCTCTGGAGAGTCTGAATTGAATCCTGGTGTCTGTAGTGTCTGATACTAGTTTGGTACGAGGGGATACCTGTGTTCAAGGGAAACTTCTTGGATTGTGTCCCGGTGTAAGTTTGTTTCCACCAGGCTGGGCTGCACTTACCTGCTGCCTTCTGCCTCCTTTGTTCTGGCATTGGGGGTTTTGTGGTTTCAGCTGGGCTGCTTGATTTCTACAGAAGATCAGTGAGCCGCCTGCCTTTACTCCGTGCCCCTGAGGGCTCGCTGCTGACCAAGGGAAAGGCAGCACGATGCAAATAACTCCAGTGACCCAGATTCCAAGTATCACAAAGCAGAAGACTAAAAATCAGCAAAAACATTTGGCCTACATTTCTTAGGTTTCAACTCTAAATGAAAGAGGAAGGCAGTGCTTCGCCACGGAGGGATGTCGGGAAGGGTCCTGAGTATTTATGAAAAAGGCAGAGCCATAGAAGAGATGAACGCAGGAGAGGAAATGCATCGTAGCTAAGTGGGTCTGGCACAGAGATGGAGAAAATATTGAAGAGCTGCGGGAGTGAGCTGTATTGTGTCTTTGCTGCAGAGTGTAGGGCTTGGTGGAAAAACAGCACGTCTGCAAATTGTGAGTGCATTTAAATTAGCCAAAGGTTGTGCTCTTGATGAAAATGAGAACTCGTGGGTTTTTGGGCTGGGGTTAAATTTCTAATTTGACTATTTTAAGTTTTTTTTTCTCACTGTTTCCTTTGTGCGGCTGTCCCGGCAGAGATGCCGAGGGCTCTGCCTGGCACCTCGGGACCCGCCGCGGGTCTCCGCTGGGGTGCGCAGGGATCGGTCGCGGCAGGTCCCTGCCGGGCTGCAGCGCCAGGGGGCAGTGCTCTGCTCCGCCGCCACACGGTGCTGCCAGGGGAGGGATGCTCTGAGGGCTTCAGCTTCACTTCACCCTGGAGAGAGGTTTACTTCCTAGCAGCAGCAGGTTCTTTCATCTCTTTGAGTGCTTTCCAGTTCCTCCTCCTGGCTTCTCCCTGCTGTTGGCATTCACTCATTTTTGGGGGGTAAAAGACAAATTAAATGTGTAATTTCTCTCCCTAATCTGAATCTCTCTCTGTCCCGGATTGTACCGGGGTTCTTTCTTACACACGCTGTTCCCAGGCACCCGTTTCATTGCTCTCCTCCTCAGCTGATCTCTGTCCTGTCACTTTGATCCTGCTGTCCCCTGTAGAAGTTTATCATCGTGGGCTTCCAGAACAGACACTTCCTTAACTTCTCTCCATTTCTCCTTCTCTGCCATCGTCCATCTCCATTCTAGTTTATTTAATCAGCTGTTACGGGCTTTACATGCTCCTCAGCTTCATGTTGCAGCTGTAATCCACAGCAGGCTCCGTAACTTCTCCTCCTTGAAAAGGAGGGTGTCACCCCTGCTGCTGCTGCTTTTTCCCAACTCCGTGACAGGCAGCACTGAAAAGTGGAGGGGATGGACTTTGGAGAGGGCTTGAAAAAAATAAAACCAGATACATCCACACACACACTTACATATTAAAAAAGCTAATTTCAGTACATCCTGTTTAGCCTAAGAAAAGTGCCTTTACATCAAAGCTTAAGTACAAAAGGATTTACTGGCGGAACTGCTACCGGTGTTACAGACCCCAGTGTGTGTTCTGGCCTTGCTCATGGGCAGGAGCAGTCCAGTCAAATTGTTACGGATGGAGAAATTTACCAAGAAAAAAACACATTGGATGGAAAACTAACATCTACAGTGCTAAAGCTTAATAAAATTAGGAATGTACATTTTAATGATTTGATAAGCTGGATGACAGTAATTGCAAGATCTTTTCCCTCCTCTGCAATAACTGAAGTGACAGCTAGACGGAGGCGCTCCGCAGAATCCTGGCTTTGCCTGCAGTTGCCACTGGGAGTTGGGTGCTCAGTGAGAAAAGGATGACAACTTGGGCTTCAAAGTGAAGAGCATGGCTGGGTATTTTTACTCTGTTTCTTCCCACTCTGGTATGAATATGGTAATGCTGAAGAGCATCTCTTGCTTGCACAATCGTGTCACTCCAGCCTGCTTCTAGCTTCGTTTTACATGAGCAAGAAGGTTTATGTAAGCGGCAGGAGCGTACCTTCAGAAATCAGATTAATGTTTAAAATGCTGGCTGCGCTGTGTGGGAACGCTGCTTCTGTTTGGAGGCTAGGAGGTGAAGGTTGGAGTGCCCCGCTGCCCTGTTGTGTTTCAGAATCGGTGCAGTGTCGAGCTGCAGTAGGTCGTTGTGTTTGTCGTCCTGATGTCTGGGAGTTCCTGGTGTGTTGTGTCTCTGTTGGGTTGGAAGGGCCTTCCTTGGCCTCTGCTGTCAGTGTTCTGTTCACAGCCACAGGTTGGATAGTTCTGGTTTTAATACTTCTAAAAGATAAAAGGCACTGGCTCCAATCTAGTTTTTAATGCCAGATGAGATGTAAAGTACCTATTTAAGGGTAACCTGATATTCGTTTAAGATAGCTGTTGAGTTTATGTAACTTGCATGTTGGGCTGAGCCTGTGCCGGGTGGTGAAGGTTAGGTAGAGTTTTGGCATTCACACTGACAAGAACTTGTAGTAGATGTTCTTGTTTGGTATCAAAGTCATTCTCCTTTCTCCTAAATTCTGACAGGTTCTCTCTCAGCTGATTAAAGACTTGATCAGTTTGCTTCAACTTAGATGAAACGGTTTGGCAGTGGGACGAACTTCAAAAAACTACTGCTGTACCTGGGTACCTGCTTGGTAAAGGCAGGTGATTGTCATGAGGAGTTGCTCAGCATTGCTCAGACCTAGCTCTTCGGAATAATTTGTGTCTGATACTTCAGGGCAGAGCTGAAGGGTGGCCGTATCTGGCCCTGGTTAGAAGCTGGGCTTTGAGGGACTTGCTACTGCTTGCTGCATCTGCTCTGGGTCTTCTGCAGGCAGCTCTTAGCTCATCTGCGGCACAGTTGTCTGTGTAGCATTTTCTTTTGCTTTCTTGTGGTTGATACCTCCGGCTAAAGGAAAATCTGCACAGTTTCCTGGCTATATGGTCACTCAAAACTTGTGTGGTCTCTTGGATTTTCCATGCCCGAGGATTTTTCCACAGCTCTGCTGACAGGCACCTGTGTGAGCTGTGGAGTAGTCAGGGACCCGTCTTACAAAGGATTTTATGGTTACTGGTGGGTTGTTCAGAAAGTTTTCACCTGCTAGTGAGATTTCAGCTTAGTTTTGCCTACATGAATTTCCTGCATTTTTGGGTTTAGTGCTGTTACTGCTGAGTAGTAGGCATATATTTAGCAGTGTACAGCCCTTCAAAATGAGCTTGGCAGATCTGTGCGTGAGTGTTTGGCTAAGGGAAGTATAATGGAGGTTGGGTTAGAAGCTTTCCTGGAATTGTGTTAATAGGGAAAATCGTAATGGCATTTTGCATCGTTACCCTCTTAACAGTGTACTGCAAAAACCTAACGTGGGGGCTAACGCAGAGAGTATAAAACTGCTGTTCTTGTCAACTTCTGTCGTATATGAAGTAAGATAATCTTATTTCTCTTGAGTACTTCATAGCCTTCCTTTCCCACAGATAGGTCACAAAAACTAATTTGCATGTAGGTGACTGGGCAGAGCTGCATCCTGCGTACTAGAATTCATTTCCAATTACAGGTGAGGCAATGAAACTGTTCCTGTGATTTTATGGGAAAGTAGCTTCATCCAGCTGTATTTTTTTTTTACACAGTCCATATGACTTTCTAGCTTGCTGGAAGGGGAGAGACCGTGTTAGTTACAAGTCTCGGAATGGCAGACAAGTTTCCATTTAACTAATTTCTTTTTCCTTCTTTTTCAGTGATTCTCCTTTGCCTGTTTCATCGCGTGTCTGTTTTGTAAAGTTCCATGATCCTGACTCGGCAGTTGTGGCCCAGCATCTGACAAACACTGTATTCGTTGACAGAGCGTTGATAGTCGTACCCTATGCAGAAGGTTTGTGAATTGTTTAATGGCCTATGAAGCCAACATATGATGGCATTTCATTTCAGTATAGTTCACAAAAATGAGGATTAGTTAAATGTCGAACATACGAGAGATTAACTTTTTGAAACCCTTGGTATATTGCAATTTGCCCATGGATTAAATACTTTTTTGTTGTTTAGCAACACTGAATGAAACTGGGGAGTTTAACTCTTACTGGGTTTGTATGCCTTCAGTCTAGAATACGAACAGTTTAGGCAGAATCACTTGCAAATTATGCCCTTTATCAATTTCAGTGAGATGTTTTCCTAAATGAACTTACGCAAACAGGTCAACATTTTAAGGAAATTTTGCTGTAAGTGTTTACTTCTATCACCTATGATAAATCTCTTTATGGGAACGGTTCCTCCCACCCTAAGAGGACATGGGAGAGTAGATGAACGTTTTGGGAGATGCTGCCACTGCGTTTAGTTGGGAGCTTCCCTGGAAAGCCATTCACTCTCATTGTGAACTCCAATATACCAAGGGTTTGAATAATTATGGTTTAATTGGGAAGTGAGATCTTCCAAGAGGTGCCAAATGGGCACTGGTGCTAGTTTTTATTCCAAGTTTTCTTGTTCAGCCTTGCTATATTTGATAGAATTTCACTAAATAATAAACTCTTCTCTCTGTTATTTGTGTGTGTGATTTTTGTAGTGGAGAAGGCAAATGCAAAGCCCTTCCAGATGACTGAAAAACAGTGGGTCCTCTGCAGCTACAGGGGATTCTAGACATTAACTAAAGGCCAGCAAGCACTCAAGTCCCCAAGTGTTTTCCTGGTGTAACCACTTGTTAACTACATTTTCTCTTCTTCTTTTTATTTTTACATTTTAGGGTGTTACAGTAATTTGAAAGGCAATGAGCAGGGTTTTTGGAACTTAAAAGCAAAGTGCTGAGAAGACACCTCTTCTTGCAGAAGTCTTATTAAACTCTTCTAGACTTGCTTTAGAAGTAATTGATTTCCATTGTACTGTTTCTTGATTTACTTCTGAAATAATGGATTTTCCCAAATTGCTTGAATTAAATACAACCTCTGCAGATTAAGTCATGCTACAATAATAAATTTGGTACACGGCCTGGGTTCAGACCTTTTGCCAAGACATAATGCTATAGAATGTCTTTTGAGGCCTGGGGAGCTGTCTTATCTTTGTATTCCTGCAATTTAAAAGATACGAAAACTTAATTTATGGGCTGTAGGAATCTGCAGCATGACCTTTGACTGAGACTTGCTGCTTTTTGCTAGTACAGAACCCGTTCTGAAATTGCTGTTGAGTTATTGCCTCTGCTTTCGCTAGTTAGGTATAACAGCAGTTGAAAGACATCTCATTCTCCTCTTTATATTAAAGCATGATAAAGTAGCAGTCCACCTGAGCTTATACTGAAATACTCTCCAAGGCCTAAGGTGAAAAATGTTAGTGTTTAACTTTTCCAGTAAGGATAAAAACAACTTTCTCTTTGTCCGTCTGACTTGTCCATTGTGCTTGATGGTGGATAAATCTGGCACATAGAGAAATCTGCCCAGTAGTTTTGGTTTGGACTGGATAAAGAAAATAAAATACCCATTTATTGTATTTTAATGGGCCCGTTTAAGTCACGGGGTTCCTTATGGGCTGTTTCTTGTGGTGGTAAATCAGAATGATAATGGGTTTGGCATACTGTTGTGGCATATCACAAGAGATGTGTTCAGCCAGTAAAGTTATGCCCCCTGGTTTTGTAATCATATGCTTTTGTCCCTGTATTGGAGTATAGTTTTCCCTCCAAATACATACTGCCAGGCTCCCAAGTCAACAACTTATTGAAGCACGATACAGCAAAATTCTTAAAGCCACAGTGGAATTGCTCACGTGCTTAAAGTCAGGCATATGCTTAACTGGTGTGCTGAACTGGGCCCTTTTTGCTTTTGTTTTCTACTGTGATAATTCTGTATTAATATTGCCTGTCACTAAAGTGAATGTTTATTATCTGTTTAGTGCAGTACTTATCCCCTATATCACAAGTGCACTCCAATTGTAGCATACACAGACATTTTGGTGTTGGCTGTTGCTTTGTGTTATAGAACTATACACAAAGTTTACGGTAAGGTTTAGTATTAATTGTAATTTTCACTGTGATATTCCTAGATTTGGAAGGAACTCTAAGATTAAAGGTGGCTGGGGGGGGTATTTAGGTTCTTTGGTTAATGTTTGTTTCTTTTGTCTGTTTCTTTTTCTTTCATTTCTACACATTCATACAGTATTTCATGGTTCTAACAAAGCAGCAGTAAAAAAAACTCTTGAAGCATGAAAATTAACTGGTGAGGGGCCTCATTGCTTTTTTTTTTAAATTGTAGTTTATTTATTTCTAAATACTTTTTTAAAAAAACAATTAGAGGATCAGATGCATGATTTTTTTTAATGAATGCAGATCTTCTATGAGGTGTCTCAAAATAAGTCTGAGGATTTGTATTTAGATGCCAGAAATGTTGTAGTTGCACTAATTTGAAATGTTTAGATATAATTTATAAATATCCTCTGAGACATAATTTTGCATGCAAAATTACCCCATAATCTTTCTGTAGGTATGTTAATATATTTATGCATTAATGCCCTTTATCTAAATGACCTTTTTCCCCCCCTCTCCCTCCATAACTTTTGGTATCTAAATTGATGACAGCTCAATGACACAAGCAAGATAACAGTGCTGTGTATTATACATTTGTTTATATTATCGGCACTCTCAGTATAGGTGGAAGGAACCATTACCTTTATTTAACAGTGGTTTTTCTTTTTTGTTGTTGTGTTTTACAGTTCTTTTCCCTGGTTCAGCCTGAACTATATACCAGGCCCTGCTGAAAATACCACCCAACAGTTTTCTTCTGCAGCTTATCCAGTTTCTCTTAAGTGCCCTGTACATATTGTATGTTTTATGATGAGATGCAGTTTCTTAATATGTATTACAGAAACACTACTGGTATTTGCAAATATATAGTAAAATTGTTTTATTGAACTCTCATTTTGGGGGCTTGGGCACATTAACAAATTAATCCATCTGTATAGGGCTTTTGCTGTTGGATAGAATAAAAAATACCTACATAAGTACTTGTTTCACAGTAGGACCCTTAAAAATGATATGTGCAGAGCAGGCAGTAAAATAAGACACTTGTCTTAGTTGGCTGCAAGATTTGGGGCCGGAAGTTTCTTCTGAAATGGCAGTATGTAGCAGCATTCTTGGTACAATAAGCATGGCACATATTGGAACATAAGCATTTTACTGCACAGGTAAGGAATGTGCCACCATATACTGTACGTATGCACCTGCCCACCCACAGACACACACACACAGCGTGTATTTGAAGATCTGCAGACTTTCATTTTTATTTGACAAGTCAGCAAAAGCCCTACGCTTGATTCAACAAAATATATTTCCATACCTTCTCTTAAGTTTTACAAAATTTATATGGTAGGTGTAAAAGAAAACATAGTGAACTGTACCATATTATTAACCCCTAAATCAAACTTTTTTTGTCTTGTGTATCTTGATTTTTCTGTGTGCTTTATAGTGAAGCAGCCGACACGAGTCGTTGTTCATAAAACAGCTTTTGAAAGTTGAGAGCACACCCCTGGAGAACCGACTGTGCTTGCTTACGTTTGGTTCATGACTTAAAAATCGAGTACAGGTGATGAAATCTTGGCAGTGTTAACAAAAAAGTAGTGTGTATTGTGCTATTTTTTTGCTCTAGATACTTAACCATTTGTAGAGAAAAAGGAACAGTCAAATTTTCACACATTGAAGTTTCGTTCTGACAAAAAATTTAATGATAAATATTAATAGACATCAAGCTTTGTATTTTAGCCAACATAAGTACTTTCAACAAACTCAGGTGGTGTATCAGGGAGACATTTTCTGGGTGTATTTGTGTATTTTCTGCTATTGAAATAGAATGCGTTCTAATGCCAGGCTATTTCTCTGCAGGAGTTATTCCTGATGAGACTAAGGCTTTGTCTCTCTTGGCACCAGCTAATGCTGTGGCAGGTCTGCTGCCTGGGGGTGGACTCCTGCCTACTCCCAACCCACTTTCTCAGGTAGGCTTTCCAATTAAGACTGACATGAAGGGAAACTATTAAATATATTGTTAGAAGCTGATTTAATTATTTTGTTGTTGTTGTGTTTCTTTGATGGAGTGGGGGGCAAATACACTGTGCTAATGCTGATTCATAGAATGTCTTAGCTTGTATATCTTGATGGATAGTGTTGTTACAGCTTTCTGATACAATTTGTGGCAAAGCAGTAATCAGGTGCTAGGTGGAATTCTTCTGTTTCCCTAATATGACACTTCTGGTGTTTCATGACCTCTGTGTTTGTATCTATTTGTTATCCCTCTTTCCTCCATTGTACACTTACTGACAAATTGGGCAAGGAATAGAGATCTTACAGATGGAAGTTTAAACTTGTGAAGTTTGAGAGAGTGATGTGCTGTGGGGAGAGAACTTCCATTAATACTCCAGCTTAAAGGGGGGAAAAATTGCAGTATATATTTTCTCTATCTAACTTCACAAAAATTCACATGGAGGTTGAGCAGTAAGAGTAGTACAGTATGGAAGAATTCTGTCAAAGAACATAGCTTACTACGAAAAAGAGAAAGTGCAAGAGTAAAATTAATAGGAGTTAGGCTTCATGAATTCTGCACTTTTCAGATTAAATCTTCAGCTTGTGCTTAGGACTTCGTATAGCTTCTGTTACTTCCGATTGCATTGCAGATGTACTTGCCACTGTTCAGAAACTCCTTTTAACCTAATGTAGAGGGAAAAGTCTGAAGTATAATTTTGAAACCTGAAGGTTATGGAAGAAGCTTGTTGCAGGCAGCCCAACAATAATTTCTCTGACAGCTTTGTTGAATTGGTTGACAAATGACACTCAGAATTGCCAGAGAAGACCAAAAGGAAGAAGTGAGAAGTAATGGGAGGGAGAGCAAGACCTCACAGCAACTGTGAACCGTTCGATTAGTCTAAGACCATGAGTTTTTGAGCAGATCGGTTCCAGTCTGTGTTTTGGTCATCTTGCTTTAAATGGCCGAAAAATGCTGTTCTTTTATGAGGCTTCTAGATCCATGTCTTAAGGAATTCAGACCCGTTCCCCCAGAAGCTTTTTAAACTCTTTGCCATTTTAAACCAAATTATAGAAAAATAAAGAAACATATAAGTGTCTTTTAACATAAAATATGTTAATTTCAAATCCTGAACTGACTTAAATAGGAGGTAATTGGTTCAGAAACTTTTAATGAATTTTCATGGTAACTCTTGACAGAATTTCATTTTAAACTATTTCTTGGATGTATTGGAAGGTTTTACTTTTTTTTTCCCCCCTACCTGCTGGGATGCAGTGGAAACACTCGTTTTAGAGTATTTATAGAAAGTATTCTTACTGACCTTGCTATAAAGTTTTCTCTGGCTAGCTTCAGATCTCCATGCATGTAATGCTTGTAAACCTTGAATTATCAGCCTTTTATCAATTTTTAATATGGTTTTGACTAATTGCTGTCTTTGTTACAGATTGGTGCTGTTCCTTTAGCTGCTTTAGGAGCTCCTGCTCTTGATCCTGCCCTAGCTGCTCTTGGGCTTCCTGGAGCAAACTTAAACTCTCAGGTATGTCACACATTCTAAAATTGGCTTTATTGTCCCTAGCACGTCAATAGATGCGCTAAGATTCATGATGCTTTTAGTGTTCACCAGTGTATTAAATACCAACATGAAGATCAGGAAGTACTGTATTTGGGTTTGAACGAGGGTGACATTGCTGGTAAGGCGCTGGTTGGACCAGATGGTCTTGGAGGTCTTTTCCAACCTTTATGATTCTGTGATTCTAAAACATCACCAAAGGCTTATATAAGAACCAAATACTGTACAGAGAGCATGTTCTGTGGATAAACATTGCATTAAATTATTAATGCTTCCTTAAGAAATCCTTCATTTAGCATTCTGTTTCTGCATGCCACACAAAACCAAATAATAGTGGCAATGAAATAAAAGAAGCAAAATAAACATTCGAATTGCAAATTAGAAAAACACACATTTGGAGTGATGAATCACTCTTTCTTTTTTTCTTTAGGCCTGTAGATTGTAAAGCTGTTTGGATTCAGCAAATCGCTGCCTCCATATAAATTAATTTATCGTGAACAAAACATTTTGCTTTGTTAATGTACCATTGGTTCGTGATGTTACCAGTAGTGATAATACATGGATTTTCCTAAGAGCTATAAAATACATTTTGTAATTAAATTCTTAGAGTAAAGGAGCTTTTGCATATTTAGAAGTTGACATTGAAGACTTCCCATGGGCATGTGACTTAGTTCCCTAATGAGTTTGCTATTCTCTTGGAGTGACAGAGAAATAACTTGCAAATACCAGAACTATGTAGCAGTTTGCATTTTGAAGTGCCTTGGTACCACCCAGGAAAGGCTGTTTGGTTCCTTTGGGGGGAAAAAGAAGTACTTAAGCATCCATGAAATGTAGTGGTCAGACCTTCATCCCCACCCTTGCCCCCATCCACAGGTTTTAAAATAGAGTGGTGTATCTTTCTGTTGGTAACTTATTGGGGGGTTGTTTTTTGTCCTCGTCCCCCTCTATTTTTCTTTCCATCTGTAGAGATTTTTGTATAGGTACTGCTGGGATTTTTGTATAGTCACTGCTGAGGGTGGGGATAATCTTAAGCACATGCATCTTCCGACATGCTTTTAACTTCTTTTTTTTCCCCACAGTCTCTTGCGGCAGATCAGCTACTAAAACTTATGAGCACAGTGGATCCAAAGTAAGCTTCATTATTTACAGATGTTTGTACAATACACTTAATCTTGGCAATTACATCTGTGATTCAATATCCAGTCTTTCGGAGATACCTATTATCTTGGAAATCTGTTGTGGGTTCTATTTTCTGTAGTAAGGGGAAGAGGGGTAGGAAACTAAGATTATTCAACCTTGTATCTATGGAATAACACCAATCCATCCCTGGAATTTCATTGTGTTAAAGACAGAAATTTAGTTCCTTGTATGACATATTTGCTAGAGGGGCAAAACAAGCTATGGCCAAGAATATTCTGAAGTGAGCAACAGTTGTAAAAGACTAGAATAAGAATACATATGTTATGTTACAGCTGTCAGAAGGTAATAAAAGATAGCAGATCTACTTACTTTATAGAAGGAGCAAATAATAAACACATGTATTTGCTAGTTTTTATTTAACTTTATAGAAAAGCAACAATTTTGTCCAAAACGTTATAACATGTGAAGAGCAAGTAGGGAAGCACTGTTCTTGTATTAAGTCAAAGCCATCTGATCTATACCGGTGGATAAAGCTCGATGTGTTCTACCTTCATTTTTAATTTTATTCCAGTATATTATTCTCTTTTAAATTGACATTTCTGTAAGTAGAGAACGTACAACTAATTGAACAAACTAGTTATCAAGGGTAATATATAAAATAATATCAGCCAGAGGTATGTTGGGTATGCCTGATTGTCTTTAAAACTACCATGTAGAGCAGAACTTAGGAAATTTAATTTTCATCACTGTTTGTGGGGTTCTCAGTATGGCTTATAGAGTGGAAGATGACTTTCTAGTGTGTAATGTATTGTTTCCTGTGGAGCTGCTCTTTCAGGTGATGAAAATTGAAATTGCATTATACAAAAATGTACTGAAAAGTGTCGTTAGAAACTTGCCTATGCAAGACAATGTGAACTCTCCTACTGTTTAGAGCTTACTAGAATTATAAAGCCACGTGTGCTAGTATTTTATACAACTGTTGTCACTACAGGCTTCATTCTGGACTTTTTCATCATAAACTTCTCTGTTATCTGAGTGATGACAAAACGCAGACAGGTTCTGGTTCACTTGGATCAGTCATTTTGGATAGGCTATAAACTGACAATGGAGGATTGTGGTTTTTGGATTCTGACGTACTGAATAGATAACATTCTGTTCTTCTATTCCAGGTTGAACCATGTAGCTGCAGGTCTTGTTTCGCCAAGTCTGAAATCAGATACCTCCAGTAAAGAAATAGAAGAAGCAATGAAAAGAGTACGAGAAGCACAGTCATTAATTTCTGCTGCTATAGAGCCAGGTAATTTTAAATCATGGAATTTTCAATTCAAGGTGTTTTTCCCACATAGTGTATGGCAAAAAGTAATGGTCAGCACAATATTGGCTTAATGCTTTCATGGTGACCGAATTGATAGTTCACAAGTGTTTAATTGTGCTACAGTGTTAATGCTGCAAGTGTCCAGCAGAATGATGCAGGGAATCATCTGTTTGTTTTCCAAAATTGACTTGATTTGAAGATAGCAAAATGCTTGAGCTTCCCCTGTTTGAAGCTCATATTGCCATCTCTGAGACTTCATTGGAAACAGCAAGAGACTTAACTTTGACATCCTTGATAAGTTTGTTCATGGCGATGTTTTCCTTTAATTCCTGTAGAAGTTAGTAAATATTTTTCTATTTTGTAGTTTTCTAGTTTTAGATTACTAAAATAATGTTAGCATCTCTTTAACTATAGTTTTCCTTTCCAACTCCAGATAAAAAAGATGAAAAACGAAGGCATTCAAGGTCAAGATCACGCTCGAGGAGGAGGAGGACACCTTCTTCATCTAGACACAGGTAGTTACTGCATTTACTTAAAAACACACAAACGAAAAAACAGAACAATTCTTCAGAATTACTGCTTCAAAGTGATGCTGGACTCATGGAGGCTGACAAAAAAAAAAAAAGAATGCAAATTTTCTAAAGAAACTACGACCATGGTTTGACTTGAATATAGTGTGAGATGAAGGCCTGTTCCTGTCTTTATAGGAAAGTTGAGAGGGTAATGCTAGCAAAAATATCTCAAAAATACCTTAAGCCACTGCAGCAAGAACTTCAGGAACAGTAAGAATGGGACATCTTCTGACAGGGCTTCCTTTTCTAGGAGTGTTTGGACTCTGTTTTTAAATAACTTACAGTTTCTTGTTTCAGATAGGAAATGGCATAAAGCCTTGATTTTTACATAGGTCTTACTGCTATCAACACTTAAGCTACCATAGGCAGTCCATTTTGGACTAGTTCCTTAAACCTCTTTTCTTTCTTCAATCTCTTTCCAGTGTGCCTATGTAATTATAATTTGTCTTAGAAGGAAGTACTGAGAAATTTCTGTGAGCATGATTATTGATGTACATTGAACGTTTATCTGTTGAGCTGCTTGTTTCTAGTATGTGCAGCAATTCAGCGTGGTGGAAGTTATCCAAGTCAAAAATCAAAACCTAGGTCTGTGTGGGTATCCTGACTAAAGATCTTAGTACTGACCTACCTAAACAAATGCATTGTTGGCTTGTCACCTCCAATTAAGCAGTCCATGCTAGCCGTCTGTGCAAAGCCATTTTAACTATGACCCTCTCATTTGTAGTTCTTTGCTATTTGCATATTCTGTAATTGGCCCTTATTTGGTTTTAGCATTTTAAAATTGTTCTTCACATTTCAATGTGACTTGCCATTTTTTCTCTACTATAGGACTGTTATTTTTTCACAATGAGCGTAGTAAGAGAGCTGACTGAAGCATCCTTTCTTCTTTCATGTCTAGCATTTGTGCACTCCATTTTTTCTGTTTCCTCACTGGATTGAATGTGACGCCTTTGCTTGGTTTTCTGTACTCTTTATTCTGTTTTCTGAATCATTGCACTGCAACACTGTCAGTATTGAGATGATGAATTCTGAGTAGTATATCAGCATTTCGTGTGTTTAACTCACGTGTCCAATGTATTATTGGTAGACGGTCAAGAAGCAGATCAAGGAGAAGGTCCCATTCAAAATCGAGAAGCCGGAGGCGATCTAAAAGTCCAAGGCGAAGAAGGTCTCATTCCAGAGAGAGAAGCAGAAGATCTAGGAGCACATCCAAAACCAGGTAATCCTTCACTAAACTTACTGTATTTTCTAGAAATTAATTTAAATTCTGGTGTTTAATTAAAAAAAAAAAATCCGGGGAAAAATGAACAAACAGCTCTTTAATAGCAATCTCTTGTTGCATCTTTTTAGTTTGTCCTACACATGTGCAGTTAGTCATAAAAAGAGGTAATGTGCTTTTCCTAGGAGTCAACAGTTGCAGCATGCATTAGCTATCGTTAGAAAACAGGAAATGTAGGTATCTAGACTTGAAGAGTTTGTGCTGTTCGTGCACAGTAGTTATAAAAGAGCTCTTCTTTTATTTCTCCATAAAGGTCATCTTTCTTCTTTTCCATTAACATAATATAACTGGCCCCAGAAATAAAAGAAATAATTATGCTATCCAATCATGTCTTCATTCACTTTCTGATATAGCAGTAGTAGCGAATACATGAATAGTCTGAAAATGACTTAAAATGTGTATTTTACTAAAAGGGATAAAAAGAAAGAAGAGAAAGAGAAGAAGCGTTCTAAAACTCCTCCCAAGAGCTACAGCACAACTAGACGATCTAGAAGCACAAGCAGGTATAGTAACTTGAAAAATTTCTGTAGTCTCTATTTCCAGTGTGCTTTATCCACTTCATAGAAGGAACATTCTTGTATTTAATAGGTTGATGATTGATGCGGATATATTGGATGCATGCGCATGTGCTTGTACAAGTGCATGTGTACTCTCTACACCTGTGTCTCTAAGACTATTTTTTTTCCTGTAATTTTCTGGAGGTATCATTTGGGCTTAGAATAGTTTCTCTTTGACCCCAAAGCACAGTACTCCTTGCTCTGTATCACTTTTAAACTATTTCCTGGCTTCTGGAATATATACTGGCATGATGTATAGTCGTGTTCTTTTTGAAAGTGGCTTTGAAAATCTACTTACTGTAGTAACAACAAATTGTTTTGTGTCTGTTATGGATAAAGTAAGAGTCAGCATCCCTAAAAGAGTTGAAACTGTTCATTTATTCATTAAGGTGGTGGTAGAACAGAGAACAGTTTACTCTGCTGATCAGCAACTGCAGGGGTTCTGCAGTACTGCAAATAGTAAATATCAATTTCCATTTATAATCCATATTTATTACATTTTGACCAGTACTAACTATGGAGCCATGGATGCATTTGTAGCTTAAAAAAATAAAAAAAAAAAAAAGGAAAAAAAGAAAGGCTTTAATTTCTGTTCCTTACAGAGAAAGACGACGTAGAAGAAGCAGGAGTGGAACACGGTCACCTAAAAAACCCAGGTCTCCTAAAAGGAAAATGTCCCGGTCCCCATCTCCAAGAAGGTCAGTACCAACTGGCTACAAAAAGCTGGTGGAAAATTCTGAACCTGAACTTACAGTAAAGATCACAGTGGGGTCAGCTCGCAGGTGGTTCGTTTGGCATGTTTCTTCTACCTAGGCCATGGGTTGACTTCTTAAGAGAGAGTGGATCTCTGCTGCCTGCTACATTTTATCATAATTTAATTGGCTTCAAGCATAGAGCTTGTTAGTACCAAGAGTTCCAAAATGAGGTATTCTAGGGGTGAGGAGTAAGAGACATCCCGAGTTCCTGGCCTATTTGGCTCTATACAGTACTGGTCAATTAAATTCTATGTGGCCTAGCCATTTTATGATCATTTTTCCCTAAATGTGGAAGTTGCGGTTCTCCTTAAACCACTATAATGTTGCTATTCTTAACAAAAACATTTATTAGGCTTCACTTTGCAGTGTTTGTTTTTGATCTGGAGCCAAGAAATCAGCATGTTTGGTTATTTTCTGAAAGCAAATGGTGCATCTTAGTTGCACATGACTCTTTCTCCGTTTAGATTTTTAAAAAACAGTGGGTAACAGTCTGGATGTAATTTGTGTTCTATTTATGGAATGGTGTGACTGTGATTTTCATTCTTCTTAAACATTATAGGCATAAAAAGGAAAAAAAGAAGGATAAAGACAAAGAGAGAAGTAGAGATGAGAGGGAACGATCAACCAGCAAGAAAAAAAAAAGCAAAGACAAAGAGAAGGATCGAGAACGAAAATCCGAAAGTGATAAAGATGTGAAAGTATGTTTTAAAAACCTGTTTATTCACCACCTTTACTGTAGCATTAACCTTAAACCCTCAGGGGCTTTGAAAGCAAATTGTAATTTTTATTTTTTTTATCTCGGCGAAGCAGGTCACAAGGGATTATGATGAAGAAGAACAAGGATATGACAGCGAGAAGGAGAAAAAGGAAGAAAAGAAAATGGCGGATTCTTCTTCTCCTAAAGTGAAGGAGTCTGCAGCAGATAAAGGAAGCGGAGATTCATCAAGGGAGTCCAAAGTAAATGGGGATGATCATCACGAAGAAGACATGGATATGAGTGACTGAATTTTGCCTTTGCAGTCAACACAGCTGCAGACGTGCATCAGTGTCATTCCTGTGTGATTCTTTTATGCTGTACTTGTTAATCCTAAATCTAGATGTATACAGCTCTAAGCTATATATGGTTTGTAAAGCTCCTGATACTAACTCCCATCAAAAGCTTTATAGAAAGGTAACCATTCTTGTTCCGGACGAAAGGGATTGCGTATCCAAGCAATCTTTACTAACTCGGTGATGCTTCAAGCAAAAGCAAAAAGCTGCATGCATCTACAGCAGGCATGGACTGTTTGTTGTATGACCTCCTTTAGTAAATCAGCTCACTTATGATAGTGTTTCTAGAATTTGATTCATTGCAGTAATAGAGCAGTATAGGGAATGCACTGACTGCATGTTGATTGTGGCAGAAACATCCTAAATGTTCTAAAATCTTACAACATATGGTGGATCTACTTAAGGGTCTTAAGTGTGACTACACAGAAAATGACAGTACATCTGAAAATAACCATTCTGATATAGGTAGGGTTTTTTGTTTTGTTTTTAAGCCATACAGCTGGGCTTTTTTGTTCGTTTTGTTTTGTTATTTTTTTTTTCTTTTTCCGGTGGATTTTGTTTGGCTTTGACAAAGTTAAAATGCACTGACCTTTTTGAGGACTTATTTTAATCTGTCAGTTCAAATCCATCCCAGGCAGCAAAAAGTGACAAGTTGTAATGGTTCTTAGCTTCTCATCTTGGGTCTTGGGAGTGAAAGTCTCTGCTTGAACTGTACCCGGTGATTAAAGGTTGATTTGTGCAGTTTTCATAATCCAGGTTGTTTTATTTGTTAATGAGCTAGACGTATTGCAAAAAGGTAGTGCATTTTAAAATTGATCTTTGTATGCTTTTAAAAGCAAGTCTACTTGATAATGTACTTTCTACTTGATCTCAAGTTGTATAAACTAATAAATTTGTGTTACTGTCACTGCAGTAGTAATCTTATGCACACAGTGATTCCATGTTATATGCAAAGTAGGTAGGCAAGCTGTTTTCTTAGTTACAGAAGTTCAAGAGCTTTTACTTTTGTGCAGGTAAAAAGACAAAAGTAGGCTACAGTCTGTGCCATGTTGATGTACAGTTTCTGAAATTGTTTTACAAACCTTTGATAATAAAACCCGTAAACTTATATTCCTGTTCCTATAAAACTTTACTGGTATTTATTTACGCCACTGAATGTGTGAATCTTTACCTCATTCCTTTTTAGAGAATGCATTTTTCTTCATCTGTATTTCAAAAAGATTATAACAACTCCATCTTTTTAAAAATGAAGTACAGTGACAAAACTGTTAAGCCTGCCATTTTAGCTTGAGTTAAATATGTTATATACTAAAAAGAATTCTTTTACTTCGTTTGGGAATAAAGGGAACAGGCTGAAATGGTAATCTAGAGGTGTTAAGGGACAAATCCTTTAAAGAAACATATTTGTAAATTCTGTGTTTTCATTGAAGTATGAACATTCATCTTTATTTTTAGGATGCTGATGGAAGACACAGAAACAGGAAGCAGCAAGTGCTTTGTACGTATAAAACAGGCTGTTATGCCAGGAACTGAAACCTTACTGGTTAGAATCAGTAAGTTTTGGAATAAAACTGTAAGTGGTGCTTGAATTTTAGAATCTGATGAGTCAAATCACCTTTTTTTTAAACTGTCCTTTTGCCCTAGGCAAAGTGGAACTTGCCATTTAGATATGAAGTGTCATTTTTTAGAATTTGTAGAAATGTAAATTTTTACCAACTGTTTGAAGTATTTTGTCAATACAGAGAGGTATATGTCATAAAAGCAGTTCTAGCCTTTTCTTTCTGACAGTGCAGAGAACCTGATAGTTCTTGTAACAAAATACAGACACGGACAAGGTGCATGATGTCTTCATAGATGTGCCTTTTTAGTTGTCAAGGTATTTATATGTGAAGTATAAGAACATAAAACAATTTATAGTAATAAAGTAAACCTCCTTGATCCTTAGACCTCGTTGTTGTGAAAGTCATTAACATGCTGTAATGAAAGGGCTAAGTCAGATCCTTACCAGTGTATTGAGCTAAAGGTGCTAAAGCCGGGGCTGACGTAGTTTCAAGCAGAACTACAGGCTGGGAGAGGAATGGTTGGAGAGCTGCCAGGCAGAGAAGGACCTGGGAGTGATGGTGGACAGTCGGCTGAATATGAGCCAGCAGTGTGCTCAGGTGGCCAAGAAGGCCAACGGCATCCTGGCTTGTATCAGAAACACTGTGACCAGCAGGGCTAGGGAGGTGATCGTCCCCCTGTACTCGGCTCTGGTGAGGCCGCACCTCGAGTACTGTGTTCAGTTTTGGGCCCCTCGCTACAAGAAGGACATCGAGGTGCTTGAGCGGGTCCAAAGAAGGGCGACGAAGCTGGTGAGGGGCCTGGAGAACAAGTCCTACGAGGAGCGGCTGAAGGAGCTGGGCTTGTTCAGCCTGGAGAAGAGGAGGCTCAGGGGTGACCTTATTGCTCTGTATAAGTACGTTAAAGGAGGCTGTAGCGAGGTGGGGGTTGGCCTGTTCTCCCATGTGCCTGGTGACAGGACGAGGGGGAATGGGCTAAAGTTACGCCAGGGGAGTTTTAGGTTAGATGTTAGGAAGAACTTCTTTACTGAAAGGGTTGTGAGGCATTGGAACGGGCTGCCCAGGGAGGTGGTGGAGTCACCATCCCTGGAAGTCTTCAAAAGACGTTTAGATGTAGAACTTAGGGATATGGTTTAGTGGGGACTGTTAGTTTTAGGTCAGAGGTTGGACTCGATGATCTTGAGGTCTCTTCCAACCTAGAAAATTCTGTGATTCTGTGATTCTGTATACAGTGCTACATTTAATTAAGTTAAATGATTGGTGGTTTATTTTAGTAACGAAGTCTGTGTTGTGCATTAACTGGGTACCTCAGGCTGCCCAAGCCTAAATGTGGAGACTGGAGAAACAAGAGCGTGCGTTCTCAGGCTACATTTGCTAATTGTGCCCATTTTACTGCCTTCCAGCATGCCAGCGTGTCTCGGCTGGCTCTTACGGGCTGCTGGGTGCTTTAGGAAACAGCTGTACCAGGTCGGTGCTCTCCTTCTGTATTGCTGCAGAGCTCAGCACTGCCTTCCTCCCACAGGGCTTGCACATGCTGTGCCTGTGTCCATGTACACCAGCTCTTAGAGTGCAGACTCAAAAAGATCTTAACTTTGGATTGATAATTGACAGATAATTATTACTGAGATCGCGTCCCTCTTGAGGTGAAGCTTTTCAAGTCGTGTAACAAGTCTGTGCTTTACTTGAGTAGTTTAATCCTGATAGAGTAGCAGCTGCTCCTGTCCTCTAGCATTCCTGGAAGGGGCTTTAAGTTAAAGTAATAACTGGCAGAATGTTTTTTTCTGCTTAAAATTGCATTGAGAGTCGGTCAGTGAAGGTTGCCAATTGTGAACCAATGAGTGTATAAAAGTCACTCCTTGCTTTTCTCCCACTTCCTGCTTGCAGACTGCAAGCAAAGAGCAGGAGCTATTTTTAGGCCAAACCTAAACTCCTTGGAAAATGACAGCTAGGAACCAAAGGTCAAGAGCACAGCAATACAGGAGGTGACTGTTTATGTTGGCAAATGGTAATTCCTGTGCTATATTAAGTATTTCAATAGCTATTATTTCTGCCACTAGCATTCTCAAAAAAAAAAAAAAAAAAAAAAAAAAAAAAAACTAGTACCAAATAGGGTTAATTGTTTACACAGCAACCTTACATTCACTACTGCCAGATTTCAGCAGTATTCACTCACAGTCCTAGTAGTGGCTGTTCTGTTTGCGTGCCACTATCAAGACACCCAAAAGCATCCCTTCCTTCTAGTCTTGAGGAATGGGACATCTTTTCCCCTAAAATGAAACTAAAATATTTAGTAAATGTCAATATTGGCTTTGTTCCAATTCCTCAGGTACCTTGTCAGCGTGCAGTTCAAGCTGCCCTGTTCCATTTGGAATGAATGTACACAAATGGTGTTAGATGAGGTACCACAGGCCAGATGGAGGTTTTGTCCTGCTGTAGCTGGTGGCTGCTGTTCCAGCGGCCAGGCTTTCCTACAAGGATCCTACAAGGATCGCTCCCACTACACGAAGGAAGAATGATTATTGTGAAGTCAGACTGAGCAAGACACTCTGGATGAAATCCCTGAAGAAAGAGTAGGTGTTGGCATACCCATTTTAAATCGAATGCACTTAATTTTGGCCAAAGCCAGGCTTGAAGCTACCTACATTAGATGTTACTTTAGGTTATTACAACCCAACCCTGAAGACTACAATGTACCTGTTGACTTAAGTCTGTGCTTTTACTATTTTAATTAACTTTGTAGCTCTCTGTTAGGTTCTACTTTCCTCTTGCAACTGACTGTTAAAAGTTCATTGTCCACACTTGTTCTGAGATTACTGTTATGTTTTCTATGTATAATCCTGGATTTAAGAGAGAAAACTAATGTCAATATTGAACACAGTTAAACTTAAAAGGTCTCTTTTTTCCCTCCAAGGTAGCTATTCTTGTTACTTGCTAAGAAGAGCTTGCTTCTGTCTCCTTCACCTTCAGGTATGGTGGAAGCAGTGTTCATTATCTACCAGTACTGCACCTCCCCAGTGTAGTAAACAGTCCCATCACATTTTAGAGCTTCACAAAGGGTAAAAACCAGTGCTAGGCTGAAAATTGAGACTTTTATTTAAAAACTGACCAATAAAATGCCCTTGCAGAATGCAGCAGTGTGAACTCATCTTCTCAAATCAAATCCTTGCTCAGAGATGTACACCTCTATACTCTTGAGAGTACCGCATGGAGGGAGCATTGAACTTGATTTTTACATGTTTGTCACATGTTGAACAATTTCAGAATCGAACAGCATATTTTGGTCTTTATTCTAACAAATGATACAACCAAAACATTACTATTAGTGAAGGTAAGTTAAAAACATGGACCAAAAAAACTAGTAAGATGCAAAAAAAAGTGACATTGTTTTCATGATAGTTACAAATTGTAAGGAAAATAAATGTGAAACTGCAGCATTACAGGAAACTTGTTAATACAGATTAAATAATGCAGTTATCCTTGCATGAATTAAAATTGAGAACAAATACATTTAAAAATGGACAGTTGCTTTGAATATCAACAATGTGGGTTTCCAGCACAAATATATCCAGAGTTTTTTTTTTTTTAAACAAATCATTTCTATACATAAATCAAGAATTGCAGTAAAGTGAGTACAGTGACTGGAACAGCAGCTCCTTGAAAGGAAAAAGACAACGCATTCCCTTTGCCACAAATTAAAGCAATGTTTTGGAAGACCAGTAAAACAGTTTGGTTAAGAAACAACCCCTAGAATTTATTTGCAACAATTTCTTATTTCAGTTTACCAAAATTAGTGGCTGTCTTTTTAAGACTTATTCATAAAAAAATTCTCTCATCAATCAGAAAAAATTAGGTGGTGAGATCAGAGAGAAACACCACCCAGACTCTGCGCTGAGGTTGTCTCTGTCACAGCCCTGGGACACAGATCTCCCCTCTGGGCATCCCTCCCGTACCGTCAGCGTCAGCTTTGCCTCCGGGAGCCCCACGGTGCCAGCGAGCATCCCAACACCGTGGTTCTTGCACAGGCTGTGAAAGCTGCCTCTCCCAGCCCAGCTGGGTGCAGCACCAGTGATACCTCACAACTCCGCTAGTAGGTCCAGGAATGCGTTTTTGTTACGCAGATATTCACATTCCATGGAATTGTGTTGCAGTGGAAGCCCCCACACACGTACAGGTGGCGTTAAAGCGCTGGAGCTGCCGGGCTTTTTATGCAGCAGTAACGAGACAGCCTCAGTGGATATGTACTCATTGTAAAGGGACAACCCTTCCTTAATACCTAACGTGGCCTCAAGGAAAAGATGAAGGGAAAAAACAGAAATTAAGTTCTGCTAGATCAATCCTGCTAAAAAGACAAGTTTTCCAAAAGATATCCAAAGAGGAGATCGAAGTGGTAACGGACACCAACGCCCACAGCACAGCTGGGGGCCGAGGCTACATCGAGACGAGAAACACTTCACCCACCTACAGCGCCGACAAAGCTTCTGCGTGGATGGCTCCGTACTGACGGATGCGCGGGGTCAGTACAATAAAAAAAACCCTTGCAAGCAAAATGAATGATACTGGATAAAACATTGATACCGGTGTGGACACAGCCACCACTGGAGAACCGCACCAGCACAGCTGCGCTGCCGGGGAGCTCAGCACCCAGCTCCCCAGCACAGGCTCAGCCTAACGCAAGACACGTTGCTCTCGCTAACGAAGGTTCCTACAGCTTTCAGTGTATCCATCAGCAAACCACACCCAAAGTGTCCATACGTTTTTAACAGTGTTTTAAAACTCACCGCTAGGAATGTTTCAGACAGAAAACACATCACCAGAAGTTGGAAGGAAATGTACCGAGAAACAGTTCACCAACTCTCACTGAATGAGGCGGTCACAGGAGTCTAAAAAACAGTCACTGAACTGGAAAGGACAATCTGATGGAGTCAGATCATTCGGCTTCGGAGTAAGAAAAGCAGTAGTATGTTCACTACAACAATGCAAAAAGACTACAGTCAACAAAACCTGTGTCCATTCTTCTCTGCTGATGCTCCAAATTAAAGCAAGCCTTAATATAGCAACGCACTAGAAAAAGTTCCTGCAAATCTTAAAATGTATCAAAGTTAGTCATTGTGTAGTCATGAAGATTTAAAAAAAAAATCTCCAGCCAGAGTCCATGGAAATCACTGACCACATTTCCATAACCTGTAGTGGGCTTCAAGCCATACCTCACTCGCCACCAGAAGTAAAGTCTCTTCTACAGGCAGGTGGAGATACACAGAACCCTCTGTTTCACATAAGGCTACACTCAAAGGTGATAACTGTTGGTAGTGGTTTTTTTTTTTCTTTTTTTCTTTTTTTTGTTTAAGATCTAGCATCCAGTCCATTGCAGTTGCTACGTTGCCAAAATACATAGCCCCAGCTACGTTGGCTCCTTCCTATGTCAGCAAGCTCTGTGATATTTTGGAATAACCAAAAGCACAAAATAACAAAACAAATGGTTCTTTCCCTGTAATACTGAGGAGAAAAAAATAAAAAAGATTTCTAACATTCACTTTATGAAGAAACAGCCTTCTGCATCTGCTGAAGTTTCCAAGCAACTTTATGGCACCCGTACTCTCCTCGGTTTTGTGCCTGCCACAAAACCTGATCCAGCAGCACTGCCCCAAACATTCTTTTCTACATTAGGTATTTGTAAGAGAGGGCAACAGGAGTATTCGGCATTTGGCCCCATTAGTATTTAATCCTGACCTCCAGCACCGACTGGACAATTCAGTCTCTACATACATTCAATCTGGGTCTCTTGTGGTAAGGATCTCAGCTGGTTCTAAGCAAGACCTCGAGGTGGGTGTCAACTTATACCATAGACGTAAAACACTTTAGGAATTCATAACAACTTGGAAGAACAAGTCCTATCATTCCTAGAAAATGTTCAACATCTGCTATTGATACAGTACTCAAACATAATTACAAAAATTTTACATTTCCCTTTCTTTTTTCCCTATTGTTTTTTTTTTTATTTGATTTTGCATTAGTAACTCCAGTGTATCAGTCACAGTCTGCAAAGTAAGCATTACTCACCCATCCAAGGTGCAGGTTTAAAGTGATGCTGGACAAGGATCAACCTCAATTTCCTATTTTCACCTCATCTTTACTTTGCGGATAGTGATTCACCAGGACTCGTTTATAGAGTGGATACTGTATTTCTCTAGAGCAGCCTCTTTGGGTTTTATACAGGTAGATTCTAGAAGTTCAGAAAGAGTTTCTCCTTCAGACACGTATTTCCACATTCTATCAATGTGCCTGACAAGTCAGCTTTTATTGCCTTGTGATAAGCTATCTCCACGTATCATCCGCATGGTTAGTTAGGTTGGTTACCTTTACTAAGCATTGATGGTACTCTTCATAATAAATTCTGATACTTAACTCTATTATTTCCAGAAAAAGTTTTAACTACAGTGCACAAAGAATATAATTTTGAAAATATTTACATTTTTGTACAATTACACCACAGCACTTTAATCTAAATTTCTTAAAACAAATAGCACCATTAGCCTTTTGCACAAATTCTTGCTAACAAACCAAAAAGCTGGATTTTTGTCAAATTAGGAGACTGGAACCACTTGGAATGAGAATAAGCTCAAGAAGCCAGGGTACTGAAACCCCTACTTATTAAAAATAAGGGGAAAAATAATTTGGAAATATTCTAAGCATTTGCAAATAAAATCCTCTAAGGTGAGCCCTATTCAATGTGCACTACAATTGAACTAACTTCAAGAAAACCTTTCTCCTCATACAAAGGCTTGAGCTTATTGTTCTAGGAACTCTTTATAAGCACCCCATGTTTTCCAGTGGCTGCTAAATACAAATAGGAGATAACCTAGTTGGTGTTCAACCATTACGGAGCAAGTCTCCTAAGTGAACATGACAGATGAGAAGTGGTGACTTTGAGCTAATGAACTTCCAAGCACGCTAATCAAGACACATCATGGACACAGAGAGGCTTTTCCAAGCCAGTTTGAAGAGAAGTTATGTGCAGGGCCAATGAAAGCAAGATTAGCAAACAGCTCAGTGAAGAAATTAATGGTTCAGAGACATGGATAGCACCACAATGGATTGCACTAAGGTGCTAGAGGAGGTACCTTATTCCCTGCAGAGTGAATGCTATTTCTGAAGTGCATTGCAATAGAAAATGCAATTGTTTAATGGTTACCATTTGGTTCATTCAACTACAGAAAACACATTCCTCCTAATATGCATTCAACTAACATTCAAATTACTGAACTATACATAATGATACATAGTTTACAATTCTCAAAAACAAAGCTTGAAAGAATGTAATACCGTCATCTTAAAATATGGTGGGATGTTTTAAAGGACTGATATCCAGCTAAGACATTTCCACTTTTATGCTAATGGTCCAAGAGTGCTTTTTGTATCACCAAGAAATGTAAAAAAATTTAAAAACGAATGATAGTCCTCACAGCTGTTAAGTATTCTCAGGGTCATTGAGGTGTCAGACTACCACGCTTGCAGTACTGGATGTATAAAAGTGTGAACAACACAGCAGGAGACTTGCTGTAAATCAGGAACTAGATTAGATGCCCGTTAGAGTGAGTATTGGTACATCAGTCATTTGATGCACGTTCCCTTTTACTCTGGATTAAGTTTATCCCTTCCTTTATGACCCACTCCTTTATCTACATCTGTGGGCTATTTGCATCCATTTGCTCTCACTGTGGTACGCTGGTATTGTTATTGTTATTCACCATTAACCTTCCAGTTTAATTAGAGATCAGGGAAACGGCTGGGGTCCTCCTTGTAATCATCAGGAATAGTGAAGATGGATTCATCAAATTCATCGTAACGGAACTCCTGAAAAGTCACAGTGGCTGTGATGGTGGGAAATACAGGAATATCTAGACAGGAAACGAATACAGGGAAAAATCAGAGGTACACAGGCTTACCAATAATTGCCAACTATTTTTTAATGAATTGTAACTTCAGACTTGCTTAATGTATAGAAGCTTGTTTAATATTTCACAAGATGGCAATTCAAAACTCCTAAAAAAAATGAAGAGGTGCTTTATAATAAAGTTACTTCAGAAAATGCTCAGATACCCTGAGCAGTGAAACGATATCCAACTCAATACACAATTCAAAAATATTAACATAATAAACTCAGTGACTTTCCTCTCTTGATGCAGACTGATAACCAGGGAACCCTTCCCCTACTGTTGTGGTTTAACCTGGAAGAATGCTGACCACCACACAGCCGGTCGTTCACTCCCCCACAGTGAGACATGGGGGAATTGAAAGAACTTTGCAAGCCTCAATCCATACACAGAACTGTGCAAGCGTGACAGGGGGCAGAATACAGTCTGTTCAGAATGTCCAAGCTTCCTGGTACCAAGAAATCCTCTAACATTTAGAAAGCGTGCTATTACTTTGTGACAGTTTGCACTGCGATAATCAATACACATAAATAAATTGTTTCATATGTTTATATCTGGTAGCAAGGGTAATGTTTTCATTTCTGTTTATCTGTAATTGAATAATATGTCACCTATAAACTTCGAGAAAAAAGCAATACAAAAATGCTACAAAGTACTTAACTTGTGACTAAGATGATGCTTTAAGGCAAGGACGCTTCAGCTTATCTGTATTATTCTTAGAACAAGACCCTAGCATTAGGAAAACGTAAATTACAGAGGTCTCTTCCTGGCTAGGGCTATAATCTCCTTTGAGCTGCAGATTTTCTTTTTCAAACCAAACATTGTTTGCAGTACTGTAACTGCATTCCCCTGAAGTCTACAGCAACACACACTTACATGTATGTAGAAGTTCTTTGCCAGAACTCAGAATTTTTGAATACGTTGTACAGAACGAACACACATATTTTGGCAAAATAAACCCACAAGAATTGTTAGAGTAGCCTTACCTAATTTTACAGGAAAGCCTGGTGGAAGCTTCATTTGAACAAATTCTCTAAGTTTGTTAAAGTGCTTGAAGGGTGCAATTACTTCTAAAACATTCAATAATCTGGAAAGGAGAATAGATTTCATTACCAATTATTTCCGCAGGCTTTCCCCTCTGGAAGAGATAAAAATAACCCAAAGAGCACGGTGCTGCAAACACACAGATTAATCCGTTAAAATAGAGGAAGTTGGCCTGAAGATAATACAAAATTTTTAAAAATGTTAAAAAGTGATGAAAAAGGATTTGAAAAGTTACATCATGCCAATTGTGCGTGTGTGCTTATGTATGGCTTCAATATCATCATCACACTCAGTTCTTAGTGATCCATACTGAATTATCAGGGCATACAAACAAACACCAAGACATTTGATTCTTGCCCTCTTTTTACACCAGCAGCTGAAGCACAAACTACCACACCCCTCTTCTCTAAAGACATACGGAACCTGACATGGTTCTGTATGGAGGATATAACTTTGTGCTAAAACTTATTATGGGCACAACTGGTTTAGTATTCTGTAGGATCAGGCACGTGAGCATTGTGACAATTAACAATAAACCTCATCAAGCCCCTGGTCTCATCAGGGGAGTGAGTACTTAGCTCTTTGAGAGCAGGCACACCAGCAGTGAGGTCTGTAACAGTTTACTCACTTAACAACACTGCTTCATACATGGTTTTTAAACCACCAAAGTCCCTAACCTGAAGATACAAAGCATTCTGCATTAACATATTTCTTACACATAAGTACTATTTATGGCCAGTAATTTTGACTTACGATTCAATTCCTAAGGGAAATTCCTGGCTCATAGCTATTGTGGCTTTAAAGGTCTTCTTGCTTTCTTTACAGACCAGCTCTCTACCCAGATGAGGAGCCCTGCAATGGGGAGAAAGACAAAGTCATTTTTCCCCCCCTCTCAGTGGAACCTCAGTTTTAAAGGGAAGAATCAAGACTCGGTTTTGAAAAGCCAATAAAGAATCTCTAAATTAAAGCAAGTACTTCAAAATAGAGGCTGTACATATAAAAAAGGCATCAGTTGGTAGGCACCTCAATTTAGATCACTGAGTTCTGCTAAACCTGGAGGCAAGACAGATACAGTTAGGGAAAAGACAAGAGTCTTCAAATAACTCCACATGAACATTACGTTAATAACTGCTACAGAACAGCAATTACCTAGAAATACATTCACCAGCTGGTTGCAGAAGTAGGCTAAAATAGTCTGTATGTGAAAAAAGTAGCAAAGTTTAAGTGTTAAGTTTGTGAAGAGACTGAAACAATCTCAGAGAAAGCAGAAAAGTTATTGTCACTAGAAGACAATAATATAAAACAGGACAGAAAAACAGAAACAGAAGAACAAACATCAGGTAACAGATGTTACTGGCATCTGATTTCTATTAGCTAGAAACTCAAATTTCCATTGAACACCCTTCAGGTTATCAGACTATTAAATGCTGCTCTTATCAAAACAGACACGTTCTATGTTGATCAAGCATAACCTATTTATTATGCTTGAATATTTATTTTATTTAAATACATAAAAATGAAAGTGAAAAAAAATACATGTGCATTTTTAGTAAGCCTGAACTGCAATGTCATCATCTTCCCTGCTTACATCTGCCTATAGCATAGGCTATGGGATCTGTGGAAAAAAAAGGACTTATTTACTTCTGGGCCCTTCTACATGCAATAGCTGGGAAACATTTAACGCTTGAAAAAAAAAAACAAAAACTCAACTGCTTGGATATTTTACAAGTGACGCTACTGCAAATTAATTTAAAATGTAACTGCTCAATACCTAAATACATGCCTAGAGCAGAGCATCTTGCAAAAACCTCACTAGTACAAGGAGTTCTGTATGCCATTGTACTCCAGAAGTGTGTTTTCGCACACTGACATTGCTACTAGGCTCATTAAATTTTAAACACTGAATTTTAAACACAGTGAATTGGAATATTTATTATCATCACTTGAAGACATCAGTGAATTACAGCAATGAAATTGACAGAAGTCTTCCTTTAAAAAATGCCAGGTAAGATGCACGTATTTTCAAAGTGTTTAAATTTTAAGCCATAGCTACCAGGTACATGACCAAACTGTATTTTATCGTCACCTGACACAATATTGTTTGTACACAGGTATCAGCTTCCCAGCCAGTTTCTTCCATCCACAGACACACGTGAAACATCCAAGCAATCAACAAGATTCCTGCCCCTTGAAAACTAAAACCAAAAGCACCCACAAACTACAGGACACTAAAAAAAAGTACCAGCGACCTAACAGTGTCTATGGAAGTTAATGCCAATGAAACAAAATCACTTACTTTCCATTTTCAGCAGATATGTACTCTTCCCATGTAATTGTATTGGGTGATGGTGGAGTTAGTGACTGCCGTCTGACAGGCTGTTCAGAGAAACACATCATAGCTGTTTATCTTTCCATATATTCTTAGAATTTTACTATTCAACAGATGTACTTGGTTTGCAGCTGATACTTCACACAGCTTTTCCATCTCCTACTCTTCCTTTCATAGGCTGCATTTAGATATTACGCCTCAAACAGCGATTTACACAGAAGCTGTCTGTTTTAATGCTTTGCTTAATCAGTTAATTCAAGAGCCTGAATGACAAGTTAACAAACCACAAACTAATACAGAAATAAATTAATCCTTTTTAAAAGGCTGTATGCATGTTCCCAGTTGATGTCTGGCTCACTCTGAATAGCTCTTGATTTCATGGAGATAATAACAGGCTTAGTCCACTTTAATGAAGCTAAAGGAAAACAGGATTGAAAAAGAACTAGAAGGGCATTCTACACAACAAACATTTGGTGTAAAGAACTTAGTGATTTGTCAAAGATAAAAACACCATCTTTTATTAAGATACTAATTATGACTGAAATATTCAATATAACCAAAAAAAATTCTCAATATGTGCACTAATCAGGATAATTAAACTAATGACTACAATTACACTTATTGGTAATACTTATTACTTTAAAATACAGACAGCCATAATAGAACAAAAACTTCCGTAAATTATTCGTGTGAAAGTTTATTCACTTCTGAAAAAATCAGTGTAAAGAATGACATAAGTATACCTCAAAATTTTGTTCCATTAAGTTGCCACCTTTACTCAGGCTCTCCATAATAGCTTTATTTCGAAGAATATCCTCTTCACTGAGATGTTCTCTTCTTTTTCTCGATTCTAATACAAGTCCATTAACTAGGTAGAAATCTGCCAAAAAGTTTCCTACTCTTTCCTGCAAGAAAGGAATTAGACATGAATTAATTGCAGAAGATAAAGTAAAAACATCTAAATTCCTGTATATACACGTAATTACATTACAGTATGACGACTGCAGGATTGAGATGTTGTAATTTAAATTTACACAACCAACCATGTGAGCTATCACTGTACAGTCCCACTAACACACATACAGCACAAACACAAGAGTTCCATCAGAAACAATTATTTTGTATCAACGGAAATTGAGAAGAGATTGTTTAAGAATCTGAAAGTGGCCAAGGGAAATCTGACTAAAAGTTATTTCAACAACAAGTTACATTGTAGTTTATATGCATGGATTTTCTGTTTTTTTACACATGTAAAATATGGATTCCTTATTTCATGAATGGATGCAGCTCAGAAACACTAGCTCAGCAGAAAACTGTCTATAAATGGCACAACTTAACATCCAGGTGAGAACAAAACCTTTCAGAGCTAGTCACCAGAAAGCAATTTCTTACTTAGAGAAGCTCTGAAGGTGGCTGCTTCAATATTTTCACAGCTAAGAATTTGTACCTCAAACAGCACAACAATAACTGGAAGGAACATGCAAAGGAAACTGTACCCAGAACACTTTCATCTTCCTACATTTCACAGACACAGGAGCATACAGGAGAATCCTTACCATAAATCCTGGAGTGACTTTGCACAGACAATATAACCACAGAATAAAGTTATTTTCTGTACAGTCTGTTTCCCCCCCACACACAAACACCAGCTACAGTTATCTGCTTCCAGGCTACCATGTTCTTATGAAGGGAGTCTGTCAGATACACCATGTGGTCAAACTAGGGACAGTAGTGAGGGCAGGGAAAGCATCACCACCCCACCCCACCCCTCCAGTGTCTTATTCTTTCACTTTTTTTTTCCCCAATCACATTGCCATAAGACTTTCTGATCTTTGTCCCTGGTAACACCAGACTGTGAAATCTTCTTTCAGCTTACTGTTTTGTCTTCTCGAAAAAGCCATCCTGTTTGGGCACGCGTGAAGGTAATTGATTTGGTTGATAATGTTGCTGAGTAAATATCACTGCTCATCAGAATGTCAACCTCTTCCTCTGTTTCCATCTCCGATTCCTAGAAGGAAAATTTCCAAATACAGCAATGAACTGATGATAAATGATTACTTCTTAAAACCTAGAATCAATGCACCTCTTCTTTTGGAACCTTTCCCAGAATCAGCATTTCCTGAGTTTTCAGGCAGCTTTACAGAAGCTGAGCTGGTTAACAGAACAGTTTCATCCTGGCCATTTCATCTGCATTAATATTTAAGGGTGACTTATCCTGAAGCTCACCAGCCACACCCTTTGCATAAGCAAAGATCCATGCTTAAGTGATTGGTGGGTGAAGCTATAATTATAAACTCAAATAAATAGTAGGGGACCAGTGAGTCATAGCCTTGCACTGTTTACAGCTACACTGGCCACGGAGTGACTAAACGGGTGCAAAGCAGCAGCAAGTAAACTTGAGAACCTACCCGAGGACACGCAACTTAAGCCCACTGGAAAGATGAAGTGTCATGCTTCAAACTTTAAAACCTATTTACCTACTCAAAATGAATCAGTCTTTTCTAACAGGTATTTCATACTCTAGGTTTTTCCCCCATTTAGAAGTCTGTATCCAAACACAGTTCTTCATAAGACAATTTTACGTCACCAACAGAGCTTCAGTTACATCAGCTGAACAAAAAAATACGTGGTTTGTATTACTTCATAGTTCGGGTCTTTTTGAGAGGCACACTTTGTTTAGTAAATTCAGTCAGACTTCTGATGGGCAGTAAAAGCTTGAGGTACTTCACACCCTCCCTTCACACAGTTACCCACCTCGTGATGTATTCGCTGGTAAACTTTTTGTTCATTGTCTAAAACTACAAAAGATTCAGAGGGTGCTGCATCACCATTAAAAATGAAGCTTAAATCCCCTCGTTGGCACTTCATGTCTGTAAAGTCTATGAGAGTTGTGTCCAGCCTGTGAAAATACACCAGTATTTTAAAAGAAGTTACCCACAAACACTCAAATAGACTGGTACATTCTGTTTTCAAGCAGGAATTTTTTTTTTTGTCACAACCAAACACATTAAGACCTAAGTCTTCACAAAATATTCCATAAATTAAGCCTGGATGTTGAAATAGAGAATTAGTATAACCACGTAATAGGTTTCACATTACAATGTCTACCATCAAAGGTGCACTCCAAGCTATTTTTGCACTAACTTCATAGAGTAAGTTCCATCTTTCATCACATGCCAACATCTCGCCAGCATGCAGCGAGCGACCATGGTGGCCAAAAAAAACAACTACACAAAGTAGAGGAGGCAGACAGCATGAGCTGCTGAGCCTCAGACCAGGAATGACCTCCTAACGGTGCAGACAAGTCAACAAGCACCTGTCCGCCAGCAGGAACCACCCCATGTACCATGGGGTGAACATCTCACTAAATTTGGAAGAAAAAGTGGAGGCTGCAGCTGGTTCCAGACTAACCTGCCCTGGGTGCTAGAGCACCCTTCGTATTGTACATAATCTAAAACACAGTGTTTTATAAAGAAAAGCTCATCTTTATTTCAAAGCTGACAGAATGAGGAAGTGACAAATTACGTAGCCAGCATGTGTGTTCAAAAATGCAACTACTCCACGTGGCAAGCAACCTATTCCCCAGGGAGTAACCACTGATTTGAGTAGCAATACCAGGATGTGACCCATCATAGAGAGAGGGCTAGAAAACAGACTGAATGTTCATTTGATATATTTTAGTTACTGTTGCTATTTTTTTCCCCTCGCCAACACAAAAGAAAGGCTTCTGCTGACCTGAATAATTTAGAGACAGAGCCAAGGAAAGAGATCTCTCTAGCAACTCATATGCATTAGTGCTAGAATATTTACTCCTCCAAAACAGATGGTTAAAGAACCTGAATTTAGTAACCACTTCAGCTTTAAGGGGTGATTCCTTAATGCTCGTCATATATTGGCCTCTGAATTCAAGAAAGAATCTGGATCTATTTCCTTTGAGAGCCAGTCTCATAACTCCCAGCTATATAAGTGGAGCAGAGAAAGGAGGAAAAAAATGCTCTCAGACTCAAATTTGACCTAAAAAGTAATTTCATATATCTATGCTAAAAGCTTTAATAAGAAAATAACTTTCTATAGATATAACCTGCTGAATCCTAACATTTTTTCCCATTAAAGTTTTGGAACCTAAACAGAAAAGACAATTGAGTCTGAAAACACAATTTAAACCAGTTGAACGGCTGAAAAAAGTTCAGGATTTTGTGAATCTTCTGCACTGAGCATTTTAAAAACAGAAACAGTACAATTTTTCTTACTCCACAGAATTCCTTTTTTTCAATTAGTCACTGTCATGTCTGGTAGATACAGCCTTACACAACTCAACTGTTTTTGCTTTATGTTAAGTGACTCAGGAATTAAAGCTAACATCAATTTGACAGTGGAAAAGACTCCTGTAGTTCAAACCACTTCCTGCCTCTAAATACCTATGTACCAACACAACAGTGCTTCACAAGCATCTGCACACTCCTCGGTGTTCTTTCACACCACACTTGAAACCAGCATTTTCACTAACGTACAGGTATTTGTGGCTTAGGAATCACAAACTACAAATCAGTACTTACCTGATATTTATACCTTGTTTGTGTATTTTACAAGCATCAGAAGGCAGAATTCGGGAAAGTAAAGGCACTGCAATTAGGGACAGAGATCATACAATTAGGACATTGAGGTTCCTCTGCAAGATATGTCTATTAAAACTATTCCTCACCTTGAATTTCTACACATTGTAATACAGAAATACAACATGCCCATTTCCATCACAATCTCTACACAAGTACAATTGACTGACACCATGTTTTTCTAATCGATAACTGTAAGACTGCTACATAACTGTACAGAGTACCTCCAGCATTGGGATAGATCTTAAAATGTCCTCGTTTTAACTGAGCTAAACCATATAGAGATTATAATAATTTGTCTTCCAGCCAATTGAAATTTCAATTCCATGATTTGATATTTTAATTTTTTTATTATATCAGCTGAACAGAAGATACGCGCTGAACAAAAGGTATGTGCTACTGCACAGGGAGACCCCTGGAGAAGAGGACCACTAGGAGCTTTTTCTGTGCAGTGCCTTACTGCCATGATAATATTCTGTAAATCAGGCCACAGTATCATCACTGAGCAATGTCCTATTCCTTGCCTGTACCTACTCTTTTTTCGTGCTGACTCTTCTGAAAAGTGCACAATCGATTACATAAAAAAGAAGGTTTTTGTTCAGGATCTGCTCAAGATTTCATAGCAGGCTGCCTCCTGATTGCCCCTATGAATATTGGAAGAGGCATATAGTGTATCAAGTACTTCGACTATGCTTATACATAGGTATATAGAATTACTAGAATTTCCACCAGTAGCAGAAGATATCACCAACATTTTTAAATTATTCAGACACGGTGACCATTCTTAACACATTCTTGTTAATTTATTTAAACTTTTATTCTTCTGATAGGAGGAAGATGAAATCAAGAAACACTCTATGTTCTACTGCCACACAAAAACACATTCAGATTAATGTTTGAACACTAACACGTAGCTAGCTGCACTTAACTGGAAGTCAGGCATTCAGAGTGCAGACTGAAATTCAAGGAATTAAATGGCACCAGTCCAGTTATTCAACAGGATCGTGAATTTTCCAAAAATCAGAAAAAAAAATCAGCTTGAAAGAATTAGTGTGTTGAAGACTGACTAGCTTATCTCCCTATGAAAGAGGATACACAGCCACTTACCCCAACTTTGAAAATCCCAGTGAAGCTCTAGATAGAAGTCACCTAGCTGAGAGGAGAAGAATACATTAACAAACATTTTAGTCTAAGTGAGAACTGTAAAATTTGTTGAAAGTTAGAGGCAGAATTGTGTTCTACCAAAGCATACTTTTTACCCTCTGATGCAAGTAGTTGAATCGATACTAAAATTAAACATTTCTGAAGCTTTAACTACAGTAGAATCAACAATGACAAAGTTATGTAATTCATTTAAGCTAGCAATTTTGATTTATTTTTTTTTGTTTAAACAATTCACACAGCTAGTAAGCAGTGGATTTGAAAAGATTAATTGTAAATATCCATTAAAAGAACTAAAGGCCGCTGTTTGCTTTGATTGACCACAACCAATGACATGGAATTATATGTTATAGCTTAAATTAATGAGTCAAGTTTCAGCTACCAGCATCCACATATACACAGTTCAAATTATCTTCTGGAAATACACTTAATACCATAAATGCACCAGTCAGTTCCTTCAAGCTGTATGCAAACGCAAAAGCAAAGTAAGGATTGACATGATTAAAAAAATCAGCAATGTTGATAATACACTGAGGCAGTCATATTTTTCCACTCCATTAAGGAAACATGCAACTCTAAGCCAGGCCTTGCACTAGTAGGAACAAGGAACAGCAGAGCTGTTTTAGTAAGGCTGCTTGCTCTCACACAAAACCTGATTTTTTTTTTCCCACTTCTACATAGACAGCAGGTTTTTTTCCTCCCTTGGATCAATGAAAAACATAGGAACACGGGCAGAGCACATTCAAAGACTGCACTGCTGACAAAGCTTAGCTCAGTTTTCTGATATATGGTTTAATTAAGATAACTGGTTTGCTTTCTGCAAACCCACTTGTTTTTACAATCTGAGTACACAGAAGCCCACCCCACCTAGAGGGAAATAAACATCCGTGTTTTGTAATCACAGTTCTAGCACACTACCAGTAGCAGTAAAATGCTGAAACAGAGCAATCTGACCTTTTCTTCTTAGTTTCTCTAAAGTCAGGGAAGTTTTACTGTGATTGAGAAAAACTGTTTGCTGCATGCAGTTGAAGAACTAGACTGAAAAAAAAAAAAAAAGTCTTTCCTTTTCTGGGTTTAAGGAAGCCTTAAAAAAAATCAAACAAAAAGTGTAGATTAAAAATACATTCTTTAACTTATAGACTGCAGAGATGACTAATAGGTCTTACACAAAACTGGTCGAATTCCTAGAATTTGAGGAGGAAGTACCTTAAAACACACACAATTCTGTGACCCTTTAAAATGGTCATGGTAAGCTAAGGTTACTATTAAGAGCAACTAGCTTTGCACAAACAAGTAAGAAGTCTTTTTATAGTTTGCTAAATGAACACAAGCCACTATTTTCTACCATGCTTTTGTCAATGTAACTGTCTTGAACTTACCTCTTTCAGGGCTTTTAATAACCGAGGTCGCTTTTCTTCAACACTTTCCCTGGACTGCTGTTTAAGCTTCCTTAGGAGTGCTGTAACTGAACAGAAATTAACGATAAGGAAAAACTATGCTATTTGGTTGTTAACTGGAGGTTAGGGTTGGCATTCAACACATTTAGAAAAAAATTAATGCCAATGTAGCATTTCATTAGATTTATAGTTGTATAAAGTTAGAGTAACTATACATAACCCACTATGATCACAACAGGAAGAAAAGCCTCAAACTGTTTATAATATAACATATTCAATCATATCAAGAAGGCTTTTTACACGTTTCTACATGTTTTAGTAAAATAAAGTGAACATAAGCCTACAGATAGACAAAATTCTTCAGGAGCGAGGAGACTCCATGCAGAATGCTGTTAGTGTATTACAAACTAGGGCATTAATATACTGTGAAGTAGAACAGCAAGTTTTCTGCTGGAAGATGCGGTAAAAATAAATACTATTACACCCACTAGCGAGCAGAAGTAGAACGATTTACTCTACTACTTCATATCTGAAGTAATTCACTTCAATCGCTGTATTTGTCTATTGACCTGCTGAGATGCAACATAAAAGCAATGTCCCATTGCCAACTGTTACATCAAATATCATCCATACGGCTACTATGCATGGCCTAGCTCCTATTAAACAATCTCATATAGCTGAAATCCATTCTCCATCACCGTAACTCCTAATTTAAATACAGAATGCTAGTTTGTAACTTCTACAATGGCTTTAACCAAAATCTTAACTCTGTTCAACGTGATGTATCCTAATGCAATTTCTTTCCTATCAAGATAAGGAAATGGGCATGTGTCAAGCTTATCAAATCATATTTAAATATTAAAAAAAGTTGATCTGATTAAGATAAATTCTGCAGAGAACATAAGTGTGGGTATTATATAAAAAATAGCTTGAAAACCTTTGTTTTCCTATCCTGAATGAGGCTTCCATTTCTGATTAATTGGGAAGCAGAGGTTCAGAGGCTCTTACTCATTTGTCTGTCTCCGTAGCTGATGGCTTCTGCAAGAGGGCTCCATCCCTGAGCATTTTTCACCTTTACTGGAGCATTGTGGGCTAAAAGCAAGTGGGCACATTCTGGAACAAAGCAGTAATAATTACAGTAAACATAAGGGATCCATCAATATCATTCATGGAAACAGTAATATAAGAAATAGTAGATATTCAATATATTAAACACTACCAAAACACACATCCAAATTCTGAACACAAACTATAAACACATTTTAAAAAACATTCACGTAAGTACTTGTAGTATTTTCCTATTAAATATGAGGACTAAAAGCATAATTGGTAATCGATGACCAATTACATCACCACTGGAAGAGTTTTCCTTCTGCTTCTTGTGTTTTGCTTTTTATAAAGCGGTATTTTTGTGTGCGTACATCCCTCCCTCTATATAGCAGATATTGTAAAACTGACATCACCTCTCCCATTGCACAAGGCTATACATTTATTAGGAGACGTTTCGTGCCCTTCCACACGCGGAAGCTGTGCGCAGGCTTCCCTCTCCTTATCTCACCCCCTTTGCCCAGAGGTCAGCGGTGAACTCATTTCCTAGAAATCCACATGAAGGCACGGAGTTTTTATTAAGTCTCGATAACCTTGTGCATACAGGAGGGAGAGAAAAACCTGTCAGCAACGTAACCCTACACACTGCATCATCTTGTGGCAACATGGCATCTACAGGAGGCACACGAGCACACTTGGACCTCGGAAAGCCTCAGAATATGCATGACAATGTGCGAGCAGTGGTTAGCCCAGGACTAACACTGGGGATAACACAGCCCTGCTCCCACAGCACACCACCCGCAGGCTTGTGCTCCCCCAGCACAGAGGGGGTACTGCTGTGATACGCTTTTTGTCAAAGCCTCGGTAAGAGCACGCATCGGTGCCCCCCGACACTTGGCATGCACGTGCCGTGCTGTCAGAGCACCGTTAATGTCTCATAAATATCACACAAGCTCCTAGCGTAGCCACAGCTCAGCCTGCGTTCCCTTCCCTAAGTGGAAAGGCTGGTGATGGAATCAGGAGCAGCCCCTAAAACTACGGGGAGAAAGCTTTCAGCGGTTCCACGTTCTGAATGAGCTGCCCTCCTTTTCAATGGTTCTTCCGTTTCTAAGCAGGGAGCGTTTCCTCACCGCATCTCATTAAATCACCCTGACCCATCTGCAGCGATACAGCAGGATCAAGCCGGCGCCGCAGGCTGAACAAACCCTCTCATTATGAATCAGATGGGCACCAAGAGGGGGACTTCCTGCATTCCTCACCTGCAGGTGTTACAGGAAACCCTACCAGCCCCGCGAGATACAGCCACCCTGAGTCACTGCAAGCACCGCGTGCGGGAAGGAAGAGACACCTCGGTGCTGAGTACATCATCCTTGTGGTAAGGGAACAAAAGCCCTAACTGCTCTGTCCACACACACAGACACACACAGAGCGGTGCTTCTGTGGTTGCTTAGATAGTGCCTACCAGGAACAGCACCGTGCACTGAAGGCAGATAGGCTTACAGGCAGATTACACCTTCAGATAAACACACGGGATGTAAATTCACCCTGGAATTCACAGGTCTGGCTATAATGCTGCCACATAGGGCTGAACAGGGCACGTGCACCAGCCCAGAAAGACAGAAAACTGACCTTCAGGATCAACGAGACCGACTGACAAGGCAGTAAAGGACCTGGGCTTCGTGGTGGATCAAAGACTAAGCAGGAGTCAGTCAAAGCAGTAAACCCAGGTGCTGTTCTTAACATCCCGTGTGAATATTCCTGCTCCAGCCAAGCTACAGAAAGGCTTACCATACACATCCTAAGTGATTTAGGGCTTCACACATGGGACAACTGACAAAGAAGCCAAGAGGGGAACTGCAAACTGCAATCTCAAATATGCAGCCGATGGGAAAAGGAGCGACAGGAAGAAGTGCCCCTCCTTGCCATGCTGGGCTGCGATAACCGGGGGATTTGTCAGCACTGAACACAGAGGGCTTTTAATCTTAGAGCTGGAAGGTAAAATAACCACAGCTCAAAAGAGACTTAGAACTCAACTGGACTGAATTAAAGGTGATAAATTCTTCTATATCAGTGTTATTTTATTAAAGAAAGAGCTTTGTTCAAAATCATTTGTACTTGTCAGTGTGGTGTGGTGCTGTTGTAGCTGACAATAGCTGTGCTGCAGAGCAGCAGCACATGCCAGGTGCAGGACTCCTGTGGCTAACCAAAACCAAGGCATTCTTCCTTTTCACTACTGAAACAAGAATTTTTCTGTCATGGAGACAGAACGATTATATTCCATGTTTTTTCCCCAGCCTTAAAATATGCCTACTTCAATGCTTTCTATTAGAAATAGAAATCCTGTGCCTGGAAATCCTGCTGTAAAAAATTCCCAAAGGATGTCTACAAAGATGACAGCCACCACGGACCACCAGGCTCCATGGTCCTGCAGCCTCGTGCTGGGCCCTGCGCAGGGCACTCGGTCTTCAAACACAAGGCAACAGCTGGGCAGTGGGTCAGAAATCTGAATAAGTGAATGAAGGAGTGTATGAAAAGCAGGGAAGCGATTTTCACCCACGCAGTCACTTACTCTAGGAAATGTTATTTTTATTCATAACTGGGAAAAAGCTGAAGGAGGTCGGTCTGTCTTTCCAGCCTAGCCCACTGCCTACCTCGTTCCTTGATTTCGGCCTGACCAACACCCAGACTTCTTTCCTCCAAACCTGCATGACTACTGCTATTTTTTTTTTTTTTTTTTTTTTTGGAAAACCTCAACTTTGAAGTAATTTGAAACACAAGACTGCATTCAGGAAAAACAGAAAACAAATCTTTACTCTTGCCCCTCAGCCTTCAAGATAATATAAGGCAACAAAATTGATATTTTTACCAACCTTTATGCCCCAACATCACAGCAAGATGCAGAGGAGTGTTTCCTAAAATAGAGTGGAAAAAAAGATATTAGATTCGACATCACAGAAACCATTGCAACTCCCGGCAGGGCTGCACACACAGCTCAAACACTCTGCGTTAAGAAACTTCAGATAGACGACCCGGTAAAGGAGCACACTGACGTGCACCAGAGCAGTCAGGTTTTTAAGCAAGTCCCACGTACAGTCTTTTGATTATATTTGTTAAAACAAACACAGCTGAAACACTTCATGGGACAGAGCTTTATAATTACATCCCGAAACCTGCTCCGGCCAAAGCGGTACAATCACATCTTCAAGACAGTGATAACCCAACCCTCTCACGTGGCCTGACGAGTGTGGTATTTTACAGAGAATGACAGATCTAGGGTAAAAGCTACTCAGAGATACAATACTGATTAAAGTTTTAAGAGCATATTTTATGAATTTTTCAAAGACTTGGAATACAATTTTTACTAAAAAAGCAAACGGACAGGTTGAAAAATAATGGTAACTTCACTTCCAAAAGCACAGGGACCTTGCGGTTAGCTTAATGCCATCTCTCCAAAGAAAGCTTCCAGGATTAGCAGCAGGTACCATAAGCAGGGCTGTTTGGCTACACACGTGGCACGTTTGGTACTGCTGTTCTTAGACACGCACAGTAAGGGACAGGGAGGTGTTGTGCTGCATTATCACTGCTAATTCTAAAGCATTTCACTTTTGTAACTTAAGGCTGTAAAATTCTGTTTAACCGTGTCCCTCTGTATGCTCAAACATCTTCTAGCAAAGCTAACAAAACGTACTGCCAGTTCCAACACATGCACTGGATTTTGGGGGAATTTTACGGCACCAGCAAGAAGCACTTACTGCACACCAGGGATGCACTGCACACCCAACAGATGTGCTCCAAAACATTCCTGCACGGTGATTACCAACGAACTGCAGCACCACGAGATCCCCCATCAAGACAGGCAAGCAGGCAAAGGCAGAGGTCACAGGCAGCCTGGCATCAGCTATTCCAGACACAGCACAAATTATTGCTGCGGGTCACTGAGGCTCTCAGGCAGCCAGCTCCCCGCCCGCTGCACACACCTCACTCGGCTAACCTCAAATCTATTCATAGGCTCCGTAACACCTGTGAGCCAAAGCCACAACCCCGAATCCCGGGTGCACCCAGGCTTCCTTAAGGGATGGAAAGGACGCTCCTGGCACACTGGGAAGAAACACCAAAATAACCGGGCCTGTGACAGCTACACTGAGAACTGGCAAATCTTTCCGCTGGTAAACAGGAAATGCAGTTGGGCAACAACGCGCAGCGTTTCAAAACTCCTCCGGGCAACCCCCTCAGCTACCTGATCTGATTTGGAGGCTCCCTGCTCCGAGCAGGATGCTGCGCTGGGTTACCTCCAGGGAGCTCTTCCAGCACCAACTTTGCTTTGGTTCTGCGACCTTCATCACACCGAGAAGTAGGGAACTGAGAACTGACCGGGAAACTTGCAGGCAAGGGGGAGAGGAGAAGGAGCGTGCGCACCAACAGGCATTGCAACAACTGCTGGAGCACAGAAATCAGAATCTGTCAATGCCAGAAAAAAAATAAAAGACTATTTCTGAGGAAGATGAAGAGAGGTAGCAAATATCCTTCCTGCTGGTCTTCACCCAGTAAGGTACTAGCAAGGAGCCAGAAGTTTGACAAATATCCACGAGATAAAACGAGGCTCGCTGCAGGACCAAAGGAAGAGAAGCCACTAAGAGGGAAGCTGAACCACCTCCCGAAATGGGGGAGAAGGAAAGGGAGGGCAGACACACAGGAGCACCTCAGTCCCTGCCCCTCTGACTGCCGGAGCAGCCGAGCCCATTGGCATGGCCCAGCACAAATCCCTGTTCAGAGCCCGCTGACCCCGAGCAGCACAGCCCCAGGCAGATCTCCCCACCTGCACTGCAGGCAGCCTCACGGGAAGCAGCTCACCTCACGCGGGGCTTTATTCCACCCCAGTCCCATCGCTGCTCTACAAGAAGCACTTCCCTTCCACAGGAAGCCAGGCACGCACACGTAGGCGCTGCTCCAGGCCTGCCAACCGAGCAGTGCCCGCTCCTGGTGCCCTGCACAGAGGTGACAGTGGCAGCAGGAGCTGAGGACCCAAGCCAGCTCCGTTGGGCACAGCCAGACACACTCGGGCACAGCATTCTGCACAGCTCCATCCCTAACCTGCCTTAAGGTCTGATAACCTGGGGAGGCCTCGATGCTCTGGGGCAAGCAAAGCTGTTTTTTATCAGTAGCACATTTAGGTGATTTATCACAGCAAGCCACGTGAGGTTACCTGGCACAGAAGGAAGGGATCACGGCGAGGTGTCACTCGATTCACAGAACATCTCCCCACAGCCTCCAGCAGATGGGAAGCGCTGTCGGAGCAGCCCCCTCGCTCACCAAACCTCTCGCTCAGCCCAGGGGAGCTGAGGGAAGGCAGGGGCCTCGGGATGCCACCCCACCCGCTGCACGGAGCAGGCTCTGAAGCAGGCAGCAGCACAAGACCTCTGCAGATTTCGTCTCAGGAGTCTGGCTGGGGGCAGGCACATCGGGACCAGCTCGTGTCTGCTCCTTCAGCAAGGCTGGGGACCTGCAAGCACATCCTCGACCCCAGCAGCTGCCGAGAGGAGCACGCCAACCCCCTCGCTAGCACCCAGCTACAAGCCCCATGCTCTCAGGGTACGGCTGTTACGGGACTGGAGCAGGACGGTCCCACTGCAATCTCACCGTGCTGCAGCCTCCAGTGCCACCGCCCGGACATGAAACACATTTTGTTACCGAGTCACGGCTCTAGGACAGTCCCCACCCGGAGCACACGGGCTAATTCTAGTTAAACTAACCTGATGGGAAGTGCACGGCTTCTCACTAACCCACTTTCCCTCCCCAGCACAGCTACACTCCCCTGGCAGGCCAGGCTGGGAGAGGGCTTCGCTCCTTCCAGCCCCAGGGACACCTGAGCACCTCGGGGTGTCAGGCTCCGGGACGAGCCGCGGCTGCAGCGCCAGGCCCACCAGGACAAGGATTTTGCCTGAGTTTAAGCCGTGCAGCCCTCAGGGCCTTACTCTGAGATGGCAGCAGTACAACAGGGCCCAAAACCCTGCACGTCTGCAGCCAGGGCATGCAAATAAAAGTTGTTTGCACAAACACGGAGCCCAGCACTGCCCTAACGGGAGGGCAGACCTGTGTGCACGCACGTAGAGGAGGACGAGTGTTTTCCCCTGGTAATTCAGCAAGATTTGCCTACTCCAAAACCAACATTTTTATTTTAAATCTATGTTGAAGCTTTTAAATGCGCATTATAGCAAAAATCACAGTAACCTAAAGCACATACCTACCAGCTTCCCCAAAGAAACCCTCTTTTGGAAAGCCGGCGCTGGCCTTACCGACAGGTGATGCTTTTTTTGAGGTTAGCTCAGTGCGTGGGGCAGGCTGCGCTCCATTTATAAACCACCACCAATGTTTGTTTTACCGTGAGTTTAACATTCTCCAGGACTTGGCTTCTCTGCCCTTAACCACATGCTAAAAATGGAACCGAACTATAAACACCAATTGTTACTAGAAGGTCTTCCTCCCCTCCATCACTTCCTCATCGCGCACCAGGACTCTTCGGGCTGACTTCTGAGGGCAGCTGTGAGCTGCAGCTACCTGCCCAGGTAACTCACAACTCAAACAGGTCAACAAGCGAGGGGTGGATTCAGGCAGGAAGAAAACAATAACAAGGAAATGTTAGTCAGGCCTTCCGAACGTCCAGACATCGAGGGTTTGGGTTTAGTTTTGTTGTGTCTTTTTGTTTGTTTTATTTTTTTGAAGTCTAAGAACAAAGGAACACTGAAAGTTAGTCTGGAGAAAGACCAAGAGATAAATCTACAGCACTCCTACTGTAATCAGCAGCGAGAAAGCAGAAAGATGTTTGTTTGAAAAGGACTTATATTAGTATGTAGATATATAGATAAGTGCATATTTTTATATATTTTAGAAGCTGGTATTGATGTCTGTGACACGCTGCAGATGACAGTGCAGCAGAGGTGTGCCAGGAAGCGCCCTCAAAGCAAAGACCCCAAGCTCACACCGATGAGCTGGATGAGGAACGAGAAGGGCTGCAGGGGAGAAGCCAGCAGAAGGCTCCCAGCAACAACATTTCCCTCCGAGTCTGGTGCTTTCATTCTCCTCGTCTTTGCTGCAACGCTTGGAATGAGGATGGCAGGATAAATATATCCGTGGCTGTATTTATAGCAAACCACTTAGAAAAATGTTATGACAGTTGTAAGAAATACTCCTCCCCATCCCGACTGAGGAAACCGAGCTGCGAGTTACACCAACCAGCACGCGGCCGCTTGTTGCAGAGTACCCGATCCCACCACGGAGATGGATTTCATTGCTATTTCTTCCGCTGATTGTACCAATTCTGAAGATTGCCCTCTCTTAGGAGGTGATTCTGTTTTATGTAACACAATTAAGCAACACAAAGGGGACATTTATCTCCCGGCCAGAATTAGAGCATAACCCTGCCCTGTAATCACAGCCTGTGCACAGCCCCATCCCGCACGGCTTCCACTCTCCTGGACGCGTGGCCTGACCCCAAACAGGCAGGAAACGCAGATGGGAACTCCCCATGGAATGCAAGCTGACTCCACGGGGAGATTTGTTCTTTAACCATGTACAATATTTCCCAAATTAAGCATCCTATTACGAAATAGGCACGTTTTGAACATATACATGTTTTAAAGTAGCACGAGGCTGATATTTCTACTTCTGCTGCTGCTTCTCTGTCCAAAGCAAGCCCGCAGGGGAGCTGCTGACAGGATTTTGGTGCTCTCAAACCCCAGAAGCAAAGAATTCAGTTGTCAATTGTTGTGTTGTTATTTTTTTTTTTAACCTGGGGGGAAACCTAAAGATAACCCAAAGGAGCCACTCACTCCTAGGTGACCCCTCAGCATTGCCATATCCAAAATTGAACAGAACTTAGCGAAATAAACACATTTTTCCAGTGATTTGGGCACGGAGCACGGCCTGTGCCGGGGCAGCGCCTCCCGGCGCACACGGGGAGCAGCGCGGGGCTCCCGGACACCCCCTGAGCCCCGGTCCCGGCGGTGGGGGGGGTCCCTCCCCAGCCCCCCCGCCCCGCACTCACCGTGGCTGTCCTTCTGGCCGATGCCCTGCGTGCGGATGAGGGCCGAGAGGCGCCGCACGTCGCCCTTGAAGACGCATTCGTGCACCGGGAAGTGCGCGGGGCCCCTGCCGGGCTCGGCGCCGGGGCCTCCTCCACCTCCTCCTCCTCCTCCTCCTCCTCCTCCGCCAGCCACCGGCGGCGCCTTCAGCGCCTGCGGGCCCGATGCGCGGCGCCCCCCGGCCCTCGCGGCCTTGGCGCGTCCCGCCGTGAAGCCGCCCCCGCCGCCCCCGCCGGGCGCCGCCGCCGCCTCCTCATCGCCGGGCCCCAGCAGCCCGCCGCCCGCCTTGCAGGGCCGGTGCTCGCGGCGCACCGAGCGCAGCTTCTCGCCGGTCATGGCCGGCCGCCGGGGAGCCGCTGGCAGCCGCTCGGCATCGCTCCCTCCTCCTCCTCCGGCCCAGCCCGCAGCCGGCACCGCCCCTCAGGCCCGGCACCGCCCGCACCGCCCCGCCGGGGCCCCGCTCTCAGCGGCCCGGCGCCGCCGCCATCTTGGCCGGCGCTTCTCGCGAGAGGCGCGGCGCGGGGCGAGACCGGCGGCACCGCGAGACTGGCGGGGGGCACGCCCCGGAGAGAGGCCACGCCCCCTTAGCGAGAAGGCCACGCCCCTAACCGAGCAGGCCACGCCCCCTAGATAGCAGGCCACGCCCCCCCTTTTCCCGCCCCGGCCGCGGGGCTGAGGGGGCTGAGGGGGTGAGGAGGGGGAGGGGGAGGGGGAGGGGGAGGATGAGGAGGATGAAGATGAAGATGAGGATGAGGATGAGGAGGATGAAGATGAAGATGAAGATGAGGATGGGGATGAGGAGGAGGAGGAGGAGGAAGATGAGGATGAGGAGGAGGAGGATGAGGATGGGGATGAGGATGAGGAGGGTGAGGATGAGGATGAGGATGAGGATGAGGGTGAGGATGAGGAGGATGAGGATGAGGATGAGGATGAGGATGAGGATGAGGGTGAGGATGAGGATGAGGATGAAGATGAGGATGGGGATGAGGATGAGGATGAGGATGAGGATGAGGAGGATGAGGATGAGGATGAGGATGAGGAGGGTGAGGGTGAGGGTGAGGGTGAGGATGAGGAGCTCCGGCTTCAGCACCCGCTGACAGCGGTGTGTCAGCACAGCCGTTTGTAACGAGCAGGGAGTTCTGCACAAGTCACTTTTACAGAATTTTTAGGTTGGAAGAGACCTCAAGATCATCGAGTCCAAAAAAATGTATCCCACATCACTTCCATTCTGCAGTCCCTTGGTCCACCCTGCGAGGTTTCCCCGGGTTTTCTTATTGTTGGAGGAAACCCAAACCCGTTCCAACAGAGGCTGACGCCGTGGATGTGGCCAGGCGATGGGCACCCCACCATCCATCCACCATCCGTCCACAAACACCCCACAAGAGCCAGTCCTGCAGGGAGCGCGGCTCTCCTGACGCTCCACAGGGTGCTCAGAGCTTCACGGTGCCCTTGTAATTACCAAAAACCAGCCAAGAGCAGGCAGAGGCATGAGGTCACTGTTTACCAGCTTATTAGGGAGCCCCTTATTCAGCCCATAATGAGTGCATTACTAATGGCAACTGCCCTGTGGAAACTGGAGTTTGCAGCACAGGCAGGTGTCCTCCCTCGCTAGGACTGTGCACCTAAAAACCCTTGAGAGATCTGTTTTGTTTTGTTATCTAACTATCTAACAACTCAACTTTGTCGTGTTTGTATTCTCCATCTTCCTGAGCTACTTAACTCGCCCCTTCCAAGCACCAGGCAATTTAGATAAAAGTAGGATCAGGTATTGTGACTACACAAAACTGCATTTTCTGCAGATTTTTGGGCTGTGAGTCTAGCAAAACTTCACTTATGGGATTCCTCATGCAGGAAGCAAATAATAGAGCAGTGATTTCTCATGGGTATATTCCTGTAGGAACAATGCCAGCTTTTTCAGTGTGTAAATGATCAGGTCACAAAACAGGGAGGAATAAAAGACTAAAACAAAAAATGTTCAAAACCCAACAGTGGGTAGGAAATAAAAATGTTACACTGTAAGTGTGCGTAACATTTAAACTTGTAAAGAGAGCCCAGCAGAATCTTGAAAACACCCATGTAAAGAGAAATGCTCTCCTGTTGCTCTCCTATTTCCAAAAGGCAACACAGAAATAAATGAAGCCCTGGAGGACACTGGATGGGATTTGCCAGCTGGAGAGAAATTAACTTCTCCTTTTCCCAGGCGTTCGGAAGGGCTGGCTTGGGAGGGATGCTACAAAGCAATACATCTGCCAAAGTGGCAAAGACCTGTGAAGAAAATGACATTTCACGGGAAAAAGTAGGCAAGAAAATTTCAGACCTTGCAGCCTCAATGGCTGCTTTATAAATTAAAGTATTAATTCCTATTGGTGAAGAAACTTGGTGACTGAGGGCCCGGCAGGTTCAGAGCAGCGCTTTGAGCGATTTCCGTGGGCATTTCCAACAGGCCTACGGGACGCAGATTTGCCACCAGAGGATTAAATTCGTTCCTAAACTTCATGTTCTGCTCTGGGCTGAAAAACAGGCTAAAATGTGTATTTCTTCCACTCAGATGCAGATTTGCTCTGCACTTCCTCCCAAATTTTTATGAAATTATTTAAAGTTCGGCTTTCAGGGAAGAAGCTGTAAGCGTTAGGAGGGTGTTTTGAGAACGTGAGGAGAATCTTTGAGCACAAACACGGCCCCCACACCCCCCCGAGGGCCGTGGCCGGGCCAATGCGTGGCGGCGGCGAGGCCCCGCCCGCGCCGTGCCCCCCGCGGGGCGGTGCCGGTGGCGGTGGCGGTGGTGGCGGGGCCGGGGGGGGGCCGGCGGCAGTCGGGGCTGGGCCATGGAGCGCGGCGCTGCTCGGGGCTTCCTGGCGCCTTTCGGGCATTTCGCCACGCAGGCCATCCACGCCGGGCAGGAGCCCGAGCAGTGGCGCTCGGGGGCGGTGGTGCCGCCGCTGTCGCTCTCCACCACGTTCAAGCAGCGGGCCCCCGGGCAGCACGCGGTGAGTGCGGCGCGGGTCGGGGCCGGGGCCGGGAAGCGGAAGGTGTTGGCGCTGGGGTCGGGGTGACCTTCCCCGAGGCTTTGTGGCACCCCCCGTGGGCTGCCCCCAGCCCGGCGGGCACCCCCAGGCACCCCCAGCCTGCAGCAGGGGGCACCGCAGCCGGAGGTGGCTGTGCCTCGTGCTGGGTCCTGGGATAAAGCATGTGCTGTGAGACCTTGGGCTGTGCTGCTCGGTCCTGTGCTGCTCTATCCTGTGATATCCTGTGATATTCTGCTCTGTCCTACAATAATCTGTGCTGTTCTGTGCTGTCCTGCTCTATCCTGTGCTGTGCTGCTCTATCCTGTGCTGTCCTGTGCTGCTCTATCCTGCTCTATCCTGTGCTATCCTGCTCTATCCTACAATAATCTGTGCTGTTCTGTGCTGTCCTGCTCTATCCTGTGCTGTGCTGCTCTGTCCTGTGCTGCTCTATCCTGTGCTATCCTGCTCTATCCTGTACTGTCCTGCTCTATCCTTCTCTATCCCATGCTGTCCTGTGCTGTGCTGCTCTGTCCTGTTCTCTTCTTTGCTATCCTGCTCTATCCTGCACTAACCTGTGCTGATCTGCACCATCCTGCACTGTGCTGTCCCGTGCTGTCCTGCTCTATCCTGCACTATCCTGTGCTATCCTGCTCTATCCTACAATAACCTGTGCTGTTCTGTGCTGTCCTGCTCTGTCCTGTGCTGTTCTGCACCATCCTGCCCTGTCCTGCCCTGTGCTATCCTGCACTGTCCCCTGCTGTCCCACCACACACCCTCGTCCCACAGAAGGCACCGTGTGGCCCCGAGGGCCACAGGACAGCCTGCGCTGGTGGAGGCAGAGGCAGAGGCAGGTGCTGGCAGCTGCACCACGGGCAGGCAGCCGTGGGACGCTTTGAGCTCCCAGGTCTTTGTTAAGGCTGCGTGCTAACAATAGTTCTCTTTCCCTCTGGGCTGGGTGGAACATACCTCTCATTTACACAGATCCTGTAAGAGATTGCTTTGATTGGCCTTCCCGATGGAATAAATATTCCGCAAGCAGTTTGGGGATGCGTTTTATAAAGCGCTGCAAGTGTTTGCACTGAATGGTTGTGAAGTTTCCCATGGCCGCAGTGTGTGTACGAGGGAAATAACACGAATTTGCAACACACAAATCAGGATTTGTTCAAACCCCGGGCCTGGGTGTCACGCTTTGCTGCTTGGAGTGTAGGAGTTTGCCTTGTGATCTTTGATGCCACGCAGGATCTGTAACCCAGCCTGCAGTTTGCATAGGGTGAGCAGATAGCTTTGTGAAGACCATGGGAGCAGCAGCCTCACGGCGCTGCGTTCACGTGCTGGTGATACTGCGGCCGCCTTGCAGGAAGCTCGGTGAGATTCCTGAACGTGATGAAGTTGTCATTAAGCAGAAATCCGGAAAGCACGCAAATACCAAGATGCTCACACAGGTTCTTGGTGCCACAAGTGCACCCTTGCAGCATGAATATGTATTTTCTTTTTCGGTATTTGTGTAAAAGCTGCTGCACAGAAACGTGGAACCTGGCATGACTGCATGCCAGGGAATTCCACATTGGGGCTTTTGGTAGCTTTTTATCTGGTACAGACTGGCACGTGCAGGTGCCCTATTGCATCTTCCAAGCAGAGCATCATGGAGATGGGGCACGTTGCTCTGACAGGCACTGTGTCAGAGCAGGGCCACTTCTCCAGAAGTGACTAGAGGTGGAAAAAGTAGGAGAACAGGGCAAGCAATATGAGACATCCCTCAGTGTTCTCCTAGAAACCATCCTCAGGTTGGGGATGTCCATAAAGGGCTAGGAGACCACTTTGAAGGCATTTCAATTCTTGTCTCGAGTACTGAAGCATTCCTGGCAGCTGCTCAGGTGATCACCAGTCATCACCGGAATTCCAGAGTTAATTTCAGGGGTATGTGATCGGGCTCAAACTACCCAATATTTGGGTCTGAGCGACACAGGTGGCTTCCGGTGAGCTCACCTGGAGCGGAGGCGCTCCTCATTTGGTGGGGCTGGGCCTCCGAGGCATCACGGAGCACTTTGGGGTGCATAATGGGCTTTCCGGCTCATGTAGATTTAAGCAACGTGATTAACATCCGCTTAGATAATCGCTGCAACGAGATGAATAGTCAAAGACCAGCGGGTGCTGTCTAGAACACGGGTTCTCCTCAAAGAACAGAGAATTTGTTTTCTCTGAGTTCTTTAATCATTGAGATACAGCCTGTCAATCAACAGCAGTCTAGGTTTTCTTTACCTAAAGCTTGATTTTTAAAGTTGTGTGACACTTAAACGTGCCTCAGCTGTCCCAGTTCCGAGGCAGGGCCTTGCAGTCGGTAGCAGCTGAACGCTCGGCCCTTGGCTTTGCCAGCGGTGCAGTGGCTGCCCGGCGCTGCAGCTCAGCTCCAGACACCCCTTTAGAGCAAACCCAGCTTCTGCTCCAGGGTGAATCAACACAAAGTGTTAGTATCTGTTATAAATTCAGGTAAAGCTCAAATAAATGTCTTGCTATGGATCGAGGTAGTTTAGCAAGTAGACTTGACAGGAAGGATGGATCCCAACTGGATGTCGTGTGAGCACAGAAAACCAGCCCGCTGTTACTGGGAAAGGTGGATGGGTAACCTCGGTGCTTGCCAAGAAACCTAGAACTCTTATTGTCCAAAACTTTCTCACAGCTCTCTCTAAAGTTGTATTTCTTTCTTGCTTTCACAACAGGGCTATGAATACAGCCGGAGTGGAAACCCTACCCGGAACTGCCTGGAGAAGGCCGTGGCTGCGCTGGATGGAGCTAAATACTGTAAGTAGTTAACAGGTTCCTGAGGGAAATCGTGTACCTCTTGATGGTGGCTACAGGAGACGTATCTTGGGGAGACAAGGACACTGAGTCGTCACCAGCTGTACTTCAACAGCAAGGCTTTCACAGCCGGTGTCTGCTGGTAACGTGTGAGAGCTGCTCGGTGCGGTGCCAGGAGCTTGGTGCTTCTTCAGGAGGCCCAGCTCAGTCCCTGCTCCCCATATCGTGACTTCTTGCATCATCGAGTGCCTTAGCTAAACCCAAGCATGGTGTTCCCTGTCCTGAGCTCATCCTCGTGTAGCAGCGCTGAATTCGGTGACATGAGGGTGAGGCAGGCAGCCGCTGCTACCTGCGTTCTTTGTGGGTCACGCCTTGTGTAGAAAAGGCCTGCTGCTTTTATATTGAATCTCCTTAGAGAGCGAGATAGCACCGGGGAGAGTGACGGAACAGGTTTCCTTTAAAAGCAAAGTAAAGAATGCAAAGGCAAGTTTGACAAGGTTGTATCATATTAAAATATGGTCTGTCTGCCACTTTTCTCTGGTTTTAGGTTTAGCCTATGCTTCTGGCTTAGCTGCTACTTTGAATATTACTCACCTTTTAAAGGCAGGAGATACAATTATCTGCATGGATGATGTCTATGGAGGTAAGTAAGGCACTAGTGTGTTTTTGATCTTCATTGTGCAAATGATTAAATGTATCTACTTGCGTTTCTCCTGAACTTTCTGAATTGATCTAACTTTTTTTAAAAGTTTTTTGACTTCATGAGAACACAGAACAGTCCTGTCTGAGTCTGGTGGTAGAAATTCAAACTTTGAAAAAATCTACTGCACAATATGGAGGCTTCAAAAATATAGCTAACTAGGAACGTACGCTATTATGAGGGAAAAATAGCAATATCCTAGCTTTGCACAGATTTGTCTTCTGTCCAACATAGTACAGCTTTCCAGCTTCTGTTATTTCTACTGTTCCTTTCTCAGACTTGATCCTTTACCAACCTGCATTTTGGCTGGACTGTTTAAACAACTCTATTCTGTCATCTTCCCAGAATGCAAAACTTGTGTCTGTCATGGCCATGTCTTCCAAATGCAACAGTGACACTGCAGCCCACTAGTAGGTTGTGATCTTGCATATTTTTTTTGAGCCATTCCTCCAAAAATCTCCCCAGTAACAGAGTGTATCCACCTCTTCCAAAGTCCTTCAAAAGGTTGACGCCACACAAAAGTCTGCAGTAGGGAAGTCTGCCAGGATCCCCTGCAACTGTCGGTGCCCTCAGTGCCCCACTCTTGTGTTTCACAGACCAGTGAAGCTCATCATCTCCTTCATTGCCCTCCAACTATTTCAAAACTTTGATACAAAGAGATCAAATCTGCTGTTTTCAAAGGAAGGTTGGAGAGGCCAGCAACAAGGAGCGTTTTCCCAAGCAATAGCTTGAAAATTTTCTAGCAAGAGTAACCACCTTTCTCACGGCTAGGAGTGACTGCTGTTTGCCAGCCAGTTCTGTGTGCCTGTGCACGTCAAACAGAAACACACACATTTGATTTTACCATCTGAGCTCTGTCATGCCAGAAAGCCCTTCTCCAAAGTACACCTGAAACCAAGCTGAGCGAAGACAGCAGAAACCCCTACTCAGCAGTCTGCGCCGTTCGTTCCAGCCCTCCCACCATGGAACTCAGTAAATCAAAGCAATTTGGTCAAAGCATTTTATCAGTTCCTCACTCCCAAAAGGCCCATGGGTGCAGTTTTCCAGCAAAACCAGTTCACCCGTTCATTAAAGGCCCAGCCTACAGCAGTTTTGTAGTGATGAATTTCATTGTGAAAAGCCTTGTTGGTTAGGATGGCCGTACTGTGCTTGCTAAATCAAGTGAGTCCCCAGTATTCACGTTTGTCAGAAGAACCAAAAAAAAACCTGAGAAGCTCTCAAGGGCCATGGTGGAAAGTATATTGGCTGGGATGTGCTTAAGAGATGCTGAGTTTTGGGATGCGTGAGGAGGAGCTGGAGGAAGTTGACACCTCTGAATTCTAGGCCACTGATGTAATTTTTAGAAGGGCTTCCTTCAGTGTAACCACTCATTTCCAACAAACGTTTTGTGTGGTGGGCTGTTATTAAAAGTACGTAAAACTACTACAAAGCAGCTTTTCTGTGGGTTGTGTTTGTGGAGTTCACAGCCTATGTGAAAATTTCCTGTGCTTGAATAAGCTCCCTACAACACAAGAGAGAAGCCAGTACATAGTTTATTGTAGAAATACAAGTATTTTCTAAAATGAAAATCATTCACACAGTGCTCAGACAGAATCTAACCCTGCATGTCCTATGCCTTTATGGTAAGATGGCAGCTGGCATTCTGCAGAAGTGAATAAATGTTGAATAACCTTGGCAGAAAGACCTAACAAATTAATTTTTAATCCAGGCTGTGTTGCCAGGTGGTCAATATGTTACATATCTAGTGATCAATGAGCATTTTTTTTTTTCTAATAAGCTTTCCAGGGAAAGGCTTCCAAAAGAAAGGAAACAGAAAGGAACAGAAAGGAAGGAATAATCAATTTTTTAAGTTCTTCATTACATGCTAACTTAACAGAATGATAAGCAACACAGTATCCGGAGTCTACCCCTTGATTCTTCCTCTCCCAAATTTTTTATTAAGCTTACTAAAAAGAAGGAAGACCTTGAAAGTACAAGATCGAATAAAGTTGTCATTGTATCCAGGGTCGGTGAAAATTGAAGTAAAAACTGCAAGCGCTTGCTTGTGCATACCAAAGAGCTGGAAGAACAGCACCTAGTGACTGTGAGCGCTTGCTCGGTTGCCAGCAAAAGGATTTCATTTTCTGTTTTGTTTTCTAATAAAAAAAACAAACCAAACCAAAACAAAACAAACAAACAAAAAAAAACAAAAAAAACCCTGAGCAACTGTTCGTTAAAAGTACTTCATAATCAGCGTGATTCCCACTATTCTTTTTCCATGTTTAAAAACACAGCAATCTTTAGAGGCTTCAGAAATAAAATAATACTATCAGCCATTTGTAGCGTATGGCACGAAACCACACACTGCTGATTTTCTGTGGATGCATACAAGATACTGGAGGTCAGTGAAGGAAAGTTAGGGAGATTGTTTCACTTTGTGTCATCTCTCTCCCTTTTCTTTTTTTAAAGGTACAAACAGGTACTTCAGACAAGTAGCCATGAAGATGGGTATAAATGTAGTTTTTGTTGACTGTACAAAATTGAAACAGCTGGAAGCTGCAATTACACCAGAAACCAAGGTAGGGGAGAGAAAAAAAAAAGCTAAGCTTATTTGCTTAATGTTCTTAAACAATTTTATTGGTGCTACTGGTGGATCGGGTGTATGTGGCAACGTTTTGGCAGTGGAGAGGGCACGGGGTGGCCTCTGTGGGAGGAGGCTGGGGCACAGCTGCAGCGGCCCCACCACAGACCAGAGCTGTGGTTAGTGGAATAGCAGTTGTCATAAGAAAATGAATAAGCAATGCTTTGGGATGGTGCTAGTCGCTCCTGTTATGTTTAAAAGCCCTTATGACTTCTAAATTAATTTCTTAAAATAAAGATGTAGTGTTTGTGATGGTGGAACTGGTGATAAGAAAATTATCCTGAGTGATACAGATGGTGATGATAAATGATGAGAAAAGTAACCTGTGTTTATGTGTGCAGAGAGAAGCCTGGATATTCATGCATTGCTAGTTTTTTAGACTGACACCCTTAAAAATACATAAAAGAGAGGAAAGGTTTGCTCTGCACACTGCATTATGCATGTATACACGTAGCAGAGATAGTACCAGCACTGTTGTATCGCTAAACCAATGTTTTGTATTGTTGAATCACTACAGCTTGTTTGGATTGAAACACCCACAAACCCCACGCTGAAGGTCATTGATATTCAGGGCTGTGCCAATGTTGTACATAAGCATAAGGATGTTCTTCTGGTAGTAGACAACACTTTTATGTCTGCATATTTCCAGGTAAGTGCCTTTGTTTATAATTACCGCATTATTTCAGTGTATTCAAAGACGCATTTTTAAAATGGAGCCACTGCCAACAAACTGTGGTTTTGATACATGTGTTGTAAATCACTTGTCCTGCTTCTAAATACAACCAATGCATTGCTCCTCTCTAAATTAGCAAAGATGGCATGCAAAGTATTTTATAGCTAGCTATACACCAGTCTGATACCGACAAAAACAACATAGCTTAGCTTAGAGGTTAAGTAAACAGTTAAGCAATCAAGAAAGTAAGTTAAGCCACTGGGAGAAAGGCTTCTCTGTCATTCAAAAGTCACAGATTTGTTAGATCTAACTGATGCGAATCATAGCAGACCTGTTAAATAGTGTACTGTTTTCTGCCTTTGCTCTTTTTCTACCAGTTATCTTATATGTGCTGTTCATGATCTGTACCATACCACCTGGTATTCCAAAAAGGAAGTGGAGAAAAAAGTTAAAATAAGCAAAATATATTGACTGTGTCTCTGAGATTATTAAAGTTACCTTTTTCTTTAATATTTTGATGAATGTGTGGCTTAAGATTGTAATCTAAGATTGTAACCTCAGACAACTCATTTAAGAAAAGGTTGGATGTGGTATTTAGGGATACGATTTAGTGTGTAATATTACTGGAATGGGGATGGTTGGACCAGATGATCGTGGAGGTCGATCATCTTTTTGATTCTATGATTTATTTTTTTTCTGCTTTTATAACTGGAGTACATGAAGTAAAGGCAATTTTTAAAATTCTAAAACTGTCTTGATAAGAAACTTCAAAGTCTTGTTCATCTTAACATGGGCTAGAAATATCCCTGTGTGTTTCCCTGGAGACCAACCTATTCCCTTATATTTTAGGTCTAAAGAGAAACTTATTTTGGAGCACAAAAGGAAAGGTGTCTGCTTTTGTTAATTTACAGAGAACTCAGTGTCCTTAACAGAGCCTTTTAGAAGGCATTAACGCTTAGCTAGAGCAGCACTCGAGTTTGTCTTGCACATACCAAAGGCTTTCTGATTTTTTCAACCTTTATTTTATTTCTGAAAGATGTGTGTGAAAGAAGAAAATTGAGCATCTGGATATGTGAGCTAGTTAATGTATCTTTTATTGGCCTGCTCCTAGGAGAAAGTGAGTTGTAATAATTAGGCCTAGTAAGCGTAATAGGTAATGTCTTTAAACTCCTCCAGACTCCTGCTGATACACTGTACTAAGAAAATCATAATTTTAGAGTGGTTTGTATAGCAATATTGAATGTAAAAGGCACTGGTGTTTATGCTACCATCCTCTTGGCTGCACGTTGGGAATGCACATTATCCATGTTCCCTGAGTAGACTTACGTGCTTCAGCTGACAGCAGCGTTCTTTTATTCTAAATCTGCTTGCTTTATCACCCTTTAATTTATTAGTACTCTTCAGTCCTTATAATAAGTTTATATTATACCACAAAGTCCTTTACTTAGTGACTAATTTAGAAAGAAGATTGTTCATTACTTCTTGCCCATCATCATCTTGGTTTGTCTCTCCCCTTAAAAAGGCTTCTGTGAGGAAAGCTGAGTGCCTTCGAGAAGAGAGACTTGGCAAACCAACCCCTCTGTGCTCTCTGCAGGTGTTCAGTTGTTCTTTTAATGCAGTATCACCCATACTGATATCCAGAGAACTCTGAAATGTTGTAACTTGTATGGAGGCCTTCCTTTTTTAAGGAAAAATACTTTAAGCATCATTACTTCTCCCTGCCCCAGCTAAGCAATATAACTATTTTTTTTCCTGTGTGAACATGCTGCACTTCATTCTAATTGCTCTATTCCCTCACTAAAGCCAGTGAGAATTAGACCAGTGTTTTTAAATTGTGTTTTATTTATTGTGGGTTCTTTTATTGTGCTTACCATGAATTGAGTGCCTTCCTGTGCTGCTGCTTTCTGTCTCACGTTCTGTCTTGCTTCATTCTCAGTTTTTGTCTTTTGTGTTAGGATTTCTGTGTTTTTCTCTTAGTTTCTCTTTCTAGTGTTACTTTCTGTGTTTGATCACAGTGTTTCTGGATAGCTTGAAATGAACCAGAGGGCAAAAATAAGTTTAATCAGACCTATTATTTTCATATCATTTTAGCGTCCATTGTCCCTGGGGGCTGATATTTGCATGTATTCTGCAACCAAGTACATGAACGGTAGGTACTGGAATTCAACACGACTCAGGCTGGTTATATAAAAGCTGTTCCAGCTACTGTTGAGCCTTTCTGCATTCACCTCTTGAACCTCTTCCATGTGTGATGGAAGCTTTTAAACTCCTTTTGCTACTGATAAATCTGCACATAGCTATTGCCAACTTGCTGCTAATGGCACCGGCGAGTGATGTTGTGCAAACACGGTTTGCACTGTGATCATGCCCAGATGGTTGGCCTTAATGAGGAGAACAAATCCGCAAGATGAGGTTGTGTTTTTCAAACTCTGGCTCCCCCCAAGTTCAGCTGGTCTTACAGAGCTATCTAGGGCAAGAAAAAGCCAAAAGTGGGGTTTGGAAATGCGCCATGTTCATACAGCTGTAAAACCAAATGCAAGGCTTTGTACAAGGTAGCTGCCGGAAATTATATCAAAGTTCAAGGGAGTTTATATGGCAGTGCTGGAGCCTGTTCAAAAGCACGTTCACTTCCCAGACAATCCAGGCTAAGAGGTAGCTCGGCTGCGGTGGCTGCGCTGTAACCACACGTCCGCTTGTGGCGCAGATAAAAGTGGAAGAGTTCTGGCTGGGGTTTGCTCTCGTTAAACAGCAGGCGGCTGCTGCTGCCCCACAGGAGCTCAGCGATGTCTGTACAAAGTCCTGCTTTCTGGCAGCTAGCTGCAGCGGGTTTGGTAGGCACCTGGGGGCATAAGGGCAGCGTGCAGCAAAGCACACCGCCAAGGCGAGCCTCAGAAAAAACAAATCTGCCTATGATTCATGTGAGGGTGCAACTGTGGTAATGGACAGACAGCTGTGGTAATGAGAAGGAATCAAGGGCCTTGCCAAAATGGGGCTCTTTTAGCACCGAGGCTGAGAAAAAGAGGGGGTTTGTGACAGAACCCTGGAGCAGATAACTTTGTTCTTACGTTCTCCTTGCATTTTTAGGGCACAGCGATGTTGTAATGGGGCTTGTTTCAGTGAACTGTGACGACCTCTACGAAAGGCTCAAATTCTTACAAAACTGTAAGTAGCCAATATAGAAAATACCTTAAAATCTATGTAATTGAATATACCAGCTCACAGAAGGAAGCATGGTGCATACACGCAAGTACATGCTCTGTGTGTCACACAGCAGGGCAGGAGATGTGGCACACACAGAAAGCAGCAGGTGCAGGGCAGCTCACATTTCTCCCACGAACAGCACCTGTGGTTACGTGTCTTGTTCTTCTGTGGAAGAAATTTAGGAAATTAGGATGGCATTTCGTTTTACTGAAAAATAAACCCCTCTGTTTTTCATGTGTAACTTTGTGTTTCAATTTCTGCAGCTCTTGGAGCTGTCCCGTCTCCTTTTGACTGTTACCTGTGCAACCGTGGTTTGAAGACACTGAAGATCCGGATGAATCAACATTTCCACAATGCCCTAGCTGTTGCTCGGTTTCTTGAGTCAGATTCCCGGGTGGAGAAAGTCATTTTCCCTGGTAGGTTGGCAAGGCTTCAGAGCGGATGGCGTCCTGGCGTGGGGCTGGCCGTGGGTACTGCAATAGTACGTGTCGCTTGCACACTCCTCACGTCTGATGACTCTCAGTTAGGTGTCTGCCTTGGCAGTGGCCCTTGCATTCCTTTCCAGCTGAAGGATGTTTTTACGTAGTTCGGGGTGAGCTGCTTTACTCTTTGAAGTGATGTGAAATAACTTACAGCAATTCCTACAAATTTCAGGATTGCCTTCACACCCTCAGCATGAGCTGGTCAAGCGGCAGTGCACTGGCTGTCCTGGGATGATAACCTTTTACATTAAAGGAAATCTTGAACACGCTACTGCCTTTCTCAACAATTTAAAGGTAAATGACAGTAAATATACTCTGCCCTAAAGGGAATTGAATCTGTCTCTCTGCGATGATGGAAGCAAGTGGGGCAGGGAGCCTTTTTTGTTGGGGCAGGGAGTCTTCCTCTGTACTTTTAAAGCTCCTAATTTCTTTTGGGTGTAACCATCTCTAAATAATAGATTATGCATAAATGCAACACTAATGAGAGGGAAGAAAAGGGTGCTTCAGCTCATTTGAGGTGTCTGTTTACACGGAATGATGTAGCATTTCCAGGTTAGCCCAGGCATTGCTCCTCACAAAGAGCTGACATACCAGCCTTTTGCAATTACCTCTAGTATTTGAAAGCAGAGAAGCTGTGGCTGGTGTAATACTGCTGTAATATTTCAAAGTACTTGTCAAGAGAAAAAGCCATTGAGAAATGACATGGATCGTGAAGCAAAGAGGGAGTTCCTCAATTTGGAAAATAGTTGTTTATTTTACCTGAACCATAGGAATTTTTCTTTTGTCTTTGTAATACACTAGTTCTGCCTGTATGCTTTCATGTGTTTCCTACTCTGTGTCTCTGGTTAGTGTGCCTCCCGCTCTTGCACTTTTTTTGTTTTGCTCCTGGAAAAACAAATCAGTAATAATTGACAAGATGAAATGGAACTTCTCTCTGCTTTACCAGTTAATATCGTCAGCTGAAAATGGATATACTAAAAATACAATTTTCCCACAAAATATTCTTTTGCCTGAGTGGTCCTGGTGCATGAAATCACCCAGCTTTGGCAACAAGCACCATGAATTACATTGCAGAATAATTCCATGTGATATGGTCACTTCACCCTTTTGACTTCACTAGCCATCAGTTCGTCACTAGGTTGATACAGAAGAGTTGTTGAGGGCAGTAAATGCATTCACAGCAGAGGAATTGTGCGTACATATTTGAGTGCAGTTGACTCTCTAGAGAGCCTTTTTGACATCCGCAAATATATGCCCGTAATTTAAAGATCAATGCTAAAAAATACCACTTAACTAACAGCAACCATTTTTCAGAGGTGTCCTTTTAGGCACTGAGAAATTTAAGCTGTTTTTCAAAACACTAAACTAGCCTTCAGACCCAGGGAAGAACGAGTGGAAAAATCAGTGCAGTCTTGTGGGAAGAATCTTAATTTCCAGCCCCCAACCCCTCCCCACCCAAACAATTTGGCAGCTCTGAAAAGCAGAGGTGTCACCTGTGAATATGGGTGAGCGGTGCTGGTGCTGGAAAAAGGGTATGGAAGGATAGGTTATAATCGCTTAAACCTTAATTGAAAATTTGGGAATCTGAGACTTTTATTCACTCAGCCTGCTCCATCCTGCCTCTGACCAGAATGAGAGCTCTGGAGGTGTCCAGGCAGCCTCTGCACCCTAATGTTTATTTTCCTTTCTGCTCTTCCTGTGTTGCTGACTGTGCTGTGTGATATAGGAACTAATTCTAAGTTGTATTTGCTCAGCATGGGCACGTTTTAATTTTAGTTTTGCATTAGCATCTCTTTAGAGCCATTTTAGGCATACTTTATTGTGAATCTTAATAACTCCTAACTGCTAAATGTATACTTCTTTTCCCCTTATTATAATTGACACCTTTTAAAATACAAAAGTTACTGTAGAAGAAGAAATAGAAAAAAATCACTAGTACTAAAAACGGAACTTCCTTGTTCTTTCACTGTCTCTTTCTAAGTATTTGTAACCTTACACTTTTTATGTTAACATCTGTTTACTGTTTTCCTGCAGGTTTTTGCACTGGCTGAGAGTCTGGGAGGATATGAGAGCCTAGCAGAGCATCCGTAAGTCATTCTTCATCCTAACAGTCTGAGAGAAGCTTCAGAGTAACAAAAGAGTTCCTGGTCTATTTTTATGGGAGTTCTAAAATTTTTTAGGGTACTAAGCTAAGATAGTTTGCATATAGTTGAGATACAAGAATACTGTGTTGTACAACACAAAAGCCAGTGTCTACTGCAGAAACGTCTGTGGCTTTTGTGAAAATCAGTTTTGTGCTAGAGCAGTAGAAAGACCTCCTCAGGAGTACAAGAGAGGAGCTCTTTGTTTTCACCTTGGTGAAGGAGTCAGAGTGGTGTGAGGTGAACGTGCAGACCTGTGGTTGCAGAGAAGTCTGCACTGCTGCAGGCACTGTGGGCAAGGGCTGGGTGGTTCCCCTGCTCCCTGCCCACAGCCTGGGAATTGGCTGTAGTCACCCATCTGCCAAGGCGGGCGTCAGATGGGTGCAATTCTTCCCTGCTGTGGGCCTCTTCCAAAATCACTTGTTCAAAAATCTCAACAGCAAACACAACCAGCAATAGGGGAGGAAAAAGTGCATGTAGTTTAAGTAACATGTGTACCTCTGTCCTGTCAAAGCCAAACTGCTCTGCGCTGCCTTTACAGCATCTGTAGTGAAATGTGGCTGTGTGGCACCAGCTTCTCAGAGCTATGTTTATTCATTTGCAGTCTCCGTACACACACACACAAATGGCACTACCCAGTTACAGTAAACAGGCTGTTCCAAACCTGCTGCGGAGAGGTAAGAAGGACGCAGTGCTTTAGTAGAAGAGGAGCAGCCCCTGGAAGCTGCAGCATCTGCAAGGGCGCAAAGATGGCCTGAGCTGTTCTGCTCGTCTCTGTCTTCTTGGCTAACTCTCTTGGCTATATCTAGACCTGCGTTTTAAACAAATATCAAGGCAGGTTCAGCAACGGTCACTTTTCCATTTCCTCAGAATTGCTTTATGGTGCCACTGGCTGCGTCCGGAATTACCGGATAGCTCTTGGATCCGTGGAACAAATTGTTCCATAAGCACTGTAAATTTTAGCAAGGCTTTTACACTATTTTCAGCAGTACTACTGCTAATACTTTCCACACTTCCTCGGTTTTGCTGGGAGACTGAGCTGCAATTTATGATTACGGTCACAATTCCAAGTAATCAGTGTGGTTTTGAATAAGTAGAATTGAGTGGATTTGATCCCGCTTGTGCGGGCAGAGCCCTGCCGTTCTGGCAGCTTACACAAGAGGGCATATTCGGTATGCGGCTCTGAACGGTGTCTGTCTTCACGTCAAGCAGACCGTGGGGATTTTAGTAATACTTGGTTGCTGCTGTCTAGGTTAAAAGGCTAAAAATAGGATTTTTATATAATTAGATTATTTTACTGAAATCCAATTTGCTTGTCAAAAAATACAAGGAAAGTTATGACTAAACATATTCTAAATCGTTTCAGTTTCTCATTTTACAATAATAGCAAATCTTTAAATACTGAAGGAAGTGCCAAGTGGTGGATGTCAGTGACTGAGCACACGGGAAAAAGAGCTTCTTAGCTATTTCCATATATCCTCCATAGCTGGGGAAAATAAACTCTTCATCTTAAATGGTGTAGTTTGATGAGTGATCTTAGAAACCAGAAGTTAAAAACAAGTAACGGGATTTTATATGGGATGCTGTATGCTATAGATCTTTCTCCAAACCATTAAAATATAGCTTTTAAATACTCCGTACCAGAAAATTTAAAATATATCTGGAAGGAAGAGAGAGATGATTTTTTTTTCCCTACTTCCGTTCCAGATTCTTAAATATCCACTTCGTACTTATCATTTGTAGTTTGGGTATACTGTGCTGGCTGGAAGATAAAAGCCACTGACTTCCTTGCAGTTGACATAATTTGCATAATTTGATGATAAGATCCCTTTCAATCTGTGGCTCTCCAGCAGGTTGTACATAAAAGGTATAAAGTTTTAATGGAATTACAGGGAATGCTGGCAGGTAACCAATTTGATTGATCTTTGCCAATAAAAATAAAATGTCTTAGAAAAAATGCTGCTTTTAATTCTTTTTCCAGAGCCATCATGACTCACGCGTCAGTGCCTAAGGAAGATAGAGATGCTCTTGGAATCAGTGATACATTAATTCGTCTGTCCATTGGTTTGGAAGATGAAGAAGATTTACTGGAAGACCTAGATCAAGCTCTGAAAGCTGCAGTAAGTTGGGCATTGACTTAGTGCCATCACTCTAAAAATAATTTCCTCTCTAATCCTCTCCCTTCCTCACTAATGACACGTGAGCTCTTTCATCATTTATGCTGAATCTCAGGAATAAGTTAATGAACAAATGCAGCAACTGTTCTCTTGGTATACCTTGCCTCACTTAACTTTCAAATTACTTTTAAATAGTAAAAAAAATACAGATTGCATGTGTGTTTTTAAAGCTTTCATCATTAGCATTCCCTTTGCAGCAAGGTTTGTGATCCTTGTCAGTCACGACTGAATGTGATGTGGATGTGATGTGATGTTCATGTGGATTCCTGCTGCAAATGGGATATCCCTGGAGCCCGAGTGATGGGGATAGCTGCTAAAGTCAGCCTGAATGGAGACTTGTGTAGACATCAAATTGCTCAATAGGAGTGTTTGCACTACCAGTTTTTCACGTCAAATTTTTTGAGAGCATTGAAATACATCGAGCAGCTTCAAAAGAGCCTCCATCAGACTCCAATATTTGAGTAACATTTTTTTTTTCTTTACAATTTCTACTCAAGTACTACTTCTACTCCTCTATCCAAAGTTCTGTATTTCACACAGTAGATGAAACTGTTCCTTACATGTGGTAATTCATGTGATGCCATATCATGTCTTCTCAAGACAGAACCTCCTAAAATATGTGAGGTGTATGTGTGCTGGTAGAGGAGCACACTGACACACATATGTCCAAGGGAGAAACTAATGAAACGTTTCTTGACTTTTGGTCCTACACAGATTTTTGCTGTGCTTGAGATGGGCTAATATGGTGACTAAAGGATTAATGTTTCTTTGCAAAAAAATAAATAATTTACATCATTCTTTTTCAATGGAATGAACTAGACATAACTGAAAAACAAGGGATGAGCACCTGACTTTAAACCAGTCTGATGGTTGGTTCCCTTTTGGAAACTGCCAAACTGCAGACTTGAAGTTTGATGCACCAGTATTTCAGTGCAGAATATGCTTTGTTGTACTGTACTTTGTATTTGTCACGCTGCAGCTTATCAAAGGCCTTGCCAATGTCTTTGGTTCTGCAGTAGCAGATAAATTGTTAGGCGGGTTTCCCGGATGATCCTCGGAAGCAGGCCACATCATCTGCAAGGTCCTTTCCTTTCCCCAGAAGGAGGCCCCTGACTGTCTGGCATGCAGGAGAGCTCCCCTTGATGTGAAGTCTCATGACAGCTTTAGATCTGAATGTGTGACCAAGACATGTGAACCAGATGCCCTTGAGCTTACCCAGGCACTCTACCTTAATCTCTAATTTTGCCTGTTCTCCAGAGCTTCAATGGAAGGCTAAAATCCTTCCAGCCTTCATAAGCTTAATTATGTGCTGGGAAGAGGAAGGGGAATTTCCTCCTGATCCCGGCAGACAAGAAACAGAGCCCAGAGGTATGGGATGGCTGCAGGCAGTGTGTCAGCCAGCCCTTCCAAATGCTGCTGGAGATCTCAGGACATCCATTACTCGAGGATGTGCACTAGATCTTTGATTCTAGATACAAGCTTAGTTTTTGTTCTCAGAACTGCCAACTACTGTCACATAATTCCACCCAGAAAATTTATTATTCTCTCAATATTTATCAACTTTTAGATTCCTCTCCCAAGTATTCTGTGTACCTGACACAGAGGTTTACTCCTGGAAAGTCAAAACCTTTGATTTACAAGATCAGAATAGACTCCTAACCTGTTTGTATCCACTTGATCACGCATTGTTCCCACCCAGGCAAACACAGGACATGTTGCTGCCATGCTGTGAGAAAGTTTCACTGGGGCAGCACGCACTGTGCCCTGGCAAGTGTTCTCCTCCCTCCTGAGATCAGCAAGGGATTGATGAGAATGAGAGGCCCCAGGCAAACCAAGGAGTGCAGCAAAGCCCATTAAGAGAGGCCTCAACAATATTGGAATGAAGTTTAATTCAAAAACAGACTAAAACAGCATGAGCTTCCTTCTTCCCTTCTCCCAGCTTGTGCTTTCTCCCTGTTGGAGCACTGTAGTTCTTGTTGGTTTGTTGGTTTGTTTGCTTCTACTGGCAGTTCTGTGGATTTGGTGACTCCTCAGCAGTCCTTGCGATGCAGAGGACAGAGTTTAGTCTTTAGTGGACTTTGACTCAACTCTAAGTCAACGGCCAAAGTAGAACTGGGTTCAGCACTTATTTTCCTCTGCCACCTTGGTTGGCAGGTACACAAAAAAAGATTTAGAAAAATAAAGGTTTTTGAAGTATAGAATTTTGTCTCTGTATGAGAGAACATGAAGGTATTGGTGAGTAAAATACAAATTTGAGTCTTGCACCGATTTTAACAGATGTGTAGTAGTTTGGTGTACTGTACAGTCAGGAAATTATTACTTTTCTCTAATTGGTGATAGGGAAAGTCAACAAAAATTAGCATCAGTAACTACATGTGTTTTTATATGCCAGTACAGACCATGAAGACAATATCATGCTAAACCGTATTCTATTTATGGAAAATGAAAGAAAGGTGCATGGTCAAAATAGGTGTACAGCCTAATTATATTTTTCCTTCTTATTGCAGTTCCCAGACCATAATGCTTTGAAGTGACAACTGAAACCTGAAGTTGGACGTTAGAAATCGAAACATCTAAAGAAGATGACACGGAAAGCCAAATTGCTAACAATTTTTCTTTGATTTGCCTTTGAGAATTGAAATCTGTTCAATCAAACTCTGGATGCCTAGGGAGTTCTCACTTTGTACCTTGTGTCTGGCTGTACGTTGCTGTGCACCATGGCACGTAGCCTGTGGTCTCCTGTGTGTCTGTTTCTGCTGTATTGTAATCCTCTGTCTTTGGAATTTATGGGGTCAGTAACGCGTGTTTGAGAGCAGCCGTGATACACACTCAGGAATATTATCTTGGTTCTCTCCGGGAAGATGAATGTTGCTCATTTGTCTTGCTAATGCTGCAAGGGTATTAGGTCAGTAGGGTTTGTTTCTGTTACTGCTCTTCAGGATGCAAAATTATTTGTTCTCATCACTTCTAATCCAACGGTCCAACTTGAATTATGTTGATAAAATTTAGATTTTTAAAAATCAAGTATTGAAATGTGTAGTACTTTTTCACCCCGTGATATTGTATGGAGTATTGAAACTAAATCCAATACCTGGTAAACAATGGTAGCTTTTTAAAGGTGATTCTCTGACTCAAAAAAAAATAATAAAATCATGTAATGCTAATTGTACTAATGATTTGGTTTATAGTTAGAATTGGGATAGTTTTGATTAAAATACGCTTTTGATTTCCCTGATGTATTACTTGTTTTGACAGTTGAGTATGCTACTTGCATTCAGAATCGGTTGATAAAATAACCCTGGATCTGTTTATATTCTTCTAAGGCAAATGATGTCATTAATATTTTTGCTTTTGCCAAGAAAAAGAAATATAAATTCCAATGTATAACAACTTATCCTGCAGGCTGCAATACTCAGGCAAGCAAGGATTTCTCTTGGACAGGAGACGCTGTCTCACAAAGAGGCGTTTATTCACAGCTGAATGGTTTCCTGCACGGGAGCTGCTGGTGCTTTGAGCTTCGGCAGGTTGAGGGGCCTGTGTGTTGGTCCCTGGGGTCAGGAGGGCAGCGTGGGTACTGATGCTAACACCAGTCAGCTCCGTGGTGTAAGTGAGGAGCAGAGCGTTGGGCGCTGTGCTGGAGGAAGCTGCAGCTGGCCCCAGTGCAGGCACCGAGCCCGGCCCTGCCGTCCTGGACCTGCTGCCAGTTGTGGTCCCTAGGGCAGGCGGACCTGGGGCTCCCACCCCACAGCTGGAACCCACCAGCGGCCTCGGGAAACTGCCTGCTTGGGGTGTGGGGTTCTTTCCCTAAGAGTGGGAACTGATAGGGAATGCTAGCTCGGTGACTTTTCCCTCATCAGCTGATGAAAAGCTGCAAGTCTAGATGAAACCCTTCAATTTGCATCTCGGCCCTAGAAGTGTTTTGCATGATTCATTCTTGGGGAACTTGTCTGTAAGGTATGGGAAACACTGCAGATAGCTTTTCATTGACTTCTACAGGACAAGCATTGTTACCATGCTGTAAGGATTTTATTTTTTTTACTCTAAGCAGCAAATTTGTATTAATTTCTGTGGAAAAACTTTGGCAAGTAATTTTTTGCATACATAATTATGAGTACAGCTTTAGCAATATTGGTTACCCTGGGTACCTAGAAGATCAACCAAGTACAACCATAGGATTATTCACTCTTTGTTTTATTTCCTTCTTTTTGTTTTGGCAAAGATAACAGGGGGACAAAGTGCTCCACTACTTTCATTCTTTTCATAATGCTTCCCACCCTTCATAATTGGATAAAAAGATGAGTGGCTGGCTTGCACAGACATTTTTACTTGTTAAGTGATTATCATATACAGACTGTAAGATTTTTTTAGCTATCTTTTATACATGAAAAAAGTGGGTGTAGAATAGATGATTTCTATGAAAAAAAATATTCAACTCTGGCAAATCAAAATTTCATAATCTAGGACAATGATTAGAGTTTTTGTTTTTGTTTTTGTTTTTTTAAAAAAGGGGGGGTAGGAAAAAAGGAGAAGCGTTGGCATGATTAAGGATTTTCCTTATATTTTATATTGACCACTGTTGCCTGCTGACTCATGGAAGCCCTTGCATTCAACCTGCATTTAACCAAACCATCATGATGATGCTTCTGAAGTGTGAGTCACGCAGCAGGAAAAATAAATTAGCACACCAAGATAGAACCCGGGGTGTTGAGACTGCTTTCTGCATAGATGAGCAGGGAGCTTTTGCTGCTCTAGAAGATGTCGGCTGGGTTCGTGTTAGTTTTTAATTCTTTTCTGCAGCTGTATTGCCTCCTCCTTTCTGAAGGAGCTGTGAGATGCCACAGATGGAGCCTGGCAAAGGGGGTAGGGGGCATGCCAGGTGTGTTTTATGGTTGCGCTGCTTACTTACCCCATTCAGCCTTCACGTTCCTGGTCTGAGGCCAGCTGCCTGTGGGTTCCTTGCCGAGGCTGTTTTTCAGAGGTACCCACGCAGGTCAGGCTGAAGATGCTCTGCAGTTGCTTATGTTCCTCTGTGCCGGGTTTGCACCCTGTGCTGCTCAGACTTCACCGCTTTAAGCTCCAGCTTTCCTTCCTTTTGCATAGTTTTTAAAATGTCAGCAGTCACCTCTTTTAAAAAGAAGCGGATTTAAAGCTGCCCAGCCTTCTTGCCTAGCTCTGCCTCCAAGCTTCGGGGGTGGCCTGAAGCGCTGGGAGCCGAACCGCTGCTGGACGGCACCTCTTTAAATAAAGACTTCTACTTGTAATTAAAGCTAAGACTGCTTTCTGCACCAGGTCAATACTGGAGAACAGAGCACACACAGAACCCTATCAACCTGTCTAGGCACTGAGCTTTTTGAGCAGCAAACAATTACATGTATTGACACTCAAACAGAGCAGTCTCGATTATCTAGAATGATTAAATGGAGATTAGGTCTTGGGAAAACTGAGACGAAGGCCTGCATGCCTGACAAATGTCTTACTTATTTGCATTGCTGAGTACATCATAAAAGCATGTGCAAAATGAATAAAATGCTCTGTGGGGGGCAGGCTGCTGGATGGTGTGAAAACCAGGAGATCTTGAGAATTTTTCAAAAAATTCACAGCTGGTGCTGAGCAGCCTCAAAGCCATCGTGATCGTGCGGTGTGAGCTGCTTCCCATCCCCGTGAAAACCATCTCCTGTTCCGCATTAACCTCTAGCTTCACTGTTCGTGCTTGTGGTTACAGCACTTCTCAGCTTTCTGGCCGGACTCTGTTCCCAGCCAGGAGAGTTTTTGTAGGGTCTTTGCTATCGTTAGGAGCAGTGGATGCAGCAGTGTGAGCGATGAGCTGAGGAGGCAGGTGGGTCTGTGTGCGAGGAGCTGGGGGCAGCGGGAAGGCCACGGAGCTCTGCCCCTTCCCGGCAGCACTGGGCTGGATCCCGGAGCTCCCTGGCCTGCAGCTCGCTGTCTTCCCCTTCCCAGGAGATCAGGAACCAGAAATGTTTCCATCATTCTTCCTCCATGTAATATCCATGACCGACATTTCCAAACTCAGTCACAAAAGTCAAAGTGCGGTTTCACGGCGATGTTGGACATGGCAGCTCCACGTGAGAGCAGTCCCTGGCATTATTATCGGGGCAGGAGCTGTGTGAAAGGGGGACACGAGTCAGAGCAGCAGGAGCAGCTGTCCCCACACTGTCCCCATGCCATTCCTGTGTCACCCCACTGCAGGCATCTTGCATGGCCGGGCTCTGGGTATGGCAGCAGGGCAGTGAAGCTGGTGTTCCCATCTGGTCCGTGCCCAACGATGCCGCCTAATGATCTTAAATGAGATTTAGGGAATTTGTGGTGCCGATCTGTGAGGCCCCATGGCAGTGAGTTCAGCAACACCTGCAATCGTAAAGCATGTGAAGCAGCGCTGCCTTTCTTAACTTTTCTCCTGCTGCTGTTGGCACTTTCAGTCCCTTCCGGCTTATCTTTGTTTTTCGGAAGTGCTTGTCTTCTGGGAAGTTTTAAATGTGGCTGTTGAGTCACCACCCCTGAGAGTCTTTAAAAGACATCCAGATGTAGAGCTTAGAGATATGGTTCAGTGGAGGGCTGGTTAGTGTTAGCTCAGAGGTTGGACTCGGTGATCTTGGAGGTCTCTTCCAACCTAGACGATTCTGTGGTAAAACACCTGAGCAATGAAGACGCCTCCCTTCCCCTGAGGCTCCCCCGGGTTATCAGGCAGACAGGGGCACCCCCAGCCGGCAGTGGGGAAGCCAGGCCACAGAAAGCCTCTGGTAACCGCATGGCTGCTCCACAGCCTGCCACGGGGCACGCGGCCTGGTTCCCATCAAGAGAACATCCAGCGTTAAATAAATAGCCTGTGTGCTTCTGAAGTCTTTGGCAGCTGGCTTCTGCAGATAAGAATTTCCTTTGTACTGTATTTTTGGGGAAATGAGATGAAACTGCCAGCAGCTGGATTCCCGGAGAGGCGTTCACCGGGTCTCCTAACACGTGGAGGCGGCCGGCAGGAGGACAACCTCCCCCCCATTAGGCCTGCCAGGAGCTTGTCTCCTGCTGTGGGGGAGTCAGAGCGAACGGTACAGGAATTTAAGAAGCTGACGATAAATCCAAACCAGGAGGAGGCAATCATTTGAGATCTTCTCTGAACATCCATCCCCCTGGGGCCTTCCTGGTGTCATCCTCCCTGCACCCCCTTTCCTTGGCAGGAGCCCCAGCACCGACCCCCTGACCACCGTGCCTTCAACACGCCTGGAAACCCAATTTCCAATGGCCAGGCAGTGCTGATGTTCTCCTGGCCTTGGTCCATCAATGCCACCAGCTAGCTGTAGTCTTTCCCTAGCTCTCTTGGGACTGCCTCAGTCATAGACAGAAGCCTCAAACACAATAATTTACTTGAACTGGAAAATAAAAAAAAATATTTTTCCCATCTTCCAGTTCTGAGACCACTGAGGTGAGGACCCAGGAAACCATCACGCTATTTCACTATGGAAATTTCTGCAATCGATCTGTCTCAGAATAAGTTATTCCATGTAGTTGTAAATAACACGAAACCCATTGCAAGCAACGGGACTGGGGAAGTGATAAGATAAACGTGATAGACCTGGCGTATGGTAACCAAATGATAAAAAATAAAGAATGTTTCAAAATACCCCCTCCCCCAAAGTAAGGCTATTTAAAAAAAGATTTTGGCATATCTCCTTCTGGACTTCAGTGGGCAAATCCTGACCTGATGTGTATTTCACATATAGCTTCTGAAGTTCAAAGGGTGAGATTCATCCCCTGATTAGATTTCACACATGTGGATACAGATTGCGTTACACTTCAAGGGGAATTTCTTTTTTATGTTGTGTCCAGATCACACTTGTATTAAATAAAGATTGCATTTGCTCCCCAGAAAATCACGGTATAGACCTAGGCCCAGAAATAAGAACAATTAGTGAGCGTCTGGTCAAAGAAAATGAAGGCTGTAAGGTAGCCTAATGCTATTAGGGATAAAGTGAAATTTATGAGGTGTGGCAGCTCTGCATAAATCCATCCCGATGCCTGCAGGCCTGGCCACTGCCACGTGCGTTTGGTTGTGGTTGTTTTATGCAGCTGGTGGCGATGCTCAAAGCAGAATATTGCCGTGCTGTGCCCCGGCACAGCACCTGGGTGACCAGCGAGAGCGGGGCCGGGGTCAGCCCCGCAGCCTGGGGCCACCTCCCCTGCTCGGGGAGCAGGGGCTGCCACAGCCATGCCTCTCCCCTGCCTCTCTGCAGCCCCGAGCTCAGCGCCCAGGCACAGCCATCCCCATGAGCCACGGGTGAAGGGGAAATGCCCACAGAAGTGGGAGCAGGCAGTATTATAAATGGCAGCAAGTCTGGGAGTCCTCAGCTCCCGTGCTCCCTCCAAGCCTCAGATTCCCTGAACTCGGCCTTTTTATTTATTTTTTGGCATTTTTCAGCCGCTGTCACGGTTGCAGCCTTTTGCTGGAGGGCTTTCTTGTTTTCCAGCCGCAGTACAGCCAAGAGCCGCACCACATTAGTCAGAGAAGTTCTTAGAAACCTCCAGCTTTTACTTACAGGAAAGTTGCTGTAGTTGAAATCTGCTATTTGTCATAATGATATAAACTAATATAGAAAATGTCAAGTGAGACAGTGCATACTTTCCATTTCAATGCAGAGGCTCACCCGTTTTGCAGATTTGCCGGCTGACCCCTGGCTGTCACCGGGGACCTTGCACCAGGCGAGCGGTGCTGCTGCCTCGCGCCCTGCTGCTGTAGGTCCGGGGCAGAGCACGGGGCCGGAGATGGCAGCACGGTGTCCTGCATGCTCACCAATTTCGTGGCCTCGAAGGCATTAACGCCAGCAAACCAAACGCAGTTTCACGGTAGTGCTGCTTGCTATCCACTGCAGCCATGCCTTTGGGAAACACTAAAGGGAGTTTGAGACTGGTAAGTGCTTCGTAATTGTTTTGTCTGCTGATGTGTGTGGTAGCTGACTTAAAAATGCATTCTTTGTTCCTCCCTTTTCTCATCTTCCTATAGGGAAATGCTGATCTTCCCATACCCTGCTAAAAAGACGTGTGTCGTATGATGGGGGCAGAGCTGCAGCTCTCACCCCACAGCTGTACCTCGGACAAACCCAGCTCAGCACCACCAAGGTTTCCTCTGATGCCGTCGGTGCTGGGGTGAGTGCACCTCAGTCTCTGTAGGCACAGACGTTGTTTCAGGCCAGTGCGTGGATTTGGAGCCGTGTCTCCATCCCATTGCACAGCCTGTGGGATGCCAGAGCAACGCTCAAGAGAGCAGGGGGAATTCCAGCATTTTTTCATCCATGTTTCAGCCTTATCTCCATAAGGAAGCATAAACTTTTATTTTTGCTCAGTTGCACAACACATTTTTCACCTATTATATCACGTTACTGATTTATTAGACCAAAAGGCCCTGCTCACTGTGCGGATTCCCTCCCCAGACATTTATCTCAATGGGTACGGGCACAGCATCCATCGCTGCTCCAGGTGAGCCCCAGGAAGCAGCACATCAGCACCGCTCACCCCTCTCCGTGCAGCTCCCTGCGGGGCAGCTTCTGGGAGCTCCAACCATCCCGGTGACAGCTTTACGGCTCAGGCTGCCGCCTGAGGGGAGAAGAAGTGGAAAGAAAGGGAAAGATTTGACTAAAGAGAAGATGTTGGAGCCTGACACTGCTCTCTGGAGAGCCTCCAGCGAGCCAGGGATTTAGGTCCTCGTGGTGTGGAAGCAGTTTGCCTTCCCAAAGCTGCTGTGGACCCTGCTAGTCCCCACTTTGTGGGGGCTCAGCCACCGCAGGGCCCCTAGAGACTCTTCCTCCATGCCCGTCCTCCTCTTGCTTCCCTGCTCCAGGGCTGAGCAGTGCCTGCATGTCTCCAGCACAGGTTGCAGAGATGGAAACCAGAAGGTTGGGTTTATTTGCACAATTGAGGAGAGGCTTAAATGGGGTGGCTGCTGGCTGCCTGTGCACCCCAGGGACCCCCGCAGCACCGAGCCCCTCCTGGCTGCATGGGGAACCATCGGCTTCCAGCCCTGCAGGGTACAAGTCATGCCAAACTGCGTGTGTGGCATCCTTGCCCTGCTCTGCTGCCACTTCCAAAAAGAAAAAGATCCCATTAGCAACACCTATTAATTGGGAGTATTTGCTCTACCTAGCAAAGATTTATTTGCCCTTAGAAGTGTGGTCTTTGAGAGAGAGAATATGAATTAATGACCACAGATACTGATATCCTTTAGAAATCACAGAGGATCCTGCAATTATTTCCTCCCATTCTTTTAATTAGGTTGGTCAGTAGGAATTTAGGGTGAATTTCTTGCATGTGGAATGCTGAAAAAGCTGCTCTTAAAAAGCCTGAAAATCATAAATCTACATTAGTGTCTAGAATTAATGAAGAAACTGAAGTGGAGGATGAGAATTTCTCCCGTATCTTGAAAAACAAACTGAGGCCTGAACAGCGTTTTACTCAGACATAGCACCAGGGAGAGCTGGGAGCTGCAGAAGCCCAAGTCAGTGCATCAGAGATGCTGAAAACAAAGTCCTCAGAGGCATGGACCAGGGCTCCTCAGGGCTTGGCCAAGACGCACACCTCAGGGAAAGCTCCTGCCTTGCTGCAGTGCTGCTGCTCCGTCACTCACAACGGCACAGAATTAGTTCCTGAATTACCAAGACTCCTCAATCGGAAATTCTGGATTTTTTTTTTTTCCTGATTTATCATTACTGCAATTATTAAAACTATACAGTATTTGTTTACATGTATTTCTGAAGTATGTAGAAGTACTTGCTGGATCCATAATTTATGACTTTCCAAGGACCACTATGAAATTAAGATTACCGATTCCCTGAGAAATTGGACACCTATGTTTCCTATGTTCTCCTGTAAATCCAAGTCAAGACTGTGAGACTGTGTTTTTCTCTTAGAAGATGTGGTGTGGTTTTGGTAGCAGCAGAGTTTATTTAAGGTACAGCAATATGAAGCTCAGACTGTCGTCCACATTCGAGACCAGTTCCCGTCTGGTTTTCTCAGACGTGTATTTCTGTTAACTTCAAGTAACCGTCTGTGATCAGTTTATTTAGATTTGCAAAATCCTCGCCCCGTAAATCAGAGCACTGCTGGAACCCACTATATATAGCTGAGACAATCATGCTGGCACTGGTAATTTCATCGTGAATTCATCTTTGGCAGAGGAGCTGGAAAGGATCCTGCAGGGTCCCGTATAAGGACTGGGAACATTCCCAGTGCTCCACAGCTCCCCTCCGAGATTTAAAGCCAATCTGCAAAGCCCATTTAATGAGAAGGTGAGGTCAGCTCCAACATCCGATCTCACGCAAGGCCTTTCATCACACAGTTATGGTTTGGGGAGCGTGACCTGTGTGTGCTATTCGCCCATTTCCCTTTCCCATGTGGGCAAAGCCTCTCCTGCCTGGCTGAGGTGTGGATGGGGAGATCTGGTAGCCTTCAAGCAGCCCGCGGACTGCATGCAGGGCTGGCACGGGGCAGCAGGTAAATATATACATTATACATAAATACACAGACGTTTCCTGCTGGCTGGGATGGACACGGCCCTCGGGGCTGTCAGGTTGGTGCCATTGCGGTGTCTGCAGGTGATGTGGCTCTCTCCTTGCTGAGCCTTTGGGTAGGAAACACAATATTTATTTATTTATTCATTAATATTTGCACGTTTGCCAGTATTTTCAAGATGCCCGATGAGTTCTCACTGTGGCACAATTGTTGACATAATGATTACTGCTTGAAGTTGGCTTTGAAAGGCTTCCTACACTTCCCAAGAGGAATACCAGATCTGCAAAGAATGGAGTGAAATTCCAGTTCATTTGGGAATATTTCCCAGGAGAGCATGTCACAAGGCTCTGAGAATGAAGAAAATCTTTATATTTAGATTATGTTAATCATTTGTCTCTCCTCCTCTTTCAAGTTGCCATGAGGACATATGAATGTAAATGGAATTATTTCACTTGGGTACATGGAGAGGAGCAGAAACAGATCTGTTGAAGTCACAAGAAATGTTTTCTGTTCCCAGGCTTCATGTCAGAGCTTGTACGCCTGCTTTTGGGAAGTGATTTCGTCCAGGGAGCAAGCTCACAGCTACGTTCAGCAGCATGTCAAGATGGAGAAATGGGGAGTTTAGATTTAAAATTTAGAATACTTCTGATATCAAGACCAACATGCATCTGAAGTGAGAACTTAGAAAGTGAAATCAGGATGCTTCTGCTGTAGGCAAAATAGAAAGGAGGGTGAACATGAATGAAAACCAAGACAGAGAATAACCTAATGGCAAGCAAAACCAATCAAATATCCTAAATCCTAAAGGTTTCCCCGGATTTCAAGTATTTGGCTCATTGAACATCATTTTGTCTTGTTGCCTTTAGCTGGGACCTGGTCTCCTCGGACTCAGTTCATGCTTCTTGCACGGGCATGTTCTGCGTGGCAGCTGAGCTCTCCTGTAGGTTTGGCTGGGACACCACCTCCTTCCTCACCCACTGCTTCACGAACAGCGGTGGCACAAGAATTAGTGCAAGGTCGTCCCGGCTGGCCCAGGCCCCAGAGCCCGTCTCCCCTCCTAATTCTTCCTGCAGCCTGCCCAGCGCAGCCGTGTCACCGATGGCTCACATGTTGCAACCTCCCATGAAAAATGAAGCAAAAGAGCTTTGTGACTAACTCGGTTAAATCCCTCTCATCCTTTCATCTCTGACATGTGCATTGTGTTATTACTAAAAGATTGTTCTAAGCTGCTGAGCTTCCCTTATGCCAAACAGCAAGGCAGCTTCATCCTTCTTTTAGCATCAGGCGGAGCTGTGCTTGCCCGGCGTGCTTTCCGTCTGCTTAGCACCTCTTGTCCTTGATGTCTCACAGGTTTGCTTCCACATACAGGAGGGAGAAAGTGATTCATCAGTCTCTTTCTGAGGAAAACTGCCTTCCCAAAAGAAATTCATTATTTTGAAAAAGGGTAAAAAAGTTCAATTAGCACACTGAAATCCGTGGACAAAGCCTGCCCTCCTTTTCTCCGTTCCTCCCTGCCTTCCTTCCAGAAACATCTGCACTTGGAGAACTGCTGAAGCCTCCCTCAAGCCTGGTGCTGCCTTTTCCAAAAGGGTCTTCCGAAATGGATTCGGTTCCTGGTAACAAATTTTGCATGAGGGCTTCCACACCAAACACAATTTACTGCAGCTTTAGCTCAAGTGATGTCTTTGCAAGCAACAGCCCCAGTTCCCAATCATCAGCACCATTCCCTCTGTCCCCGTGCTTGTGCCCAGGCAGCAGGAGGACTGGTGTTTCTGGCTGGGTTTGGGAATACCACCAGCAGCAGTGCAGCAAGCACACCCCACGCTGGGTGCTGCCATCCTGCAGTGGCTGCAGGTCCCTGCTGGAGCGGGGTCCCAGCACTGCTCTCGGCCGGCAGCCCGTCCCCCATGCATACCACCTTCAGAGATATTTCAGGTGGGAAAATTCACTGCTAATTCCTAGCGCTGAAACATTTATTATATTGTATACAAAAACTGTGCTGCAATCTACGTTTGGCTTTCTTTTTTATCTTGGAAGCAAATTTCTTGCCAGCTTGATCATTGGACCCAATATAACTAATGAAAAATCCCCCTGAGGCTCAAAGAAACAAATGCTTCCATTTACAGCAAACGATAAATTCAATTTGCTCCATATTAAAGACATTCTTCGAGGCAAAATAAAAGCAAAGCCGGAGCAGGATTTTCAGTGCAGCAGATCACTGCAGTGTGCCTCCTGTCCCCCACCCTGGGGCTCAGGTGTCCGCGCCGTGCCGAGGGAGCTGTGACCGTCCGGTCGGTGTGTGGTGTTTGTCCAGCCGTCTGGCTGTTTCTTATAAAAGGAGTGTCACCCTCGCCATTGGGAACAGTGCCATCTGTTCCGTTATTTTCTAAAGAGTGTTGTTCACATCCATGTATGGATGTGTTTGTGCAGGAGACCAAATAACGAAGCATGGGGACACGCAGGGGAGGGCAGGAGCTGATTTTATCACTTGGTGGCATTGCTGCAGGAGTGGACACAGCCTGTTTCATACAGCCTACTTCATCCCCAGAGAGAAGCGAGTTGTGCTGCCCTGTTCATGAAGGAGCCGGGGGCTGCACCAGGAGCTGCAGAGGTGACGAGGCAGCAGCATCCCACGGGATGCTCAGGCACATGGCTTTTTAGCACCTCCCTGAGCACTGCTCCTCTTTGGCTCAAAACCTCCCTGTTCACTGAGGCCAGGAGCTTCCCTGCATCTCCGTGTGTGTGTTGGTGAGCATGGGGCAGCCCAAAATGCCTGGGCATCCCGGGGCACCAGCCGGCTCGGTGACAATCCTACCAGCACTGTTCGGCGCTCAGGGACTGCACCAGGCCTGCCGCTTCTTTCTGTTCTGAGAACAGCGCTCACACCACCAAACCACAGTGAAGGAGAAGTACCTGTTCAAAGCTGAATGTTCACCAAGCAGATCATGACTTCTTTGTAAAACACATTTTGGGAAGCTCTGCACCACATCCCCACCCCCCGAGCTGTGACAGGGGCCGAGGGCTTCGCATCAGCCACCTGCACTGCATCTCCTCCAGCCCTCTGAGCAGAAACCTGCCCGTGCTAGGGCACAGACAGGCTGGGCCCTGCCAAAACCACGTCTCCTGCTGCTCCCGGCAGCCACAGCATCCCTGCCGGGACACGGGAATGGTCACAGCACAAAGAGAAGTCCTTTCCCTGGCAGTTTTTACTTAAAGCCTCTCACCTTGCTCTGTTTGATGCCCAAATGAGCGAGCGGTGAGCAGAAGTCTATTTTGTTGAATTTCTCACTGCCATTTCAAAACTCGGAGATATTACTTCCAGTCCTTGAGTTTCCTTTGTACTAAATCCCATTTATGTTTTCTTTAAAAGGTTATGCTAACACGAATAAGAAAAAACACCACTCAGTTTGCAAATTTTGCTGCCAGCTCTTAACGACCTGCTAAAAATACTGCAGATGATTCATCTTCTAATCTATCGAAACGGTAGTTATTTGTTCTTGGCAGCTGCCTCGCGTCGGTCGGCACTACCCGAGATGACATGTGCTAGCGGACCGAGGAAGATCATGGTGATTTTTCTTCTCTGTGTGTCAGGGGAATGGAAACGCGTCCTGTAGGCCCAAGTGGGCTTTCCAGGCCTGCGGTCAGACTCTGCGTGCGGCGCCTGCCCCGCGCTGCCTGGAAGGGCTGGGGACGCCTCCGACACGTCTGGATGTGGGTGTCTAATCCTCACAGTGCTGTTTTTAGACAGAAGTATTTAAACAGATGTAGCTTTAGACAGACATATTCTAAACAGTGTGTTTAAGAAGCCCGACAGTGCTCAATACCTCCTAGGCTAGGGGCTGCTAGGTGTCCAAGACAACAAGGGCTGGAGTTACAGCTTCACTGTGACTGACGGTAACTCACCAGTTCTGTCAGAGCTTTCATGCCAAGCCTCCTTCAGACCCACAGCATCCTTTACCTGAAAGGTTTGACGTTGCTACACCTTTCCTGCCCCCTCTGATGCCGTGATGCTCTGTGCAGAACTGTTACAAGCAGTGAGCCCGGGCTCATGCGAGCTGCCCGGGCAGCTTCGCCCTGCTGGGGCCGGCTGCTTCGCACACCCGCAGCTGCCTGCACACATGTGCATGCCAGAGAACTTGTCATGCATCAAGCAAGTGCACGAGCATTTATATTAATATCATGTGGCAAAGGGGCACAAAGGCTTGGTGCTGTGACCAGAGGCAGCGCAGCGCTGTTGGACCACAGCGAGCCAACGCCTGCACGGAGCGGCGCGTGGCGGTTTGCAAACATACGCCAGGCCGAAATTTGTTTGCAAATTACTTTGCAGCTGCCGATTGAAAATAAATAGGCTTCTGAAATCTGCAGCAGTTTGTGAATGTCTCCTTAATGGGGAAAAAAGTCTGTTTCCGCGAGTAACCAATTTACTACTTGTAATCGGATCATGTCTGTTAATGTCAAACCGCCGGGGCCGCGGGGGCTCGGCCAGGAGGGGCTCGGGCGGCGCTTCCAGCGGCGGGGATGAGAAAAAGCCACAGAGCACAAGCCTGTGTCCTGAGCTGTCTCTGTCACAAGCAGTAATTTATTAAAATCAAAGGTAACTGAATAAAAGGCTTTGGGAAATGTAGCGTATGTTCCAAGTGCATGTAACTAGCCGGGCCGGGGGCTCTCACCTGCTCCCGGCAGCAACGCCGTGTTTCAGTGAATGAAAGAAGGCACCGAGCAGGCGAAGCCAAGCCATCCATTCGGAGCTCTGTTTATTTAAAGTGTGCTTTTTATCACCGCGGTGAGGAAGGATAAAGTGTCTGTGTTTGACTGCGCAAGAAAAATATTTATGCAGCTGCAGAACTTCCCCAGGTCGCTGCAGGCGGCTCGGGGCTTCCTGCGGGCTGCAGCCGCTCCTTGCCTGGAGCCACCCAGCCCGCATGCCCCTCTTGGCTGTTCCCAAAATGTGCACTGCAAACAGCAGAAATATAAAGATCCTTGCATCCAGGTAAAAGGTGTGAGCGTCTGCTTATTTTGAAGCTGTGGTCAAGTTTCTGAGGGAAAATGATGTTGGCAGGGTCACCAAAACACAAGCCACACACGCAGCAACAGCAGCAAGCGCTGGGTTGCTGAGGCTCAAATTTCCTGCCCTGAAAAACAAGTAAAAAGGTGAAAGGTAACAACTGCTCCAGGACACAGCGGACACCAGGGACACGTTTCAACAGATGGTGACCACAGGAGCATTGAGTGGGTTAGCCCTGGGAAAGATGCTGCTGGCACCAGAGCTGCAGCTACATCTCCACTTCAGAGTTCAGGCTCTAAACTGATGCTGTATTTTGCTTTTTTTTGAATAGAAAATGTGTCTGTTCACACCACAGCCATTCGTGCACCGCCACTCACCTTGCAGCTGGTTTTGAGGCGCTCCTGCAGCCACCTGCACGGCTCTGGGTGATGTTCCTGTTTCTGACTGCTCCTGGGAATGAGCCCTGTGGCTGCCTCCGGCCAGCAGCAGGGCTGGGAAGGCTGAGGGAGAGGCTGGGCCGAGGGGGAGCAGAGGTGAGCCCAGCCTGGGCATGCTCTGCTCGCTGTCCCGGCCCCGTGGCACGCAGCAGTGGCCAGAGCTCTCCCTGCACGTCCCCTGTCCATCCCCATTGCACTGTCACTGCAAGCTCTTCACACGATGTGAGATTATTCTTTTGCTGCTGGTTCCAAAACATCCCATCCCCATCCCATCCCACCCCACCCCACCCCACCCCATCCCATCCCATCCCATCCCATCCCATCCCATCCCATCCCATCCCATCCCATCCCATCCCATCCCATCCCATCCCATCCCATCCCATCCCACCCCACCCCACCACATCATGTCATGTCATGAAAAGTCCTGGCCGCTCAGCCAGGCTGCCAAAATGAACATTTTCCTGAAAGCAGGACTCCAGGGTACATTTAGCTGTGCGTGACTCAGTTACCATCGAATCATAGCATCCCATCATGGTCTGAGTTGGAAGGGACCTTTAAAGATCACCTTGTTCCAGTGCCCCTGTTGTGTTTCACAGTTGTTTTCCAAGACAAGTCCCCCCTTGCTCGGGCAGCCGGACCTCTCACAGCTCGTGGAGCATTTCTGATGTACCCAGAGGGCAGCAGGAAGCCAGGATAGCAAATGGCAGCTTCGCCAGCCCTCCGTTAGGAATAGTTGGTGTGGATTCCTGAACTGGAAGAAAATGCTTCTTCTTTCCAGACTTCATGATGGAAGGCAAGAAGCTAATTCCCAGTACAACTTGCAGAAAATATATTAAATATTGACACTAATTGGATTAGCCTGGCTCAGTGCATTGCTGATATTAATTTTATTAGATTGAATTTAAGAGGAAGTGATGTTTAACTCGATGCCTGTAATAAATGAGGAAGAAGGTAGCAGTGGAGCTTTCCTCCCCCATTAAATATAAACAGATCAGAAAATAAGTAATGTTTGGGGCTCTGAGGGGACGTGCTATTGCAGGAGGGGCTGGTGCAGTCCCCTTGCCCACGATCTGTAGGGGAAACCTGCTGTGGGAGGGGAGGTGGCTGCCACCGGGGTGCTGTCAGCAGCGTGTCCCACAGCCTGGCTTCAAAGTCATAAACCAAAGGCACAGTGGGCTCTTTCATCTTACTGTGATTTATCTGTTTTATGATTTCACAGTGACACCAGTCCCATCTGTTAGCAGAGGTGTGGTATTCATGGATTTTATGAAGCAATTGGAAATTTTCAGATGAAAAACTTGTTCTTCATTCCAGAGGGAAAACTGTCTTTTTGATTATTTTATTTTTAGCTTTTGAGACTAGATTGAGTTCTCTTGTTGGAGTAGAGATACAATAACCATGAGCAGGCAAATAAACGCAGATGACAATAACCGGTGAGGGCATACCTACATCCTGCTCACCATTACCACCTCGTAAAACTGAAGGCAGGGCTTTCCTCCCCCACTGTGCAGATCTGCCACAAAGGGCCACAATTTCTCTTTGCTGTATCTGCTTCATCAGGACGGGACAGCCAGGAACACCGATGCTGCCTGTCCCTGGAGGTGCCCAGCTGCCAGCACTGTGCAGTGCCCCCCGGCAAGGTGCTCCTGGCACGCGCCGCTGGTCACATCGCAGCCGGAGCTTCGCAGCTCTGTGGGGTGCCTGAGCACGAAGGCTGGGCAGAATCTCAAAGCACTGTCACACGCAAAGAAAAGCGAGCAATGAGTGATGTCCATCACCTGCCCGAGCGGTGGTGTCACTGCTGGTGCCACGGCCGTGGCTGGGAAGGCAGCAGGCCCATGGCACCCTCGGTGCTGGAGCACCGGGAGCGAGCGGGGACGGGGAGGGCGGCCATGGCCGTGTGCGGTTTGCGTGATGTGTGGCTGGCCTCGGGAGGGATAATCTGCTTATCACAGCCAGTTGCCATGGCAGCAACATTTTCTTCCAGGGATGGTGACTGCGAGGAGGAATTTCAGCTGTCGGGGGTGCAGAATTGTGCAGCCTGGTCCCAAGCTGCCCACACAGCAGAGCCTGGGGGCCGGAGCGCGGCAGCATTCAGAGCAAGCGGCTGCCCTGGCTCCTCCGTCCTCCTGTCCCCTGAGCCTGCACAAACTAGAGTTATTTTGCTAATGGTGGATGTGGAGAAATCATTTTAGAGTAACTTTGGTTTGTCCAGCATCCTTTGTGGTCAAATATAATGGCATTTTTTGTTGTTGCTCTGTATGTGAGATTTTTTTTGGTGGGCAGCTAACAGTGCGGTTTCTCTTTGTCCGGTTGTTTTTTTTTGCCCTATCAGCCCTTTCTGAATTGCCTTCTGCAGCTACGAAGGGATGTGCCAGGGTGAGGACAGTCACTGCTGGGCCCCATCAGTGCACTGCACTGAGCGCTGCAGCATTCCTTGCTCGCAGGGCAGAGCACGTCACTGAGAAACGCTCACTGAAGAGCTGGGACACTGACATGGCCGGAGAGATCCCCCCTGCACATGGAAATGTGTGCACGTAAATATCCTCGCCTTGCAGCAAATAACCAACGGGTTAATGTGTCACCAGTTCTTTACAGACTTGTTGCCTGGTCCTTACCACCAAAGCCCAGCATTAACTTCTAACAGGCAAGGCTCAGAGCCCGGTCCCTGTCCCACCAAGGACAGGATTTTGCGAGGTCTGTGCTGACATCGGTGGCAGCTCCATTATCCCCCAATATTTCCCGCTATAAAATCCCCCACGCGCTGCACCACGGCGTTAAACCCTTGTGCCAGCATCAGCAATTTCTGCCAGTGTTATCCCCTTCCTTTAACCCCGCAGTGCCCTGCAGGAACCTGCTGGCAGCCGCCGTGCAGCTCAGCACCCCTGCGCCCAGCACCCTTCGCTCCCCGCTGCCCGCGGCACGCAGCATCCTCCCGGCACAGCCCTCCCCTGAAGCTGCACCCCGCGGATCTCCAGTTGTAGCTCCTCAGAGCCTGTTCCCATGGCGGTGTGGGAAATGTAAACTTCTTTTTCCTATTTATGTAAGACGGTCGAGGAAGTTGCTGCTTCGAGTCCCCGTGGTCGAGGCCCATGATTTATAGGCGGTCTCGCATCCGTCACGTCACCAGGTTGTGAGGGACTCGCACAGAGCCAGCTCAGCCTTCTGCAAAGCTGAGCAAAGCACAGCAGCCGCCACCTCCTCCTGTTCAACCTTCCCAGAGCAGGGGGCTGGGGAGCGGAGCCGTGGCAGGGAGCTGTGCCCGTGTCACCATGCCCTGCAGCTCCTGTGACGGCGTCTTAGGCCTACCAGCGTCTGCGGATCTAATTTTAACTCTTCATCTTGTGTAACTCATTTCTGTGTCTTTCTGTGTGTCTCTTTCAGCCAGAGGGAGCAAGCAGCATCTGTTCTCTCATTTTAGAAAAGGTTAAATCTGCCCTAACGTTAGCTGCCCTATAGGCTGAGGCCAGGTTTTCGTTCCCTTTAACGCTGGTTTGACTTCACTTGAATGGACGCTGCTCGAGTGGACTCATGCCAAATTCAGTTCAACTCCTTTCTTAAATCAGCTGGAAATGCAAATCCACTAATAAGCCTGATTTTTTTTTTTCCCTTTCCTCCTGTGACCTAAAGGCGCCCTGAAAGTTCACGAATACACCACCAGCAACTGAGAACTGAACTCCTTGTGTGCTCTTGCCTGAATCCAAAACGCAGCTGGGCTCAGAAGGGGGGTGAGCACTCGGCTTTGTGTACGTGGCCAAAATTGTCCCCATCCCACTGGGGGCAGAGGGGCCCCAGGTGCTGGTGCCGCAGCCCCAGGCTCCGACACAGCGGGCACAGAGGCGTCCCGGTCGGTCTATACACTTCCCAGCAGGGTGCCGTGTTTGTCCTATTCCTCTGCTTTTCAATAAATTCTTCTCCTTTCTCATACCTACTCACATTTTCAATCGATTATTAGAAGTCATAAAAATAGAGCAGGGAGAAGAAGGATGAAATAGGCGGAACAGGGAGGCATTCTTCACATGCACAAAATAATTACCACGGGCTTCAGACAGACTGGATGCTGGCTTTTGTTAATGGGCATCCATATAATCCTAGAGACATTTATAACAGTTCTTAGGCAATAATGCATATTTATTGCCTGCCTGCTTGTCCTCATGTATTACAGGTCATACGTCTCAGTTACATTCGGCATGGCATGTGCACAGAACCGGGATAAAGCACTGAAGAATTCACTACTTCTGCTGCGGCTTTTGAAGCAGAGCAATTTCTTTAAACACGCCTTTATAGTGCCCATAACTCAAGCTGAAAGGAAGATTAGAGAGTTAGGTTTTTGGGTATCATCCCATCCAGGATGTCCTGGTGCTCCGGGGCCCGGTGGTTACCCTTACAGCACAGGGGCTGGCACACAGGCTTCCCAGGGCTGTGCTTGGAAATGTCCACAGCAAGACCCTGCCAACATCCTCAGCACCTCGGGGAGAGGCACGTGAGGGCTGTACTTAGGAATGGAACGAGAAAACAGAGCTGGAGCAGTGCCGGGATGCACTGATGCTGTTACACTTTAGGGTGGATTTTATGCGCTGTTTTATCTTGCCTGTGTTGCATTCCTGACCACCACCTTCCTTTAGCAGAAAACAATTTCAGCTGCTACAAATTCCTGTAATTTTACACTCTCCAAAGGGCTATTATTCACCTAATTGTCTACATTTATACAGCGTTTAACTCTAACTCGTGCCATTTCCATACTCCGCAAAGCTCCCCCAGGGACCCTGCAGAGCTGCTGCTGAGCTGTGCCTCTGGGATTGGGCAGCCCCGAGCAGCTGCTCCTGCAGCTATCTGTAGGATATCTGCAGTTATCTGGAGTTATTCCACTCTTCCCAGTGGAGAAGCTGCTGCTCTGGCCCCCTGCAGCAGAGGGGAGGTGGCATTTCCTTAGCCCCAGGTGTCAAACCTGAGGTTGCACATCCCAGGCGCGGATGCTGGCTGGTGCCTGGTCTCCTGTCCAGGGGTTTGGGTGCAGATGCAGGAGTCTCACCCCTGGGTGCTGGTGTGGGCTGTGAGCTGCCAGCACACTGCATCCCTCATGCCAGTCCCACGGCCACACTGCAGCGTTTGGGGAAAAGGTGAGCTGCTGCAGAGCCACCGAGCAGCTGCGGCGATGGAGGGTCCACAGCCTGCCCGGGGACTGGCGACTTGAGGGGAACGTCCCCGTAAAGCAATTGCACAGTTACTTTCCTCTTCAAAATGTTTATTTTACCAATGCTGAGCAACTATTGGCACATCTTCAGCTGGATTTGTTTAACAACCTGGCTCAGCCTCCTGCAGCACACCGTGTCCTGCTGCGACCGGCTCGCTGGAGCCAGCCCCACTCCCCCCGGGGATGCAGCAGGAGCGTGCCCAGGGGCAGCGCTCGTTTGCTCCATGGCTCTCCAGCTTCACAAAGCACCAAAGACAAAAAGGCTGTTTGTCTTCTCTGCTTTTTTGTCTTCCAAACGAAATTTTAGCGTTGGGCATCTGGACTCAGTGGTTAAAGATGTAATTTAATAAGCCCCACTTTGGAACGGCGGGGCTGGGAGGCAGCTGGGGCTCTGCAGGCCTGTGGCAGGGCATGAGGGAGAGGTAGCAGGGGCTGGCTGGAGCTGGTGCTGGAGCGTGGGGTGAGCACGAGCCCTCCTGCTGTCAGCTCATCGCTCAGTTTGCTGTGAGAACAGCACAGATACCGTGGATGTGGAGCCCATCCCATGGTGGTGCTGGTGCCAAGCGGAGAGCAAACCACACGGCCATTTGGGCTCTGCAGGCAAGGTTTTCGGGAAATCAGGGCATGTGGCCAAGGCGAAACCTGCCCTCCAGCTGTGATCTGAGCAGTTTCAGCAAAGCCTGTGCTACGGCTGGCCTGGAGCTGTCCTGTGCTGGGTGTGCTGTGATGCCTGCGAGCCTTCCCCTGGCTGCTTACAGGTCTCTGGGCTTCACGCCCTGCTGCTGCTGCTCTGCGGGCACCTGGGCGAACCAACGCACTGCCAGGAGCAGAGGTGTGCATGGGGAAATGTGTGTGTTAATACACAGAAATACACAGAAACTCACTGTTACAAAGGGGGAGAGAGTAACTTCTGTCCTGGAACACGTCTGCACCACCTCTCCTTTACACACATGCATATCCGACATGCAACTGAATGAGGAAAACTGAGCTTGGGGAGTGGCGGCACAGGAGCTGAATGTGTAGCAGTCCTGTAAGTGAGCTTTGTGCCGAGAACTGCTCTTCCCGCTGCTCTTTGAGCAGCTGCACAGAAATAGTTCAGCCTCAGCAGCAGAGTGAGTGAGGATGTGGGACAAGGCATGCCCGTCAGACGTGCCACAGCAGCGAAGCTGGAGCTTTGTACTGGATTTGGCATTAAATAAGAGAGAAACAAACTTATTATGGTTTTAGTCAACGTGCTGTTTTAAACAAATGAGTACTTCCACAGTGCTTAGGGTGTACTCACACGGCACACAGCACAGTGCCTCTTCCTCCCTCTGCCGACCCTGGGGCAGGCAGCCAGACCCCAGCAGCTGGGGCTTCAGGGCCCTGGTTCCTGCCCTGGATTTCATGCTCCACGCTCACATGAGCACTTCTGAAGTGCCTGAAAGCATTTCCCTGAAGCATCGTTCTGCCCAGGACATACAAGGCGAATCCCTTCCCGTAAGGCCAGCCCTAAGCTCTGTTGCACACTGTGGGGTCTGGCCGGTTGTCCCATGCACGGTGACAGATTATCTTGCTGCAAGGGTGCCTTCAACTGAATTTAACTTCTTCCCTGGGACTGGACTTCTTGGGGAAAGCAGAAGTCTGTGTGGTACCTTGAGAAAATGTATAGACAAGCCTGGACAATGCTTTCTTGTGTGCAAGCTGGCTTCACATCAGCTGTAGCCCTGTGCATCAGTGTGTGTACCTGTGACTGCTGTGGGCTGGAAGAGGCAGCAGCACCTCGGTGTGTTAAAGGATGCACAGCCACCTGCCAGAGGGCATGTCCCGGTGGGACAGGATGGGGCTGCTGGGTTTAGCTTTCCCAACGTGTATAAAATAACTGTCTCCAATGAATCCGCCGTTCTTGGTTCCCCAAATCCTCTTCTGACAGTATTTATAGATTCCCTTTAGGGGATCTGGACTCAGACTGGAGGTGGAATGGCTGATTCATTAAAAAAAAAAAAAAAAAATAAGAAATGTTCATAAGGTTTGTTCTCTCGTAAAAGTCAAAGTTGTTTTGAAAATTTGCTGCCGTGAACTGCAAATGCACTGCGAAGTGACATATTAACAAATTCAGTAATTTTTCTTATCTAGAAAAACTTGTGTACACGAACATTTCTTGTCCAAATTGGGTAGTTTTTTTTCTTCTTCTTCTTCTTTGTTTTTTTCTTACTGGTCACTGTAAAGTAAGGAAATTAATCTTCATTCTTCATGCTCTTCCAAAGCCAGAGAGCAGCAGAGGCGCAGGCAGGAGCTCGCTGCGGCTGGGGCCAACTGCATGGGGATGCTGCTGCCCATGGGCACGGGGTGCAGGAGGGGTGGGCGGTGGGCAGTGGGCAGTGAGCCCACCTGGGAACACACGGGGACACCTGCGATAATGGGATGCATACAAAGTATTCTCGTATACGTGTCCTATGCCCATTTGAACCTACCTTTTAACATGACTTCTTTTTTTCTCAAAAGCGTGCTTAAAAAGCTCTGTAAAATAGCACGGATTCACATTAAGCATCAAATGTACACTGGCAATGATGGCCCACATGCTGACAAATACATGGAAATAAACATTGGCTGCTAAAGACAAATGCTTTTATGTATAAAATGCCCTTAAGCGCGTGCAAGTTATCTTTCAGCTATTTACGATTTTTGTGATTTGATAATGAAGACAAAATCACAGCAAAGCAGCAGAACTTGCTTGGCCTGATCTCCTGCCGTTTATATGGCCACAGTGCAGTGCAGCCGGCATGCCTCTCTGGTCAGGCACGGATTGATTTGTCTTTTTTAAACCTCAGAAAAAAATAGCCACAGATGGGTGCAGCAGGCTAATTACAGGCCCCACGTTTACTTCATTATTTTACAGCTCAATATTTCACCAATTAGATTTGCAGCTATCAACTTGCAAACACATCAATGGAAATTTGTCACACTTTGGTCTGTTACCTTAGCCCAGAAAAAAAAGCTGGGAAACAACAAGTGCTGAAGTCAATATTTATCCCATGCGTGACTGAATTTTAAACACCTTAATGGGAATGCTACTAACGAGGAAGTGACTTTGATCCCATGGTGAGCGACGTAGTGCCACCTCCCCCTGCATGGGCTGCAAGCGTTTGGGAGGAGCAGGAGCCCCTCGTTCCCTGTCATGGGGCAGAGATCTGCCAGGAGGGATTTCGTAAGGGGCTGCAGAGAGACGGCCCAAGGCAGGAGAGCAGCCGCCCCATGCCTTGGAGTTGTTCCTTGTGGGGCTCATGGCAGTGGGGTGGGCGAGGGACCCCGCAGCTTGGTGCACAGCACGGGGCGCTGGCCTCTGGTGTCATGGCACAGAGAAGCAGGAGTGCTTCTGGAAGTCTGGCCCTGGCTTTGATTGCTGAAGGGGAACACCATTCTCCCTCAACATTTGTTGCTGTTATTGTTTGTTTGTTTTGAACACTTTCCCCCCCCCTCCTCTATGAAAAATGCAGACACTCAGCTGCCTGGGTGTAACACTTTGCACCCACAGAGCTCACTGTTGCATTGTTGCTGGTCCCACTGTGCCCTGCTTCCAGCCTGTACATAGCACGCATTTACACCAAATGATCAAATTGCATTTAAACATTGTGTCTTTAAAAGAAAAAAAAAAACAACCAACCAACACGTGAAGGGCATGTGTTGAAGGGCAAAAGTAGCCTGGAGCTTTAAACACTTGCATGGCCCTGGCTAGCACGGCCATGTATTTTTAGTTCCAGTGCAGCCCTTGGCTGCCATCGCAGGAAAGGCTGGGGACGGTGAAATATGAAGGTCCCGTCCACTTGTGCAATCTCACGCGTCGCCTCTCGAAGTTTATGGTTATTCTCAACTTGTCTCAATAGGAACAACATTTTGCTCAGATTTATCGTGTGTTTAAACAAGAGCTCACGCTGATAGCGCTTGGAAAAACGCCTTGCACAGATGGCGTTTGATGTTGTTTCAGCAGCATATACCCAGGGCTTAGCCCCACAGCCCCTGTGCGAGGCTTCAGCAGGATGAGACAACGAACGGAGGTTCACCGCCGCCCAGAGGTGTATAAATGCTGCCCGGTGTGCTGGGATGAAGCACCAGGCCCCTATCTGATGCCTGCTGTGCCTGAAACACCCAGGTGAGCTTGGAGCAGCAGCAGCAGCTGGGGCACACTGCATCACCGCTGCGTCTTGCTGCGTCCTTGGAGAGTCAGAGTTGCTTACCAGGGCAACTGAAGTTCCTCCTCCACTTCCAGATAAGGCAAAGCCTTGTCCCAGGGATGAGGAATCTCAGAGACAAGATCAGCAGAAAAATAAGAAATACGGGAATTGGTGACTTCCTTGTTCCATTTGCCACGGTGGTAAGGAAGAGACACCGCGCTCTGCTTCACTTGGGGTGGTGGGACCTGCCACGGCGCTGGGGCTGGAGCGCTCTGACCGGTGTCAGGCTGGCTGCTGACCCCCAGAAAGGATACAATCTGTGGGATGAACTCTGCTCTCAGTTGACCCCCTTGTGCCATACACATTTGCAGGAGCCCCACTTTCCAGCAGCCACTGCTGCTCTGACCCAGCTCCCCCAGGACCGTCCCCATCCCGCACAGTGCTCTCTGTGGAGCGGCAGCACGGTGTGCAGGTGCAGCAGGACAGCCCTTCCCAAAGCATGACCCAGGGGAAACCCCATCTGCAGGCATCAGCTGTGGATGGGGGAATACCCAGAGCTCTGCTCCTTGTGCCCGAGCTGGGCAACCAGAGCGGGGTTTGCAGTGCTAAGTAAACAAGCCAGAAGGACAAACACGGCAGCGATCCCTTTGCTTTCCTCCCTGCCTGGCCTGGGGTGCCCGAGCTCACAAAGCACTGGGGAGACCCATGGAAATGTGGGGCCACACAGTCCATGCAGGTCCTGCGTGTCTCGTGAGCTCTGTGACATGCTCAGGCCACGGCACAGCTGCAGACTGCCGTGTCGAATTTCTGGAAGCTAAGGCTATCATACACTGTATATCTTGGCAGGATACTTAGGAGAACATAACCTGGCTTGGTACCAGTGCAAAAAAACTTGGATTTTTTTTATTTAAACAAATTTCTTTGCTGCTTTCCATCACCAGTATTGTATACAGATCCTGCTGAACCAAATACTGTGCTGCTGTTTTATAACTTGACAAAAACAACCTACTGGTGCTTAAAAGATAGGTTGAATCTCAGCAGAACACAGCTCTGGAATATCTTTAAAACGATTCCCATGTCAACAGAGTTTTCACTTCCCCTCCTCCATCCTGCATCTTGTAAAACTATACGCAATGACCTTCCAACCTGAAAACTCCAAAGAATATCTTAAATTACTGAGTTTAAGTTGGTTCATTCGTTAGAAGTTTGAGGTTAAAAGCTGTATGGGGATGCTTCTGTGGGGCACTGGTGGAATCCAGTACTAACGCAATTATTCACAAAATGGTTTTCAGTCACTAACATTAGGAGAGGTCAGATACGCACCAGCTTGCCACTTCCATGTCACCAAGTGATCTGGAATGACAGCCTTACACTTCAAAACGTGCAGCTTTTTTTTTTCCTCAGTCCCTGAGGAATGTTTGGGTTGCACAGCGCATGTGCTGCACAGCGATCAACTTCTGCTGCAAATGGAGTTTGAGTCAAAGCTATGAGATTGCCTCAGATGAGGTGAAATGGATGTGACAATGTAGCTGCATCAGGTGATGGTGCTTCATTTATTTGTTTGCTTGTTTCTTCATTTTTCTTTGACTTTCCGCCCATCCTCTGCATGATCCAGACTTGAGAGCTACGGATGAGTGGCTGGAAGATGCAGGGCTGCCTTAATCTCCACCAGATGCTGGTCCTGGTGTCTGTGCCCACCATCCCAGCTATGCACGCCACTCCGGGTGTACGTGCTAGCACATTGTGTATCAGTCTCCCAAACTTGTGCTCTGCCCTCGAGTCCCTCCAGCTCTGGTGTCTCTGGGGACGTTCCTGCTCCTGCTTCCCTGGGGTGCTAGGAATGCTCTTTTGCCTGCTTTCTTCTTTCTCTTGGCTTAAAAGAAACACAGAAGTGCATTTCACTTTAACCTCTAATTGAAATCAGTGCCCTGCCAGCACCTGGCTCTAGCATGGGTAAAAGCAAAAAGGTAATTGAAAAAGGTAAATTTTTAACAAAAAGCAAGAATGTCATTTAGAGAAAAGATGGGGTGAAACTGGGAGAGATTTTCTGAACGGAAAATTTTGAGCTACTCCACCGTAATTGGTATTTATGAACTAAAGAGAGAGCACATTTGCTTGTGGATCGGTGGTGTTTGGTGTCATAGCAACTGGGTAACTGCAAAATAATCAATACCCGCGTGTGCCAGTAAACACGTAGACATGTGGGCAACGTGCTTCTGCTTGAACTCTCTTTTTAGGTTTAAGGGCTTTGGTGCAAAGAGAGAAATAAAAGTGCACGAAACCAAATATGCCTAATAACTTTGTGACTCAGTGCGAGTCAGCTGCGTGCCCTGGCAGCCGGGAGGGTTGGCCATGTCCTGGGCAGCATCGGGCTCAGCACCGCTGGGCCGTCGGGAGCCTCGTCCCGCTGTCCTCTGTGCTGCGTGCAGCTCTGGGTGCCACAACATGAGAAGGACGTAAAATAATTAGGCAGTGTCCAAGGAGGGCTATGAAAATGGTGAAAGGTCTGGAGGACAAGATGTATGAGGAGCAGCTGAGGTCCCTGGGTTTGTTCAGCCCAGAGCAGAGCAGACCGAGGGGAGGCCTCATGGCGGCCTGCAGCTCCCTCACAGCGAGCGGAGGGGCAGGCGCTGAGCTCTGCTCTCTGGGGACAGCGACAGGACCCGAGGGGATGGCATGGAGCTGGGACAGGGGAGGGTCAGGCTGGGGGTTAGGGAAAGGGTCTGCATCCAGAGGGGGTCGGGCACTGGGACAGGCTGCCAGGGCTGTGGGCACAGCACCAAGCCTGACGGATTTCAAGGAGTGTTGGGACAATTCTCTCAGACACAGGGTTTAACTCTTGTGCAAGACATCTGGAAATGCAGGTGTGAAGGAGCAGATAAACATAAGAAGCCTCAAGTATAAATAACAGTATTTAGCAGTAGCAATATTTGGATTCTTTATTTTCCCTTGTGCGTTAGGGTCACTCATTAACTTCAAGAGACTCATTGTGATGTTTTATGACCGTGCTGTCAGGTTCTGCACTACAGGGCTAAAGGCAGGCTGAGCTCTGAGCTCTGTGGAAACAGAAACGTATGACTACTTCCTAAGAATTCTTTTAAACATTCACAGAATGGTGTCAAATTCAGTTAGTTGCTTTTGAGATTTAAAAAAAAAAAAGAGTATTAACATTGCTGCACCGCTTCCACTCCCCACAAATGCACTAAGCAGTATCTGTGGGGCCAGGTTTCCATGTGCCATTAAGAGTTGAGGCTGTTAATGACTGCTTTCCTCTTTTATTCAACTGGTTTAACAGCAACACCCAGGCACAAAGCCTGAGATGTCCCCGTCCTGCCCGCTGCCCTGCTCCTCCCCTGGCCACCACCGTATCCCTGCTCCTGCCTGCCCAGGGATGCTGTGCACGTGCAAGGACAGAATGTGCTAAAAACATAAAGTACCTCTCCTAGTTCTTTTAGTAAAAGTATTCAATCCCTTCTCAAGAGAGACTTCTAGAAGTTGCACTTGTTAGAGGCAGAGAGTCTCTAATTCTTTATGAAGAGAGGCTACTGTGTAAGATCAGGGCACTGCAGGGCTTGGTGTTGTTCTGCCAGCACACGGCACGGGCTCGGCCCCACGCCGGGAGGGGAAGGAGGAAGAGGCCGGGTGCCGAAGGCTGGCCTCCAGCAGCACAGAAAGCTGGGAGGAAACCTCTGCTGGGGCAAGGTCCAGGCGACCGCCCTGGTTGTCTGCAGCAGTACCAACGTTGTGGGCTCGCCGCTGGAACAGGTCTGAACAAAAGTGCTTGGCAAGCTGAGGAGTACTGTGTTTGTAGTGTTTCTTAAAAAGGCAGGGTAATCCCGAGGAAACATTCCTCCATTCCTCCTGCCACTGGAGTCCTCCGTCCCATTAATCATCTTGGTGCTTATTTCCGGACCCTTTCATGTCTGTCCCTTTGGAATCCCATGTTAGCAGTCCAGGTCAGGATGTTCCTCGGTCTTTTACACAAGCACTATAAATTTTTAGTATTTTCTACATGTATCTCTAGCATATGGAAATAACTAGCGCCGTGTTAGCTGTCTCTTCAGAAATTCTCACTGAAGCGCCCATGGTGATGCCCAAGTTTCTTCGCACAACAGTCTTGGATTGTCTGGAGCCCCAGGTGGTGTCTGCTGGGACCACCACCACAATGAGCATCGCTGCTGGGTCCACCACTGGAGAGCCCCCTCATCCAGGCGTGCTGGACAACAATGCTCTCCTATGTGTCTTCACAGTCTTTCTGACTGTTTTTGTCTCCAAAAAAACTATGGTTTGCATTGCCACAAGCCTGTGTGGCTCTTATCTCCCTTGGCCCATCAATGTACTTTGAAAACAGAGGGAAGTTCTATTGCAATCTGTGTTTCGTGTGCTGCGGCCCAAGCTGGAACTTGTGGGTTTTGTTTGTCCCGGTCAACTTCCTTCAACAATGTTTTATTCTCAGGAGCTATTTCTCTAATCTTATGGAACTAGCTTAAGATTCACCACCTCTTTACAGTTACTATATGAGGCTGTACCAGGACATTTTTCATAATCCTGCTCTCCAAACCTGGGTACTACGTTCAGTATAGTCCACTATGCTGCTGTAATTCATTCTTCAAGGGCTAATGGGCCAGAAAACAAAACAAAACAACAACAACAACAAAAAAACAAACCTCAAATCCATAAGGGTGGCTTTTGTCCATAGTCCTTTTGTCCATCAGCAAGCATTGCAAGTGCTGTGCTGGTAGTGGATGTGCTTGTTAAGGGACTCTGGCTGTTGGCCACCTTGTTAGAAGTGCTGCTGCTGTTTGCAAGCACACTGTGTTTGTGCCAGGAGCATCACTCACCCAGGATGGAAAAAGGCTGAATTATGAAATGAGCTGCTTGAGCCTAGTTGCTGTACTGCCTAATGTTGCTTCAGAATTGCCTCCACAAATGCAAGGACAGTGTTAGCTCACACGTTCTGTAGCAGCAGGGTTGCCAGACCACCTCATGGTACACAGACCTGCTTTCTGTAGCAGCACTGAGCTGCTGCAAATCTGTTGCTGTTTCTGTGCTCGCTGGTTTCTTAGCAAAAGCCATAGCAAGCGAGTAAAGGAAGAACTGAGCTTTGCCATCATCTTTTGAGATGATTTTTTACATTTCCAGGAGGGATTCAGCTACTGTGAATATATGAAATACATGTCCTCCCCAAATTATAGTACATGCTCCAATGTGGTATGAGTACTGACAGTGTGTCAGTAATCATTATCATTTGTATAAGAAACAATAACAGGACAGAACCTGATAGATGAACCATTCTTGCTCTATTTGATATTTAGACTTTACCTATAACAGTATACATGTACACTTACATACGCATCAGTGAAATATCGGTGTAACAGAGATGCATGCTATTGGCATTAGGACAAATGAACACTTAACTCTTTAATTTTCTCTCTCCTGCAAAAAGTATTGGCTACCAGTACTCTTAAACAGAGACCGGAACGTTCCCCCATTCAAGAAATCCCCCATTCATCCCTTCGCAGAGCAGCACCAGAGGCATGGGTCAGCAACCTAACGAGCTTAGAGAAAGGCAGGAGAGAGACTGGGGAGCAGTGGGTGGGTGGTGCTGCGGGTGGGTGCTGCTGCTGCCAGCCCGAGCCCCCAGCCCCAGCTGCCTCCCCCTCCTTGCCCCGGGCTCCTGCGTGGCGCTGGCTCCCTTGGCCTCAGCGCTGCGTCTCATTGAATGCTTCAGCGCTTCTCGCATATACAAAAGGACGTTCCTTTCTGCACTGCACAGGAAATGAATCAATGTGTTTTGTAAAACACACTTCACTTCAGTTAATATTTACTTTAATGCTATGTTTGAAAGTGAAAATTAAAAAAATAAAATCTTATCTCACTTTGGTGCTTACAACGCGTGTTTAATTTCAGCCTGCGAATGAATAGCAGAAGCAGCTTTAGATGGCTTTCTTTGGAATTACTAACAGCCTTAACTGGGTGGATGGGTAACTCTCTATGTTCTCCTAGGCTGTAGAAATTGCCCTAATGGAATTATTCAGCTTAGCAGTGTTTGAATTTCCCCCAAAATGCATTCAGTTGCTTTGCATACATGCAAGTGTTACGATGCAAAAGCAGACCCCATCAGCCCTCTGCTTGGTTAGCCAGGGTGACAGATGCGTCAGCGCTGCACCCAAGTCACATGTGGGCAGGTGGAGGAGGTGACAGCTGGAAAAGTGCTGGCTGCTGGAGCAGCTTTTTCCTTCCTTTTTGAGGTAGAGTTCATAGCTCCTTCCGATCAGGTAAGTCTCAGGTTGAGCACTGCAGCCCCTTGAGGGGTTTCTGACACAAGGAGAAGGCTCCTGATGGCTTAACATGCGGAGCTGTAGGCAGCAAACACTCCTTCTCAGGTGCTCAGGTATCCCTGAGGTGCAGCCCCTTGGGCTGCCTTGCTCCCTGCGGGGCTGCCCTGCATCGACCCCATCACCAGGAGAGGCTGGGTGCTGAGTTCTGCTTCTCCCTGGGAGATGAGGTGGGCAGCTAGCTCCAGCAGGCTGTCATAGACATCCAGGGAAAAAAAGTCAGGTTGAAAGAAATCTTCAATGTGTGTGACAAATGAACAGGAAAAAATCAACATGAGGGTGAAAACATGTGTGAAGGTTTTCTTCCCAATGGAACGTGCAGCGCTGCAGAGAACGGCCCTCTGTGAGCACGCATCAGACTGGGAGACACCGCCTTTCTCTGCCTTGGAAACCCTGATGTCACTTATGTACTTAAGAGGATGAAATATACTTGGATGTTAAATAACATCAGAAAATGTAATTTATGTATATAGAAAAAGAGCATAATTTAGTGACCGGTGCACAAATAGATCGACTTTGTTGAATATCTTTAGATCATGCCAGGCTTGAAACACAGGGTAGAGTCCAAATAAAACTACTCACTGTGTCCATCCCTTTGCAAGTAAGTCAGGTGAGATGCTGGCAGGCCTCTGCACTCTGACTGAAATCCTGCTGCAGCTATAGGCAGCGACACTGCCCTTTGCTTCCTTCACCTCACTGCCACCTCCATGCAGGTTTTAACGTGCAGGTGCAGTGTGTTGGTGACACAGAGCTCCAGAAGTACACAACCCATCTGCATGCTCACAGTGTTTTACACCCGCCCCTGCATGCCCCTGGCCTCTACAAACTTCCTGGGCTGGGCTTTCCCTGCGGGTTTGCAGGAGGAGGATTTTTTTTCTGCAAGGTGAGCAGCAGAGATGTTTCCAATGAGATAAAAAAATGCTTTGTGCAAAGCTTTCCAGAAAAGGAATAAATCGCTGCTGTTGTACCGAATTTATGGTGATAAGCCAGGCTTCTGAGAAACCCAAGGTGCAACCTCCGCAGCTAGTCCTGTCCCACGCTGTGTCAGCAGTGCCACAGTGAGGAAAGAGGTTTTTGAGAGTACCGTGTGGTCTGTGGTACACCATTTTTGAGGCAGACAATCAGTAATTGCTGTTTAAGTCATATCCTAAAATACAACCAAGAAGGGCAGTACTCTGCAGAGTTGGGGCCTACCCAAACTGTTCCGACACACGGCTGTGGGTGCCCAACCACCATCCGTCCTGCCGCTCTGAGAGGTTCAGGGCCAAAAGGATGTGTGGAAGGGGGTCCTGGGCGCTTCCACCAGGCTGGGGTTCACACCAAGCCTCGCCCCTGCCAAGCTCCTCCATGGCACCAGCATCAGCCTTGATGGTCCCAAGAAATCCTTTGTCTCTTAAGGGACTCCAAAACCTCCTTGAGACTACAGATTTGGGTTCTTCCCTTAGTCTTAGAGCACAAATCATCCTCAAAAGCAGTTGCAAAGCCCAAGTTCAGCAGGTAGCCCACCCTTCTGTACCTCTGCTTTATCCCCCTTGCTCCTGAAGTCCCATAGCCCTCCACGTCTCCCCTCAGTGCCCCCAGGACACCCCGCACAGTGCCTCCGGGCAGACGAGGAGCAGCCTGCTGAACCCCGGCCAGGCTCTCTGCTTCTGCTCAGCCTCTGTTTTGCCACCCAGCGTGGCACAGCACAGGCAGCCGTACGAAGCGGTATGTCAGTGGCAGCCAGGGGAAAGCAAACATCTGTCCCTTCTCATCCAGCAACGCTGGGACTGGTGATATAGGTGTTGGTTTGTGCTCTGAAACAGCAGAAACTGTGTACGTCCCTCAGCAACAAGATGAGCTAGTTCTTCATCATTGTGAAAACTATTGATAAAAGGGAAAAAACAAAAATCAAATCTTGCAAGCACAATCATGAGCTTTCACAGTTGGGGGGAAAAAAGAACAGGGATGGAAACGGGGAGTATTGCTTCCTCAGAACTGCCTCCTGCTCGTGGCCCAGAGACGTGCTCTGTGCTGGGGGAGTCCAGCACACAGCAGAGATGTCCTGCATGGGGCTGGCCTGGTGAGATGGCTGCACACTCGCTGCACCCACTCGGCCATATGGATAACTCACACGTCGGGCCCACCGCTCCCCACCCTCCTGGCACTATTTGATGGACGGTGCCACTTTCTGTTTCCTTCAAGTGCCTACTGGGTTGCTTTTTTTGGCCAGTTACATAGGCTGAGCTGTCACCTACTCAGTGTTTAAACACAGATCTGAAATTTCGGTGCCTATCTGAGCTACACAGAAACTTCCTTCCCTGTTAATGCTTTTGTCATTGATGTATTTTCCTCTCTACCATGAAGCATTGCTTTCTAGGAAGGAGGACACTTTATAACGGGAAAAAAATGGGGAAAAAAAAAGCATCAGGGGGCCAAACCCTGTTGTGTTACAGCTGTTGGGCATGGCCTCTGAGCACAGCAGTATTTCTGGCTGGCATGGCACTGTCTGGCCCTGCGTGCCCACTGCCCAGCTGAGTCCCTGCCCCAGCTCGGCACAGGGGGACACATCCCCCTGCCAGGCACAGGGCTGAGCTCAGCTCGCCTGCTCCTCCTGGCTCCCAAACCCTGGTGCAAACACTTGAGGAGGAGTAAAGCCCTGCCAGTACTTCCCATAGGTCTCACGTGGGGTGGTAATTAATAATCGCCCTTTCTGTTACACAAGCAGCGTTTCACTGAGCCTGCCAGTCTCTGTTGTGAAATGTTTTCAGTACTCCAGCAGAGATCCCTCGGAGGAGCACTGCCAAAGTAACATTGCGTTCCAAAGGAAAAGGATTGCTGACAAACAAATGAAATGTAAAAACAAGCCTTGCCAACGGCCAAGAGTCATCAATGAAAAATGTACAGAGGTTGTTCCTCTAACCGTGTTGTGTCTGCCCTTCCTGACACGTCCTCACCTTCTCCTGTATCACCTGTGCCACCTGAGTGACCAGCAAAATCAGCTTGTAAAGCCTCAGGCAGTGACCGTCAGCACCAAGGAGGCTCCTGGGCCTGGGCCCGATGCCCTGCTGGTGTCACGAGCACAATCTGGGCACTGCCAGCACTGGGCTGGAAGGAGGCAAGTGTCCTGTGGGGACGGCCCAGCTGTGCCTCGCATGTCGCCCCCGTCCTCTGGCTGCCCTTCGCCACCCTGCCCGGGCAGCACCACGCGCCTGTGGCTGCGGCAGGAGGCCCAGAGGTCAGCTTGCACAACAGCCCTCCCGCTTGGGTTAATGGCTTGTGTTTTGTGGGATATCGCTTGCCCCAGTTGTTTAAGGAAAGAGGAGGGCAATGGGACGGCCCAGCATGTCTAAATGTTTGCTTTGTCAGCAAGGAGCAGAGGCCGCGTGATCCCCTCTGAGGTGTTTGGAGCCGAGAAGGCTCCTGGGCTGCTACAGGTGCCAGACACACCAGTGGTCGTCCTCTGGGGTCCTGTGGGGCCGGACTGCGTCCCTGTACCCTGTCACACAGAATCATTAAGGTTGGAAAAGACCTCCAAGGTCATCTGGTCCACCTTGTACCCTGTGCTTCGCTCACACCTCGTGGGGTGACAGCAGAAGGCCGCTGACCCGCCTGCTCACAGAGGAGGCAGCGGCAGTGGACAGACGTGCCTCGGAGATTGTCAGTAATCACCAGAAGGCATTGCCACAGCCCCAGATCGCTTCCCACAGCCGCTCAGAGCCTGGGGACCTGATGTCACCAGCTTTTCCTGAAATGTTTTTGGGTCAAATGTTCCACTGAGAGCTTTGTTCTTCTCCTCCCCCAGGCTTCCTCCTACTCTTTCATTCCCACCCTGTTGCAGTCACTTGGAAATGCAAGTGCAAGGCGGCCCTGCGAGGCTCTGCTTCCCCAGGCACGGCCCAGACCCACAAACCAAGCCCTGCTGGTGTGCCCCTGCAGCAGTTCCCACATTTCCAAACCCGCTGGCAGGCAAACGGCACAGCTGTGACCCACGCGCTGGGTTTACTCGCAAGAACTGTCTGTGTAAAACCGATCGATAGCAGGCGATGACTGAGTAGTCCAGCAAAATGCCAACTGAATTATTAACTTTGGCATTGTTACCGTAATCAAGCTAATTTATTGACATAGCTGCAATACTAATCCATTTCCAGGACATTAGATAATTCTGCTAGGTCAATACCTGGGGAAGAAAAAGGGGAGCGGGGCCAAACCCCTCCATGATGGTTTTGTAACCAGGTTTTAAAAGCATGAGAGGAAAATAGGAAGAGGAAAAGCGATTGTGCCCAGCTGCTGGCATGGAGCATATTTTGGTTTTTGCCTTCCCGTGATGGAGGAAGCCATGGAGCCTGACCTGGGTGAGGAGTACCATGAAGCCCCCTCACAGGGGGATGGCTGGCGCTGGGTGGGCGATGGGCACCTGGCCGCTGGCACTCTGCTGGATGCTGACATGTGCCTCCTGCCACACACAGCACAGGCGCCAAAGGCAGCAACGTTTAGGACGTTCCTATGGGCCATTAGACATCAGCAAGAAGCCCAAATCTTGAGTCCTGATTTCTTAGAAACCAGCGACAGATTCTGGGGCTGGACTTGGCAGCTCCTGTGCCCATTGCTGGGTGGTGGCAGGAGGCTGGGGGACCCCCGGGGGACACAGCAGCCCAGGGCCTTGCCAGGGCATGAGGAGCTTCAGCACGTCCTGTGGCAAAGCCCCATGAAGAACACAGGGTAACTTACAGAGCTATCTGATGATCACTGAAGTGTAGATTTCTGATCAAACCACCAAAATAACAACAAAGAGATTTACACCAGTGAGCAAACACTCTGCAAATGGTGCATCCAAGCACTCATTTCCAAAGCCACTCGTGCCCTCAGTGGGCCCCTTGCCAAAGTGGCAAGCAGCTGTGAGCAGGAGGGGTGCCCAGTGCCCACCCAGCACCACAGCACATCGATGCTGCACGTCAGCATCCAGGTGGTGGTTTGGGATGTTTTCCCTCCTCCACAGGCACGCGTACACATGCTTTACAAGCTACGGCATGCCTTCTGTGGGCTACTGGCAGTGTAACGTAGAGATAAACGCCCCGGCTGCACGCTTGCTTGGCTGCTCAGAGCTTATCTTTTCCTTTTCTTTGCTAGGAATGACTCATCCATAACTTAATTCTGCAGGACTGACCAGAATAACCTCTGGGTGAGCGCTTTATTAGATGCTGAAAGATATCCATGGCATCAGCGAAGGGGACTTGTATTTGTGAGGGTTGGAGACACGGGGATGAACACTGTGCTATCCGGATCTCAGCATGGAGGCCAAGTCTGGCTGTCGGGGGAGAATCAGGGCTTGGAGGGCTGCAGAGATGCCCTGGTGACAGGGGGGTGGCTGTGTCCCCGGCCTCCCATGGTCCCCACAGTCAGCACATCACACCACTGTGTGCCGGAGCAGGGAGTTTTGGTGCCATCTGGAAGGAGCCTTCTGGGCCAGGGCTGAGCAAAGGCACCAACACGTGGCACACAGCCGAGGGGCTGGGGTCTTGAGGGGCACACTTGGGGGTGCCAGCCTGCAGAGCTTTTGTGCCTTCTCTGCATTTTGGGGTTTGTGCTCCACAGCGGGCAGCAAAATCGGCCGTGTTGCTGTCCTCGGCCTCTGGAGTCACGCCGGGGAAGGTGGCAGAGAACACTGTCAGAGGCTGTGCCGTTGTGATATCCTGGTTGCTGTCCTGTACCAAATGTAGGCTTTAATTGTACGGTATCAGCATGACATACGGTAGAACTGGGCGTGTATTTAGTAAGAAAGATAATCAATAACACTCAGTTTATTAAACTTCCTTAAGGTGACCGCAATGTTATCTTTATTAAACTCCTGATCCGTGTATGAGACCGTGGAACAGCTGTTTAAAAATTAGGAATGGATTTTGCCACAGGGTGAAATCCTTTCACACTGCAGACAGACAAAGGTCCATTGGTTTCTGATGGAGCTGGGAGAGCTTCTGTACACGAAGACCTCGCAGTCGGCTGCTGGGCACCTCTGCAGACCGAGGCGGCCTCCGGGGGCTGGCTGGCAGCGAGCTGTGGGGCAGCAGGAGCAGTGTCCCTGGGGGCTGGGGCAGGAGTGACGGCCGGGCACAGCGTCCTTGCCAAGGACAAGAAGGAAAACACGCTCCTGCCCTTCACAATGTGAACGTCCCTGGAGTTAACCCCCCAGACTTTATCACTGCCCTTATCACATCGCTGGCCGGCACTGCTAACAGCACGGAGTGTGTCCAACCCGTGCTGAGCCCGCTGAAAACAACATTCCTCGTCGGAGCAGGGCTTGCTTTGTTATTACAGCGTGGATAACTCGTTATCACCGAAAGGCTCGAGTCGGAATTTGTCATGGTCCCTTTTGAAGCAATCCGGCTCTCTCCTCCTCTGCTGGTTCAGGAGCTCGCGGAGCGCGGGGCTGCCTGCAGAAGGCCCCGTTCTCGTTCTGGAGAAGGGAAATTGGCCGTGCCTGCTCCCAGCGCCGCTTCCTCCTCAGTTAAAAACTCAGGAGCAGCAGCATGAAAGGGAAGGCAAGGGGGGAAACCTGATTATTCCGATGCTAAACCATTTGTTTCCAGAGTGTTTTGCCACAGACCATTCCTGTAAATGACCAGCTCTGCCCATGTTCATTAGATGCACAGCAACAACACAGATTTAAGACAAAAATTAACAGCTTTTGGAGACAAGGAAGGACAAACGGGAGGTTGGGTGCCAGGGCCTGGTGAGCAAACACATCAGCAGAGGTTCCAGCTGTCCTGGTGCAGCCTGAGGAAGAGTCAGGCTGGGATCTGACGACGCCAGGAGATGGAGAGACACCACCAATGTCCTGTGGTTTTGTTTCAGGCCGCATTCAGTGCTGTGAGCACACAGCACACCACTGGTAATTTGAAACTGTCTGGTTTTAGCCTTGAGCCTCTGCATTTTAATGGGCTAAATGAGGTGCCCTGCAGAGAGCTGGCGTTTCCTTGCCTTTGTGATATAAAAGCGTAAGAGATGCTGGTATTTCAAAGGCTCCTTATAATGCAGTGGTCAAGTTTCAATAGTTACAAATTTAGACTGACACCTGAGCTGAAAGATGCAGCTCCGCATGGATACTGGAAAGGAGCAGAGCACTGGGATGGGGCAGAGCATTGGGATGGAGCAAAGCAATGGGGACATCTTGGAGCTGGTCCAAGGCAGCCCTAGCCCCTCCATCTGTGGTGCCAGGGTGGGCAGTGCTGCGCAGCTGCAGCATCCAAGCCTCTGCATGCATGCCCTGCCCCAGCACCAGCCACGATCTCGGTGGTGGCACCGCTCTCCTGGGCTGCTGGGACCTCCTCAGCAGCGGCTGGCCCTGGCCTCCTGGCAGGGACCTTTCCCAGGAGGGCTGGAGGCACCAGCTTGTGGCACGGCGGCACGGGGATGGCAGCGGGCGGTGACCTGCTCCTAAATTGTCAGGGTGGGAAAAAATGATGCCCAAATGTGGGCAAAGGGTTCCCGGGTGAGTTTTTGTCTCTGCACTTTAAAGGCTGTTCACATCCAGAGCCAGTGAATTGCAAACACATCAGGCAAAAATCCAGCTGACTCCAACCTGTCATATAAACTGCAGAACTGCTGGGAATTAATGCTTCACTCCATAAAGTCACTCCAGAATGGGGTGTGTATTTCCTTTCATCTGCAGGGCTATGAGCCTTTATAAATGCTGAAATTATTTGTGCGTGTAGTAACCGTGGCTCCGCTCTATGCAAATAGCCTGCGTGTTGAAGGGTGGACAAGGTTTGTTAAACAACGTGTTTAAAGAAAGTCATAATAACTGGGGCTTCTATCCTTTGATACGATTTATTGCCAAAACAAAGCAGCCCCAAATATAAACACATTGTCTTTAGTAAAATGCATTTGAACATATTTAACATATTTTATATTCAAAGTGGTTCTTTTATGTTCCACAGAGGAGCAAAGTGAGGGCTGAATCCCCGTGAATGCCCTGTGAGCATCAGTGTTGGTGCCCCCCGGGACAGCTCTGTGCTGGGGGCGATGCCGCCGGGGACCAGCAGTGATGAGGGGCTGGGGTGAGCCCCGAGCTCTCTGGGCGCATGCTGGGTGTGTGCCCACGCATGCAGCGCTGTGTCCCTTCAGTGCAAACCGTGTGCTGCCTCACCTGGCCCCCCCCTTGGTGTTCGGTGCTTCTTGGACCTTTTGAGAATGATCTGTTCCCAATGCACCTGCACAGACTTGTCTCCCAACATTTCACATAAACAAGAAATCTGTGAAATCTGACTGCTCACCAACCCGCTCCTGCCTCATGCCAAACAGCTCCAAGCCATTTCGCACCCCAGCAGCCTGACCGTCTCTAGCAGAGCCCCACAAGAAGCTCAGGTACCGACAGCAATGGGAAACTGCCCCACACCCCTTCCAACAGGGATGGAAACACTCAGACAGAGAGCCTGGAAGTGTTTGGTTTAGAGATACCCGGCGCTGGTGTTTGCGGTGGTTTGGAAGCAGGTTTGAGCACCAAGCGCATTTTCGGTTTTGATGCAGGTAGTGTTGGGGATGGGCGAATTTTGGGCATGCAGGAGCCGGGCATGCTGCATGGGCAGAGTACAGCACCTGCTGCCTGCTGGTTGTGAGCTGCCACCTTTTTCTGGTAAAATGCTTTTATTGCTTTGGCATCATTTAAAACGCCTCACTGAATCCACAGCCACGCACACAAAGCAGGCAGAGCTCCCGAGTTACAGACAGCTGCTGGCCTCTAAGGCCACTTTGTTGCATGCCTCTGGCAACCCATTTTCTCACCTTCGTTTGAAAATGTTTAGCTTTTGTCTTTGCTGTTGCGTTTATAATTTGTCAAAAGGCAACAAGCCTCTCTCAGGAGCTGCTGCGACTCCGGGCAGCCGACCCCATGGACCCTCGGCCTTCCTGCCACTGCTCCAGACAGAAGAGGTTACCTCTTGTGGCTCCAGCACTGGCACTTCGTGGCCTTTTCTGCTCCCTTGCACGTGCATTTTAGAAAGTGGTTTTGTCTTTCTTAACTGAGGTCAAATGACCTGATGGAAGGAAGATTAGGCTGAGCTGTGCTGCAGGGGCACAGGGCAGGGCAGGCGGGTGCCCTGTCACAGGCAGCACTACGGCCCTACAGCACGGAGCTGCTGCTCTGCGCCGGGAAACCCCAGGGAGGAGTCCAAAAATGAGAAAAAAAAATAAGTGAAAGGGGGTGGTGGTCAGCAGGCTGTGCAGGACTGGCTGCCGGCTGTCACTGCCTTCACTTGTCGTGAGACTGTCACCAGCACGCTTTCAAGTGTTTATTCAAAGCTCTTTAATCTTATCTTATCTAAAAACATTTCTCATTCAAGTGAACAGAAGAAATATAATCTGGGCTTTCAGAGAATCAGAGAATGGTTCGGGCTGGAAGGGACCTCAAAGCTCCCCCCTGCCCCCAGCCTGGCCCTGAGCACCCCCAGGGATGGGGCACCCCCAGGGATGGGACACCCACAGCTCCCCTGGGCTGCCTGTGCCAGGGCCTCACCACCCTCAGGGTGAAGGATTTCTTCCTCACATCTAATCTAAATCTCCCCTCTTTTAGTTTAAAGCCATTACCCGTTGTCTTATCCCCACACACCCCAACAGAGCCCCTCCCCACCTCTCCTGCAGCCCCCGTTAGGTGCTGGAGGCTGCTCTGAGCTCTCCCCGGAGCCTTCACCTCTCCAGGCTGAACACCCCGGCTCGCTCAGCTGGCTCCACAGCAGCAGTGCCCCTGCCTTGTGGTCCCTTCTTGTTCCTCTTGCCTTCTGAAGTTTGTTTGAATCAGAGAACCCAGCGATCTGCAGGGGTCTCCTGAGCACCTGAGGTTTCACCCCCCACGGGGTGTGCTGGAGGCCGCCACCTCCCCGCCACGCTCCCACTGGGGGCTGTGGTGCAGGCTCTGCACTGATCCTTATCCCACTTCCTCCTCCTCCTGCTGTGCGCAGCCCTCGCTCGCAGTCCCTCTGCGTGCAGGGCCTGGGGCTCCCTGCAGGCATTTCCTCGGCTGGAGGCCGCGCTGGGTGGCCGGGGGCACGGGCCCATGGCCACGGCCTGCTGGGTGCAGGAGGACGCAGGCAGCGCTGCCGGCACCACCACCGCCTGCAGTGACATGGCTGCCTGAGAAAATGTTGCTGTGACTAGCTGCTGGTGGAGAGGTTTTTCTCCAGCCCTTGGCTGAGCCCTGCCCAGCAGCAGCACCGTGTTTGCACCACAAACACGTCCTGGAGAACCTGCCCTGCGTGCTGCAGAGCCCCTCTCATCGGGAGAACCTGCGAAGGGTGGCCAAGAAACACGATCAATGAAGCAAATTATGGGGAAAACACGAACTTTGCTTGGTCAAGGCAAGCGGCCGTGCTCTGGGGTGCCAAGTCCGAGTGGAGACGTGGTACCACCACGGCAATTAGCGTAAATCTATGGAGCAGCAAGGGAACAGGCAGGACGTTGGAAATTAGGGAAAATTGCACGTAATTATTTGCTGTTTCTCTTCTGAAGGTCGTTTCATACACGGTGACATTGCACTGACTCACCAGAGGAGGGAATGGGGCTGGGGGGGTTGGCTTTGCTTGTCCAAGCCATGTAGCCAGCCTTTCGCCACAGCTCTTCTGCGCTCCTCTTCTGCATAAAACTGCTTTAGAGGCACTAGAGGGCTGTGCTGAAGTTACAAAATGCGATAAAAAGATAAAAATACATCATGTAAATAATGTATTTATTTCTCTCTTATTAAGGCAAGTTCCACCAATTCTGATTCAGTTCTGGGCCAGGAACTTTTAAGGGAAAAATACATCAGCATCGAAGCTGCCACATTCTGGGGCCCCGTGCTTCATCGCCCTGTGTGAGCGGGTGAACCCTGCTCTCCCTGGAAGTCACATTTTGGCTGTGCCAAATCCTTCACCAGCAGACAAGGTGGGTTTGGGGCTTCCGCTGTAAACTGGATCCCTGAGCTGATCCAGCTTGAAAACAATTCTTTTAAATCAAAAAGCAGCGGTGCAGCCCTGCAAGCCCCCGCGAGGCCGTGAAGCGGCAGCAGGGCCACCAGCAGCGCTGCTTCAAGTGCCTGCGGCTGCTGAGCGCACGCGGCCCGGCGGCAGGAACCGAGGCACGGGAGGCCGGTCATTCTGCTGGGCTTTTATTCTGACAGACACAACACACACTGATTTGGTACACAAACAGGCTAGTTTATAAGGCAAACGATGATTTCAAAGTAGGCTTCCCATTCGCTACTGCTTCCATAAAATCTTTGACAGGAATACAACATATTAAAACCAGTATTAGAAATGCTTTTGTACTGGAATTTAAATACATCACATAGGAGGCATCTTTAAAGAAAGGCAACAAAAATACACTTTCCCACTGGAAAAAGTAAGTGGGAAATAAAAACTTTAATTTATGCTAAAGCTTTCTGATTCATTTTTGAAAGTGCGTTCCTCCAGCCATGTCACGTTACGGCAGGCATGGCTGGCAAATAGTGCTCAGACTCCTCTTCTGTAAACAAATGAAAAGCAGACATTCCTTCCCATTTTCTGATATGTGAAGTATATTCTCCTTCATATCACTGTGCACAAAGATGGAAAGAATGGACTTTTTCCAAATTCAGAAGTGTCCTACTTCACTAAGGAAAGGCACGGAGCAACAGAATTATTTTAAGTGAATGGTGAAACCATCCCTGACCTATTTAAGAATAACAAGCCCATGGCTATTTAATCGTTACCACATATTTGATTCTTTATGTAAAAGAAAAAACAGCATTTTCCTGTTGTGGCTGTAGAGGAGCTGATAACCGAGTCACTCTTCTCACAGCGCGTCTCCCTCCTGACCACTCGCTGTCCCTCGGCAAGCCGTATGCTCCGGCCGCGCTGCTATTCAGAAATGGTTCGGCCTAATTACTAAGGTCATCCCGACATACTTTACAAGGGACTGGGCTTGTTTATTAGTTTTAAACAGCTAGTGTACACAAACTGAACAACATGAATCCTTCGGACAGAAGAGGCTTTGTGTATCACAAAATAATGTTAAAAAAGTTTGAATCCTGCAAGACACTTTTCCCGAGAGAACCAGTGCAGTTTTTATTTCCCCACACACCCCACCGCTGACAAGGACATGGGGCTGGGGCTGGCCGAGCTCCCCGCGACCTCTGCCCGGCGCAGTGAGGCTGGAGGAAGAGGTTTGCCTCCCGGAGCAGCTGGGGAGTGCTGCAGAACACAGGCGGCACCCTGCCAAGTGTCAAAGTGCCTCGCCGTGGTGGTAGGCTGGCCCTTGAGTGAAAGTAAGACTTCAGCTTTTAGGTGGCACTCAAACGCACCCCCCTGCCTCCACATTACGTTCATGCAGAGAGGCTTCTGCTGTCAGATTAATTACTTCTGACTGGCACGAAGATACACAACTGGACTACGCAGCAGCGGAACAAGGAAAGTGAGTAGTTTGTTTCTCTGTTGAGTAGTTACTTTTACAAACAAAGGAAGGGAAGCAAAAATCAATTAAAATTCAATTTCCCATGAGAACTTCCAAGCGGATGCAGGGTTATATTTGCCTTTAAGGCTCCTGAATTGGTTATTATTGGCACAAAGTATATGGTGTACCACTACACAATATATTGTATTTTATTGTTTTGCAGGTAATTTCACCTAAGAGGCCATTAAACAGGAGCCATTAGAGGCTATCATCTAGAAAAAGGGCAAAGAAAATAGGAAAAAAATGCAGTCCTTGTGAAAATAAACTTCAGATGTGACACAAATGGGTTAGAACTCGGTTTTCTAATAAAACCTGAAAGTTACCTGGAGGAAAGATTTGACTGATGCACATAATTCTACCCATCTCTTCCAGTCTCCATTATCTGAAAAAATCCCAAAGCTGCCGCATCTCTCAAATTTGTCTTTTTGGAGGAAAGAAGAAAGAGATCAGTTGTTCCCAGGTAATACTTCTGCTACTGTGTAGAGCATTTTAATAATTAAGAAGTTTTGAGTGGTATCCTCATTACTTAAGAATCGTTTGATGTTCATTTGATTCCCAGACATGTGCGTTTCCAAATAAAACCACCCATATGAAAGCGGTATTTCTGGCTTTGTAAACCTTTGCCATTTATCTACAGGAAGAAGAACACTTACTGTCACTTACAGTCTGTTTATCACTCTCTCCATCTGCGCAAAGTAGTTTTATAGTGTGCTTTGGTAACGGCAAGTCTTGTTATGCCTGGGTGTTTCACAGGTTGCTATTAAAAAAAAAAAAACACAACACAAACCACAGATCTCTCACTTTACGCTGTGTCCCAGTGCTACATCCTACTCAGCAGATAAGCTAACTTTAGCATCCACGCAGAATGAGTACTTGTCAGGACAATATGTGTCATGAGACACAGGCTACATTCAGTTCTCGAAAGAGATTGATGATCTACCATCACTGGTACAATACAACCTTTTCAGCTTTAAGCCATGGAAATCTAAATAAAATCTGAGTTTTATCTTCCTTTAATTCTTCTACATTTTGCCCCTTTCTCTCTTTGTCCCTCCAGAAAAAAAGGAGGAAGAAAGACTCTCTGAAACAGATAATCTTGGTATTAAAATTATATATAGGAGTGGGTCTCCTCAGTAATTAAACTGTTGAATCTGTTCCAAACGTCCCCTGATAGGAAAATCATTTTTTCTACCTTAATGTAAGAAAAAATCCCTCCAGACTCTATTTTAGACACACAAAAAGTCATTTTCTGCAGCTCAGTTAGGAATTGCAATAACAACAGAATTTAGCAACAAACCCAATTGCTTTGTCTATATTTGAGAATTTTTGGCACGTTGGATAAATAATAATTTGGCACTGTAAGGCCACTCAGTAATGCCGTTTTCAGCCATTTATGCAGATGCGAGCGCGTTACAAACACCCTGATTCACAGTAAGATTTAAAACCACTTGTTGGTGAAAGCAGTTTCCATGCAAGTGGATCAACGTTCCTTCACGCCGCTGTCCGTCGGATTTCATCTGACAACGTGATTGATCTCTCTTTCCACTCGTTGTTAGAGCACTTGGAGACAGCGTTGGCTGCTTGACAGAACTTCTGCAGGAGGATCTTTCTTAGTAGCAGATAAACCCACGGATCCAGTATCTGGTTTAGTGAGGCCAAGCGCACGGCTGTCAAGAAGAAATTGCACTCCTTGTGCAGTTCTGAGCTTTGGGCTTCTGGAGAGAATACCTTACAGTATTCAAACGATGTGTGGCTGAAGATCATCTTCAGCATCGTTATCTAAAGAAAGTCAGGAGGAAAAAAACAATACAAGTTAAGAGACCAGATCTGTATCGGTACGTGCAAATACCCCTGAAGATAAAATCCTGCCAAGGGATTTTTTCCTTCCTCTTCGATTTCAGACCAAGGCCGTAACAAGCAAGCAAGCTCTGAGAACAGCTCAGTCTGTGTGCGCACGTACAACGAGCATGACAAACTTGTTGCCGCCCAGCCACCCACCCGGCTGATCTGCAGACCCCATGCTAACGTGAGGAAGCACACGCTGCTCCCCTGCCTGACACCTAGCAGAAAGCCGTGTGCTAGATCCCGGCGGCTAGAAAGGGAAACCACTGACCTGGCAAAATTGATTCAGAGGGACTCATTTTATCATTTCCGTGTTATCAGAATTGCAAACAACAGCTGAATAACTCCTAATGAGTAGTTCAAAATTACGTTATGAATAGCAGATGTCAGGATAAAGATTTTCATATACTAAAATGTCTACATTTCTTGTAAAACCAGCATGTTTTGTTCTATGATGTAAATTTTAGACTTTAAAGTAAGTTATTCTGCTTATGAAGTGACCCAAAATAAAAGGGTTAATGAAAGCACTTTGGACTTGAGGACAAGAAAGTATTTTATGTCAACTGAAAAAAAGATTTTGTTTTGAAAGCCGCAGACGGCATTCTGTGTTAACCTGACCTCTAACCCCCGCCTGCTGCCCTCAGTCCGCTCCCTCGGCGCACCCAGCGATGCATTCAGGAATCCATTTCCCACGACATCCAGACGGGCACGACTGTGATGGTACCGGCACAGCGAAATGTTTCACACGAGCACAAGTTTCCATGGCCGGCGTCTTCCCCGGCTCGGGCTCGGAGCAGCCAGCTCCGGTGGCAGCCGAGCGCTGTGTGCGGGTCGGTGCCGCTGGGGTTGAGGGCGAGCAGGAGCAGCAGCACTCTCACTGCAGCAGTCCCGCAGCATGGGGCTGCCCCGGGCGCTGCGTGGTGGCAGATGGCAGGACACAGCTGCCCCGCGGGTGCTGCAGTAGTGGCTCACTCATTTAAGACGAGGCAGCTTTGCCTCCAAGGCCGCTGGGCTACACGGCTCACAGTCAGTGAAGGACATAGTGACTGAAGGCTGCAGGGCAATGATTTAGCCAACCGAAATAACGAGACTTTGGGCTTCCTCATTCTCCAAATTACGATAAAACCTTGCTTTACAACTGCCAGCAAAAGGAGCCTCAGAACACAAGGACACCTGCGCTCCTGCAAGGTGAGGGCTGGTTTGCTGTGGGTTGTGCAGGAAACCCACAGCTGAAGGGGGGCTCGGCCCGGCAGCGCTGCCCAGTGCTGGGCTTTGGCTGCAGGAGCGTGGGCTTTGAGTCACCGGGCTGCTGCTCAGCCAGGTAAAAAGGGACAGCAGCTTTCCTTCGTCTTGTTAAAGCTGGTGAGACAGTGCTGGGCGTTGTGATGCTCTCATATACCAACATTCAGCTATGGGAAATATGAATCACGTTTTGAGAGATGTCAGATATGTTCATTTCCCATGGTTTAGCTGGTTGGTATCTGCGATCTGAAGTTTTCCCCTTAATTTGTATCAGCTGCAGCAGTTTTAAAATATATTGCTTCAGAGGCGTTTAGCTTGTTCTCTGCAGATAAGCTACATCACATGTTGTACTGCAAAGTCTTCCCCAGGAGCCTCCAAACACAGGGACCAGAAGAACTGAGCAGTGTTCGGCGAGCAGCTTGCTGCCAAGCGACGTGCGTGTCGGCTGTGTGACGGGGAAACACCTCTACTCCTGCACCTTGCTGTGCCTCCCGCCTGCTCCACACCAAGGCCAGGAGCATGGGAGGACAGGACCAGCTTTTGGATGCACCCCAGCAAGTCTGGTGGCCCGATAGGAGCCGAGCCGTGGCAGCAGGAAGCCACCTGCCCCTCGGGACGGACGGTGCCAGGGTTTGCTGCGTGCTGTGACTCTTCCTGGACAGGTCCTGGTTTTGCTCGCAGATCTTTTCTGGTTGTGACCCGAAGGCCTCAAATGCCAGGAAATCCTGCAGGCTGGAGGCAGGAGCCCCGCGGTCTCTGTGCCCACAGTGGATGTCATGGAGGCGGTGCAGCACCACGCTGTGATGTTCAATGGGTCTGCAAGGAGGGTGCCAGGCACCAGACGGGTGCCAGTCCCAAATGTGCAGGGACCTGCCCAAGCGACCGGGCTCCCGGTCACTTACTGACAGCCCCGTGCAAGCTCCTGACCTTGGCCTCTCAAAGGAGCCAGCACGATCCATGCCCACAGCAATGTGGGTTTTTCATCAGCCCAGCACTGCTGTCAGAGAGCAGCACCACCACTGGGAGCTGGCTGCAGGCAGCATTCGGCCTCTTGGAGGAATCTTCTGGGTGCGGGATCAGTCCCCGTGTGGTGGCCTGGGAAAGGCTTGGAGGAGTTCGGGACACACGGCCACTCCAACAGCAAGGCAGAATTGTTTTTGTTTCTTTAAATAGAAGCAGTTGAGAATTCCATCTGCTGCATTTCATTTAAATAAAATGAAAAGTAGCCACTGGTGTAGGTTTTCAAAAACACACGATACAGACCCAAAGCACACCAGGCGGCCACGCACCAGACCCACACAGCCCCAGCTCCACCACATGCCTGTCCCCGCGGGCCTGCAGCACCTTCAGCAGCGCCCCAAGCCCAAAATCAGCTCTTGTAGCCCGTCTTTGGGGAACACCGCAGCAGAGTTGCAGACCTCGTTATCTGGTTCTTTTGTTACTGAATCCATGGAGCTACAAAAATATCAGACTAATAAAATGCATTTCTCAAGCACGCAACTGCTGTTTATTTTTGTCTTTCTTACATAATATTCCCTTACTGGAATACTTGTGGGGCCATCGGTGGCCCTACTGGAAATTCTGTTTGATATCCTTAGAGGCCATTTATCACGGCCTGTACTGGTCTGCTAAATTAATTGGAAGGAAGACTGCAAAAAGATGGGGCACAACGTCAGGTGGAATAAAGCCCATCGAACTATATGATCCATGCCAATAAAGCGTGGGCTTAAAACGCCTGTAGTAATGCGACTGGTAATCACAGTTAATTGATAAGATAACAGTCGCTGTTACTGAATGCAGTTCTACAATTCAGCTTCCGTTGCTGTGGCTTTTGAACTGATAGCCGATGCCCAGGCATGCTCTGTGAGGGATCTTTACAGCGTTTTGAATGAAGTTTGTCTGCAGCTCAGGAGAGATTTTCGGGTTGTTTCAGAGGTTCCCAGGCAGCTGCCATCGCCCCGTGACACACTGCCGCGGGGTGAGCGTGAAATGGGCGGTCTGTTACTTCAGGGATCCAGGCGGCTTGCTATCACGTTACCAAGTATTTGAAATGAACTTTCATAGTATTTAGGGAAAAAAAGACAAAAAGTCTTTCCCAAAGATATTTTTCCAGTTTTACAAACTAGGTCGGAAGGTTTTTTTGATTGGAGATCACAAGGAATTCACGGCAGAGCTCTTTGTGCAGCACTTGGGCATGGACAGGCTCAGGCTCCTGCCCTGCCCCGGCTAGGAGGCATTTACCAAAATCCATGGGGCCATGGGGCTGCAGTAAAGGATGGATAATAAAGCAGTTGCTCTGCTTGCAGGTATGTATTTTTAGGCGAAGCAAGAGCTGTGAGTAGCTGGTCTGGAATGTGGGGTAAGAATCCGATGTGAACTTCCCAGTCCCAAACTGCAAAATCTTTTCATGAGATAGCTTCCAAAAATCCAAGCATGTTTTCTATGCATCATGAAGACAGGAGGATTTATCTGTTTACACTGCTTCTCCGCTCCCATTCGTCCTAATCTGTTGCTGAAATAATTCTCTCCCACATAGCAAAGACAGCTATAGAAGGAATACAGGGTTCTGCTGATGAAATACAAATAATGGCTGTGGTGAGCGAGCTGTGCAGGAGCCCTGATGGAGAGACAATACCTGTAGTCATGTACCAACTTATTTTAAAGTCGAAATTGGACTCACTTCTACTGCCTCTGTGGAAGCTAAGGCAGAATGAAAGACCTCAGCCCGAGCAAGCCAAATGTCACTGCGGCTCCACGCTCCTTGTGGAGCCCTGAAGGAGGATTGCCACTGCTTGGAACCGATGGGGATTTCTCCTGTACAGCAGGAACACTGCCTGCTGCAGGCAAAGCTGGGACAAGCCCACACATCTGCCAGTCCCGCAGGACTGCGGGGGGACCCCAAGCAAATCCCCTCTCTGTTTCTGTGAAACCCGTGCTAGTGAAATTACTGCAATCCTCCTGGAGAACTGACGGAGAAGGCTGAGGATTTCAGTATGGAAAACCTGTTTGCAGAAGGGCAGTAATGCAAGGAAGCATGACAGATCCCGGGGAAGTCCAACAGGCTTCCAACAGGCACGTGCTCTACGTTTTACTGCTCCATTGTGCCCTTACCTAAGACAAATATCATCTGGCAAAATCCAGCCTTTTGGCAGGTGCTTGGTGTTCCCTGCAGCACGCAAACCACAGCGACCAGCAGGCCGGGACACCTGCACCAGGCGCCTATTTCGGCGTCAGAGGGGAGCGGAGCACCGCCAGGAACTGCTGGCTCGTGGAGTCGAGGTGTGTGCAGCAGTGATACCACTGCCCTCTCTCCCTAGGTAAAGGTGCTTTCCACAGCGGTTTTGTGCATTTAAAAATACTGCCAAATACTACGTTTATAATAAAAACACCTGTAAAGTAGACTAGCATTGCTTTCTGTCTGATGGGAGGGCTTAGGGGAACGTGTATGTTGAAAGGAAAAGCAGCAAAAGAGCTGAGCAGTTCAGCTTTAAATAGCCGTGAAAGCACCGGGAGTGAGCAATTTTGTAAAGCCCTGGGAGGGAATAGTTTTGTAACCTGGAGCTGCTAAAAGCATTATTATGAGAATTACAGCCTGTGCTGCAGCTGTGCTTCTGTGCAAACAACGAACGGCTTTATCCAGGCTACCTCAAACTCGTTTCAGCCTGCTGTTGGCTTATTCCAGTGGGTACGTTCAGCAGCTGAACACCAAAACACACAGAAGGTTGGTGCAGACTGGAAGCCACTTACAATAAAGCAATACTTCATGTAAGTGGGGCATTTTTCGGGTTCTCCATGCTGAACTCAAGTAAAGTCTTGACTGCACAATAAGAGATCTCATGCCTGCGTTATGAATACAGTTCCTCTCTTCTACCAAACATCCCATAAATCTCGGGGAGGGACGCTTCATTAAGCTGTTCAGTCGCTATCATCGGAACTTTTGCTTTTCTGTTAAATCCTATTTGATATTCTCATTATCATCAACAGATAAAGTCTGTGTGAAGGGGCATTGTTTCTATTAGGCAAACAGTTGTCAGCATCCATTAGTTCTCAGTTATAAACCTCAGACTCTTTTTTAATGTAGTCTCCCCTGCAAATCCCTAGGTTCCTGTTTAAATGAGGTTTCTTACAACTGCTAAATGATGCAGCTACAGGTTAACTGAGTTCTGTCATTTGGCTTTCACTGAAAATGCACTTGCCTTGCTCCAAGCTCACTCCTCCAAAAACCTGGCCACTTGTTCCTAATTTGTCCTTTGCAGTTGTATAGAAAAAATGGAAGTACAAAACTTCTGGTGTAGCTGTGACACTTGATTCTGACACCACGACGCCTGGCAGGCTGACCAGACGGAGCAGCCCTGCAGGACCCCACAGCCCAAGCGATCGCTTCGCAGCCTTGCTGCTGTGCTGGGAAGTGAGCTGTTTGCAGATTCACCCCGGCCGGGCAGCACCAGCCGCAGCAGCAGCACGGGGGCTGCCCAGCAGCGTCCTCCCCGCAGCCCCGCTCTCTCCCGGAGCACCGGGCTGCTCGCCAGGGCCGGCGGCGCCGACCTCCCAGCACTGTCTGCGGCCCCAAGAGCCTCTGAGCCACGGAGTGCTTACAGCAGCTCTGCCCTCTGCTTGATCCTCGCGCCGCGGGGGCCTCCTTTCCACTTCCCGCAGGTCCGTTCAGCTGCACTGGCTTGACCTCTGGTTTTTAAGTCTGCAAAAATACCACTGGCAGCAAACCACCCAAGGGAATCCCTGCCTCGTCATTGATTTTCCAGAGTGTTCATATTCTGAAGGAAAAGATGTCTCTCATCCCCTTTTTGCTCTATGCTACGAGGCTGGCTAAACCCCCCCGTGTGATAGCTTTGGTGGAAGGTGGCAAAGCACAGGGCAGAACCTGCTTCCAGATGGGAAGAATGCAAAAACTAGGACTGCGAGGCAAATGCATTTCCTGCATTTAATAACGGCCTTCTCATGTTCTCATCCTTTTAATTAGGGAGGACAAACAGGTGGCAGTTAACTTCCAGAGAAAAAGAAATCCCAGCGTTTTCCCTTGGGACTTGGCTGTACCCATCGGTGGGACAGCCCGACACTCCTGGCAGAGATGTGCCGCCACCTGGACAGGGCCAGCCAAGTTCTCTGTGCACAGTGGGAGAAAAACCCTCCCGAGGCCACACAGCACCTGCCAGGTAACTGTGGAATTATTACAGCAAGCTTCAGCCCTTTCCTGCTTAAGGATTCCAAGCACAAACTCTCCGAAAGTCACACTGTCCTCTGGCAGCAGGACAAACTGGCCATTTTATAGAGGGTACCGGACTACCAGATGTGCCCTCAGCCCATACAGTAGGAGCAGAGGTGGGTTCAGCCTCTTCTACTCCTAAACCATGAGGAAGGATTCATCCCAGCTTGACAAAAAGGGGCACAAGTGAGGAAAAATGAAATATTGGAAAGAAATTCAGAAGCGCTGCCTTAAATAAGATAGAGTGAGCAACCTGCTGAAAACTAGCGGGCACTTACAAGGTCACACACTGTACCCATCCTCATAAACCACAGAGATAAGTTTTGGTGCAAATCAGGAGTGAATAAAAACTATGAAATAACTCCTTCCCATCAGCACAGGGCTCCATCACAAAGGGGCTGGGTGAACTTGCTGGCAGGTTCACCCCAACAAGGAGCAGGGAGGTTCTGGTCCCGTTGCTCCGGCACCTTCAGATCCCGATTGTGCCACCCACTGGGTAAACCTCCCCGTCTGGCTGCTGAGGGCAGGGTGCAGACCTCAGCGCCCTCCTCCCAGACCCACCGACTCCTCACATCCTGCCCTCTTCCTCTTCACACGGCCTTTCTTGTCCTCACCACCCCTCCTTTCTACGGCATTTCTTTGGTTTTATTTTTCCCGATGTGCTGCACTGTGCCCACCTCCTGGACCACTCCCTGCTCCCCCAGGGCTCCGTCCCCATCCCGGCTGTTGTCCCCTTCCTTTCCCCTTGTGTGCCCACGAGGAACCTGGGCACAGGGCTGGGTTAGGCGGTGGTGGCAGCCGAGGCGGTGACCTACCAGCAGCGGTGCCCAGCACGCCGAGAGGACGCACATGATCCCCAGCAGCTGGATCAGCGTTTCGGTGGCGATCCGCCCCCACTGCTTGCTGGAGCGCGGCGCCGTCGCTTTGGTCCGGCAGCGAGACACCAGGGCCTCGATGGTGGCCAGGTTGCACGCCACCGTCACCAGCAGCGAGAAGAGCCCCAGGCAGGCGAAGGTGGAGGCGAAGAAGCTCCCGGAGAGCTCGCTGTCCCCCGTGCTGATGAAGCACCAGGTGCCGGGCCACTGCAGCGTGTAGCGGCCCAGGCCGGCGATGGGCAGGAGGGCGAAGGAGAGCACGGCCAGCCAGATGCCGAGCAGCGCCGTCTTGGTCATCCTCGTCTTCATGTGGCTGGCGTACCAGTGCGGCGCGCGGATGGCCAGCGTCCGCTCCACCGCCATGGCGCTGGCGATGAAGAGCGGGCAGAGGCCGAAGACCGTCATGCTGAAGCCGAAGAAGGCGCAGAGGCGGCCCGAGGGGTCGACGGCCGCCCAGGTGCGGTCGGACAGGTAGACGGCGATGACGATGGGGCTGGTGAGCAGCTGCCCCGCCAGGTCGGTGAGCGCCAGGGAGCCGATGCAGAGCAGGAAGGAGCGCTTGCGCCGGTTCTCCTTGGCGCGGTAGCTGCGGGACACCAGCAGCATGGCCAGGGCGTTGCCCACGATGCCCGTGATCATCATGGTGAGCGGGAACGCCACCGACACGGCTCCGCAGCCCTCCGCCGCCGCCGCCCGCCCGGTGCCGTTGCCCCGCGGCCGCATGGCGCCGGGCTCGCTGCCGTTGGGGCCGCCCTGGCACAGCGGCCGGCGGCTCATGGCGATGGCGATGGCGGCGGCGAGCCCCGGCCCCGCTGCGGGTCCCGCTGCGGGTCCCGCTCCCGTCCCCGTCCCATGGCGGAGCCCCGCGGGCGGGCTCGGGGCTGAGGCGCGGCAGTGGCGGCCCCGCGGCGGGCGGCGGCCGTTAAAGGCGGGGGCGGGGCGGTGCCGCCCGCCCTGAGGGAGGGGAGCGGCGGGCGCGGGGCTCGCCTCAGGGGGCGCCGCCTCGTGCCGGACCCCCGCCCGGCCCCGGGCCCGCTGCGTCCCGCGGGGCTGCGGCTCCCCCGCGCGGTGCCCGCAGCCCCTGCCCCTGCCTTCCCCTCAGTCCCCCTGGAGCCCAGGAGGCTGCCTGCAGCCCAGCGCCTCCCAGGCGGGCAGCAGCGGGGCAGGTTTCCCACACCGAGGTTCCGAAACCCGATTCCGTTCAAGCAGCTCCTCGGGAACTCGAAACTGAACCATTTCCCTTTCTCCCTCTCAGCTGGAAGGAGCTGGGCCCCCTCCTGTACCTGGCAGCGGTTGCTGCTGCCAGCAGTGCCCTATATCCGTCTCTCAGAGGCTGTTTTGTCGGGTCTCCTGTGTTCCATCACACAAAATTCCGATAATCTTTCTTGCTCTTTGTCCCACCATTCCTAAATTATTCCACACAGTCACTGCTTTCAACCTACACTGAGTGTTATCGTGTTAGTGCTGTAATAAACCTGCTTGCAAATTGAGACCATAAACGACGATACGCTGTGACTGCCAATACCAGTGTCCTGCACTGGCTTTTGGCTCACTACATGCTTACAGACACACTAACACATCTATTAATCATCACTGAAATCCAAACAAAATCCAAGAAAACTCTTCAGAGACAGACCTTGTTCAGTTTGTCTGTTTTTCTCTTTAGCTGACAAGATCCTGAGCTAACACAACACCTATAGCTCAAAGCTGTGTGAGCACGTGCTGAAGATGCCAAGACTTTCCCAAGCTGGTGGGATGCCTAAGGACATTGTTACACCTTGTTAGAGCTGGTGCTGATTTTGTTATATGGCCTCGTTTCACGTTACAATATTTTCTTTGCTCATGAGCAGGAATCTCTGTCTCGTTTTCTACAGTCAGCGACAGGTAACTCACTTAACTCACCTTTCCTGTCAAAGCAGAGTTAACAATTTAAAGAGGTTTTAAGAGTTTTATGGATTACAAGTGCTATTAAAAACAATAAGCCTAAAAGACTGCCACAGTATTTTCTGTCATGTGTCCTCCCCCCCCAGCCTTTTGGAAAATTCTTATGCCATCATTTGATACTGTGCTTTATATCCACGGCCCCTGGTTTTACAGTGGAAATGTTCCCTGCTAGCTCCGTTGTGTTATTTCTGGATGGGGTCCACAACCACAAAAAAGCACCAGAGTATCATGTATCATTTCTATTTTTCCAAACTAAGTATGAAGCACTCCATGGATTTTTTTTTTTCCCCACAAACACTTAAGCAACCTTTTTCCACTAAAAATACAACTCATTTTGATAATGGTAGAACAGGTAAAGCTAGTAAATTGCACAAGACTTGCTCAAATCTGTCATCATACTTGAACTCTAAGAAGTACATCACTCTTCCCTGTGTTCCAAAATTTGGACAAGGGAGCAAGTTTGTACAACTATCTGCACTCTTGCATTTAAAAAATAAGTCAAAAGAGGCACCCTATTAGCTCATGCTACTTGTGATTAAAGAAGAAAAAATCCTGATCCCTTCCAGGAAATTCTATAAGCAGTGATAATTTTTTCATTAATGCTCCAAGAACAAATAATGAAATTGATTTTTAAAAGAGCAGAGTTTCTTCCCCATAAGCATGTAAAATGGAAGTTTTGGAGAGAAACTCAAGCACAGATAACGTCCTTAACACAGAAACTCCTCAGATAGGAATAAACGGCAGGGACACGTTGACCCTGAGGCATTGTCATCAACACAGAGACGCCCCCATGTGTAAGAGGACTCTGAGCTTCAAACATTTTGGAGGGAGTTCTGGTCTTTGTAGTAGCCCATTTGTAAACAATGTACCTGCTGACGTCCAGACACAGCACCAAGCAGCATCAAGGAGAGGCTCCAAAGTTTCTGGATCAATATAACAGTGCTTATTGTTCTAACACCTAAGTTTGCAAGGATAAGGAAGTGATCAAAGATGAAGCATCACCCAGCTTCCCCGCCACATGCTCCCACTCAGTCTCCATGAGTTAGCAGCAGATGCTGGGCTGGCTGTGCACGATCTTCGTGTCACAGACTGGATCACTCAGCAGCCTTTTGAGAACCCCCGTTTTGAAAGGGTGGCAGTGAGACTTCACGCAGACAGGGTGATGCACGTAACACCAGTCAAAAATCCAGGGCATAATTAAAACATCCATCTGGTTCAGTCTGTTGCCATTTAAAGTTTATCTTTTCAGACTGTGTAAGAACATTCACATTAGGATCTTAGTGACTCATTTGGTATTTGACTTGAAAAAGACTTGATCATTATCCTTCCTAAAGATAAAAATATTGTGAAATAAGACCCCAAAAAACAACTGCTTAATCTCAGATGGTTCATCATAATTACTTGTACTGGACATGAGTGTACAAGCCATGTCCTAACTCCTCCAAGGAGTTAGTTACCCAGTAGAGAACTTAGCAATCTTACTCTAAGATGCACCAACTTGTACACTGTAATGCTGGGTAGTAACGGAATACCTGAATTTAGACTACTAAAAGTAAAAAGATTTTAAAGTAGTGGATTTTACTCTATTGCCAAACTGAATAAAATTAGTCTCCTTTTTTTAAAGACTTACTTTCTAGCTTTCAATTACTACAGAAGAATGCTTACACAAAAAACAACATTACAATTCATGATTGCATTTAATTCTTAGAAAAACACATTAGAACTAAACTTAACCTAATCAAAACTTGGCCTCCCTGCCCATTACAGACTTCACTGGTCTTTGATGAAGCTTCACAGAAATACCTCTATTTCCATAGGCATCCATTTATCCGGTCCTAGGGGCTAAATGCTGGGCACGGAGAGCTTACAAAAAAATTTACTGCTGGGCCACCAAGGGTAGTTCCCAACCTTCAAAAAATCCCAACAAAAACAACTAAAGAAAACAAAGCCAACAACCAAAAAGAAAACACCACACTTTTTTTTTTTTTTCTTCCTTACAGCCTGAGCCTAACCTAGCTTTGTGTTTCATCCAAGGTGGGCCATGCTCAGTCATTTATTTGCCAATTTGGCAATTAAAGACAAGTTTTGTATCATTTGTAACAGGCAGGAAGGACTTCCACAGTTGCTGTGCCTTTGTATTTTAAACTGTAGTAATCAAAATAATTCAAACATTGTTTCCTCCAAAAATGTTCTGAAGCTCTGGAATACATACCAAATATCTTGAAATTTCAGAAAAATATTTTAAACGTGTTGCTTAATTCCAAAATTATTTTCAGTTCTTTCAGCAATCTGAAAGTTTACGATGCATGTGGCAAGTGGACACATTGTCCTTCCTGCACTGCAGTAGTAAGAAACAGTGTACCTTATAAAGAAAGATTTGCTTGTGTGTCTAAGAAAAAGCACTCGCGACATAGTTGACTCACAGGTTTTATTTACACTCGTCTACAGAATCATTTTGCTTTACAGTTCATCTAAGCCAAATGAAACCATAATTTTCCTTTGTCTGTAGGCTATCACTTGCTAAATTTAAAAGTTCTCATCTGTTAAGTACAGCAACAATTTTAATACAAAGCACAAGAAAAAAACTAAGGGGTAACAACATAGCATCTATTAGATCTGATTTTTACACTTTAGTAGTTGGACTTTAAAGTCGTCAGAGGCACAGTTACAAGACTAACCTGCTCTTGTGCAATCTACACACATTTAGCATGGAAGTTAGATATAAAGAAAGCATTAAAGAAGAAATTGCAGGGCTTTTTTTTTTTTCTGCAAAAAGATTATCAAAATATTTCTACACCAAAAAACATGTTGCTTATATAACAGTCCAAAAGAAGTGTCTTTAAAAAAAAAAAAAAGCAGAATGCAGTTTTTAGTTTGCTCCGTTTGTTTTGGTGCAGTTCATTTTAAAAATCAGCTGTTAACTATGGGTTTTAAATTTTACAATTGAAATAATTGTAGATATATTGCTGTTTCCTTGCTTAAAAAGAACAATTTTCCTTAGCATACTTACCTTGCGATGGCACTGAAGATACTTAAACCTTTCTTAATCAAACGGAGCTCAAGAGAGACCAAGTTTTAATGTAATATTACTAGTAAATTAAATTCCATACAGCATTTTAAGCCATAAATTAAACATTTAAGGGAAAATGAGTGATTGATGAAGAACACATTTAAGATGTCAGAACTTTCTACAGTTTTATTAATTTTCATTTTAAAATATAAATAAAATTCAGATACCTTGAAAATTTGTCTGCCGAAAATGAATTTTACAGATGGCCTGCAGAAACTTCACTTGATTCCAAGAAGCTAGTTCCATTTTCCTCCTCAAGAGTAGCTCCTAAACGATCCTTTTGTAAGAAAGGATCGCACAGTCCAGGATCCATGCATGTGAAAATACTGCAGCCAGTACCAGCTGCAGAAAGTGCACTTTGCTGACTGCAGCAAACAGTTTCTACATAGACAGGCACTGGCAGCTAAGAGACTTGAGCAATGCAGAGGACAGTGCCCCACGTCTCAAACATCCTCTCCTTGAAGAAATGAAGTCCATTTCACTCTACAGAACTGTACGATGGGTACTTAATAGCTGTTCTGCACTGAGCAGCAGAGGGGGGCACTGATCTACACTTTTACTGAAACATGGAAAAACAAAAAAAATACTTCGACCTAAAGAACTCACTACTTTGATCCAACAGGCAACAACAGCCCTACTGCTACACTAATCTTTTGTGGTCCCATAAGAGCTACATCAAACAAGGAGCTGGATGCAGAAAGTTCATGGGTTCCTCCGATATCCTCAGATACTTTTTTTTAATTGCCACATGAAGAGCAGAGTTGCATTTGAACATATCCAACCCACAACTGCTCATACATAAGAGCGCCAGAAATCAAGTAACTGAATCTTTCAAAATAATGATAAAAAACCTTACTCCAAAAATCAAAACAACAAACAAAACCCAAAAAACTTCACACCTCCTCTAGGGAGTTTATGGCTTAAAATGCTATCTCACTTTTTGTTTCATGAATGAACAAAGCTGCAGTTTTCCAGAAAGCAAGGACAGACATGCACCTCTACTAGCAGATTTAGCACTTCTGACCAAGTAAGACACCGACTTCTTAAAAATGTCTCATGCACTGACTGGATTTTTTTTTTTTTTTAAATGTGACCTTTAATACATTATTTCTTTTTAGAACTTGTACGGGAACCAGAATGGGAAGATCCAGATGATGATCTGCAGCGTCTGCAAGATATAAATGGAGAAAGCATGCAAAGAAATAAGTTGAAATCAATGTTAACACCCACTTTGAGTAGTCTGTACCCTATAATAGCTGGAAGCCAAGTATATCTGATAGGGGCCTTATCAGAATATAAAGATAACTTTACACCAGTTTAAGCTTATGAATATGAATTTAATACTAAAAACGTACAGTAAGCTTAATATTGAAAGTAGAAAACAACTTCTAAATGCAATATTTACTTAGGAAAATAAATCAATAATGTACACATTAACACTTTCACACACTGAAAGAATGGTGACCCAAGTCTTTCTGTGGAACACGTTCCTAACAGGAGGAAGTTTTATTGGAGAGGGAAGGGGGAAAAAGCACAATTACTGGTTTTAATATGAAGTAATAGAACAGGGAAAGGGAGAAAACTACTTTTAATATCAACGTAACTGCTCAGATTCAGTTGTTTCCCAGTGAATCTCAGATCTTCATAAAAAAAAAAAAATCACACATTTAAATACACCCATTCTTATTCTACATAAACCCAAACCTTTCGGGTGACCGTGATCTCGATCGTCTTTTTTTGCGATCACCAGATGAAGAAGATCTAGAACGACTTCGCTTCTTGCTTCTCTCGGGGGATGACGATGAACGAGAGCTTGAGTAAGATCTTTTTCTTGGGGTTGAAGACCCCCTGTAGGACCTGGAGCTGGATCTTTATTGATTAAGAAATAAATCAGATTTAATTCTGGTATAATATAGAAAGAACAAAGAAAGAACAAAGAGACAGTTCTCATGAAGACTCACTACTCTATTTACATCAGTGTTTTATCAAAAGAAGTTTGTGGATGCTTTAATACTTACTCCTTAGTTAACTGCCAATAAAAACTTCTACTGCCGTAGTAGCTCTCTTAATAAATTTTGCTAAATATAGTGTTTCTTGATACGCAGACCACCAATGGTTGGGAAACCTCTTTCCAGCTTTCATCAGTACTATGCAATGGGACAAACAAGCAATGGGAGACTGGGACAGGAGACAGCCGATATACCTACGTAAGGACCTTCCTCAGTAGTTACATTCACAAAAATGAAACGGTGTGAAAATCACGTACCAATTTAACCATGTCTTGCTTTTAAAGACATTTCTTGCTATTAAAGGATGTTTCACAATAGAAGTTGCCTTCATCTTACTAGAGCAGGGAAAAACCCTCAGGAGTATTTACAAAACTCAGAATAAATCTGGGTAGATAGTAAAACTTACCAAAACATTAAAAAAATAACCTTAGCATAGAGTCATTTGGGCATTTAAAACAGATGAACGAGCTTCACTTACAAGCACTTAATCAAGTTTGTTATCTAAAAGTAATAAAAAAAACCAACACTTCTGGAAAATATAACAGAGCTAGAAAGTCCTAAACCATAATTCCAAAATTATATAAGTTATATAAAAGTACCTAACAAGACTTTCTTCAGTAAGCTGGATAGAACTTTTTACAAAAAAAAAAAAAAAAAAAAAAGAAGAAAAAACACAAATGAATGAAAAAACAGAGTGCATGTTATGGGTAAAATATTTCCAGGACTCTCATTGTAAATAACGAAGCAGTCCTATTTCACGGAAGCTAATGCACTGAGGACACTCGGTGGATGCTGCGTGGTACAAGCAAATAACCCAGCTCAGCTGACGAGCTTCAGCATCTACTGGGGCACAGGCACTTTCGTGTTCCTAAAAGCACCAACTCCACCTGACACTGAACCTCATGTGAACAGCAAGGGAATGTTTGTGCCACCAAAGAGCAGTGGCACCATTTGGCATCAGTCTTCTCAGCTCCCATTTCTTTTCCTTATTTTACAGTTTTAAGATTCTTATATGCATGGAGATGGGAGCAATCTTCATTCCATTGCAAAAGGAGAGACCTAGCAATGGGATGACTGTGCAAGGACACCTCAAGGATTTATAGGCTTCTGTTAGACTCTCCCACACAGTGCAGTACCTGCTCTATGGCAAATGTCAGCTAGCTCAAGCTCCTTTCAGCTTCACATGATTTACTGTCCAACATTTTTATACATTCCTCCCACATTTAGAGAGATAATGGTAGCACTATCTAGCGGAAATTAAGTTATCGCTACACACAAAAATAAAAGCATAGCATATTTTCTAGTGTTCTTCCATATCAAGTAGCCCAAGTAGAAACAGCAAGAATTACTGAAGCAAGTAAACATGCATTCAGATTCTTCTTCCTTCAAAGTGAAGATCTGTGGCGTCCACTCGTCTAGCTTAGATCAGACTTAAACTCTTCAAACAAAACCTCGCATTCTCATGAAACACATCTGTAGTGGTAACAATCTTGTGACGAGACCCCAGGAATTCTGATTTCCAAGATAAAAACGAGTTAATGTTTTTTGACCAGCATAATTTTATGATGGAATAAACAAGTGGTTGGTTCTTCTGCCCTTTTTTCTCTCTCTGCAAGGAGAGAGTGCTACCTCATTCACCTTGATTTCGACCCACGAGATCTAGAGTGTTCTCTGGAACTGGAACGAGATCTTGATCTGGAACTGGAAGAACTTCTTGAATGGGACCTGAAACAACACAAAAGATATTTTTCCAGTATCTGACTTTTATTTAGCAGAGTAACTGCTACTGATAGCAGCAGAGACAGCTACACATCGAAGACAAGGGCTAGATTCACTACAAGAGTGCCAACTTCGCCCTACCTCCCGACAGGTTATATTTGATAACAGTAACTTTAACATAGTAAGATGGTGCATTCAAAAATTTAGAGAAGTCAGCTTTTTATTATGTTTCCTAAAACAAAGCACAAACATTAAACAGGGCTGCAGCTGTTTTGGAAAATGAATCAAACAACTGCACAACCATTAATTATTTCAGGAAATTAATGCCTGAACTTTTAGTTTGTGCTTTAATTGGAAACCACCATTTTCCTTGAAAAGCAGGTTAGATTAAGAGTATTAGAACTCAAGTTTTCTCCAAGACAGTTCTCACAAGCATTCTGTAAACAGTTCTCAGTTTTTGCCAAGATTTTCTCCTGCATTAAAAATCAAACAGTAGTTAACTCTTGGCTAAAACACAGACAGGTCTAACACTACTCGTGACTACTTAAATGTCTTTTCAAATTTGTCATGTTGATGGAGTTTCTTTAAAGCACAAACCACAATGAATATGTAAAAACGGCAGGAGACTTGTAACAGTTGTAACAGCAACAGTTGTAAAAAGAAGCAAGTTCTAATAATCCTTTCAGGGAAAATAGACATGCTGTCTATCTCCCAGTTTATACTGTTAACACGTCTTTTTCATTTCACTTTGCCAAACAAAAGCAGTACCAACATTTGCTTTCTAACTAGAATAATGTATTTAAAGCTGAAAAAAGAAAACCAAACCAACTGATTCTGCCAATAAATTATCTGTAACTAGAAGCACAGCAGAAAGTTGAAAGTTCCCTAGCAAATGTCAGTCAACTGAAACTACTTTTTAGTTGGGTGTTAACATTTTGGAGTTATGAACGAGGTTATGGCCATATGAAACTAACTCTTCTGCCTTCTTTGACTTTCCCACCCCTAAACCTAAGAGTAGGGGCTGCATTTGTGTCCTCACGTGGGACAATACTTCCTCAAAAGTGACAGGATCTTCCTACACATCTCATTTTATTCACAAAACTTGCTAACAGCCAGTCATCTCAGTTAAGTGTTACTCAAAATGCTCCTCCACGGAACCATATGGCAACTATTAGTCTCAAGGAGGCATTTGAATGAGTAGGGAGGGTGAAAATTTTTAAGAACATATCTCACAGAAGAGTTAGCATGAAAAAAAACATGATAACAATGTGGAGAAAGGCAGAAGGGAGAGAGTAGCTGACACCTGGTTAGTATGAAGGTCTGAAGAATTTGGGCAGCAATCAGAGCAGTCAGAACTGAGAGGTGCAGTTACAAAGCTACAAAGATTAGAAGAAACTTGAACTTTATGTATATGATGTTTATGATGAGCTAGCACCAATTTGGTCTTAAACCTTTTAGTATCATCACTGTATTACTTGTGAGGCAGCTGAAAAGCTGTAACAGGCTTCATGTGATGGGATTCCAAAAAAATTATTGAACTGTTCATATGTTACTAGATGTAAATAACAAAGCGAGCTCTTGAATCTGCCCAGCAGACTTTTTTGTGACCCCATAACCAAAGTCATAGAATCACAGAATGGTTTGGGTTGGAAGCAACCTTTAAAGATCATCCAGTCCAATCTTTCACTACATCAGGTTGCCCAAAGCCCGATCCAACCCGACTTTGAACAGTTCCAGGGACGGGGCATGCACAACCTCTTTGGGCAACCTGTTCTACCGCTTCACCATCCAGATCACAATTATCTTTTTTTAACTAAAACTTCAGAGTTACTCTGACAGCACTGCCACCGTATTGAAAGCTTTACTGCTTGCCAACAAATTAAGTTCAAGTTTCTTGTTTTTATTTCCAGTACAACTTCCATTCTGTCTGGACTGCATCGCTGCCCTCTTCTGCTACTTCTTCCTTCTTTAACAATCCCACCCATCTGATTCACTGTTCAATACCTCCACTCAATATTACTGAAACCAAGCACAACCATTGAACCACTTATGGTCAACAAGCCTAAAAATAAAACTGAAAATAAGTTTAGAAAAAACATTCGAAGAATTCAATTGAAATACCAGCTTAATTCACAAAAAGCAGCAAGACATAAAAAGCCTTCTTATTGAGGATCAACAGAAGGCCAGAACAGAACATCATCTACCTCTGTAAATTGTGCACATAAAATTGTTAACATTATTAAACTAAAACTGTAAGGCAATCAAAAAAAAAAAGTAAATAGAGAAGTTAGATACTGACATTTTGCCTGGCGTTACCCTTGACCTGTACCCGTTTACCTGGACCTAGACCTTGAGCTTGAATGAGAGGATGAGCGCGATGAAGATCGTGAGTGGGAGGATCGGGACTTAGAACGACTGCGCCTATTGGATTTCTTTTTCTTATTAGTGTCCTCTTCTTCGCTGGCATCAAGATTATATTTTGAGAGGTCAGCATCATCTTCATCCTCATCCTGAAAAATTCAGATATTCAAGAAATATCTAAGAAATGTTTTCATTGTGTTTGTCATTTTTTTCTTCACATAACCTGTATGTTTTATTTGGTGTTTAGTTCAACCTTTGAAAATATTGTTCTTAGGGCATTAAACGAGGCCTAAAGTGCACCTAGTGAGATCTAAAAAGTTATTCAGTAGAGGGACTGAAAATTTGTGTTTCACAACAGAATAATAAAAAGACTACAAACAAACATTTGAAGTCTTCACTATCCCATTTTATATTATTTAACAAAGTTTCATTCTATAAAGTAATTTTAAAAGGCTGTAAGTACTGTTCAAGAACATTCCCCTTATGCCAAACTTTACCTACTACTAAACAACATTATAGTAGTCATTAAAAATTTGCTAGCAACAAACCAAACAAAAAATGAGACTACCTCATCCAATTTATATTTGGAAAGATCTTCATCCTCATCCTCCTCATCTTCCCCTTCCGATTCCTTATCTTCTACTTCCTTCAGGATAGACGCAGGACCAACTGGCTTTCCTCTGTATTTTTTCTTTTTGCGACCAAACTAAAAAATTTCATTCCATTAGAATATCACTTACAAAAAATCATTTCTAACTCTATTTTTTGATAAGACACATTTTCTATGTGAAAATAAATGTACACCTATTTTAAATGAGGTATTATTCAAAGGAAAGGAGAAGCAGGAGGAAATATCAATTAGCAACAAGAAAACTTTTAAAGAGATGCTTGTCAGATACGATTAGTACCTCCAGACAAGATCAATGGAAATCCAATTTTAACAAAGCGCTATTGTTACATTTGTGTTTATGCTGTGTTTATAAAAATGACGTTGAACGTATCTGAAAACAGCATGCACTGCCCTGAAACCAACTCCTTAAGTACATTAATGAACACAGCTTGTAGCAGTTTAACTTGAACTGATTCTCATTTTCTAGCCCCCAGAAGACAACACAGATGCACTCAATTTCAGTTCAAAACTTTTACACTTGAGCATTTGGCAGAGATGCACCACAAGGTATTCCTGACTAGCATTTTCCCCCCTCAGGAACACAAACGTAAACACACACATCCTCAACACACGCGCTATGTCTCTCCACAGTAATGCATGTACCTCAGCTTACCTCATCATACTCCCCATCTGATTCTTCACGTTCTATGTACTCAACATTTTCTCGTTCATTAAATCCTCCTCCGTATCCTTTAAAAAGTGGTAAAATAAGACAAGCTCTTGTGCTGCGCCAAATTCAGCTACATCAAGCACAAACTTTAGAATAAGTGGCTTCAGTGACTTTATAAATACATGCCACGAGAATGCAGTGTGATCTCAGGAAGAACATGAGTTGTTCCCACACATCTATTAAAAATACTTTCTGAGAAACCTAATTGAGAAAACGGATTAAGTCACATAAACAGAGATGTGGCAGCATTTAAAAGAATGAAAACATTTTAAGTCAGGAGTAGGGCCCTGCTGAGCAACAGCTCCAAAGAGCTACAGCAGGGCTGCAGCACCTGAGAGCTGCTCGGTGTGGGGAAGCACCAGCACACCTCCAGGGGCCTGACCAAAGGCACTGCCCTTGAAGCCCAACGCCCCTGTGAGAGCAGGCAGCAGCAGGCTCAGGAAGCGGCCAGCTGCAGAGGCGAGGGCAACGCTCGCTGGCTGCTCTCCCACTGCTGGTGCTGCCAAAGCCCTTTCCCGCAGGCAGCTCCCTCGTGGCTTCTGGGCACCCCGGTCTGCTGCCTTCCCACAGCTGTTCTGGGACACAACGCCGAATACTGACCCTCAGGGAGCAGTAAGAATAAAAACGTCCTGTGGTTGCTTCCAAATGCACAGCTGCCAAGATTCCTGAAGAAACTCGCTATTCCTTTTCATAACACAAGTGGAAAACTCCAACTACTCAGTGCAATTTCAGCCTAGTTTGGAACTTGCTGCAGGTACCCGTGACATGCTACGTGTCGTGTACACAACCACAGACTTACTCTGAAGGATACCAGAACTTGAAAGAAATTTAGAAGTATTATTTTTAAATAATAAGCTCTGTGCTTTTTTGTTTTTACGCTTTAATGTCATAACCTGCATTACACTCACTGCCTGAACCCATTTGCAGTGGTAACGTTATGAACAGCTATGACCCCACCATGAGGATATCCTCTGTTCTACTCACTGCTCAGCTTCATTGTCAATGCAGAAGGAACTTAAAATGCATCCATGTGACCAGACTTTCAACCTCATTAAAAATTACAGTCTGAGCTGTATGGCCTTGAAATGCTGTTCTTGTGCCTGCAGAGTCCTGTAAACGGGCACAGTGTATGCTAGAGTTCTTTGAGTTTAGGAACACACTGCATTACTCCTTCCAAACTCTTCAGAATCAAAATCAAATATTGTGGTGGTTTAAAGCAAATGTTGGATGACCTTCCAAACGTAGCCATCACATAGTTTTCTATGCTACTAAGTGTGTAAGAGCCCACAGATTTGTTTACATACAAAAGATTATTCAATTTTGCTAGTTCTACCATGAAAACAGTCCCTTTGATTAAATGATACTGATCTGTAAAAAGGAGTTTCTTACAGTAATTGGAGTATTTTAAAGCCACCGACAACCTACCTGTCCGTTCCTCCAACTTGGCATACTTGGGAGTGTTACACATGTTACATTCTGATCTTCTGGCCCAGTTCACATTACCGCATCTTCAGAGAGGAAGAACACAAAGCATAAATAAGAAACATTTTATTTCAAATTATAGAGCTTACTTGTTAAGGCAACGCTTCAAGAAATCATAATAATCTATTTGCCAGGTTTCAGCAGTGATTTGCAGTCACTAACACAGCACAGGTAACTCTTGGGCCAACAGTCACCAAGACAGAACTGCGAGAGCCCGGGGGTCTTTTGCCAGCACGAAGATGACACAGGGTGATGAGGACTGCACTAGACGAATCATGGGGAAAGAATTAAAACTAACGGGCAGGTAAGTTAACAGAAACAAGACAGTCCAAAATTTGTTAACACATAATTCAAGTTATATTTTACCTGATGTAAAACCTGAAGAACTATTTAACAACACGATTCTGAAGCAGCTACCAACTCCATGAAGGCAAAGCAGCTGCCAGCAGCGATCTTATCCATAAAGGATAAAGGAACCACTGGTGTTACCAAATCTCCATTCCAAAATGTGAGAGGAAGAAGTAAAAAAGAGAAGGAAAACAAACCCCACTGCCACAAAAAGGGGTGGGGGATCACTGTAACACTTATAAGCGGGCATCATCACCCCCTGCAGCACAGCTGCACTCACACAGCTCCATTACTGCACTGCTACCTCACAGTGCACTCGAGTGCCCCTCACACTCCAACCACCTGTATGATCACCAGGACGCCGCTCAATCCCAACGAGAAGAGCAGGTGGTCCACGAGGCAGCCTGGCCTCCCCTATGCCTGGAGGGGCAGCAGCAGCCCTGGAACATGCCATCAAGCGGACTCCCTCAGTGACGCCTGCTGGTCCCAGGCTGCAGGACTGGGAGACTGAACAGCGCCAAGCGCTGCCAGAACAGGTGAGTGCTGGGAGTGTTGGTTACCCCTGCACACGGACTGCCCCTTGTCCCCGTTACCCTGCTGGCACATGCAGGACGCACCGTGCAGCAGTGCTAACTGCATGCTTGGTCACCCTACAGCTGCCAAACGGACATACAGACATGGATCTCTGCTGTTTTCTTACAGCCTGAAACAGCCTGGTGCACCAGCGTGTGCAAGGGCTTTTGCTCACTGCTGGCACTGGCTTTATTGAGGTAAAATTGGGTTCGGGTTGCAGAAAACACAAGTTGGGAAGAAAACCCAGCCAAGTTTCACCGGTTAGAGTTCAGAAAGCTGAGTCAACAAACAAAACCCCAAATGGTTCAAAGCCCTCAAATTATAAGAAGACCCCCAATCCCCTGAAGTATTCCATGAAGGCAGTCCTTTGCTAATGCAGACCTTCACATTCTCAAGTGATGGCTTCCGATATCAGCTATTTAACTCTGTGCTAAACTGTACTCGTTAGGTATTTAGTGACTATTGGAAAAGAACTTCCAAACTGCAGTGAAGCTGCTACTTCCATCTGTTTGTTCCTAATTTGGGAAGTGTCTTGGCTTACCAGACATGGAACACGAGCTTCTACTGCTCTGGCCCTGATTTTTTAACCTTTTCCCAGTCCCATTACTCAAGTACCCGCCGCCCACCAACCAAAAGGGCACGCTGTCCGCAGGGCACAGCCGCCTGTACCCTGACAGAGCTCAGCACACCGCTGCCTTCCCCCCTCCAGGGCTACACACAGCGCTGCACCCCGCGGGGTCACCCAGGCCGCGGGTGGGGTCCCGGCCCCCGGGGTGCGGTTCCCAGGCCCCGTACGTTTTGCACTGCCAGTCGTTGGCGCTGAAGAGGCCGCGGCTCTTCTCCGCCAGCGTCTTGCCGATCTCCGTTCCCCCGGCCTTCATCATCTTGGCCTCCGTCGTTTTCTCTGCAACACAACAACAGCAACAACAACGCCCCGTGGCGGGCGCGTCCCAGCGGCACCGGGCCCTGAGGGGCCGTGAGGGGGCCGTGAGGGGCTGTGAGGGGGCTGTGAGGGGCCGGTGCGGGCTCACCTCTCCCGCAGCGGTTGCAGCTGGTTCTCCGGGCGAAGTTGACGTTCCCGCACCTGCGGAGGAGCAGACGGTGACACGGGCCCGGCCCCGCCGTTCCGCCCCCCCCCCGCTCTCCCCCGGCCGCCCCCCGGCGCCGCTCACTTCTTGTCGGGGCAGATCCAGTCCCCGTCGCTCACGCGGAAATTCTTGGTCGACATCTTGCGGCCGCCGCCGAGCCGCGGGAGGACTGTGTGTGTGTGAGGAGGGGGGAGGAAGGACCGGGGTCCTCCTCCGCGCGGGCTGCCCCGCGGCGCCTGCAGCCCGCAGCCCGCAGGGAGCCGTGCGGCCGCCGGGCGGGATTGCGCTCAGGCAGCGGCGCGGCCGCCTCAGCGCGGCGGAGGGGAGAGGGGGGGGTAAGGGAGGAGCGCCCCCAGGCGGCCGGAGGGCTGCCGGGCGCGCAAGGCGCATGCGCACAGCGGGGCCGGAGGGGGGCGCTGCGGGAGCGCGGCGGGCGGGGAGCGCGGGGCCCGCTGAGGGGAGCGGGAGGGGGGGATGCGGGAGTCAGGCGTTAATGTGGAGATAAAGCGGCCCCCCGCAAACAAACAAACAAATAAACAAACAAATAAACGAGTAAATAAATAAATAAATAAATAAGTAAATAAACACATAAGTAAATAAATACATAAGTAAATAAATAAATAACTGAGTAGGAGCGTCACTGTCACCATGCATGATCAACACTGCAAGCTGAATGCACGGGAGCTGAACGCAGCGTTCCTGGGGTGCACAAACTATGGGACAGGAAGGGGCACGGGGCACCCACAGCATGCAGGCAGTGTGTGTCTGCACCCACAGCATGCAGTACATATCTCACAGGATCACAGAATCACAGAATTCTAGGTTGGAAGAGACCTCAAGACCACTGAGTCCAACCTCTGACCTAACACTAACAGTCCCCACTAAACCATATCCCTAAGCTCTACATCTAAACGTCTTTTAAAGACCTCCAGGGATGGTGACTCCACCACTTCCCTGGGCAGCCCGTTCCAATGTCTAACAACCCTTTCGGTAAACAAGTTCTTCCTAACATCCAGCCTAAAACTCCCCTGGCGCAACTTAAGCCCCTTCCCCCTCGTCCTGTCACCAGGCACGTGGGAGAACAGGCCAACCCCCACCTCGCTACAGCCTCCTTTAAGGTATCTGTAGAGTGCGATAAGGTCGCCCCTGAGCCTCCTCTTCTCCAGGCTGAACAAGCCCAGCTCCCTCAGCCGCTCCTCGTAGGACTTGTTCTCCAGGCCCCTCACCAGCTTCGTCGCCCTTCTTTGGACTCGCTCAAGCACCTCGATGTCCTTCTTGTAGCGAGGGGCCCAAAACTGAACACGGTACTTGAGGTCTGGCCTCACCAGAGCCGAGTACAGGGGGACGATCACCTCCCTAGCCCTGCTGGTCACGCTGGTTCTGATACAAGCCAGGATGCCGTTGGCCTTCTTGGCCACCTGAGCACACTGCTGGCTCATATTCAGCCGACTGTCCACCATCACTCCCAGGTCCTTCTCTGCCAGGCAGACCTCCTGTGAGCCCGACTCCTCCGCTGCCCGCTGACACTGCCCCGCTGCTCAGGCCAGGCTCTGCTTACATCAGGGGAATAAGAGCGGTAACAGAACCAGAAACCGTCTCTGAGAAGTCAATTCATTCCCACATACCTTTGGGAAAGAGCCTTTCATCAGTAACAGGAGTGTCAGTCATACAGCGTGATGTCAGGGAAACAAAAAGCATCCAGATCTACAGAATAAACTGCAGTGTGATGGAAGGTTTTATCCACCTGTAATATTCTTTTACTTGTCCAAAACCAATGTGTGAGAAAATCAGTATCTGTTGACCTCAGTAAGAGGTGGATTGAACTTCAATGTGCTTAGGAAAAACGCTGCTTGGAACTCCTGCCTTCCCGTTGAAGTTGCTGTTTGTGAGTCCACCACAACACCCAGAATTTGGGTCTGTCCCAGGTTGGTGTCTGCAGAAGCACTGAGGGATGGATAGAGCCTGCTCGGATTTCACTGCTTTTGGGTGGCTTCTGTGCAGATAAGGGTTGAGTTCAACAGAACAAAAATTAAAATGAGCATGGAGGATGTCTCTGTCGTGAATGACAAAATGCTCATGCTGTTCAGGTCATTAAAGAAGATCCTTTATCAGTAATTTCAAGGACAGGAATTTGTTCCTAATCTTCGAATTGTTCCTCAGGGAAATCAAGGCAGATAAATCTTACTTTTCACGTTAAGAAATGAATCAGAGTATGTACTTTCTGTTTTAAAAATAAGCATAGGCAAAACTGTAATTCACCTGATAATAATTTCAGGTTTAAATATTTTAAAACTTACCAAAAATAATGAGAAGAGTATTTCAGTGGTATTTGTCTTCTGCTGAAGGAGACTCCCCAGGGAAGTCTCTAGCCAGGTAGCTACAGCCCAAAGTCTGAAGCAATCAGCCAGACTGTTAAAACAGGACCTTTCCCTGTAAGTGCAGAGGGAGTGTGTCTCTAACTTCTCTTTTTTTTTTCAGTCCATTTACTTCAAAGCTTATATTAAAAGCTGAAAAGACTACTGAGGACTGAAAAAAACATGGCTTATCATTTAATTTATGAATAAATTTATTTAATTTATGAACATCTTAATTAATTTATGGAGCAAGATCCAAATGGACAAGATCTTAAGTCCTGAAGGGCGCTGTGACCAGGCACAATCAACTCAGCTCATTGGCTGTGTAGGGTACTCCCTTTATTTAATAAACCAATTAGCCTTGCTTAAAGATTTTTGATATGCTGATTTTTTTTTTCCCTGTGTTTCTTACACAAAGCTTCATTAAAACATCTACTCCTCATTTCAAAACAGTTTGTGAACGTTTTTATTGGATTCCTGTTTCTATCACAATACATTTTGGCTTCAAGTATGTGTAAGCACTTGATAATAGCCAAGTAAATGAGAAACACATCACCCGTCATTTTAACATAATGAAATGGAACAGTTGAGAATGAAAAAAATGTACAGAAAACTATTTAATTGGCCTGGCTCTGGACAGCCAATGCCTACCAACAAGAACAGAACATCAGTTTTCCTGAGGAAAAACTGAATGGTACAAAGGCCAGCCAGGATCCCAGCCAGGTAATTAAAGGAAGGTTGCCCGTGCTTCATTGCTCTTTCATTCTGTTCTTCATGTCGCCTCCCGGTACGATGTCGGCATGCCACGCTCTTTATTAAGCAGTATGGGGCACCTAGGTTTTTAAGCATCACTTTAAGGCACTCGAGGCCTTGTTGATGCTTTCCAAGAGACAATAGTAATAATAATTTCATATTTGTGAGTTAAAAATGCAATGTGCTTCCATCAGGTGAAATCTAGCTGTTATAAAAACCTTTGTGTTCCTGTAATTGAACATACACAGAAGTATACTGCAATATAATGTTTGACTGCTGAATTTTTTAAAAAATAACAGGAATTGACTGATAGTGTTTAGGCAAGAAATTGTGAAAAAGCAGTGCCCATGTTAAAAAGTGCGAATGCTGTCCACGATTCAAGACACTCCCCGGTTTATGATGTACAATGAAATATAACAACTGCTGTGCTGCAAAGTAGCTTTAGGATGTACATTTGGAGAGTTGGCCTTCCAAACTTTGTTTCAATTTTCCTGACTGACAGACGCTTGGTAATAGAATTTTTCAGGCGAATGATGGGTACTGTCATGTCACTCAAACTGACGTGCTTTTGGAGGAAAGATTTTCTTCAAATGCGACCTTTACAGAAGGTTAGACATTGCTTGTCACTTAATAATTTAATAATTACAGAATATATCAATCCCGCTGAGGGTACATTAAATCACAACACAAATGTTATAAATAACAGTTTAGATATGATTGTTTTAGTAAGAGTAGGGCTGGCAGATGTTCCCTAGCTCATACAAAGGTGTGACAAAAAGGGGCTCCCAGAGGTGCTCAGCCCCTGCCTCTGTCCGGAGGTACAGCCGGGTAACGGGGCTGCTCGTGGTGGCTGCCGGCTGAATCCAAACCTGGAGATGCCCTGTCCATGCTCCCTGAGCCACCCTGTCACCCAGCCTCTGCCCTTTACAGCCAAGCAACAAGCAGCAGTCAGAAATATTTCTCACCTAAATCTGCCTTCCTGCAGATCCAGCAGACGACTTTTTTGCTTTTCCATCAGTTGTTCCCTTTTATTGCCATCCTCTTGCAAATGTGAAGGGACAATTCTTCTTCTCTACACTTCAAACAGACGTGTATTTTTAAAACTCTCCTCCTGGCCCCAGTTTTCTAGATCTTCAGGGATTTTTGTTGCTGTGCTCTTGGCAGGCGCAGCAGAGCAGAGGGGTGTGGGCTGTGTGCTGTGCTGCAGCTGAGGACCGGGCTGGAGAGGGGAGATTTCCTTTGGCTTCTGTGCAGTGCTCCCGCTCGTGCCTGTTAGGAAGAGATTTCTTTCCCAACAGTATCACATCATGAACTTGTGCTCAGTTTATGGCTCACCACAGAGCAGTGCTTTCTGCAGTGCAATTCCACTTATTCACTATCTAAGACATGTATCTGATTTCTTCTTTCAAAGTCTAACACTTTGCATGCGGTCTGAGTTCAATTTCTTTTTTATTAATTTGAGATCAGTTCTCCAGATATCAAGGTAATTCTGAATACTTAACTGATCTTTCAAATTTCTTTTGATTTTCTGTTTGCTTGAAGCTGGACTGCATTTCCTTGACTGGTGCACCCGAATGTCACGCCGATGAGACGCAGACTTTGTCAAGTGAGGGCGGATCACACCCCGCTATTTCCCTCCTGCTTGGCGGAGAAGCTCAGTGGAGTGCAATGATGCTCCATGTGACATACCCAAGTTTTGTTTTCACATAAAATTTTTATCTCTTTTGAAGCTAGGCTTGTTATTTGCCATAATGCCATATTATAAATATTATTACATGCCATTACTAAGCTGAAAATAGGAAATACTTGGCCTAAACAGTGTGTGAAACTACCTGTTTAAAAGGAAAAATGTGCGTGCCCATTGTCTTGACACCTTCCCTGCTTGCTTTTTACATTATGCTCTGGTTCTACCGAGCCTTTGCATCCACCATCAACACATAATTGAGACATAACATGGAGTTTCAATAGACAAATGTGTTTTAGGGACTATGGAAATGGATCATATTTCATCATTACATTTTTACTCCCAAACAATAACAATATATTCTCTAACCGAGCTCTCAGTGGTGTTGACAACAGCCTTTCCTGCAATCAGAGTTGTGATACAGATGCATTATTTTCTCCAGCAATTTTTACCTGTCAGGCAGTTGTTTTAGTTCTAGTGCTCCTTCTCAGAAATAAATAAGGACTCGTGATACACGTCACTCTTTTGACAGGAAAATCCAAGCATATATTTGCCCACAATTGTGTTGACATTTGCAATACTGTTTAGGGTGTGTGTTTTTTATAAGAGTCACAGGAGATCTGGTAGAGTTTTTAAACTTAATCTCCAAAGCAGTTGTAAATAAAGTAACACGTTACCTCATCATTTAGGAGAAGTAACCTATTCAGCAGAGATGTTTCCACGTATGTGAAAGGTACAGTTAAAAGGGACGCAGCCCATGAATGGGAGCTGCACTGAGGCAGTATCTCCAAACCATCAGAAGACTTGGTAATGCAGCAACTAAATATTCTGCAGGTAGCTCGATCTAGCAAGGAGATGCCAGAGCTGACATAAGCAGGGACACAGCTGAGCTACTCGTGTGAGCTGGACACCACTGGTGAGGACTGCCTTGTCTCAGAAATTAATGCCTGCCCCACCACAGTGGTAGATGAAGTAGAGCTCGCGCTGCAGTTTAACAGCTCTGACTCCACCGCTTGTCATCTGTAGGAATTTTGGCAGTGCAGGACAGCCCTCAGTGCAGGAGATGGCTCAGGAAGCAAAGCAAATGTGTGCCACAAGCAGGACGTGGCTGTGAGCTGCCCCGTGAGACAACGTGAAAGAGCCAGTGCAGTTCCAGGTGGAACATTTTTAGCAAGTAGGGAAAAGAGGAAAGTGCCTCTGAGACCAAATTTAATAAAGACAAATATAAATTGCTAAAAGGTACGGTGAGGTCAATTACTTGATAGCGGAAATCGAATATTGATGAATGGAGATTAAAAGAACTTGGCTTGCCGTGCCCTAGCCAAGTACAGGTGGAGAGGAGCAGTGGTGATTCCTTATTAATACATTCAGAGATGGTAAATATAAATGAAGGGTAAGGATTCTCTGAGTTACAGGATAAATGACAGGATCAAATAGTTATGAATTGATCATGAATACATTTTGATAGAAAAAAAGAGTCTAGCCATCCAAGAAATAAAGGTCTGTTGTGGCTTTCCAAATAAAATGAGGGAAGATTCTAAATAATTTAAGATGGAGCTTGGTAAATTTATGGGAAGAGCATTTGGATTTAACAGGACAGCCCTGGGGCTGCTGGGCCTCTGGGGTCCCTCACTTCTCTTCTCTTCCCTCTCTTTTCCCTGACACCCTGCAATGTCTTCAAAGACAGGACCTAAGGGTTCCTCTCTGGGATCAGAGGAGTGCTCTAGGTGATCCTGCTAGGCAGGGGGTTGGAGTAGATGATCTTCAGGGGTTCCTTCCTACCTCAGCCATTCTGTCATTCTATGAGTCTGTCAGAAAAGCAAAGAAAAAGAAGCAAACAAAAAAGCCCATGAACAACCAAGACACTGCTTGTTCCTTTTCCAGCAAGGTGCCAGTGCCCCACGATCTCTGCCAATTGCTCTCTGGGTTACCTTGGTCTCCTTCCTCTCTGGTCCCACTGCCTCCCTAAAACACAGAGGGCATTTCCTGCGTCCAGACCTGGCAGTTCAGGTGAGCGGGTGATGCTGGTTCTAATGACGACGTGTGCGTGGTTTTTGGAGGGTGATGTCTGGTAGGCTCTGTGCCTGTGTGTCCCTAAAGGAGTAGTAAGGTTTCCGCAGGAAGAACAGAACACAAACCCTTGACACGCAGTGATTAAAGGAGTGACATGTTTAAGAAGCATATACATAAATAAGCCAATCTTTATGATGCTGAAAAGGTATATCTGAGCACCATGTAGGTGAGACACAGAATAAATAACGCCCTTTATCCAAACTGACAGCTATAATTACCACGGTTCATGAAAGCTTATTTTCCATACAAGCTTGTTTGAGCGAAAGCATTTAATGGACAAGTGCAGTCAACTTAGAAGTAAAGGTGAGGCATGCATAAAGTAGATCTAATATGTATTTTTTAAAAGCCAGGTTGGAAAGAGTTCATCCTTCAGGGAGTCACTGCCAAGCAAACAAGGTGTGATTAACCTTTCCCGTGCTCGTCCTCCTCTGCTCTTCCTATGCTGCGTGCCATCATCGCTAATTAAGGTGCCGCTGAGCTCCCTGCTGCAGGAGGGGCTGCTGGATTTTGACTGACTGAGCTCTGGAGGAGCATAGCAGGACCCTTCCCTGCATGGAGCTGGGGGCTCAGAGGTCCCCAGCCCTTTGTGGGAGGTGTTGCTACTTTTCTTTGTCCTTTGCTTGCCTGCTCACTGTCTGCCCTCATTGAGATAACAGCATGGTGTGGAAGGAAGATCTTGCAGAGCAGTGTTTTCTCCTAGCACGAGACCAAAATCTGGAGTTGAGCAGACAAAAGTGTAAATTGGTCGCAGAAAGAGCTCACCCCTTCACAGCCAGGCTAGGTTATTCTTTATTTTCTGCCGCATCCCCGAACATGTAAATCAAGTGTGTTTGCCCCGGCACTCTCTCTGAAAACAAGGAACACAGTTCATTCACACGTGTCCCAGCTGACAGAAACATGGCCATAGTGCATTGTTAGGAACAATTCCAAAAGAATGAACCTAAAGTTTTTTGTTCTAATTCCCAACCTACTCTTCCCAGCTGTACTTTTACTAATGGGCCCTGTATTTTACCAGATTAGGACTCTGAAGTCAGAATTAGGCTGCTGGCCCCTCCTCCGGTTTCCGAGTGGTGTCCTCACACCTACAGCTCATTTCTGTGGTTTTGCATTTTGCTTCTTACTGAAGTGAAATGCCTTGCTTCTCCTCCAAATTTCATTCTGACGAAAGAAAAAAACAAATAAATGAATCTGGGTCAGGACATGAGCATACACCTCAGCCAGGAGACAGGCAGCACAATACCCCAGGGTTTGCTGTTCGTTTCTTGGAGGTGCACCCATGCAGCCATGTCCAAGGGGAACCATGGATATTCCTTCACCAGCAGAGACTCTGTAAATTCTCATACATCACTGCTTACCAGACAGAATGCAAAAGCAATTTGGTGTCCTCATTTTTACAGTCAATTCTGCTACAAATTTGCACATTTCAGTGAAGATGGTCTCTTTCTTTTTCCAGAACACTCAATTACAGTAACATCAGGCACAGAAAATCATTTTGACAAGTGTCCTATTTACAGAGAAATGAATAGCCACAAAGGAGACCAATTCTTTTTCCTCTTTTTCTTCCTTTCTTTTATTGGAGAAGGAAACTCCTGAATAAACTTTATTTTTCCTTAAATTGCAATTACAAATAGGCTAGGGATTTCAAAGGGCATTTCCAGTTTACATCATACTTGGAGCCAACATGCCACACCAAGCCAAACCAAGTCAAATGAATCCAGAGGTACAGCCCACTCCTGAGAGATGCTGGGTCTCCTGGTCAGGAACCATAGGCTCCGATGTGCTGACTGTGCCACGGACAAGTGTTCTGCACCTCCACAAGCAAGAACAGATTATTAATATATTTATTTATTTATTTATTTATGCATAAAGGATTTCTGGAGGTGCTTGAGTACCACCTGCTGCCTGGTGCAGCTCTGTCACCAGTATGGGCTCAGGCCAGCCACAGCTTTGTCTGTCTTCAGCCTTAACCCTAAAGCACATCCCCAGAAGAAATAAAACCCTCCTGTCCCTCCTGGGGACTGCAGGGAAGGTGGAGTCCATCCCAGCACAGAGCACCAGAGCTCCCTTACAGCTCCCACCGGTCCCTCCTCTCCTTGCTGCAACAGCTCCAGCCCCGGCCTCAGCCAAAAGCAAAAGGGTGCCCATTCAACATACCTTCTTCCACTGCTTAATGCAAGTGGGAACTAAATTTGTCCTTATTCCGTTAGCACCTATGCCTTTTGGTTAACAGCGGAGATTTTGAACGCCGTGCAAAAACTCCATGTTGCTATGGTTATAGCACAGCCATTGCCAGTCTCTAGAAGTAGCCATAAATGAGAAAAAATCCAGGGGATGGTATGAAAGTCATTCAGCATCATCTTCAAGCAGCACTGGCTTTTCAAATACTTCCCCTGCTGTCAGTCAGGGAGTGAAGGTGGCAAACTAGGTGAGTGGCATCGTCTTAGTTCTAAGTAATATAAAATTCATTTACAGCTGGAAACTTTTCAATTTAAATTATCTCCCAGGAGGTACTCAAACTAAAACTTTGGAACTAATTTGTACAAGTGTGTGCAGCTCCTTTCCCCCCCCAAAGCTGAAGCTATCCATGTACTCTCTCATCTCCCCTCTTCCCTTCATTTTTTTACCCTGTCTTACCGGGCACCTTCTCGGCTGTAAGCTCAGAACAGATCTCCAGATGATCACGAGTGGCAAGACTTTGACAGTCCCCCAGCAGCAGCCGTGGCGTGGCTCCTCCAGGATGAGAAGGGTGCAGGCACCCGTCCGTCTGGGGACCATGGGCTCCTCATGCCAGCACCCCAGGGCACAGCACCAGGTAATTGCTGGTGCAGGTAATGGTGACTGACAATTTCATCTTTAAGCTATTTATCAGTTGGTGCTCTGCACATCAGGTGTCACGGGAACATGACAACTCTTGTCAGTGAAACAAGAGAGCCTTGTGACAGGCTTTCAATTGAATTTCTTCACCCAGCACTCCCAGCATTAACACTATGTTAAAACAACTTCATTCATTATTCAAAAAAGGAAAAAAACACCCAGTGAGATCCTGACAAAATATATAACTTTTCTGAATCCTAAAATGCACCTGATTTTGCTTCTTCAGTGCCATCAGAATAACCTGTCTGGGTTCATTAAGAGCCGCTTTATTTGTTGCCAGTGAATAAGCCATGGGTCATTCTGCCAACGTGTGGGAGTCATTCGTTTGCGATGAATGATTCATAACTCGGGCTGCTTTTTAATAAAATGCTCATGTTAAAATTCTACATATGCTCAGAAGAAAGAAATAAAAATTCCTCTCGATATTTTCATTAGAATTTATAATAAATGACAACCCAGAGATTTATTCTCTTGTATGCCTCTCCTTTCTGCTGGTGCGCCATGCTTGTATACAGGCTTCACTTGGCTGCCCACCATCCCTAAAACTGTTCTGTGATGTTCCTCCCAAACAAACATTTTCGAGAGACAGTTAAGCTTGACTTTGATCTCATTTAAAAAAAAAAATACTGAAATAGAAGACAAAGTAAAGGCTCCAGGAGGTGGCATTGTTTGTGTGCCTACTCTCCTAGAGAAAGACACAAGCAGCAGTCTCAGTAGTGCGGTACGTGAGCTCTCTCCACAGAGGAAGAAGCTGTGCATCATAACCAAGTCACTGTAGTTAGAAACTACACTGTATATTCATGACATGTTTTCTATAGCTCAGGAGTGTCTGATTTTGGAGTGAAACAGTGCACTCTTCCAAGGTGAAGCTGAAAACCTAGCCACGCTCTCCCAGATGTCCTGGGGAGAAGTTCTCAGACAAAGCCAGAAAACAAAGCAGCGGCAGTAGCGGTGCTGAGAATTGATACGAGTTCTTGGCAGAGGTGTTTGCTGCCTTCTGTTGTTCCTCGTTGTCCCACCAAAGTAACACAAACAAGAGGCATGCCCCAGATACCCCAGGTCACCATAGTCACACTGCCACCAGGACACAGCAGCACATGGGGCAGTGCAGGACCCAGCTGCCAGCCGAACTTGAACTCACTGCACCTCTCCAGAGGCTGCTGGTAGCACCGGCTCTCATGGCAGAGCCCTGGGTCTCTGCTGGCTTTCACTATAGCGTGGTTTGTTCTGCATCTTGCATTGTACCCCCTGGTAAGAGAGCCCATACATGAGATATCTGAGCAACAACCTGCAGTTAATTTTGGAAAAAATTAAGTCTTCAGTGAAGACTTAAAGTCTTCACTGCAGAGCAAAGATTCCTTCTCCTGCTGCACCTTCAAAGGTTCTGCTTAATTACGCCGATTCCCCAAGCACTGGTAGGGGAGTGGGAGAGTGCAGTTGTGGTACTGCAGAGCTGCTTTCAACCTTCATCAGAGCGACAGCTTTCTCCAGCGTCCCTTACACAGAGAAGATGCCTTATCCGCTCCAGCTACTGTTCAGACGTGCTGGCTGTACCTGTTTACAGGGACTGGCTTCATGCTGAATTAGTATTCTGCATGGAACCACAAACTATAAATTATTATAGCAGGTCCCCAATGAATCCTTTATGAAACAAAGCATATTGTGCTTGAACCTGTCCATTTAAAGCCCCAATTAACAAATTGGTAACTGCTTCTCTCTTTCTCTTCACAGCTGCTGAATGGTGTGGTGCAGAGCCTGTTCAGCACCATAATGGCAATGAACAACAGGGCTTAACGCACTGCAGTTTGCTCTTTGATCCCAGCTCATTTGAAAAGGATTTACCAGAGAACTTGCTTCCCTTTTCTCCTATGTTTGTATCTTTTAAGAATATTTTTTTTTTCCAGCAGATATTTTTCCCAGGGAAACTTCAGTAGTCTGTCTTTTCCTTGATGCTGGATATCATTTGGTTTTATTAATGACTGCTGAGCCCTCTTGCTCTAACACTCCTCTCCAGCTTTATTTCTGGCCCAGGCAGTTCAGACACCCACAGATTTCTGAATCCCATCCAAACACTTTCTTCAGGGATACACTTGTTTGTAAAAAGACTTACAGTTTTGACTTAGAGACCTCTCAGGATGGAGAATGACCCATCTCCTGCTAACCTGTTTCAATGTTTATTTTTTAAGGAGTGTATACTGTCTTATATATTTTCTAGGTATTGGACCTTTATTCTTTGTTTGTTGGATCCAAATACCTCAGAAAACCAATTTTTGTACCCAGAGACCCTGCCAATCTCTCTGTTTTTTGTGGCAGGGTGCTGTAAAGTCAATAAAATAAGAAGTAAGAGTACTCTTGAGATTTAATAGCCACCGAAGTACTAGTCTAACTCCACTGTCTTCAATAGCACTGCAGTGGAGAAGTGACTCTAAAAGAAAGGTCAAGATGTTCTGGTTTGCTTGCTTAGAAGGAAGAGAACTAAACAGAATATAGGCAGATGGCTATGAGGTCATTCAAAACTCAAGGAACACAATGAAGTGAATTGGATGGAAGTTTTGTGGCAATCATTGCAACGGAGCTGATGCCTCTCTAAGTTGCATGGCAACGTGCTCAAGACAAAAATAAAACATCCATATGTCTTTGAAAATCTTTGGATTTATTTCTGCGGTAAAATAAACTTTTTTCTTTGTTTAAGGTTAAAGTGTCCTGAGAAAAATTGGTAATCCCACTAGCACTGGAAAAAGTTACTAAGTTTTGAACTTTTCAAGCATTCCTGTGTATAGATCGTGCACTTCTATTCCCACTGCCTCTTCATCTGCTCTGCTCTGCACTTGGCCATTTCCTTCTCGGCTTTGACTGATCTCGATGCTTTCCTTTTAAAGCTGTTCTTCCAATTCTTTGGTGGTTTTTAAACTTTTTTTTTCTTTTTTTTTTTTTCTTTTTTTTTTTTTTTTTTCCCAGAATATTTTTAATGGCTGGGGAAAGTTCTTCAAATCCTTCCTCTGAAGTGGAACTCTCAGAGCGTTGGTCTTGCCTTTGCAAACTCTGCTGAGTGCCAACCTGCTTCTTGAAACAGCTCTGGTTTTGTTGGTGAAGCCTGCTCTGTAGTCTTCAAAGCCAGTGGGAACACGAAGAGCGGCCCCTCACAAACACATGACTGTGGTGCTTCAAAGCACTCCGGTGCCAGAGATGCTGAAGCCTAGCAGGCATATGAACTGTGAATTGTCTTTGCTCACTGCTTGGAGCTGTCCTGGGGAGAACAGCTATAAAAGTGCCAGTACGGTCCTTTTGCAGTTTGCTGCTCGAGCAAGAAGGCCGGTGGCTGGGTCGAGGAGGAGTGCGAGCTCAGGAACCAAACCTTGATCTCCCTGTAGTGAGGGCCAAGAGCGTGCATACAGACGAACCCCTTCCCCCTCGCACACAGCTAGCCAAGTGCTGGGACTTCAGCAGCCTCCCAAAGGGACTGACCCATGCTAATGGATGTCCACATGGGCATGAGAAATTACTGCCTACTAAAAACAAGCTCACGGACATCGCGGGGTGGCATTACCGACAGTTACTACCAGTCTTTCCTGAACAAAGCCACTGTTTAATGACTGGGAACCATCAAAAAGCTCAGAGACTGGTGGCCAAGTCTTGGCCCAAGCTGGAAGCGTTCCCTGCAGCCCAGCAGCAGCCCTCCAGCTCCGTGTTGTCCCCCCAAGCGACCCCATTGTGTGTGGTGCTGGTGGGCTCTTGGGAGCAAACCGCTGCTTGCTGTCGGGCCGACTGCAGTGGTGGGGCTGGAAACCCTTGCCCATTCCAAGGTCTCCAAGTACTGAGGGAGGACTTTGTGTCTTGGTACAACATCCAACTGTCTTTTGTTACTTAGGAGACAAGTAAGGAAGAACCACCAAAATGGCTGTCGGTGCCTGTGTTGGCCCCTGCCCAGTGCCTGCTCGCCCTGCCCCTAACGCAGTGGGACCAGCAGTCCCAGTGGGACCAGGCTGTCCCAGTGAGACCAGGCAGTCCCAGTGGGACCAGGCTGTCCCAGTGGGACCAGGCTGTCCCAGTGGGGCCGGGCTGCCCCAGTGGGACTGGTCTGTTCCAGTAGAGGCCGAGCACCGCCGCCATTTCCAGCAGGTGTCACCATGGCGCTATGAGTCCTTCCCGGCCTGCCCGCACCGCCTTGTGAACGGGCCATAAATATTCAGTACCGAGTACACTGAGATGTAAAATAGCAGGTGCAGCAAATCTGTGGCGGGGACACGTTTAATGGGTGAAGGATTCAGTATTCTACTGAGCAAACAACTGTATATAAAAAGTCCATCTGTAGCCTTTTATGTGTTGTTGTTTTTTAATTTAAAAACACAATTTATTTTTAAAAATACAGATATTCTTGTGGAAGATGGCTTTGTGTAATTAAATGGCAAAATTGATTAAAGCCATTGACAAAAATGTAAATATTTTAGTAATTTTAGGTTTCATGTACGTACATTCAGAACAAAAAACTTGTTCTATGAAGTTCTGCATGTTCCATTCCCTATGATAAAATTCTTGCTAGTAATTACGGTTTTTCTCTTGGCCTATTCTTCCTTTGCTCCCATTTTCTCCACTCTTTTTTTTCCCCTAGCTCTTACAGATCCTTATGCTTCAAAAGCAGTTCTTCATTTTAAGAGGAAATGCTGCCACATCTCTCTGCTAGCCAAGTACCTCAGCAACTTCCATCAGTGTAATGTACTGGAAAACAATGCCAAGCATTTTCCCCATAATGCATTCACAACACCCCCAGTACTTGTCTTATCTTTCATTGGCTACAGTTCATAGGAATCTTGACTTTTACACAGTAAAAGTACACAGTAAACTTCCAATATTTATATGAATGTATGTTTTACAGATCTGATTTAATCTGAAGTTGGTGGATGTCTTGACTTATACCAGAAGCTTTCCTGCTCACCAGATCTTCCCCTCCTTCATATTTGTGATGGCTGAGATTTTATCAACAAAACTGTTTTGATCAAAAACTACTTAATAAAGATAATTTCATTAGCTACTTTCTGAAATAACTGTATCTGTAGCTAATGTGCCAGCCCAAATTCAAAGCTAGAATAAGTAGGCAAAACTTACTGGAAAGCAAAGATGAATTTACCCGATCTATCCGAACTTACAGACAACAATCTAGCACGCAAGGCTGCATTGACATGATGCCAGCCAGCAGCTGCCTGGACACCCGGTGAAGGCCTTAGGCCTTCCCCTGCCTGAAGTGTCTGCGTTGGTTTATGTGGCAACTGCTCAGAAAGTCACAGCCAGTATATCTCATCGCCACGACTGTTGGGAAACCACAAGGGTTCCTTTCTATCAGGTGCTGAAAGCAGTCTGTGAACTGCAAGCCAGTATTTCAGTTCTCTGTGGAGAAGGCTGTGCAGGGTGCCATCTAGACTGCACGCCACCCAGAGAACTGCCAATGCCACTGCCTATATTCAGGGCCACTGGGGAACATCAGGAGAAAAGGCAGCTGTGGTGTGGGACTGGGTTCTCGTCCTTCTCTAACGGGAACCTCCATATCTCCTGTGGTTGGGTAATATCTTGAGGCTGATCCAGATCCACGGAGATTAACAGATTGTTTGTATGCCACAGTGAGTACTGAATGGGGTCCCATGGGAATGCACTCACCATACATAAGGAGAATAAGATTTGCTCCTTAAACAGAGGAGTACTGCAAAGCATCCCTGTGGAAGCAACACGGCCTCCTGTCCAGCCAGAGGGTGGTGGTGTGGTAGAGAAGGAATGTGGGAACTGGAGGCTTATTCTGCATTCACACAGGGTCGGTCAACCCTGCCCAACACCTGAGGTTGGGCCCGTGGGATGATCTTCCATCTCCCATTACAGCAGCTGTCCCTGTTTCATTCATCGATCAAATGAGTAAAGAAAGGGATGATCAATCAGTCATACTTTTGAAGACCTACACAAAGCAATGATACAGTTGATTAAACCTTGTTATCAAAGTAAAGTTAACAGAAGTTAATTAGAAAGCTTAAAAAGAAAATCTTGTGTGCTATCATAAGAACACTCCGACTTGACAAGAATGCACTGAATTGCTTAATCAGAATGAGAATCGTGGACACATACCATGTTTCAAATTTTGCCTGTGAAAATACTACCCAGGTAAGCTGCTCTCAGAACAATTTTTTTTGTTTTTTTTTTTAAAGAATTAATTAATGGCTATAGGCAACAGACGCTTCACAGATATTTCCATGAATACATTTAATTATAAAGGTGCAATGACTACTGTGAGCAAAGCAGGTCTTCTGGCAGGGTGTGACAGCCAAAAGGTAGAGAGAAAGACATTTTTGTGGGGTTTGCAGAGCTCCCTGGCAATGCTAACCTGAAGTCAGCAGTCTAAAGGAGGACTTCAGCCTTCTGGAGGTGACCATTCTGCTTAGGAGACTGTAGAAAGAGCTTCTGATTCATCAGGTGACTGTACGAGAAGTAGTGGGCTCCATGGGTGTAGCTCGAGAGTAGCTACAAGGGTGTAGTGAGAGCTTCAGAGGACAGCCACGGCAGAAGAAGACTCTCCCTAAAACACAGGGCTGAGATTCCTTGCAAACATCTGTTAAATGAGCGAGGGAAAACTAACGGGCTCGGCTGAGCAAGGCAAAGAACTACGAATGACAAATAAATATTTTTTTGACTATTCACATTTCTGGAGGAACTTCTAAGCGCCCAGCCCTGACCTATCTTTAATGAAAGCTCTTGCATTTGCCCAAACCACCATCTCCTTAAGATCACTTCACAGGTTCACGGAAGTCTAGACTGATTGAGGCAGGAGGCACCTCTCAGTGTCCCCCCACCCTGAGCAGGGCCCAACTCCAGTCCCAGGCCACCCTGGAGCTCCCCCTGAAGCCCCCCAGCACCTCCCGGTCCCTGCACAGGGCTCAGCACCTGCCTGGCACAGCGGTGCTGCCCGGGAAGCCTCCAGGCCATGCTCAGGGCCTCCTGTCCTGGCACTGCAGAGCCCATCCTGTCCTCCCGCACCTCCACCAGGTAGTGGTGGGCACAGGGGTGTCCCCCAAAGCCTCCCCTTCCCCAGACCGAGCAGCCCCAGCTCCCCCAGGCCCCCTTGCACAGTGGTGGCCTTGTGCTGGGCTCTCCCCAGCATGCCCAGGTCTGTCGTGCTGGGAGGCTCGGTGTACTTCTGTACACCCTGTATACTTGATTTTAAACAACAGTAGCTGGCACTTTAAAATTCAAATTGTCACAGATTTTTCAGTAAACTTCATACCCAAATGACTTAATTGCCATTTTTTGAGAAGCATTTTCAGAGTAACTCTAGTCCAAGTAAAATTCAGCTAGGGATGTCCTTTGTATTCAGCCTTTTTGCTGTGTAAAGTCTATTTTATCCCATATTTTTGTGGGGTAAACCTGGGGCATAGTGGCTCAGTATACTAATATGGGCAAACAAAGAGTGCAATCATGATTTACTGATAAGCTTACTCTTTTTTTCTTTCTTTTTTTTTTTTTTTTTTTTTTTTTGTAAGCTGACTTACGTTCCTATTGTATTACAGTCACTTTTGATCAATAATGAAAATATGTCCCTCTTATCCCCCGCAAAAAGCTTTTTATTTTCTGGCATGTTTAAGGAAATGATCTGGCATGTATCAATAAAGACAACAATAATTGCCATGAGCTTACCGTTGTTTATGCAGAAGAAATTTCTCAGTTATTCATGGTGGGCTGTCAGATGTAAGACATCATGCAAATGGAGTGGATCACAGAAATAATTCTAGTATGGCTAGAACAGAACTTCAAAAATATTTATCTTACTAAGAAGAAAATAAAGAAAATGATACAGTACCTTTGCAGAAGCAATAAAGATGTACCACAGCATTATCTACAATCATTCACAAAGATCACTTGATTGCAATAGCAAAGTGCTGTGAAGTACTGCATGGTTAAAATGCACTGTCTTGATACAACAGAAGTTTTATAAATATATACAACACCATTAACTATTTTTATATTTACTAATACATACTAAGAATCACACTTTCAAATGAGATAATTAAAGTCTTAATTTGGAAGCACATACATTTATCTGTTTTATCTGTAATCTGTGATATTTCAAAATATGAAAATATTCATGTTCTAATAATTGGCTGTTACTGCACTGCTAATCCATTAACTACTTGTCTGCGGTCAAGACAGTGACAGGCCGAATCACGATAAACAGGAAAATGTGTTCCAAGTACTAAAATCAGATGGGTTGAACTTTGACTATGCATCATCATTTGCAGTTGCTGCTGCTAGTGTTAACTTTGGGAAACACTATATTGCCCACAAATTAATAACAAATGAGAATAAATGCTGTTTCCAGAAGATGCTAAGCATAACTGAAAAGGAGGAAATTGACAAATAAATAGTCATGTTTATGAACTGTTTGAAAAAGACTGTGTTGCATGAGGTGTAGTAGTGTAGATGTGGTTGTGTGCATGTGTGAATGTGCATGACAAAAGAGATCTGTATTGCTACCTTCAAATCCAACTCTTTGTTTTTTAAAACTTGGCTAATTTATTATTCTCAGTCCTACCTCAAATACAACAGCAGGAAAAAATACATCAGATTACTCCCTCCTGTATCTTTGAGTTGTGTATAATATCTTAAACCCACCCTTTCTGTCCATTTGCATACTCTTGAGTATCATTGCAGCAGGAGAGGTCAAGTTTGTAATTTATCCTTTCAGGGTAAGGCAATACGAGTGGCCAGCCCAGATGACTGGTGGAGAATGAGCACTTCTGACCCATCGTGCTGAGAGAGAACTCTCACCAGATAAAACACCCCTGAAAGCAATTAATCAGAGCTGTAAATCCATTTCCTAGACATCCACTGCTCCGTACTTCTGAAAAGATGTCATAAAATGTTCATAAATGTTTGTTGCTATGTATTATATTTTTGTTGTTGCATTTTAGCTATATTTTTTCCATTAAAATGGAAGTCATCTGCATATCATTTGTTCCAGGATTAGCTCTTTTTATTTTATTTTCCCAGCAGACTGATTGTCAGTTATGTTTCAACAGTTTCAGCCACTGATGAATTCCTATACAGCTGCCTGGGCATCTGTGGCAATGAAATATGAATGTGTTTCAACAAAATCCAAAGACTTTTACTAGAGGTGGCATTTATCCATAAAAATAATTTTCTGGAAAATATTTGCATGTTCTTAAAACATAGCTTGACAAATTATTTAATTTAAAGCTGGTTTGTCCTCAAGAAGCTGTAGAAATTATTGTTTGGAGCCTGGTTACTATGTTAAAACAAAATAAAACAAACAAAAAAAAAACACAACAACAGCAACAAAAACACCTCCTCTTTTTAAGAAGTTTTTATATTTTAAGCTTCATTGTCACAGAAGTCAGAAGATACTGATTTCAAAGTTGGAGACATATAAGAAACAAAAAAGTCCTCCTCAAAGATGTGATACATAATGCTATATGAAGTCCTGAGCTTGGGGAAAAAAGGAAAGAATAAGAATGGAAAAAAGGATTATTTTTAGTGTGTTTTGATTTCATGTGCTTATGATTCAATGCTCTGTATATTAAAGATAGATACCTGGAGGTGATAGAGTCTGTGTGGATATTTCTAGAGATTAATATCCACATCAGACTAATATAGGTAAAGAGAAGCCATTTCTTTTTACCTAGAAGAGATAGAGATTGTATATAAATCTTGTGGGAAAACAGTACATAATCTTTTTCTAAAGCACTCTCTAAGGAGGAAAAAAAAATAATTCAGCAATGCAAGGTGAACTGAGTGACAAATAGCGTCTGGAGGTACAAAATCAACAGGCTGGCCCTGTACCAAGCCGACAGGCAGCCCCGCACATGCTGTGCTAAGGCATCCTGGCCAAGCCCCAAGTCGGAGACCCGATGTCCCCGCTGCAGGAGCACAGGTATTGCAGAGGTGCCCGCCGGGGCCCTGCAGTGCCAGGGGACCTCCCGTGAGTGCCCGTCTGTCAGCTCCCTCTGCACCGAGGTGTGGAGGAGCACACAGGAGTGCAGCTCGACACCACGGGCAGCGGGAGGGATCATCCATGGTGAGCTGGTAGACGAGCATGAGCTGCTGCTGCTGCCGTGCATCTCACCAATGCACCTTTCTGTAAAGGCACAAGACCGTCAAAGAGTAATTCCCCCTCCTGCGTGTGAGGTGGGGTGTGCTTGAGTGGCCATTTCATAAGAAAAAGTGACTTGCAGGTGTCTTGGTTCCTAAGACCATACTGTAAAGAGCCCACAGTCACTACTCAGTACTTCCAGCTTTGTATCGTGCAGTCTCAGAGAAATGTGGTAGGACTGCATGAAGCGTAAATTACAGTGGAATTTGAGTTTATTTATTCACAGTTGTCCAGGACTACACTGGACACCTACACTTCCATCTTCCTATTTAACAGTGAGAAAAGGCAAAACATAGGATGAAATAAGTTTTTTGTCAGTTTGTGTTTGAGGAATGTTCCTCTGCTTTCTGGAAATGCCCAAGAAGATCCTCAGAAGACACTTAGCTGCAAACTAACTGAACTGTGAATTCATCATCATCCACCTCACTTCATGTTAATCTTATCATTAAACAGCTGCTTTTAACGTTTAATAAAATATATTTTAAATTGCTGTAGCAACACTGTTTACCGTTTGCATTACCTCTCTCAACCAGGTTCATTAGCTGTCATTAGAGGCAGTTTACAGCACACATTTTGTACATAGACACACTGAGCAATAATCTGCACACAGTCCCGTATGAACTTCAGCTGGTCCTTTCCACCTACCCCCACCTTCTTGAGGACTCTCTGAATTAAACAAAGTGAAAATAAGGAGGCATGGGCACTCTGAAAACGCTCAGAGGTTTGACTATGCTAGTAAATTCCAAATTTCCTTAAAACTATAGTTCCTGTAGCTTTTAGAAATTCTTACAAAAATCAATAAAGAGATTAAAAATACAGCCACTTAGTAGCAAACCCTCATTTATTTCATGTTTTAAAAGGAGATTACCAGATTTCTTTGATAAGGTTACCATGTTTTAGTGCCTCAGAACAGCAGCTTGTAATTTTGTATTGTGACCTTCAATGCCAAACAGGGAACAACTCAAAATCCTCGTCTTACCCTGCTGAGTGGAACTTGGCATATTCCTTTCAGTAGTCTGGAAAGGCCAGTCTAGGAAAAAGACAATAATAATTTATTCAAATTTCTGTAGAGCAATGTTCCTACCACCCCATCCCCTTTTACCCAGCCAATGACCAAGAGTAACTTTTCGAACTTTTTGAGTTTGCAGACACCTAAAATTTCTCTAGTCAAGGTGTGAAGCTTTAAATCTGCCAATGACATCCAAATTCCCTAGGGTGAAGTGTGAGAGGCAGAGCTGCAAGGATGACATCCTGGTGTGTAAGAAGTAAGCTGTAGATGGTAAGGCATGGAGATACCTGACCTCAGTCCTGCAAAGTGATCTGATGTGAGAGATGCCAAAAAACAAGCATGAAAATGTAGTGTGTTGGGAACAGAAGGAGGTATATGGCTGGGAAAAGTGTGGGACAATTTGAGAACGAATCTAATGTTCTTTTAAGGTTTGATTCATGGATTCAGATACATTGGAGCTAGTGTAATTTGTAGGATTTGTCTCGTTTAACTTTACCTATCCAAAGTTAGTTGTCAGTTACACTAGCATTGAAGGCAATGAAGAGAAATAACTTGAATGGCAGGGCATTCCCCCTTACCTGGGATCAGTGTCTGCATATGGGTAGAATGGATTCACATTTAAAATTCAAACTGAGTAAAAAGATTGCCAAATGTAAGCAAGTGGATAAGAATATAACACCATTATAAGTGCCTTGCTGGGTTGGAGTGATGGTCCATCTAGCTAAGCATGTTGTCTTTTGCATGGCAATAAACACTGGAAGTCAGGAAGAGCATCCAGGTCTTACCAATTCTTGCTGCCCATTCCCCATGTACTCCCCCAGCACACAGGTGAGTTGTATTAGGCATGTTAAAAGGCAAATCCCTTCCTATTATCTGTAACAGCCATTGACCTGCTGTTCGTGAATTTCTCTAATCCCTTTCAGAGTCCACTGATCCTGTTTGTCTCCACAGTCTCCCGTGGCAGCAGGTTCATGACCTGCTGCATGAAGGAAAATTTTCTTTTATCTATTTTAAACCAACCTCCTCCCAGTCTCATGGGCTGCCTCTGTGTTCTCGTTGTGTGTGACCGAACAACACTTCCATGTTCGGTTGATTCAATGCCTTCCAGGTTTGGTAAGCCTCAGCTCTGTCCTCCTTCTGTCTTCTCGTGAGGCAGACTGGAGAAGCTCTCCCTTCTTGTCTCCTTCTAAGACAACTCTTCTCTCTGCTGATGTCTTCAGTTGCCCTTCTTTGTGCCTTCCCCAAGTCCACGACATCTTTAAAATGCAGAGACGTGGTGGACACGAAGTGGGCACACCAGGATTTCTGTCGTGGCAAACAGTGCATTTATCCTGTTTGCCACAGCCATTCTGATGACATTCAACATTTCCTTGGCTTTTTTTTTTTTGTCTGATCCTGCCAGTCAGTGATTTCAGAAAGCTGTCAGCGATGTCTGTAAGGTTTCATTCCAAATTGTGACTGCCTGTTCTGAGCTCAGCCCCTTCCCGTCAGCACGTCCAGTGTTTTCCTCCTTATATCCCCTATCTTACATTTACCTAACTGAAGTTCTTCCACCATCTTTTTGCCCACTCATTGTGAGGTCTTTCTGGTCCTCCTCACTGATGGCATTGCATTTGATCATATCTGATGCTTTTTTCTCACTAGCATGAGCCATGGCTGAGTATTGTGGAGAACAGAAGCAACTCGCTCCAAACAGAAATACAGTTCAATGTGATGATTTACAACAGAGCAAAATTGAAAACTTGTTCACAATATTTTACTTCCTCCCCCTGCACTTTTCTGAAATCATTCTGCTGTGTTCTGTGCATGGCACTACAGAGTTGTAGCCACCTCTGAGACTGGATTCAAAGCAGAGAATGTGCGAAGATCACAGACAGATGATTCAAAGTACAGGCGGAGGGGGTTTAATGTAAAAAGTGCGCAGCAACATGCCGAACAGACATGCCTGCATTGTTCCAGTAGCACATATGCTGATCTACACGACCTTTTCCAGTAAGAGCATCACAGAACCATTTGGGTCACAACATACAGAGAGCTGGCAACTTTGAATTAGTTTATGTTTTTATCTGTGGAACATATTTTCAGATCAGTCAAGATCTATGGAAAAGTCTTTGAATAAATGCAGTGTTTGTGGATTGCCAAAGCTTCAAATCCAAGCAAGAAAAAGGAAGAAAAAAAACAAAACAACACACAATACCACAACAAAAAGCATTTAAAAGCATTTCAGGCTAGGTAGCTCCCAAAATATTCAGAGCAAAGTGATAAGACCCATATTTCTCATCTGTAGTTCAACTGACCAAGGGCATTGCTACCAATTTGAAGGAAAGGCAAAGCTGTTTGTCTGCTGGGTGGGGGGCCAGTCCTTGCCCTGCTAACAGGCATTCAGCATCCTGACCAGTGTTTTCATCTGCATTCCTGGGTGCTTTTTGCACATGCAGCCAGCAAGCACCAGAATTACAGAGCTCTGAGCACAGGACTTGGAATTTAAAACATAAATACCTCTCTTGCCTTTTTTTTTTTTTTTCTTCCCAGAAAGCCTCTGCTCCAGCACAGTAGCAACAGTCAATCTAATAAAGTTCAGGATTTAATTTATCACATTTACGGCAATATGGTACAACTTGCTCAGGTGCCAGGCTGAAGGACATAACAAATATACTCACAAATTCTTGATGAAGACAGAAGCCAGGAAAAGGCATTTCACAGATTTGTCCCTCATTACGTAGCTGACTGCTGCTACCCACTCCCTCTTCCATCATGTGCATCCTGATGGAAGGCCTTAAGCTGAGGGTTTCAGCAGAGCTCAGGCCGGCTCTGGCTTTCAGGCAGCCCCCCAAACTGGTACAGCAGAAGCTGACACGAACGTAGTTGATGGTGAACAAATTGTTTAAAGTGAAAGCTCAGATTTACATTTCAGTCCCACAGCAGGTCAGAGCTGGGAGCACGACCTCTGTCCGTCAGCAGAGACGGGACACGTGTCTGTCCCAGGACCTGACGCTGCGTGTTCTCGCCTGTGCAGCTACCACTGGCTCAGGGGAGTCAATGTCTACACAATTGATTCATTACGTGGAAATATCAGCTCACAGGCGCATTTCCAGTGCCAGCTCCAAAGCTGCTGTTTCTTTATTCATTTTCATTTTAAAAAAGATACTCCTTTGTGTGAGCCATAGCTGGTGCACAATGACAGTCAGTGCTTGCCTACACGCTCACAGCACACCCAGTTTCTGACTTACTGCATGAAAGCAGTGTACTTGGGGACAACTTGAGTACGAAAGGCAGCGTGTAAACCCAAATTCTATTAGACACTTCATGCAATACATGTTCATTGTACGGTACTTCACCAGAGCTTTATCTTAAAAGGAAAATGGAACACAAGACTTAGAAAAATGGTTTGCTTACAATCAGCAGCGAATTATTATTCTAGTGCTGTGCTAATACATTGTCATACAAATGCCAAGGCAGCCCGATAAGAGTTCCACTGTTTAAGCTGAAAACTTCACTCCTGTTTTGAGATATTTGGGTTACATTGTTATTCTTAAATCATTTCTATTTATAATACGGAGAGTGGGTCTAAATTGAAGACAATCTGACACATTTTTTTTCCTTCTGTTCAGTTCTAACTATTCAAGGCCATGCCCAAATATTTAATTAATTTATTTCATCTGAATAGTTGGCATTTTTCAGCGTCCAAATCCAATCTTTCTGTGTATTTCAGTAAATCATTCCTGAAAGCTTTTTTTTTTTTTTTTTTTCTTTTTTTACTTAGACACTGTGTTTTTGTACAGCATCAATCATTCTACTCTTGGACAGGAAAAAAATGTTTTCTAAATCTGCCTTGCTTTATTGTTCTCCATTATATAAATAAAATGATTTATGGAGCAAGAAAATATAAGAAAGAGGAAAGGACAAATTGTCTGATCTTTGAGATTTATTTTTTCTTTATCCTAAGATGTATGCATTTTTTTCCCCTGGATTTGTGTTTGCACTGATGAAGAATCTCAACTTTCTGGTGACCTTTGCTCCTTATCTTTTGCACCGTGCTCTGAAGATTAGTAAAATGTCAGGCTACTGCTCGGTTCTGGGCTAGATAATGCAGGAGATGCGAGGAGCTCTCCCGAGCCTGACAGTGCCGTGTTTCTCAGAGAGCCGCAGTCCGACTGCCTCGGCACCGCAGGCTGGGTGAGCGAGATCAGAGCGGGGCGCCTGCTATTTCTGCACGATGCTGTGGTCTCGCCATGGAAACAGGGTGCCAAGCACATACATGCACATGAATGCACATGAATCGAAATTATCGGTTGCTATGGTAATGGAAGACAAATGATCCTTTTTGCAGATTCATTGATGGCGCCGTGGCAGATAATCAGGTGCCACGGGGCTGCAGGAATTCTTTATCAGGTTCTGCCTCCATCTCTCCACAACCGAGTCAAAGATACTCGGAGAAAAAATAAAATAAAAATGTAGCTCTTAGCTTTAAACATCCGCTCATGTGACAAGTGTGAGAGAACAGCACTTTGGTGGCTGCTCCCACAGACATTGATTCAGATCGTGGTCCACTACTGGATGCAATGGATTGCAGAATGTCCCTGCACTGTCACAGCCGTGCTGGCTGGCTTGGATATATGTGACTGTCACGCTCCTGTGAAAGATCACACAGCTCTTCACAGGATCACAGAATGGCTCCGGTTGGAAGGGGTCTCTGGAAGTCATCTGGGCAAACTCCAACCATTTTTTGTGGTACTGAGGTGCCCAGAGCCAGCCCTGTGCCTGAAGCCAACAGAGGCTGCAGTATGGCATCACTGCCATACGCACGTCTAACTACAACACCTAGGGACACAAAACTTTCATAATGCTTTTTAGTGAAGAATCTTAAAATTGCACACATCACCAAAGTATCCATGTCTTGCAATCTAAGCAGTACGCAGAGAAACATGACTGGGAGTATATTCATGGAGTTCTGGTTTAGAGAAAAGATTTGGATAAGAAAATCTTGTGTGATATGCTACAGTATTTTATCATTCCATAGTTCTTAAATATTTCTAAATAGGAGTAACAAAGACTTACTAAGACAACTGGATTTGATTTTATTAAACGCAAGTATATGCACGTTATAAAAGGAAATGGAATCATGAAAGTGTGGGAAAGCTTGAAGATTGAACTGTTACATCTCTAAAGGAAAACAGGTCTTCTGGAAATAGAAGCTGCATCTTTTGACCTTTACGTTATCATAGTTTTGAAACTGAGTCCAGGATTAGAAGTCAGAGCTGTATTTTTGTTCAAAACCTGTCATTTAGCCTGATGTTATATACGTTCTCCTGCCAGCAGAAGGTTAAGTGCTGTTCCCCAAGCGAAGCAGCAGTGGCTACGGGCTGAGCCCACCGTCCCTGACTGCTTCTCCACTCCCCGGGTGCTGGCCTGGTTGCTGGAGTCGGGGCTCTTGCTCTGAATGCTGCTCTGCCAGACCTCAGTCGGGGTGTTTTATCTGTCTGGCCATATACTTTGTTTTATCTGTTATAGGGTTGTTTTATCTGTCTGTCTTATATGCTTTGGATACAGAAATCCAATATAGATATATTGGATATCTATCCAATGTCCCTTGCCTTTTTTTTTATATTGTCATAGCGGGCTTACAGTCTACCAGTCAGTGAAAAGGATGTATGTGTTATTAAGGTGAATAAGAAATGCAGTCACAAAAAACCTTTGCAAGCAGAAATTGAAATTACTGGGGTTTCCCCTGGAGAGTATAGATTATCAAAACCTCAAGCTTTAGAATATCAAGAAATAAAGCTTATTAATGTATATATTTATATATATTTTTTCTGATAGTGATTTTTATTAAAATTTTCAGGCTGCTCATGTCAGGCTGTATTTCGTTATACACAGCAAGGCAGCGCAGAGATGCCTGAGCTACAGGTGACTGACTGCCACACAGAAAGAAAATCAGCAGGGAAATGTAACCTGCATGGAGCTTTTGCCTCCACAGTCAGATTGTTTCCAGTACCTTGCTTGAATTTGTTTGTTCAAGCAGACTGAGTATTAGCAGGCTGAATTTTAGCTGCCGTGCTGCTGAGGAAGCAGCAGCAACAGGTTAACACGCTCACTTCGCCACGCAGCCGAGGAAAGCAGCCACTGTCAGACGCACGTCTGGGGACTGCTCTGTATTTTCCCTAGTGGAGTGGGTAGCAGATTATGGCCAAGCTCACACGATGTCTTCTGGGATGTCGTGCTTGATTTCTCGCATTTACATTAGTGGAGATAAAATACTGGGAGTTAATTTTGTAGGCTGTCATAACCATTGACGCAAACACTATGCCCATTCACTCAGATCAGAATTCTGGAGTTTATTCAGTCAAGAAAATCCACTGAATGGATTTGTGCCTGGGTCAGGAAGCCTGCACAGAGCCCTGGGACCCCTCTCTCGTCAGAGCCAGAGGCAGCCAGGGAGCAGCAGAGCCCCTGTGCAGCATGGGGCGATGCCTGGTGCCCGTGCCCTCAGCGCAGCTTCCAGAAGCTGCCTTTCAGGGAACATCCGAGGAGCAATGCTGGATGCTGAGTAAATGCTTTCTTTCATGTCCTGTAGCTGCTATCCAAAGGTGACACTGCAGTGTTAGGGAGCACTGTATCCTCGTGGTGATGGGACAGTGCAGTGACAGCTGCTGCTGCCCCCACACACTGACAGAAACCCCTCCTGCCAGTCCTGGGAGGGTGCAGAAGGGGAGCCAGTCTGGGGCCAGTGACTCTGCCGGTCTGCTTTCGTGCTGCACTTACCGAGTCCTTATCAGAAACAACACAAGATGCAAAGCAAAGTCTGTAAAAGAAAAGGGAATTCTCTACTTTGTCATTTGTGGCTTTTCAAAACAATCCTGCTTAACAAGAAATCATGTTCAATGACCAGTCCATCTGCAGGAAAAAGAGAATATTACGTAGCTGGTATGAGAAAGATGGAAGCACTTTGTGATGGAAAGTCCAGTGCTGTATGCTCATCACATTTTGTTAGGAAATGTACTATGCTCGTGTATGAGTTTGAAAAAAAAAAAATCCATTTCTCATCTTTGTCAAGATAGGGAGAGAGAGAAAAACCTTTTCTGTAACGAACGAATGAACAAAAGACAACAAAATTCAAGGTCACAGCTAAATATAACACATAAAGAAAAAGAAAGCAAGCCCAATAGGCATCAAGAGTCTATTCAGATACAGTAATCTAATGAAACCAATTGTCCCTGACCTACTCTATTAACATGCTGAAAATGCAAAGCACACACTTACAACCTAAGTAGTTGGGAAAATAAAAAAAAAAAAAAAAAAAAAATTAAAAAAAAAAAGGAAAGAAAAACAGTCAGGAGGGTCCTTAGAGCGATACCAACACCTAAGAGAAAGAAGACAAAGACAAGGCTAAAGTTCCTTGTCAGGGCTATTGACCTGCTGCCCTGTGTAGCAGCACTACCTAAACCAGATGCCATGACCTAGGCATGCTGCCCACTAAACAACCCCAGAATTCACAGGCAGCTCAGAGTGCAGAAAGCCAGCCTCTGAACACTTTCAACTTAAGATATATGCATATAATTTTTAATATTTGAAGTCACTCACATTACAAAAGAAATCTTTTAATGCTCTTAAAGGCATCAATCCCCCATGTATGCCCATCTCTGACGTGCCAATGCAGGAGGTGTCTGCAGTCACGGTGAGCTTGCCCACCTCCTGGCAGCAGCAAGGCGAGAGGCAGCACAGGCTGCAGCCACCCAGCACCAGGCCAAGGTTTTGCTGCCACGGCTTTGTTGCTGCCTCTAGATATGCTGCAGTCCCCCCTCCTGAGTGCAGCAGATTTGGGTTATGCTCTCCAGTTCATGAGCAGCTGTCTGGCCAGCCTGCAGCAAACTTCAGATGATGTGAGGGAAGGGCAGGCAGTATCAGCGGCATTCATTGTAGAGAAATGCTTAAACTCTACTTAGGGCTCTGACAGAGAAGGGATGTCACAGCAGAGAGAAGATGAATGGAACCACTCCAACCCTCAGCACTTTTCTGCAGTGAGAGCAGTGCTTCTGCAGCAGAGGGGTTGCCAGAGCACACCTGGTGAGGAAAGAACTTCCACGTGATCCTGGGCCATGCTCAGGACAGTTTGGTTGTCACGGTTTTATGACTTGAATGTGCCAGAAGAGAGACAAATGATTCTAATTTGTCTTCTCTGAGTTCATTGTGGCATAAAGGTATGAAGTGTAGAAAGGTATTAAGAGATGCTTGGAGCCCAAAATAACACTCCACAATCCTGGCTCTTCAGGGTGAGACCTGTCTGATGCAGCAGGAATTGTCCTTAGCAATTTCCTGAACTTTCCCCTCTCCCTTACACTCGAATTCAGTAAATTGTTCAGAGACATCAGCAACAGATAAAAAAGTTTGAATTGTTCCTATGAAGAAAATTCAAAGTTTTGGAATGAGAAAAAACTTCAGTATTTCTCACTGGTCTGCTGAAAGAGGCAGATGCAGGCAAGCAAGACAATTCCTCTTGTCTCTCTTGAAGCAGTGTGATGGCTTTCATTTCACCTTTAACCTTTTGGAATATGGAACCTTTAGAAAAATCACTAATGGAAATTCCTGTACTGGTGGCTGAAATAAAATAGAAGCATAAAAATCAAAAACATAAGGAATTTTATTAATGCTGAATATCAAAAATAATGGCAGGGAGAAAGCACCAGTTAGCAAACGGGCCCTTTAGATAAATGTCACATAGTGAGTATTTGCATTAATTTGCTGCACAGATTGTTCTGGCATGTCATATTCTGGACAAAATGTAAGAGCCGTGCCTTCCGTGGCATTTCAGAGCTGGAGGTGCACGGACTGAACCCGAGAATCCTTGCCGTGTGTTTTGTTTCTTACAATATTTTTTACTTGAAACGGCATGTGCTTATCTTTAAGCACTACACAGTGCAGGTTCCCATAATTTGCATTTCAAACTTGGTAGAGGGAGAAGAATAAAAATACATAAGACAAATTTTACCGTTATCTCTGAATTTCTGTGGTTTTATCAGTTGCTCTCAGAATCCAGCATGTCTCTGGAAGGTTGTTTTTTAGAGATAAAAATAGGAATTCCAGATAGCTAAAGCAAAATATGTTGATTAAAAAGGGAGAAAAAATTACTGGAGGAAAAGCATATACCTGTGTATTAAAATGATCCTCCAAAATTATGAACAAAGTGTAAAATATGCATTTTTAATTGTGGGAGAAATTTCCTGAAAAGATTCAGTCATAATCTTTATCAAACTGAGACAGCTTCTCACTGCTATCATGTTGGGTTGCAAGTAACCATAGCTTTGATCACACAAATCCTTACTATTCCGAGAAATTGCTCTGAAACAGGTTTTTTTTATCAATGGCAGTGCAGTTATAAATGTGTACATGAGCGGTGGCTCTGAATCCAGCTTGTGTCCCCTTCTGCATTCTTTCTAGTGACAGTGAAATTTCTTTCAACTCCACTGCCAACCTTCAATCATGTAAATGTGTATTGAAACTTAAGAGTAAAGGAAAGTTTACTCTGCTTTTTCAGAAGGATCCTGGAGGTGGGAGGTTTCTTAAGGATGGCAGTCCCACCTGAAACCCTCCGATAAAGACTGAGATTCAGTTATTAGGTCAAGCATCTGTCATATTCCTCAACCTTTGAAATTTCAGTCCTGAAAGGTATCTCAGGATAGGTATTTGTAATAATTATTGAAGCATTTGCATTACTTTATGTTGCAAAAGACAAATCCTGACCATGCAAATACAGACAAGTATTCTGGTAGTACTAAACCAGACTGAGAAAGTAGAACCGATCAAAAATATTGAGAAAAAAGGGGTTGGTTTCAACCAGGATTACCTCTCCAGTTAAATTTCCTAGGCAGCCAAACAAAAGGTTATGCCACTACAAATAAGAAACAGAGAAGGAGTAAATATCTGGTGCTGGAGGAAAGGAAGAATGTTTCTTTTGGTGCCAATGCTGGTTTAATGTGACTATGAAACACCAGCTGGTGTAGCCCATTTGAAATCCAAGTGTAACTGAATTATACTTTGCTTGTGCACTTGTGTGCTCAGGAGCACACCCAGGTGTGCAGCACCTGTACTCCTTTTCATGTCATCTTGGAGTGTGTATGCAAAACACTCTGTTTTCCTAATTCTATTGGCAAAGTTTGACCAACATACATTCCTTTTACAAGTTCAGGTAGCTCATAAAACAGTATGGAAAACTGCCTGCTTTCCTTTCAATCTTCAGTTCTATATAAACAGAAATACCTACACATATTTTGGCTGATTCGTAGGCAATTCATAGAGTATAATCTATTGTGGGAGAGAGGAGGAACAAAATTTTAGTTTTCCCCCTGAAACTCTCAAAGCTTTTACTAAACAAATTGCTTTTATTTGAGTAATAGATTTTAAATTTTTTCAGATCAAACTTTCTCTCTTAAAATTTCTACTGTAGTAGAGTCGACATTCCATACTGGAAGCTAGCTATTAAACCTGGGGGAATGCATGAACCACAACAAGCGTAACACTGAGACACCAAATTAATGGAGGAAACACAGTGAAATCACAAGGATCCAAAAAAAAAAAAAATAAAATAAAAAAATAAAAAAAAGCCTTTTCAACAGGGTGAATTATTTCTTTAATCCAAAGTTTGCAATGCTGCGTGTGTGTTTGTGTGTGTATTTCACTTACCAGCTGTAGCTGTCTTTCAACAGATTCAACAGATGAAGAAAATCAAATTAATATCCTCCCATGGGTGCCAAAATGTCTCACTATGGGCCTAAGCACCCCTCTCTGAATGTTTCTTAAAGGAAATACAATTATTTGAGAAGTTGCCTAAAAACCTCTGAGAGATGAACAGGCAGGCTGGTATAAACAGTTCTTTTCATAGCTGTTTACTTCCTTTTGTATCCTTTTGCAACTGAGGACAATTAGACAAATGAGAAGCTCCAGGCATTTGTGAATGATGTAGGTAAACACAAAAAACTGATGCGTGTTTTTGACATTTGCAGCTCTGAACATCAAAAGGAGGAGAACATGAGACAGCAATAGTCAGGTTTCTGAAACTACTGATAAATATTTGATTATTCTACTAACAAATATAGGTGAATATTTTGGGTTATGCATTTCCAGTTCATAAAGAGTTTTGCCTTCGGAACAGTTCAGCTCAGTTGGTTATTTGTGAGAAATTAATTTATTACTGTATGGAGGTTTCTCAGGATAACTAAAGCAACTCCTGTTCATGGAGCACTTAATGACAGTGGCCCTCGGATTGAGAACAAAAGCAATAGGATTTACTCTTAGGCACTGCTCTTCTGTGAAAAACTGTCATTAGAAAAGCCCATATGCAGCCTTACTGTTTAAAGAGGAAATATAAAGCACCTTCAAGTGTGAACAGCGCGCTTTGTTTTCTAGAGCTACAAATGTTAACTGCTCCAATAAAACAGAGTGCCAGCACCGCACGCATCTGTGTAAAAGGGGTGGCATTGTTTATACATCTGCTTAATATTTCCACTGAATTTGTATTTGGACATTAAAAAGAAATACCTGCAAAAGCCCAAAGCCCATCCCTAAACATGGTTGTCCCTGGTTGTTTGCCTCCACAGGGGAATACAGGAAGATCCAGCCTCTGAAATTAGAGAGGAACAACCAAAGAGTCAGCAGTGGACTAGAAAAGCATTAAAAGTACCAGGAGATTAGGAAAGTTTACCTTTTCTTCCACATTGCCCCTCATCATGTTGCACAAGAACTCAGACACAGTGTTTGTTAAAATGAAAATAAATAAATATAGAGATCTTGGCACTGGGGAATGCTCCCACGGGGAATCAGATCTCCTGAGATCAGACCTCCAGATCTCCTGCCCAGTGGCAGTCTCTGCTGCAGCAGCCCTTGCAGCGCCAGCTGCAGTTGCTCTGGGTCTAGCACATCATCTAGGTTTCAAACTGGTCCATTTCCTCACCAAATCCATTGCCTTACCATGCAGATAGCTTGCTGGGGAGTTCCTGGACCACCCAGTGACTGTGGAGTATGTGGCATGCAGAAGGGTGCAGCCAAGGTACCCAGATAGACCACGGTTGTACTTGAAAAATAATCTTGATTTTCATGCTTACAGCTTGCTTGTAACTCAAGCCTCTCAGCTCTTGCCACAATCACACCATTCACAGTGGATATACAGAATATTTTGAAGTAACAAGGTACTCAGCACAAGAAAGAGTTGTCCTGTTATTCTGAACTCAACAGTATCCTTTGGTGCTCTTCAGGATTCTCAGAGAGATGGTAAATATGCATCTTCAAGATAGCAAAACTGTGCAGAAAGAATATAAATGGCCATTCTGAGGTGTTCAAATAGACTCTTGATGGTGTACTTCAGACCCTATGACTGAAAATCAAGACTATTGATCAAAACTTGTTCACCCAAAGAAGACTGTCTGGGAAAAATTTCCAAACTCAGATGCCTCACATTTGAGCTGCTAAACTGATTTGAGTTTGAGACAGATACGGCGGGACCTCTGCAGACCCGCAATCGCATCTTTGTGCATTACCAAGTTCACCTCTCAGTACAATCACAAAAGCTGCTTCTAGAATTCATAAATTTAGCACTTGCTGAACAGATTCCGAAAACTTTGGAGAACATTTTTAAATGCAATGTTTTCCTGGCAGGTGACACTGAACATTGACAAAGTATTATGTTCTAGATCATGTCTGGTTTTAGTATAAAAATGCACGTCTGAAGGGAATAAATGCAAGGAAACTATCCCCTTGGCTACCTAAATATAACCAGGCACAGCTGTTATTAGCCTGCCATAAATTAGCATGCTTCCCTGGACTAGTGCTTCTACACTGGATGGCCTATTAAACAGAAGTGTTTGGTTAGAGGAGACTTAAGAATAGCTCAGTGCAGCAGGGGGAACCATTTGCCTGCACATTAGAGATCTTGGGAAAGTAATTAACACACAGAGTATAATGTTTGGCAGATTTCTTCCAGGGTACTGATAATCCAAAACCTGCCTGCACATCGGTGCCATGGTCCAGCCCCAGTTAGAGGAAAATGGCCTGGATCTATATAAACCATGTGCAGTGGGGAGAGGTAGAAGATCTGGCCCCGTTATGCTGGGGCCCAGAAGTGATATAAATACATAATTTGAGACTCATTTAGGAAAATGTCTGCAGCTGCAGTGGCCATAAATCAACTGGCCAGCAAGCACTCTGAGAGCTTTTATTTTTTTTTTCTTAAGTAAGAGCAGTGTTATTCCTCCTGGTTGATGCCCATGTTATGTAAAACAGTCACGTAAGGGAAAGCTGTGGATTTTACTTTCCACGTAATGCCATGAAAGTGGTTTAATCAGGTTCAGGCGGGGAGGGTGCGGCACTTTGCTGCTGGTGTTAAGCCTAAGTAAACTGCAATAGAAATTGAAGCCGTTGCTACTGGCTGAACTGTGGCCCTGGATTAAGCTGAAATCTTGCTAGTGTCATGCTGGGACTATTGAAGAGTTATAATCCCATTGGTCTGAACCAGCAACAGGCAGCTTCACTACATAATAAAGAGCAGGAGGGAATCTTCCCCGAGTGATTACCACATGAGTAGAGACTGGCTGCTTCAGAAAGTGAGACTGTGAAGACCATTACAAAATTACCACGCTCAAGTAAGACAGAATTGTTCCTGTTCTCTTCATTGCTCTTGTGGCTTAGCTGATTTTATATTTTTTCCCAGTGATAGACACTGTATTATATATTGTTGTAATCAGTAAGATTCCAGTGCCACAAATAATGTTGCTCGCACAATGTGTGACTTTGTTTTATGAATCCACATTAATGTATTAAATTAGATTTCACAGGAGATAGCTTTTGCTGCAGTGCATTCAGAGAGCACATTTCTAAAGAGACAGCTGCCTGGACAGCCTTGTGTTTGAGCTTTGGTCATCGACCTGCGAAATGGATTTACAAAAAGCAGGGAAGGGCACGGACAATCAGAGGGCACAGGACAATCGAAGTCAGTATGAGGAGGCATTCCTTGCTTCCAGCTGCTGCTTTCTTTAAGACACATCTGGCGAACACCTACAGCTTTGGTAGTCCTACTGACTTCAGCTGAATGCTTGTTGTGAATAATCTCTGATTCAGGACAGATAAAAATTGATGAAAACTGCTTTTGTGAAGAATCACAGGGCAGAGACCTCCCCTCTGAGGGGTCCGGCCAGCTTCTCAGAGCGTGCTGCAGCTGCACTTACCTTCAGGGCCTTGATTTTTCCCAAAGCTGCTAAAGAGTAACAGTACACATTTAGCAGCTCACAATATCTGAAATACAGCCTATTCTTTTAGGTTCCTCAGTCTAGCAAGTGAAAAAGATTTCCCAATGACTATCAACAATGAGTAACAGTCAGATTACTCAGTAACGGTCTTGTTGTAATGTTAAAAATAATGGTAGCAAATAAAAACCTGCTTTGAAACGACCTTTGTGCATGAATCACGACAGCCATGCCAGTGTGACTCGCTGTGCGTGGCGGCCAGGCAAGGTCCAAGGTCTGCTGCACTCCCACATCTACTGGCTGTGAAGCAGGAGCAGAGTGGGCATGCTGGTAAGTGCAGCCCCCGAAACTTATCATCATACTCCCGTGACACAAGTGTTAAATTACAGGCTGAAAAGGCACCAAGTGCTTAATTTATATATATATATATATAAATAATGCAGTGCAGAGGCACCGGTACGTGGGGAAGCTCGTCGGTGACTGGTCCCTGCTGTCTCTGCCAGCACAGGCCCAGGAGCTGCAGCAGGAGCCTCGGAGACCAGGGGCACGTCTGCGTAGCGTAAGGAGGAGCCGTGCAGCGAAACCTCAGCCAGATGTAAATGAGATGCAAATGTTAGCACAGCGAGTTAACATCCACCTCCTCCAGGCACATTTACCCACCTTGTGGGATGTGGGGCTGTGCATCATAGTCTGACACCCAGCTTCACCGAAATACCTGCTGATGTCTGGCAGTGTCGGTACAAACACAAAATATTTATTCCTGAGGTACAAAGCTAACCCATTTGTAACGTTGCATTCCTCAGATATTCCCAGATAGCTTGATGCTTCGGTTTCCTCTTTAGCCATTACTGATCCATAAGATAAGGACTAATCTTAAGTGTTAAATGAGAGAAAGAACGCATAGATTAGGTAATTTGGAAAAGTTGTTCCTGCTGGTCAGGTGCTGCAGGGTGCTGTGGTCGTGCCGTGGTGGAGCCACCTGCACTCACCTCCATGCCAGCACCGCTGCCAGGCTGCAGGCAGCGCCTGGGCATCCTCTTGCTGCTCAGGCACTACCTTTAAGGAGAATTGCCACTAAAAAAAAACAAAAGTGAAAGGGCCCTGGGAACGTGAGGAGCATGCCCGATTTACTGTGAGGACTGTCTCATCACGCTACCCACAGCGATGGGACTTGCCCCTTTTTGCCAAAGTTGTATGTCTGCCTTGTGTTCAGAGGGATGACGCAAATGTACAGAAAATTCATGCTCTTTGCAAAACAGACCCAGAAGACTATTTGCAGTAAATAAGAACTTTCATCATTCTGATCTTTCTGCTATAAACTGATCTGGAGAGGTCACATTTTTAAAAGACATTTCTCTAACTCTTCCCCAGCAGGAAGGGGGAAGAGGCATATTTGTTCAGTTGTGAAGTGCTGTGATATTGCAGATTTGTCCTCTATAACTTTCCTGGTGTGTATCAGTCCATAAAACTATAGAGCAATAGAGAAAAAAAATATGCCTTGAAAAGGTGATCTCTGGCATTAGATGGTAGACAGAAATCATCAGTAACTTCCACCCGGCAGCATGTAAGAAGGTATAATGATCCACAGACATCGCAAGGCATCACTTTATGCCCATTGTGTTGATAGCAGGGTTGGTAGCAGGACTACACCGGTATTACAGAAAGTGACTGTCATCATAGCGTCTTCAGAAACCAGTCAGCTAATAAAGACAAAGTTTGTTTTCTGTTGTTTTTGTTCTTTTTTTAAAAGCATAGGCAATAATACCTGTTCAGCTCAGGTGTCTCAGAAAAAATGAGCCTTTCTACCAAGAAAGGACAGATCGGGGGAAGCATAAGGCATCAGCAGATATTTATTTTTTGGAAGAAAGAACACAAAACACTGTAGCAGCAAGATTTGTGCTTGTTGAAAGATAGTACTAGGGCTGTAGGCAACATTAATCAGACACAGTCACAAAAGTCTAGTGTGGGATTTACTACTGCCTATCACTGGGAGAAAAACAAGAACCACCAACAATGACTAATGGAGCCTGCATTTGTTCAAGCAAATCAAATATCCTATTAAAAATGTTAGTTGGCACTTCCAGGGAGGAAAAGCAAGAAAGTACATTTTCCAGACAGGCTGTTCATTAGAAACAAATCTAATGGAAGCTTTTCCCTGGTGGCCTGGCCAGCAAGCTGGCCAGAATCCAGCTGCCTTGTATGTAAGGCGTTAGGATGTGGAGGACTGGCCTTAGCCACTCAGGATGGTCATAGGCTTGCGTGGGTTACTGAGTCACTTCTTATCCAGATTCAAGTATTTTCTTGTTTCTGACGTGAAAGGAAGAACCAAATGCTTCCCTCTTGAAAATCTGATCTCTTAGGGGTGCTCTGGCCAGGTCTCCTGGTAGAAGCCTGTCCTGGCTGTCAGCAGTCAGCTGGTGCCAGTGGCAAACCTGGCCAGGACACGAGTCAGCAGCAGAGGGAGGGTTGATTTGTGTTCCTGGAGAGGTGGGAAGTTTGTTGTAGCCAAAATGTGACATGGGTCATGTTATAGGAGAGTGTGCTCCTTCATGCCTTGTCACACCAAGGGATGTTTCCTTTCACCTGGGCTACTTGACACGGGGCTGCAGCTGTAACGAGGACAAGGTGCACAGCGAATAACTCCTCCTTTCTGAGTCCTTCAGCCACTTCCCTGGCAGCCCATTCCAATGCACAACCTTCCAGTAAAGAGATTTCTCCTAATAGCCAGCCTAAACCTCCCCTGGCACAACTTGAGGCCATTTGCCCTCATCACTTGGTGCTTAGGAGAAGAGCCTGATCCCCACCTTGCTACCACCTCCGTTAAGGTCATTGTAAAGTACAATAAGGTTTCCTCTGAGCCTTCTTTTCTCCAGGATGAACAACCCCAGCTCCCTCAGCTCCTCCTCTTAAGACTTGTTCTCTAAAGTCACTAAGAGTCTAAGTCATTGAGTCACCATCATTGAATCACTATAAACAAGTAGCAAAAAAAAAAAAAAACAAACAACAAAAAAACAAACTTAAAAGTATCTTGCAGTAAAATTCCCTATTATATTTTGGTGACACATTATCATCAATTAACTTGCTATAGACCGAGGTATTCAAAGAAGTACATTTTAGTTATTCCCGCTAAAAATTGTCAGGACACATTTTGCCTCTTTTTTTGTCCCTCTGTTTGAAAATAATTGTGGTGAGGGAGATCGAACAATATGTTTTAATTTTAATAAAGTTAATTATTAGAGAAGATCCTATTATGAAAGATGATATTTAAAATGTTCTTGTACATTTCTTACTGCTATAGGATTTAAATGTACAAATTCTCTTTTTCTCACAGTCTGAAAGGTCAGGTAAAGAACCTATATGGGACATGAATACCTAAATGTGTATGGGGGATAGAAAAAAAAGATATTGCAAGGTAGTCTTTACTCTGATAGTAATCTGTCTTTTTTAAGCATTCTTTGCTTTCCATGTATTAATTAAAGCATAAACTGTCCGTTAAGCTTATCTTTACGAAGTAGGAACTATTAATATTCTTCAATTTTTGTGCTTCTTTTTATTAGCTTTTCAGCTAAGGCACAGAAACGCCAGCTGAACCAATTAGCTGTCTAAAGTTTAAGGCTTATTAAACATGCTAAGAAATGCAATTCTTGAATGTACAGTAATGAGGTACCTTAAAATGCAAGAGAGTGGGCAGATGCAATCAATCAAAATAAATCCACCGGTGATACTCTCTTTAACATTTTATTGGTAACTATAAAGTGAAAGTAGACCGGCAGTGATCAGAATAGAAACCCTTTGATTAAAATTCAATTTGTTTTCCCTTCCCATAGTTGAGAAGACTCCATTCAGCAGGTAAGGGTGAATGCACTCTGGGAAAAACAAACAATTAAATGAGGCCATCATCTGACTCAGATCCGGAAAAATAAACCTTGTGCTTCTCCCTGAAAGAAGCAGCCTGGCATCACACATTAGCATTGTAAAAAGAGTGGAATAAATCTGACAACTGGAAACATTGTGCGTTTTAGATAAATATTTTTGTTGTTGTTGCCTGAGACCATATATTTTTGTTTTCAACTCATTAACCTGAAGACAGAAAGGAATTAATTCTTGGGAGTGCTGTAATGCCATCACTGGGAGTGTTGCAAGGTTCAGCACTCGATGCAATTCATTTCCCCACCGCGTAGCCCTGGCACTCGGTGTAATTGCAGAACATGCAGATGCGAGCTGGTCCCACAGTGGCAAGGGTGCTTTTGTGCTCGGAGGAAGCCCCGTTACTGGGGGCTGTCCTGCTTGGACTGACTGCTTCTCGAGCACACCGTGGGGACGAGGACGGGTCGGTCGGTTTTGTCAGCAGGGCTCCTGGGGCAAGCACTTGTTTGTAAGCGAGGCTTTCCAGGCTGTGTGCTCCAAAGTGGCACTAAATGCTTTGCATGTATAAGCTACCTCCCCTGCTTTGAAGCTGTACCCCTGCCCTTCTGGATTTTATCCTCTTCTAAACCTGGATTCTCTTTTGACCTCTCCGAAGGGGCTGAGTGAGCAGCTGTCCTCAGGGGAGTTCAGCCAGAGAGGGACCTAAGTGTAACAGCCACCCTCAGCTACTACACATAACCCGTGCTTATAGACACACCTCCAACTTTGTGACTTTGTCCAGCCAGAATGCATGCAATTTGATGTAAAAAAGACTTTTTTTTCTTCTCAGTGAAACAAGACAATGTCAAGGAAATGCACACCGGCATCGCCATGGCCAAATGCTGTGCTGAGCAGCCGCTTCACAGAGTACATGGTGTGCTCCCAGCTCCAAAGAAAATCAGACTCATTCATACCTAAAAGCCTAAAGAGAGCATGGCTGCCCTTCCCAGGCCATGGGGGAACAGGCCCTGGGACTGAGGGCTTCGTGCCTCCAGCCCTGGGCCTTCTCCCCACAGCCCCCAGTATCACTCACCACCAGGTGCTGTACTCCAGCCCCAGCCCCTGCCCACAATGAGGACAAATCTCGAGGGAAAGCCTGATATCACAGCTGGATATTTGAATACCACAGCAGTGAACAGCTTGCTTGGCCAAGAACTAGCGTGATGTGAGTTCTCACCCAGCTTTTGATAAATCTCTTCCAGGCAGCAGCAGAGTCCCCGTGCTGGGGGCTGCGCTGCCACCAGGCTTGGCACAGGCACCCCACAGGAAAAAGTGATGTTCACCATGTTTGTGCAGCTCTTTCTGGAGATAATTAATGCTATGATACATGGTGTATCAAAGGTACAACTGCTTGGGGAAGTGTAGCATCACAATCTTCAGATCCTGTGCTAATTTCTGTGAGTTTTTGTATTCAGCCTGCCTCAATTCCCTCTGAACTATCAATTCATCAAGCCAGGCTCATTTGGGATGCAGCTGCTCCACGTCTCCTGGGGTCTTACAGATCTCAGTGAGCAGCTTCGTTCCCACCTCCCTGCCACAAGCTCCCACTCGAGCAGCGTGCCGTCATTGTCACATCTTCATCTCGGGCTCAGAGCTGCCGCCGTGAGCTCTGTGCTCTTGCCTGGTCGCCCTGTTGCACCCTGCAGGCAGCTGCAGTTCAGCGTCAGGTGAAACAATTCTTGAGTATGCAAATGTTTCTAAAGTGTTTTTAGACCCTTTTGAAATGAAAGTTGTTTTATGAGGCCTATTATTATATTATTATTATAATTCCTCGGAAACGTTTGAAGCATGAGTATTTGCTTGGCAGGGTTGGCTAGGAAACATGGTTGATGTAGCTGACGCTTCTAAAAAAACTCTTTGATGGATGATGGCAGTTCCATGTGTGGTAGGTTACAGGAGGAGACACTTCATCAGCTCAGTTCGTTTGGGACCCAGCTGCCTCAGATCCCATGGGATCACCCTGTCATCTTCCAGAGCCTGCTACCGCCCTGCCCTCCATCTCCACGCTGCCTCCAGCAGTGTCTTGCTGTTTGATTTTACTGGGAACCAAGCAGCTGGGGGTCCTTTTCATTAGATTTGCACCCAAACAGACATTCTAGACAGGTGATGCATCCTTTGATTGCGGATGTTTTTGAAAGGAGCTTAGTTACCATATATGTTAATAAAATAAAGGTGTCTCATCATCCTTTTGCTTTTCCGGCATGGGCATTTTTGTGGTTTTACATTTGGATATAGCTGACTCATGCTTCTAGAATTCCAGATGTAACTTTTTAGCTTTTATCTTCCCGTAAAGAAAAAAAAAATAGGTAAGAGGAAAAGCATCTTGGCTTAAATGCCACCATCACTAACCACATTCTTGAGAAATAAATGTGCATTATCCCTTTTTTAAAAAAGTAACAGTTAAGAACAATACAGCCAAAATGTTTTATTTGGGCAATACAAATACAATCAAATCAAAAATATCACAGATTTTCGTACATTAGTAAGAAGTTACTGTACACTTGAACAGTTGCCATTTTTACAGCTAACAAAGCTTACCTTTATTAAAATGTATTTTCCTCTCACATAAAATATACACTTTTCACTGACGTATTTTACATCATACACCTCTCTGGGATAAGAAACATTTCACAAACAATGCACAACAGAGGCCATCTTCTCTAAACCCATACAAAATATTACATAGAAGCGGGAAACACTGGTATATCCTACTAGGCTGCAGCCCTCAAATGTCATAGTCTGTTGCTACTAAAAATACTACATGCATCATAAAATGCTGTACATCGTTTAAAGTTTGGACTTGTCAGATTTGATCATAGTTCCACACGGTGCTTTATTGTAAGTGCTAAACATCAATGTTGTATTAATGGCACACTGACTCTTCCTTTGCGTTCATATGTGCAATTAAAACACCCTCGAACAATGTTCCTAATGCCAGAGCAAACGCAAATGATTCTGCAATATAACACCAAGGCTGATTGCTAGATACCCTGCGTGCCTTGCAGACACGCAGTCTGCTTGCTCCCTGTTCTGACAGCACAATAAACATCTGAAATGAAATCCTTGATCCAGTGAAATAAATGGAATTCTTGCCATTGACTTCACTGGAACCAGATTTTAACCCTGCAGTGGTGTTATATTTCCCTTACAATTAGTACAATATAAAAGGAGGAAAAAAAGTTCCGTGAAGAAAGGTTCCAGCCATGCTGCAACACAGAGATCACTGGCAGCAAGCATCTCTATAATGTCAGGTTTCCATAAGAGCTTCCCCGGGGACTACCAAGAACCGTTTATTCCTTTATAAACATTTTCTGATTTAATTTGGAGAACAGATGCAGGAAATAAATATATTCTTCCCTGTAGGCTGTTGCTGAGATTTGGAAAGAATTGGGGACTCTGTTGACTCCAGGTTAAACTCATTAAAAAACAAAAACCAAAACAGAGAAACAAACCAAAAAACAGAAAATGTCACTGTATTTTAATCCTGGGAGAAGTTCTGCTGTTCACCTAACCAAGTCTTTTCTGATGGCCTATGGCAAAATGATTTTCTTCCTACTCATTGTACAGTAGTAAGGTCACAAGGAAGTTACCGAGTGGCTTTGGAAAAACATTTCTCTAAGTTTTGAAGAGTCTCTTTCTTTCACTGCAAATATCAAGATCAGCCCGGCTATGCAGATGGATCCATTATCACAGCAGCATCGCTCGCGTGACGTTGGCTCTCCCTCGGCTCGCATCCCCTGCCCAGGGCCGCCCCTGGGTGCTGAGCCCCGGGCTGCTGCGGGGGCCGGGCACAGGTGCTGGGTGCCCCCAGTATGTGCAGCCCCCACGGCTGGGACCCCCGGGCACCTCTCAGACACCAGCATCTCTGTCTGCTCGGGCTGTCACCCCTCGCCTGGGCTCCACACATAAACGTCCTGCCTGCTGCCGCTCCTTGCTGCTGAGGGGTCCCCTGCTGGGGCTTCTTGGGCTACCTTTGGAGTAGGGATTGCTTCTCCAAAAAAATCCTTCAATCCTCGTAAATAAGGCATCCGTTTAATTTAGTTACTGTAAACCGCTTTTTAAAAACTAAACCTCCACCCTTTCCTGTCATCTTGAGATGATTTGTTTAGAAACAAACAAAAAAGAGCAGTGTATAAATATATAGGTACAACCCCCAGCCTGACTCTAGAATAAAATACAATCCTCAAAAGAAGGAACGTGAACACAGGGAAAAGTAACTCAACCATCTCCCGTTACCCAGGCATTCGCTGTCCCGGGATGGCTTTGTCTCCTCTGTGGCCAGCGGCCCCGCAGGCACAGGGGCTGTGATGTCCCCGAGCCACGCGGTGCCTCGCGGTGCCAAGCCACGGGGACACGGCACAGCTGGGGAGAGGGAGGGAGGGAGAAAGAGAGATCCCCACGGAGCCCAGCACTGCACAGGCACTTGGCCAGGCTGAGGTGTGTGTGCAGCAGGAATTGGTTTTTATTTTTTATTTATTTTTATTTTTTATGTTGGGTCTGGTTTTTGAGAAATGCACTGACCTGACTGGGGCTTAAGCCAATATATTCAGTTGGGCTTCACTCCATCAACCCCTACAGGAGCTCTAGAAAAGTGCTTTCTGTGCTGCTGATTGATGATGTTTAAGCAGAATTTGATGCAGTTGGATTCACACTAGGCACGGGAATGTTTTTTTGTGGCAGTGCAAGGGTGACCAGTGTACTGTGATGAATTATTTTTCCTTGGATTCACTTGGCTTATGCTGTTATCAGCTATAAGCAAGCTGGAAAACAAACAAATACAATATCTGATCTTTTGACACGGATGCTGTACATTGACTCACAGCAGAAATTTCATCAGCAGAAGACAGATAAAGGTGTGATGGGTATCATCCATAATGCGAAATCCGGCTCTGACATGATGCGAGTGGCACATTATACTGAAGCATTTCAAGTTGCTCTCAGCATTATTCTTAGATTTACTCTGGAATTTATGCAACAATTTACTTGTGAGAAAGCTGCCTAGGCACAAATATGGGCAGAAGTTTTTTCTTTTATCTATATGATATCATAGTTGTTCTGGAATAAAATAGAGCATTATTTGCTGACATTTGCTAATACCTCAGCTAAAAGTTCACAGTTCTGAAATTCATCAAGAGTAGATTGTCATGACAGATTTTTGTTCGGTCTGATTACTGATAATATTAGAAGAAATTTACCTAACCTAAACGAAGCTGAGGTTTGGGGCAGTATAGAGAAATAATGGTTTCTTTTACACTTAAGGTGTGTGTGGAGGATAACTTTAATGCATGTAATTATCTCTGTGGTTTTTTAAATTCATGTCTTGAGTCTGAGTCCATGAGCATGCAGTGCACCCTTCCTTTCTTTGGATTACTAGTATGTATTTCATTCAATGAGGTCGATTGTAGGAAACATTTTGTAATTGCTTAGTATTAGCCTGTCTCTTTTACTATGCACCTAAATGAGATTCAGACACCTCAGTGCATAGGCAGAATTTCATTCTTTTACATGTTTTAATGTCATTGTTCTTCCTCACTTTCTGTAGAGTGGAAATGAGATGGGAAGCCCAACATTTACCATGAATGCACGATGGAGATTCATCTGTAAATACACTAGGCCTAATTCCACTTCCTGCAATACTGATCCCAGCAAGGTTTGCTTCACTTAAACCACGAAGGTTCCAGCACTGCAAAGCTGAAGCTGCAGCAGAGCACAGCGTGTATTGCAAGTCCCTTGTACATGTGCATGGCTCCTCTGTACATGCAAACGTGGTTAGAGAGCAGCTCTGCAAAGCAACCCAGCTGGGATCAGGAATATGCTGCCAGGTAAAAAGTCCTGCTGCACAAAAGCACATACCTCGCTCAAAGGTGGCAGAATTTGTCATGGAGATGCCAGCACTGGCACAACAAAGGGAAAATCTGCTTTTGCATGGAAAATCTAGAGATTATGTACAGTATTTATAGATCTACAGGAAGAGCTCTACTGATAGAGTAACCTGGTGGTGTTCTCTATCACACCTCTGCCATATGGTCTGTGAGTCAAAATCCCAAAAGTTAGAGCTTTTCTTTTGGTCTTACGATAAAGAGATTTGTGCTTCCATTTTGATTTTGCACTTACTTTAATAAGGTCTTTTTTTTTTTTTTAATTGTGGGTCATCAGCTATAACATCACACATTACACCTGGCAGGTTCCATTTAAAATACTCTTTTTGAAAGAATAGTTTTTATATTTGCAAAATAACACTGAAGTTCCAGTAACTTATCGTGTAATAAAAGCTATATTGGTCTTTTGCAAAAAGACTTTTTAGCATTTAAGATATTAACATTAATGGAAAAGCATCTGTTTTCATTTGTCACCTGTATACAAAATGGATGCCCCTCTCAGGGGCAGCCTCCAGCTCTCCCCATGCCGTGTTCCTTCCACAGGTTTTTTCATTTTTTTAGGCTCATCTTAATAAGCACTATTTCAATTCTCACTTCCTCGGGTTTGTCCAGCTGGGGCTCTCACAGGCTGTGCCACACGAGCACGAGAGCTGAGGACCAACCCCGCAGCCCCTCTCAGGGGTACAGGGAGCACCCGTCCATGCGAGTCCCGAGCGGGGACATGGCACTGCTGCTGGTCGTGCTATGAGGGGAGACGTGCCTGGGAGCGGTGCTGCACTCCACCCACCCTTTCGTCTTCCATTATTTGCAGGGAAGTCATCACATTACCAAGCAGAAATCATTCGCTAGCATTAATCTGATTTACGTAGGTGAAGTATTGTACAAATGTTTACTGTAACTGCTCGCAGTTGACACAGGAGCTTTATGTTCGGAACGGATGAATAATGCCAGGCTTTCCCTTCAGGCTCCTTAATGCTTTTTTGACCTTATTTGCTTTTAAGTAGCTTTGCCATCAAAAGCTGTAATTCTGCTGAGTGATTTCCCAAATGCAAGAGGAGTCCTACTGAGCAGCACTTGCCAAATCTCACAGTGTGCAGCATCACTCTGCATGCAGGTTTTACTAGCGAGTGATTGCATTCTGCAGCCCAGCTAGTACCGCCTGGTAATTAAACACCAAACTCGGGCAGTGTAAAGGTCAAACGTGTCAAACCTGCCAAAACAAAGGCCACGTGTGCGTGGGACTCGGGAGATTGAGGATCAAAGTCAGCATATATGAGATATCCATTCATTAGGTTAAAAATTAAGACTTGCCATGGTAAGCAAATTATTTATCGTAGATATACTACATGAGAACATATTTAAATGATGAAGCTGCTGCACATGGCTTAAAAAGGGGTTTAGCTTTGTAACCTGTGTCAATTCTTATATCAACTGTATTAATTTTCTGAAAGAGGCATTAACAACAGAAAGTAATTTTGCTCATAAATTTACTTTGATCTTGTTTACAGAACTGTGTAATCAAAAGCTGGTGCTTGATAGCTAAGATTGGGTTTTATCTGTCAAGCTTTTTAAAGCTATTAAATGCTAACAGAAAGATTCAGCTTTGAACGTCGAGTTCGTACCCTAACTTTTTATGCAGACCAGTTTAACAGATACGACAACATCTTGGGCCCAGGGTATAATACAAAATAGACCATACTGTGATACATGAGACCTGCTCTGTAAGAAAAAATAATAAGTACATTATGGTAGATTTATTGCATCCATGGGTGTTCCTAATTCATTCCTCTCCTCCTAGAAATGAGCTTTGAGCTACCCCTTATGGAACTCATCCTATCTGCTGTATGTTTTTCACAGTTAGAAATAATGCAGACCCTTTAATAATTTGCTATTCCAGTTTTAATTGGAAAAGTCTGAGATGGTTGTTGCTTCACTGCTTTCTAACATAGCCTGCCCCTGGTTCACAGAGGTCAAACCAAACTGCAATAGCGTAGCTGGATTGACATCGTATTTAAATCTGGTGTTGCACTGTAATTGATTTTGCACCGCACACAGAGTGTCAATTAAATACAGTATGGAAATATTAAATGGATATACTTGAGCCTCCTGTTAATACAACTATTTTCTCCCAGCTTTGTCCTTACAGAATGAAGCCATGCATGTTCAGCTGAGGCTCCTGCAGGCACCAATATGATATTCCTGGAGAGAGACCACCCTGTGCAGAGGTCCCATTGACACAAGGTCCCTGGTCCAATTGACACAAAGTGTCCAGATTTTGTTGAAGAAAAATTGAGAAACAACCATTTTGCAAAACTCTATTTGATGATGTTAAATGTATTATTATTAATAATAATAATATGGTACAGGATTGAATTAGCCAAATTACCCTACCTGGTGACTTGTGCAATGTCAACGAGAGTGGGGGCATTTTTGGAGCTAGATCGTTATCTGTATTTATCAAAGTAGAGACAGAAGTAGAGCAACAACATTATTTGAATTGCTGTGGTTATGAAGAAATATAAAAATGATAACTGCTGAGTAAATGTTAAGAGACAACATTGTCTACTGGTGACAGCAAAAGGGTAGTATCCATTAAGAAGAAAAAAAGAAATCAAATCCCTAAGAAAGCTATTTTCCCTCTTGTCATAATGACCAATACTGTTAACAGGGTTTCTAATGGATATTTTATACTCTTCCCTAGAAGTATGTTACTAATAAAAATCTTACTTTATTATATTTTATGTATTTATTTTCAGCATGTAAAATGTTGCAGGCATTCTGTCTGCTGAAACAGGCTGGTAATTGTGCTCTAAAAGCCTGGGTAAGCTGCTTCACAAAAGACACTGATGATAATTAGCAAACCAGCCCATCAGAGTTCAAACACTAAGTATTGACATTAGACTGAAAAGAGAGCTAATTCTGAAACAAATGAGAAAATTCAAGGCCATCGCAGGTTCACGTAATTCATTCGGTTCCTGTGACCAGCTGAGTCCATGGGCAGCGCTGCATCTCAGCTCCTCCTCCAAGAAGCACTCTAGAACATTTTGCAGATCTGCATTGCAGTTGCTTTATATTTCCAAATTCCACTAGTGAGGCATTCCTTTTTAGGTCTACCAGATTAGCATTTGCTTCATTTTCCTGACCAAGAGATATTAGAAAGACATGCAATTAAGTGTGGCATACTTTGTAAATAAAGTAAAAGTTTGTAATTAAGAGTAAGCACCCTTGAAATGGTCAGAATTATTTGGGCATTAGCCATGTTAGAACTGGTCCGGTGCAAAGATTTTATTTATTTATTTATTTATTTATTTTTAATAACACAACACTTTGAGCCTGGTCTTTATATTGCATAAAGCAACTCCAATGGCAGCTATTGAAGCTACAAATTGCTAATGGACATTTGGGGTCTCTGCAGCATTACAGGCAGAGTTCCACTTGAAAAAAAGGATGAAAAATAGTGTTTTATTCCCTGGGTTGTGCAAATTTCATCTATTTCACAGCACAGAGAGATCTGGTTTGGTCCCCCCATGACATCTTCACCTCTGTTTCTCCCCGTGGCTGTCAGAGTCCTCTCCGAGCCAGGACTGCCAGCCCCCACTCACTCCTCCTGTCTCCGTGCGTCCCAGGGGACATTCAGCAGCACCCTGCCCTCGTAGGGAGCACGCCGCCACAGCTCCTGAGGATGCCTCTCTGCTTTTCAGCCCAACCTCTGGGACTTGTGGGCTGCCCTAAGACATCTACAACCTGTTCTCATGATCTGTGGCACTGGGTAGGCATGAGAGAGCCCCAAGGAAGCGCTGTGAGCAAAAATTGCAGTAAATTACCAGCACAGAACATCTCCTCTCCCTTCTTGTTTTTAGGGTCAGGACATATATATATATATATTTTTTTTTTTTCTAGATAGATAAAGGTTTTAAACAAAATCTGTATTTTAAGTCATGGTCCTCACTTGGCAACCACTGAGCATATTATATATATATGTATGTTTTCAGATCAAATTATTTATGCAGCAGAATTCTTATATTTATTCCAATTTCACTGTTCAGCACTCAGCACAAAGCCAGAACTGATTTGTAGTTTGTAGTAGATCACCTTAAATACCCATTTACATTACTTGTCAAGAAGTGCTTTGATTTTCCTAATCTAGTTATAGCTCTAAAATATGTAGTATCGTTCAGACATTATTGTCACATTGTCTTTTTAATACTGAGCCCTGTGTTGCAGGACTTATTTATTCTTTTAAGTTGTCTTATGCAATGGTAATGTACTAAGCCTTTTGCTCCGGATCACTAAGGAAAATGCATCTGTGAAAAACAGACAACCCAGAAGCAAGGCATTAATTCAGGGCACTGCTGTTTACTGCTCTTTAAAATCCTTGCTGTATTAGGAGAGTAATTAAAACATCAGCTAGATGCACTGGTACCTGGGGCATTTGTACTCAAGGCATCAATACAACATGGTATCCCTAGGTTTACAGATTGCTGCAATGTAAAACAGAAGAGAAAAAAAATCTAAAGTGTATCAGAGAGACGGAATAAGCAATAGTTACGGGCTCTCAAAGATGAGGCAATGCTTCTTGAAAGTGAGGGGCACATCACCCCAGGTCTGCACTGCAGCACCCTGCCAGGTTGTGCCATGCATCACGGGGCTGGGCGCTGCAGAAACCACAGAAACATTTGGCTATACCAAGCTAATACTGCTCACATTTTATTTCTTGTCGAACTGCACCTGATTGTTCGGAATACACATACTCCCAGTTCAGTGCATTATACATTTTAATTGAAAAGCCTGACTCTGTAATGAGGAACAATCTATTTTACATCCGCTGATCTAAGAGAAGTGAATAAACAATCAAGCTGATCAGCCCGTGGCATGTTTAGTACGGCTGCCAGTCCCGTGCTCGGCATTCTGCAGGCTGGTAGCACATGGTAGTGCTGGAAGAGCTGATCTCAGCTCTGCTAAGGCTCTTGTTACCTCGCTGTTGGCTGATGCCTGCCAGTGGGAGCACAGCCGGACAGGTCCCTGAGGCAGGCAGTGGCCAGCGGCAAGCCAGGAGCGCTGCAGCTGAGACCCCAGGGCACCGGGTGCCCCGTTCCCACAGGGAGTCTGCTGCCTTTCCCTAGCCCGGCCCCTATAGCTGTTGCTGAATCCAATAAAAGCTTCACACACAAAGTCTTTACAGCTACTATGCACTTTGTCTGCCAGATGATTCACGTCATTGCAATCACTTTTTTGTCCAGTGGCCCAACACTGAGCACCAGCATAAAACCAACCACCCGAATACCATCAGGCACAGAGGCTGCCATTGATTTTAAGGTGTTCTTGAGACAGAAGTGCTGCTGAGGTCTGAGCTGCTTTAAATTCTAAGGATCTGCAGAAATTTAAATTCCACCTGTTTTGTACCTCACCTAGGTTTTCATCAGAAGTCGAAGTGTAATGTGCTACATAATTCTGGCACCAGCTGAGCAGCCAGCTGTGGCTGAGTCCATTTAGAAAAGAATACATCCTTTACAGATGAGGACTGATGCTACCGTAGTCCTGATGGGTGTACTGTATTTAGGACTGAATTGATACTACTATGAATACTTTTTTTCATGCAGATCATTTCAGTGCCAGTACCAAGCAACGCGCTGCAGAAAAACACCAGTTCTTAAACTCACACATATCAGATTATTTCAATATATTATTCATATCACCTTTGTATTCTACCACATTTTAAAAATGTGTTTATAGGCAAGTGCTCATAGAATGTATTAGCATTTGACCAGAATAGGGTATTTAATTCAGCATGCAAGCATTGACAATGAAGCACATATTATCCCACCTACACGGCATTTACTGTCATTATAGTCGCCTACATATATTAAGTTATTTTGTTGATGATTATGGATGAATACTAGCAAAAGAACTTTGTGCAAAATAAAACCCAGGTTGCCCACCATCTGAGAACAAAGGAGAAAAGGGCATAAACAAATGGCTCGGCTTGAAAATGATAAACTCATTGTTTTGAAACTATCTTGGGAAAATTAAGGATCATATTCAGTCGTCTTTTACTTGCAGCACTGTGGCATAAACCTGATGCCTTCAAGGTTTTGCTCTGATTAGATTTCTGCTCTTGACTCTTGCTAAACACAAAAGGCAGCACTGTGAGCACCAGGCAAGGCTTCACTGGAGCAAAGGGAGAGAGAGACCAAGGGAGAGTGTGATGCGGTTTCCAATCTGTGTCATTTTCTTGACCAAGTCAGTAGGCCAAAAGATCGTGTAATTTTTCATTGCTGCTGCCTTCATCAGACAGCTGATTTATTGCCATAATGGTGCAGACCTGCATGAAGGATGAATTAATTCCCCACAATATGTAAATGTTGTATCTGGTATCATAGTCATTTTTATCCCGTGTGCAGTGATATGCATTTTCATAGTGCTGTGCAAATTAATGATTTTGTTGACATTCATGTAACTTGTGTCACTATATTAGAGCCAAGGCTCTCTGGTGGTGTCACTGGTGACAAACTGGGAACAGACTGGAAGATTCACCACCAGCCTGATGGGTCCCTGTTTTAACTTGTTCTTTTGTGATGCTCTCCATCAATTACTCTTTACATAGTTGACCCAGTGATAAGGCCTACAGACCTATATCCATACTAGAGACTGGCCCTTGTGTTTAACCCTTGTTTTGCAACTGCATATTGCCAGGGAACTCCTGTGCACTCCGCTAGGTCTGCACTTGACACCAGAACACCTCTGAGATGTTCTAAGAGGTGCTGGGGACAAAAAAAGACTGGATTGCTTCTCCTAACTGAGTTTGAGCTTGTCGCTGTATCTCACTGCTCATCTGTGATGCCGGGGCTCGGGGACGGTGTACGAAATGTGTGTGCCTTGTAGCTGGTGCCGAGGACATCCGAAGGCCGAGCAGAGGGAGGCAGGGAGGCCTCCCCTCCCCAGGGTAGAGCTGGGGCACCACACGGGGTCAAGGTGCTGTGAGCACCGGCAGGCAGACACTGGGGCAGGAGACCAGGCCCTGGGAGCACAACCCGCGGCCTAGCACAGCCCCCACGGCCCCGCTGCACCGAAAGGCTCGAGGCGAGGGCATGAGGTCCCAGCAGGGACGGTCCTATCTCCCTCAGCAGATCCTTTTGCATCCTAAAGGGTGGTTTTAGAAGCTATTCTGGCATATTTGATGACTAATTTCTCCGTTCAGTTGACATTTGTCACATCTGCAGGGAAATAGCCCTGCCCAGTCTGCCAGGCCTCCCCGAAGTCAAGCATAGAAGCGAGCAGGGGCCGCCAGGCTGCCTCGCTCGGCTTCAGGGCAAAGCGATGCAAAGCAAAGACATAGCCAAAATGAAACAATGCCCCATGCCAAGACTTAAACGCACCTCCTACAAGAACTTGTGCAACCCAGCAGCAGATCTGGTGAACTTGGATTGCCCAAGCTCGGGTTTTGGACATGCTGAGGACCCTTTCCATAGATACGCAGGGGCAAACCAATTTACCCACTGTAAATGACCACTGTTGATTCTGGTGACAGGAAGGAACAGGTTTTGAAGGCCACGATATACATCAGTAATACAATAAGAAGAGATTTTACAGGAAAAAAAAAAAGAAAAAAAAAAAAAGAAAAAAGAGTTTGTTTTTCCACTGCTGTAACTGGATGATTAAATCACCTAAGGGTCTTGCTATGTGATTCTTGCTTTTTAGATAAAAATGCCAAGCAATCTACACTGGTTTAGGTTGAAGTATAAGCTTTACATGGTATTAAATTTATAGATCAGGATTTCTTTGAAGGCTAGCTGACTGGTCATTTTGACCTTATCTAAAAGACATTAGATCAAACTAAACAGAAGCTAATACAACCAGCTGATAGCCAGAAGATCATTAGCAGAGCGTGTATGCCTTGATTTTCACTCTAATTGCTGCTCTGACTGTGTGAGGAGGAGGCTACGTGGCACTGCATCTCCCGCCGGGGCGGCTCCTTATCTCGGGCAATTTTTGGAGTACATGTTCTGTGCCGGCTGATCGCATCGGAAAAGCCAAAGGATTGTGGAGCCGAGCGCTTAGTGAAAGGAGACACATGCCCGTGCAGATGAAGTGCTGAGATCTGTGCCTGTAGCAGCCCACTTCAACAGAACGTGCTGAGAGATTTGTTCAGAAACAAGCAAACAGATCTTGCCAGCACGATTGTGTTGCCTTCTATAGAATAATGCTGCCTGGATACCGTTCTGGCAAGCCATGAATCTCTTTGTGATTTCTGATTACACTGTAAATCTCCTTTCTCATCTGTCATAAAGATTGATTTTTCCTTTATTGTTTTGTCAGTATATGGTTTTATCTCTTCAAGCCCCTTCTCTTCCCCTCCATCCATAACCTGACATTTTGCTGGGAGTGAGTGTTGTTCCACTATCGTACCGCGCGGCGCTCTCCAAACGAGTCGTGCAAATTAGCAGCCACCATAACGAGTCACTGCCCGCGGTGCCCAGCACAGTGTGACCTGCAGCCTGCTGCCCGTCGTGGGCCTGCTCACCATGGGTGCTCCTCGCCCTGCTCCTGGAGGCTTGAGTGTGCAGCGGCAGCAGGAGCACCAGGGCAAAGGGCTGTGGCTGTGGCCAGGTCCCAAGGGTGCTGCTTTGACTATGTCAAATTACCACCTGTACCACTGAATCTACTGGTTTTCCTCTGCCCATTACTGCAGGGTGATGTTCTACAGGGGGGTGGCATTTAGACCCATCCAGTGAATGAATCCACCAACTTTCTCTATTCCATCCACAGTGAATTCTACTTGATTTCCACAGATGCAAGAGACTTCGATGAAAAGATCACCTTTTTCTGTGGATGTAGGATGAGCAGAGGCGGAACACAGTGTTCATAAGCCGTGGCGCAGTCTCTGCTACGAGTGCTGCTAATTGTACTATCAGTTATGCAGCTCTAAGCAGAGGCACAATCACTCAGTCCACAGCCTTAGCACACAGCGTACGAGCTGGCTGCTTGTGATGGCACCTGGAGGACTTCTGGCCACGTGCAGGTTGTGCTGTAAATCACTGGCCTTGTTTGCTATGCTCAAATTCTCTGAGAGAGCTAAAAATTTGGCATACCATTGATTTAAAGCAACTTTCCGTTTATAAAAATGCATGTGGGACGCAGACATTAGAATAATAAATTCTGATGCTTTAAATCTCTATGAACCATTTTATAACTAGAGCTATTTCACAGCCCTGGGATCTCAGGTGAAGGAAGAAAAAAATGCCCTGTGCCTGGGCATCCAGCTCAGCTGGGCAAGTGAGCCTGAGCAAGCACTGGGTTAATGCGTTAGCTGATCCGAAACCTACCCAGGGTGACAGCCAGCTGCTGCACGCAGGATTTGCTCGGGATGAGTGGAGGAGAACAAGCCCTTCCCACCCACTGCGGTGTCCCCACACCAGCAGCACCCTTCCGCGCGGGGACAGCCACCAAGCAGCTTTTTTTTTTTTTTTTCCACCTTATTTTTTTTCCATTACAGTAAGTACTGGGCCAGCTCCTGTGTGGATGTGGACCTCTCCCCCAGTTTTATATGCATATTGGAGCAGATGTTAGAAGTGTTAGTGGAGAGGCATGCTGCAAAAGGCTTTATGATGGTGGGACACGGAGCAGTCCAGCTGGGGGAATTTTGGCAGACACTAGCAGGAGGCCCACCTGTGCCTGCCCCTCCCTGACTTTATGGGTAATGAGGAAAGACCTGCTTGCAGAGATACACAAACCCAATCAATCCACCTTTGGTTTACTTTGCTTCCAGCCTCATTCTTATTCCTAGTAAATCCAAGCCTCTTCCATAGCAAACCCATCGCGCACCTTTCTGTGCCTCAGCGCATCCACCACAGCCCCCTGGAAGGTCACAGCTGTGGTCACATTTTTTTTAGGCAGCTCCTCATTTTCTTAATATGAGAGATTTCTAAAGTTAATTATGAAATTTCTAGTATTAAATATTCAGGAACACTTATTTTTGAATACCTCAGGTTTAATTTAGTTTCTCTGAAATTTTAATATCTTGCTTTAATATTTAATGTTGCCCTGACACGAGTATAGAAATTTAAAGTCTATTCTTTGAATGAAACAAATCTTGGATTTTTATATGGAAGAGGATGAGATGGGGAGGTAAGGGAAGGGTCTGTCTTACATGGATACACTTCTCTTTTCTTTTTTCCTAACAGCCATTGCAATATTTCCAAATAAATTTCTTTTTGCACTAGTGCTTTAATGTAGACTCAGGTATGCAAAACATTTTCCTTTCTTCCCTGCTAATTATCAAAGACTGCAGCCTTTCAAAAGCTGGCAGCCTATTTTGGCTCTTCCGTGCTGCTCACCTATCAGGCAGTACCCGACCTGCGCCGTGTTTTGCACCATTTGCAGCTAGGTCTGCTGCTGGGTTTTTGCCAGGGCTGCATGGCATGCAGGAGGCATGCGGGTCTGGGCAGCAAAGCAGGCAGCAGCCTGCACAGTCCGGATGCTTTGTGGGTGGCACTGGCCGCGTTGTCCTTGCACGCTGCATTTACTGGTTTGGGACCAAGCAGGTTGGTGCTGCAAGCACCAGGTAGCTGGCAAGGGGGGCGAGTGCTGGGGCATGGCTGTGTGTGTGTGTGTGTGTGTACGTGGGGGGCACTGCAGGCTTACTCGGTTCATATGTCAAAGCTAAAGGAGCTAAAGGCTTTCTTAGTTATTAAAATCTGACTCAACTCTTTCATGTGTTTTACAGCAGATTACCTTCAAAAGGGAAGCATTACTTTTTTTTTCTTTCTTTTTTTTTTTTTTTTTCCAGGTTAGCTGCCTAATTAGCAGGCACCATTAATTTGTGAGCTGCATTCAAAGTGAAATGAGTAATAAAACCTTTGTGAAATTTTCTAAGAATCTGCGTTAGAGTCAAGATGTATAAAAGCTCTTGGAAAAAAAATCACAACCTGACGTGGTTTAGTGCTTAAAAGATATAGGCAAGCCTGTAGCTGGGTGAAAACTGAACTTGTCTTGGAAGAAAAGGCTTCTTTTTCTGGACAGAGTGTGAGACTTGCATAGAGGATTTTGCTGCTGTGTTGTTCAGAAGGCATGGGAAAAACATCAGCTAAAGGTGAACGAGCCAAGTTGCTAGGTGCTGAGTGTCAAAGAGCAAGAAAATATGTGTGAACATGCAAAATAGCAGCAGGATTATTATCACAAAGGCTCTCTGTGGAAAAGAACAGGATATAATGGGGCTGATTTTGAAAAGCAGTTTTGTCCAGTTCTGTGCCTGCAATTTTATATGAACTCATAATGCTGATGCATCTTTATGGCCACATTTTATGCACTTAGGTGATCACCTACCCAGCTTTTACTGCCAATCAGCGAGGTTTCCATGGGCCAGATATCAGTACCATTATTCACAGAGTGTAATAGCATGCACAAGTAGGCTCACCAAGTTAACCGGACTTTGTGCAAGTACGACTTGCACGGATGAGGATGTCAAACCTGCTGCAAGCCTCTGTCTATGCTGCGTAATTATTTGTGACAACTAGGTATTATTTTCAGATCTGAGGACACAAAATCAGCTAAAGCCATTTTAAATCCCTGGTAAACAACTGCACACACACACAATGCATGTGGCTTCTTGCAACCAGTTCTCAGCATCAGCAATAGATGATAAGCATCTCTCTGGCCACACATTTACCAGGGAAGCTCGAAGAAACATTGACAGGACTGCTTTGACTGCTTTGCGTGCCATCGGCACCTATTTCAGCCCAGACTAAGCACAACACACCCAAGAGATCTGCTCTCTGACTTTTGGGTCCAGGTCTGTGTCAGGCTGGATAACAGGGTGTGGGCATGAGCATCTCTAAGGCCTCACTTCCCACAGTGGGAAAGTGCTCCTCTGGGATTGGGAAGGACATCACACAGTGCCTGGAGACACTCATTCTGCAGCTTTTAGGACTCTGAATCTTAGTTTCTGAGAAGTTCTTCAAAAGTGAACTCCAAACCCTTCAAACAGCAACCTCCTGCAGCTGATTCAGAGAGGAGATCAGCTGCACCCAGGGTACCCTGGCAGGAGCGAAGCTGGCTCCTGGGATTCACTGCTTGCCCTGGCCCAAAGCCCTCTCCTTTATGCTTGGTTTTGCTCCCTTCACTTTTTCACTGTAGCCTTTTATGTCCTGCTCTAAACAGCACCTTGAGGATCAGAATAAAATTATTCTCTGTGTAGCATGAAGAGCTGAGTGATCTCGTTTCTGAGATGACCCAAGAGAGGTGCAACGAGACCAAGCTGGAGCATGGAGCAGCGTGGTGCCAGGAGATGGCAGGAAGCTCGGAGCTGCTGCCCACTGCTTGAAGAAAAGATGCCAGATGCAATGATTTATTTAACTAATTGCTATTTAATGTGTGTGTGTGTGTGTGTGTGTGTGGTTATTTTGCGGGGACACGCATTCAGTATGACTAACCGGGTGTTTTCTGGAAGCAACCCACTGACGGGAGGGGAAAGGGGCAGCTGAAGGAGCAGCTGTGTGCTGGCTGTGCACAGCAGGGTGCTCCCGTACAGACAGGCTGCAGGTGGGATAACGGCGAACTTGGCTTTGGGAGCATGGAAAAAGGGATCCAATGAAAGTGAGCTGACTTCTGTTCTTGCTCCCATGTCAACTTTGCTAAGACAATCTTGGTTCAGGATTTGTCCCTGTGAAAAGACACCTCTATTGGCGAGTCAAGCCAGGTGAATCAGAAACAATTTGAGGCTTGAAGAAGTTAAAAAAGTGAAGGCTGCCATGGTGTGATGATGGAAATTCATTAGCTCCTGGCTGAATAAGTACCTACGATTCTCTTTTAATGTAAGAGCTCTGCCAGCTTGCAAAGGAGCAGATGTGCGCACAAGATGGATAGTTTCAAATAGTCAAAATACAGTTTTTTTTCTTTAGTGATTATCTTTTTTCATCTCAAATAAATCCAGATTGTGCATAGTCTGGAAAACAAAACAACAATATTTGGAGAGAGGGAGTGTTTATTTAACAGGTGGCTTATTTAGCAAATGGTTTACTCTTATAAAAATAATATTCCTGTAGTATTCTGCAGCAGTGATTCAGAACATATGAGAGCGGTGAGGCATTTTTTTGGGTTATTACTTTATGTGGGTTTGGGTTGTTTTAATTAAGAACATCTGCGGGAGCGCTTTGCTAAGTGCATTTGCATATCTGCTGCAGATTCAGGGCTGGGAGCTGCCCCCTCCTTGGAGCAGCGCAGGAGGTGACAGCAGGCGCCTGTGGGCTGGGACAGCGCTGCTGGGTGAGCCTCCCAGCGCCAGGGGGTTAAGCAGACAAATCCATCACAGAGATTGCCAGGGGACCACGACAGCCACCCTTAGGCACAGTCCTGACGTTGGGATGCTATTGCCGACAAGCAGCAGCTGGTCCTAGGGGGAAAAAGAAGGAAGGGGCTGGCGCTGAGCTGCGTGCTGGCTGCCAGCCCCCTGCCCACCTGCCTGGGGCACCAACCTGGGCCGGGCTGAGCCATCCTTGCCTAAGCACGGCACCGCTCCTTGCTCCTCAGTCACCCACTCTCAAACCTGTCAGTTCTGGCAAGGGGTTTGGTTTTCTGGAGGAAAGTGCATGGCCCCTGCAAAGAGCACTCTGCACAAGCCAGGGCTGTGGCTGGGGAGAACAGCCTGCGGGGTCAGGGGCTTCGCCTTCAGCCCCTGGCACGGACCCCATAAGGGGTCTGCCTTGGTGAAGGAGGAGGTGCCATCGCATGGAGGAGTGGAAACATGTTCTGCTATGGAATAAATATATATACCTTATACCTCTTCTAAACTGGGCATGATGGCTGTGCTGCAACTTGAGCTATTTTAATAATACTCTGTTGAAAAGTAAATGATAATTACACACAGATTTGGCTCACTGCCTCCAGGAGACTTGGCTTTTGTTTTAAAATGGTGCCTCTCTGCCTTCTACAAATGCAAACCATGGGGTGCTTTTTCTCCTATGCTTGTTTTGATCTTACTAACCCTTCCAAACACTGCCTGATGAGCGGCTGGGTGCTACTGAGCACCTCTGCACAGCCAGGGGGGGGTACATGGCCTCAGCCCCTCGGGGGGGAGGTCTTTGCCCCGTGCCCTCTGCCTGTGCTGGGGGAAGAAGGCAGGAGTTCTTCCCAAAGAACTTCTGATTTATTGCAACATTAAAGAACTTTTCACAAGTCACAGGTTTTGCTAATAGTGTGAGCATTACCTGTAGGCAAAATGCCTTAATAATCGAAATAATGAACACAATAGTTGAAAGCAATTATTAAGCTAACAGCCCACGACAGCTAGCTGTTGTGATTCACTTTAAGACTCCATCCCTGTATTTACCATTATTATTTGCCATTTACCACAATGGTGTCATGGGTGTTGGATGGGACAGGAATTAGAAATTAAGAACTTGTTTAGGCAGAGTTTTTTTTTTTTTGTGCCTGAACTGGCTGACCCCCTTGTTGTCATTGCTCATAGGCAATCCATGCTAATGCAGATTGTCTTAGATGAAGAGCCTAGCAGTCATAATTGCACATTTCACCATATGCTAAAATAATTACTTTTCACAACCATCAACTTGATGAAGAAACAAGGAAAAAATTGCATTTCAAGACCACAGTTTATCAGGAAAACAAACACATTTAGACAGTAAAGGACAAGTCCCGTGCTGTCCTTGCAGGGGTCTCAGCCGAGACCAGCAGAAGGCAGTGGACCCCAAAGCCTGCCTGTAGGACAAGCTGGGCAGCTAACACAACGGGCCCATGGGTCACACCTTGTCCCCTGCCAGCCCAGCGCCCCAAAGCTGCCCAGCAGGTGAGGAGTGCCTGCTGGAGCTGTGCCCGATCACAGCCAGCTCGCTGTGGGGCCAATGTCACCTCCAGGGGACCAGGCACAGTGCAGCAGGCACGGCAGGGATGCAGGGATATAATCTATATTTAGGTGAATGAATCTATATTTAGGTGAAAATAGCTCAGAGCCTAATCGCTTGGGAAGATTTCTACACCAAATGCCAGCAGACCCTCCTCCTCCTCCTCCTCCCCTGCCGAGGGGAAGCAGGCGCTTTCTGCAGCAGTGGGCCTGGTCTGTGACCTTCACGTGTTTAAACATTTCCGACGTATTTCAGTCAAAAACTCTCTACCCCTTTCTGTTCATTAACCTTTACCAGAGTGCTAATTCTGCATTCAAATCGCAGGTCAAAGCCCTCGGCCAAGGTTTTTCATTAGAGCCAGGCGCCTTCTGGCAGACCCTCTGGCGAGAGCCATCGCGAGGGCAGAGCTCTGCGGCCCCGCAGCCACCGCCGTGCTTCCCGAGGGCTGGGTGTGAAGTCTGGCCTGGGAGCAGCTGCTCGGGGAGCCGAGATGCTGGGGGTGATTAACTTTCCGAAATTAATTTAAAAAACGTACTCTCTTACATTATGGTCTGTTGCAGAAAGGTGCTTAAGGCACTGAAACCAAGGCTGAAACACTCATCCAGACTCCCGCGACAGAAGTGACACCCTGTCAAAGGGGTGGATGGAGACCTGGGCACTGCACCCCGCGCTGGTGCCAGCAGCAATTATGTGCCCAGCATAGGGAGTGGGGTTTGGCTGAGTCAGGTAACCACCACTGAGCTTTCGGCTTTGTGTGTTAAACCAGCCCTGTTAGAGAACACGGGGTGTTTCCTCGTCCCAGCCACCTGCCAAAAGCGAGGAGCTGAAAGGGCAGTGGCAGAAGGGAGGCATTGCCCTGCACCCCGTGCACGGCCGTGACAGCAGCTCTGGGAGTCAGATAATGCAGGAAAGAAGCCCTGATGGGATGAGGCACAGAGCAGCAGAGCAGCACACTGCTTGCACCTTTCCTTTAAAAAAGAGGAAACAACAACACATGGAAGGGCTTTTGGTGGTGGATGCCTCAGCAGTGCAGCGGGGCTGGGCTGGAAAGGGCAAAACACTTCGCTGATATGTTATTGTCACAACATTTAACTTTGCAGCCTTAGGAACTAAACCAGGCTTGGTGGGAAAGGTTTTTTAAGGATACCTGGAGGAATGTGGGATGGGACCATTGCTCTCTTTAATCGGGCTTGTTGCTCACCTACAACTAAAGCACACGGCTGTGTCTTCAGCTGCTTCAAAAGCTTGACTCGAACATCCCATAAAAATTGCCCCAAATTGTGCCTACGGGGAAGGGGCCATGTGCCAGGAGCACCACCAGGCGCTCTGTCCTTTTGATATCAATAAGCATGGGGTGATAAGGATACATGCACGTGCCCTGCCGAAAGTAATTAGAAATGATTCCGAGGACCTCAGGATCCCTAACACTAAATCCCTTTTGTATAGAAAATAGTGGCACATGGGATCTGTTTCTTTCCCAGCCCAAGCTCTCAGGCTTTGTAAAAGCCTGGGGGAAGTGAGTTTGCAGTAGCTTACTCTGAAGTTAACTTTTTTTTCTTATTGTAATAGATGTAAAAAGGTCAAAGTTAATGAAGAAAATAGTGAATTTGAAGTTCCGTGGAAGAACAACCCAGTGCTTTTAGCAATTCACTTAAATGAGAGAGAAAAACCAGTTCCTTTAACATTTTAAAGCTTTCGTAGCCTAATGAACCGTGCTACCTCCCGTAGCTTCTACAGAGCCGAAATTTCCGCGAGAAGCTGTCTCATTAGCATTGAGTGGGAGCAGCCTGCCCAGCTCGCTGCGGCTCCCCAGGACACTTCACCTCTCGCGCCCGCATGCCCCAATGGAGCACCGCTGCCCGAAGCGATGCGTCAGGAACGTTAAACACATCTAAATGACTACACCTTCAGACCCGAATTAATCTCCCTGTCGAAGAGAAAAGTGTACTTTCGTGTAAGGAGGAAAAAAAAAAAAAATGCGGGTTGGGGGAGGAGAGAAATGAGCCTGCCATCTCGCCATTAGACACATACCAGAAAACAAGGCTGCTGCTGCTAAATGACATCTTTAAGGTTTATTCTCACTTGTGGTTCACATTTAAGTTGCTGTCGCTGAGGTTAATGGGAGTTATGTGCTTATGACTGTAATGGTTTTGATAAGTGGAAAAGCTGATGTTATTGCACATAAATCGCATCATGTAATGTGCGAATTGTGTTTCGGTTTTGGCTGAAAAATAATAAAGAGAAGGATGGATGTGCATTAGGAGAGAAGAGATTTTGCCCTCTAGATACCAAATATAATATATATCATCATTACAAGCATTTTTTATCTGGCAGCATAAAAAAAAAAAAAAGGTTTGGAGGAATAATGAATACTTTCATATTTGGAAGATATGAGGGGAAATTCCTGTGGCCCTAGTGGCAGCAGCACGATGCCCACTCCCTCTCACCTTCCTCCAACTTTAAATTTTGGGAAATGTAATTTATTCTGCTAATGGGGGCTCAGGTTTACCTGGCAGCACAGCAGCCACAGAGGCTGTGCAGGGAGCTACGAGATGATGAAAGTGACCCTAAATGAAATGACTTTCAGCTCTGTTACTCTGCTCTACTGTCTGCGGGTTGGTTCAGAGTTCCTTACGCTGGACACTGCCCTGGTGTGCCCGAGTGGCAGCAAGGACAGGTCCCTGCACTCCCCCTGCCACAGGGATGGCAGCTGGCACATTGATGGGAGCCCCGCAGGCTGATTCTGGCGGCCCAGCCGTGGGGACACGAGGCAGAGCCGGGGCAGGGGACACCAGCATCGGCCTGAGGCCTGCAGCCTGCAGCTTGTCCTGCTGTACTCATGGCCCGCCAGGCGACCAGAAAGCTTCACGTCTTTAAAACACAAATGACTGAAAACTAAGTTTACGGGATGTGACAAGTATGCTGATCTCCACTTCCCTAGCACGGGGGTTTTCTGAAATAAAGGAACCTTTGAGCTCTCCAAGAATTAGGCAGAAAGTTGGCAGAAAGTGGTAGGAGCAAACAGGTATTTGCTCGGTGCTCTCGGTGCCCTGGTGAGGGACGTTTCTGGAACAGCAGGCACCCAGAGTCCTGCCAGGCTGTCCCAAGACCCTTCTGCAGCAGCCTGGGCTGTGTCCTGGTGTGCCACGGCCCTTCCTGATGGCTGGGTAAGATCCCTCCCTTGCCTCGGCAGGGAAGGTGTGACCCAAAAGTGGAGCCAGCCCAGCCTACATGTGCTCACCACAGCCGTGCATGGGCAGGGCGTGTTGGTTTTGGCTGAAAAAGTCAACTCCCAGAGTAAACTCCTCCCTTCAATTATTTATCTATTAGTCTATTAAGGCTGAATGAAGAATTTCTATTTCTCATTTTTTTAAGATTTTTTTTTTTTTAGAGTAATTTGTTGTTTAAACGAGTTTCCTGTTCTGTGCTGGGGGGGCTATGGGTGTGCTGGCCTCTGGCTGTGGCTCGTGGGTACGCTGGGTTCCCACAGGTCCCTGATGCTGTGGCCAACGGGGGTGCTCGGGAATATCTGTCTGCCTTTTGGGCTCAGGTCACTGAGCTGTGAGTCAGGGTCCCACCAGCTGTCCTCTTCCCCTAACTCCTGGCGCCATCCCACTGCTGCTGGACCCTGCGATCCCACCTCCCCATCTGATGGCTGAGCCTGAACTGAGGCCAAGACAGGAGGGAGAAAGGTGGAGAGCTCCGGAGGCGAGGCTGAGCAGGGACACAGCAGGACGACAGGCGGGGATGGGCAGTGCCGTGCCCCCAGGGGCAGGAGGTGGAGGGAAGGAGAAGACCCCGGGCTGGGAAGGTGGCTGCAGGCTGAGAGCGAGCGAGCTCTTGGGCACTGTGACCGCACGCGGGGGGTCTCGGCCCCGGGGCTGCCACAGCTCCGAAAAGGGGGCCGTGCACTGCCAGGGCTAGGGCTAAAACTTCATCCTTTTCCTAAACTTCCTCACATATGTCAGCTTATGCAAGAATTTTAAAATTAGTTAAGATTATTTTAAAAGAAACTGAATGTTTTTCTTCACTTTTTTTTTTTTCCTTTTTTTTTTTTTTTTTTGAAAGAAACAAAACCTCCCATGGCAGGCTACGAAATATGGATTATTTACCTCCAGACTGGGCACAAAGCTGATCCAATCTCAGAAGTAAATGCATATCTAGTCTTTAAGGCATATTGTTTATCCACGTAAATACATATTTTGGTATACACATTCTTTATAACACAGTTATGTGGAATAAGCAGAGATTTTGGTAGGCGTAACATTTACCATTGTTGGTCTAGAATGCTAACTCTGAAAATGTGCAAAAAAGCAGCTTTTCCTGGTGATGGTTTTTAACACTCCTGTATCTTAAAAACAGCACAGTTTCTAAAAAAAATATATATATTGAAAAGTTTAAAAAAAGCTGTTTAGCTATGAGGAGTATATTTCCTGCCAAGTTATAAACCCTTGAGAAACTGCATTTGTTCAAGAAGTTGTGAGACATCCTTTAATTCAGTATTAGTATAATCTGGATCAGCAACGGTATAATTAGAGCATCATTGCTTCTGTGTACGTCACCGATGCAATGGTAATTAGCAGACCTGAGTTATTGCATGAGTAGGAACTTACGGTGTTACAGACTTCGGGGTTTCCAATGTGGACAACGATCTTAATATAAATATTCAGTTATACTGCTTGGAGCTAAGCCATTTATTTTTCACGTTTTAAAGGTGGGAATAAATATAATAATATTTGACCAACAGATATGAACAGTATGGGTTAACCATTTGAAGAAGCGTAGAACATACCGTCAAACAGTCGCCTAAAGCAAACGCACCCCACAAACTAAAGGGTGAATGGATTTTGTCAAATGCTGTTGAGTTCAATTGGCAGCAGTCTGCACAGTCTGCGTTGGAAGAGTGTCCCAGTAAGTCCCAAACTGCACAATTACCAGTTTACCGCAAGGAACAGGTTAACCGAGGAGCCACGTTCCTTTATTCAATCAATACTGCCTATAGCTCCGATCCTGCAAAAAATCAAGGCTGCTTATCTTCATGCACCACGCCCTTTGAATTAATCGGTGCATAAAGGTAAGCGCCTCTGCCTCTGTGCGGGGCTGCAGGATTGAGCAGTCCTGCAGAGCCCAGCCCCGCAGCACCGAGGCACACGGGGCTGAGCGGGTGGGTGCGCACGTGTCCGCTGCTGAACACGCAGATCCGACTGGTGTTTAAGAACCTATCTCATCTAAGAAAATGCTAAATGCTATTGGCACCTAGGAATATTTGTATATATATATATTTTTTTCTATTTTGGACTTGACAACAATCACGTCCCCACAAATTTAAGTGAAAATTCAGAGCTGGGACCAAATGCCTTGTCCATGTTACCCAGTGGCTCTGTGTCTGCTAACAGTCAATACCTCATTCCTCATTTTCTTCACATTTAATAAAGCTGCTGCTCATTCTATTCTGTTGCTGGAATTGTTAGGCTTCAGATATTAGGAATCACTGAAATGAAATATATATAATTGAAATATATAATTTGATCCAGCCCCAGAATACAAACATCTCTCGGTTTTACATGAGACACGGCATACGAGTTGGGTTACTGGTACCCCTTTTTCTTTCTTCATAAAACTGTACTGACATGGTATCTGCAGCACCTCTGTTTCTTATGAAGGGGTTCTACAACATAGCACTTTAAAGCTGCAATACAAGGGAAATCAGAATATCAGGACTGTGTATCATATAATTTGAATTGGTCTTATACCATTTCCTTAAAGAATTAATTTTGTCATGTTATTCAAGATTTTTAAAAAAATGCCACATTTCTCAGAATAGTAACTGCTCAGCACGCAGCTGCAAATGATATAATAGAAATAGTACAACCTGTCACTGAACAAAAGCAGAGTGACCTAGGACAATTTATTGCCATATTTTGGAGTCAGCATATTTCACTTCATACCCTGCATCTGAGCTGATCAGTAACAACAGGTTCACCACATATTTGGACTACCTTTTAGCATGGGACAACATATATATTGAGTCTAAGCAAACTCACAATTTACCTTTTCAGAACTGGGATATTTGTAAACTCGATTTGGAACTGCTGCATATGCACAGTACTCATCTGGTATTGCTAGCTACAAAGCCTTATTGTTAGGAGAAAGAATGTCATATTTATAATAATTGTGTCACCTATTAGAGTTCACATACGAAACAGGGAAATAATAACGTAGATAATGGTTTTATTATTGTTGTCAATAGGAGATCTTGTATTCAAAGGCTGCTGGACACAGTCATGTCCCAGCAATTTACACGGATGGCATTTTTAAATTCAGCTGTAAACTGTGAGCAACATTTTGCAATGATGCAGTATGGGGCTGCTTAGAAAAAATAGGAATGTTATATGCTATTTTGAAACTTGATCCTTCATTGAGGTTAATGAGAGTCTTATCTTGATAGACTGCAGTCCTAGGAAATCATGTATGAGAACTAAACTGCTGTGGTAAGCTATTTGTACAGTATTAGTATGTCAGTAATGAAGTCCTGTCTGTAAAGATGCATCATTGACGGCAGCATGCAATTCAGTACAATTATTAGAGCAACCTTGTTTTAATATATATATGTATTTTATATATATATTATATATATATAAAATTCTGCTTGATACTTTATGTATTTTCAGATATCTAATATTTAAAAGCATCCTTTATCATTGCTAAATTAGCCAAACCAGTACAAAATTAAGTGCAAGAAAAATACCAATTCACTTTTTTTTTTTTTTTTTTTTTTTTTTGCCGGTAATATAAAAGGGACAATTCAGTTTCTCACATTTACAGCCACTTAAGAATTCTGATTTAGAATAACTAAGAGAAACCTTCTTACGTTCAAAAGATGTTTCAAAATGATTTGTGTTCTCTTTTGTAATGGGAAAACTAGTTTTTTACAGAGATCATCTACTGCTTAATAGATAGGAAAAAATAAAAGGAATTGGTGCTATCCTTCACTGATTGCCTAAAAATATACATCTGAAGCAGTTCCGTTACCCACTGGAGATGGGAGAGGAGGTTTTCTTTCTAGCCAATAGCACCTTCATCCTCAGTTAGAGATTTGTTATGCTCAAAAGGATGCTTTAGCATTTCCCAAAACACATTCCAAAATTGTTGGAGTGGAAGAGGAAAGTAGTGTTTTATGAAGGCACACCCATGCTGAATTTGCAGGAAAAAAGGAAGAAAACAAAAAGCAGTACTGCACAATGCAGTTATAATACAAGGCTCATTCTTGAAACCTGAATATCATGCTGGAAGAAAATCTAGATATGTGTAATATTTTGAAGAGAGATTTTGAAGGCAATATTGATTTTTTTTTTTTTATCAAAAGAAAGAAAAGTTTATGTGTAAATGTGGATAGAATGTTTTAAAGAAGGGTACTGAATGTTGTATTGCAGCCTTAAAGAAGCACATTTTTACTGCAATATTCTTTTTCCTTTTTTTCATTTTTTTTTTGTAAACTACGGTCTGCAACTCAGCAGACCATGACTGAATGCTTTTGAAAACTTGTAGATTACAAACATGAAATCACAATTAATATCCTCTAAAAGTAATTTCAGAGCTTTCACGTCTTAAAAAAGGACAATGTGTACTGCTTCACAAGGTAATGCAGCTAATCAAAAAAGGAGTAGAATTAAAGTATTTACATAATGAGCAATTCTACAGAAGGCGATCATCCCCACGTAAGCACTGCTGATTATATCCCACGCTGCTTTTAACAAACTCTACCAGATTGGATCCAGTCATCAGCACTTTCAGAGAATCCTTAAAAGCCTTTTAGGGTTCTTTACATTTAGTGCAGAATGATGTTCTTCAGGTAGAATATGCTGGTGAGAGAGGACAGTGTCAACACAAGGTACCAGCAGGAGAACAGGACTTCGGCATCACCGGTGATCCCGTACTGGGCTGTACTGGGAGCTGCAAAGAGAAAAGAAAAGGGTTAAGGGAAAATTCCTACTCTTAAACCCCAAATACTTGTAATTCAGTACTTCCTCTACGATAACATATAAAGCAGCAAAAGCTTTCTTCTGAAAACAGGAGAAAAGGCTGCAAAAGTAGACAGCCCTCCCGTGACAATGCTCACTGACTATTACTTGTTGTGTTAAAGAGCACAAACCATTATTAATGCAAACATTTTAAAATGTGAATACTTAACATTAAATGAGTGCTTCATGTTTAAACATCTGAATAATTTATCTGTTTTTAAGTTACTGAGCATTAAATCTCCACTGAAATCAATGAGAGGTGAATATATTTAGCTCTGTTGGAAAACAGCTTGTTTTCTACTTAACTTCTGGAGCCAAAGTTTGAAAGTTTTGCTTATTCAAAGAGATATACATTTATTGTCAGTCTGATGAAACTGCATTTACTTGCTTCACTACAAAGCCTCTCTCAAATTCCTAATTAAGTATTACAGTAAATGCATGCACAAGAGTTAAAATACAAGAGAACAGTGAGGAGACAGACAACCGTCTGCAGCCGCCGTGAGCAGCCGGTGTGCTGGCCCTTCTGGGCAGCACAGGAGAAGGCTGAAGCAGAACCCAATGGTTTTGTTCTTGTGAAATACAAGACAGCAGAAAAGAGAAGGGACGGTAAAACACCCTGCCCAGAGCCCAGGAGCACCACGTTACCTCTGCCATTCATCCACTTTCTATCTAGCACTAAAGCCCACAGATGCACCTGATCTTACACTCTGCAAAGTCAGATGTGTAAACCAAACCAAAAAAAAACGACAACCAGATTAGTTCTTGCTTTTAGAGTTTCACCTTCAGTCAGTTTAAAGACTTGCAACCATGACTAACTACAGGACTGGGCACTCCCATTCTCATTCAAAAGGCTCTTTCTGTGATAAACCTGCATGGCGAGCCAACATTTAACATATCAGAAAAAAAAACATTTGATGTATTAGAAAAACCACGATATCAAGCTCAAGCATAGTGGAGGTGGTATTTTGTTTTAGCATATTAAAAGAGTTTTCCCAAAGTAAAGATAATTTGAACTTCAGTGGCTCTAAAAGCCAGTGGAAAATTATGTAAATCTGATTTCCTGCATATGAACCACCACTATCTTTGTAAAGCTTATTAAATCATATCTGGATCGTTTCAGCACAAAGGTGTTAGGTGAATTAATGGGAAAAACACATATACTTGTGTAAATAATAGAAAAGAATTATGTCTCCCAACGCTGACAAACCAGAAGCACTTGATGTGATAGCAAACGGAAGGAGAAAGAAATCTGGAGAAGTGTAAGGGACTGAATTTGAATACACGGCGGGGGGGCTGTGTTCCCATGGGGAACCCCAAGCCAGTGCTCCTGTGCCAGCTCACAGGGACTGGCGCTGGGAGAGAGATGAAGCCAACACTTAAAATTATTCCCCAGCCCTTCCAATACCTGTTCCATTTCTTCACATGTTTTAAGGAGGGCAAGCTGCTGTAAGCCTGCTGTCACTAGGCGCTGCCAATAATAACCCAATGGATAAAGTTTTACTTAGAGTTGCAGTGGTATTCAGTGTGAAAAAACAAAACCAAGGTCCACGAAGGCCTGAAGAGACCCCAAAGGCAGTGCTCTCACTGCGGAAAGTCCCCAAATCCATGCCATGCCTATAGGCGATCTGACCAGCAATTGGCCTTGTGGGCTGTTTTTTGGGGCTGCATACCACAGCAGAGACAGGCAGGCTCAGAGAGCTGGGCCATTTTTCCTCACCCACCAAACTGGAACTGGCAGCTGGAAAACACTTGAAGGATAAGTGCAAAGGCTGAGAAGCACAGCGCTACATTACGGTGCGATGCTTCAGCCCTCTGATTCTGCTGTCAGTGGAGACAGCCTGGCACTGCTGGGTGTGCTCTAAGGGCAGATTTTGCAGCTCCAGGCCAGACGGCAGCACCTCTGCAGGGCTGCACCAGCCTGGGGACCCCTGCGCGGCGGCTGGGGTGCTGCTGATGGAGAGCACGGCTTTGGAAATCCTGCCAGGCTCTTGTGCATCTCCACTTTAACGCGGCTTCTGGGAATCTCCAAGTGTTTCTGGGCTGCTAAGAGAATTTATAAGCAGATGCCTGCCTCTCGCTGCTGGTGCCAAATGGATGGCATCAATTACAATGTCATAGTGAGTATGCTGTGGCATACAGCTTAAAATGGCATGCCTGGCTCATAAAAAGTCCTGAATATGTAACAAGTTTCTGCAGTTCTTTACTTTCTCACCTTGGCATTTTGATTGACTTTTCCTGTGTCATTTGGATTGTTTTTGGGTCAAAAGAAATTTTTGTTCCCAAATATTAATACAATTTTGTAGATCTCTTGTGATGTGTTATGAACTTTGTACAGAAAACAAAATTACTATTCAAATTTAAAAATTTTTGGTATGATCTGCCTGGCCATTCATCTAGAATGAATAATCATTTTTGATAATTAAAAAAAAGTCCTTGCTTTCATTATCGTTGCTATGCAGTGCCAGGCAAGGTCATTTTGGACTTGGACTGGTTAATTTTCATCCTGTTTTTTTTTTAGGGAACTCTGTATCACTCTAAAAAAAAAGTTTAGAAATGAGCAAGAAGACTTAAATGTTTGAAAATAGCACAAAACTCACAGCTTCTTTTTTCCCATTAAGATCTTAGCACTGAGCATTTTTTTATGCACACAGACACACACATTTGCAGTCTTTATATTTCTACAGTGAGATAGTGCTAGAGGTACGTATGCTTAGTCATTAAATAAAAGCACGGATTATTGGACTCCCTCATTACATCTGCAGCTATCCTAGACACCTCCATAATTCCTGCTACCACTACAGTGGAGCACTCTGTTTATAACTGATTTCACAGCACACGAAGCTCCGGAGCACAGAGCAAGCAGGAGGACAGCAGTTGGTCCGCAGAGGATTACTGCTCTGTCTGAAGACTCGTTCAGAACAACATCCTGGTAACTGTCTCCAATAGAAACCAAGGTCAGATTATTTGCTCCCCTTGTGCTGATCTGGCAGTGCAAATTCTGCTCCAATCTGTGGTAGAGGTACCATGAAAGCAAGTGAATTCTCATCAAGGAGATTAAAATGAGCTTGACGAAAAGGCTGGTGTTTGGGAATATAATGTGATCCAGCGTTTACAAGATGCAATACATTTAAAACGTTTGCTTCAGTCATTGAGGGATAGTAATTTATTTTATTGTTAGATTAATCAAAGATAATTTGGTAGGAACCCGCACGTGCCAAGAGCAGCCCTCGGTATCTGCACACAGCCACGGGCTGCAGAAACTGGGTTAGTGTGCACGTATTGCATTGGGTCTTTAGAGCACCTTTGGGCACTTAGTACACTAAAATAGTCCTCAGACCTGTGCGAGTGGCCAGTCCAGTTACAGCAGGAACAGAGACAAATGGAGAAAGCTTCTGCTCTCGCCTCCCCTTGCCCAGTAATTCCCTGTGCTATCAGCGCTGCTCGATAAAGTGGTTCCACTCTCACTGACTGACCTGCACCAAATGCCCTGCGGGAGGCAAGACCCCTGCCAGCCCGGTTATTCCACGCCATCCTAATGGTTTATAACACTTAGCAGTGGTGAAAATGTTTAAGCGTACTCTACACACAGATAGGATTATATTCCTACATCTCTCCTGGTAGTGAATAAAAAAGAGCAAAGTAATATTATATCACTATCTCTAATTAACACAAGAGATTAGGAAAAGTACTATGCTGATACGTGTAAACCAACATTTGCTAACACCAAGGACTGCATTAACCAGAAATAATTATAAGCTTTAATTGTGATGCCTTGTAGACAAAAGCGTGGACCTCTTTGGGTTGTCTGAATAAGCAAGAGTAATTCTGTTAAATGGATTATGCACAGAGAAGTTAATAAGCATTTCATTTAGCTATATTCAGGTTAATGATTTATTATAGAAAAGCCTTAATAGTTTGCATGAAGAAAGCCTTAATAGTTTGCATGCAAAATTTCAAATATACTGAGAAGACAGGGATAAACTAACTCAAGGTCAAAGCAGTAAGAAAAAGACGAAGTCTGGGCTGTCAAAAATGTTTTTTAAAAGAGAAGATTGTAAGATAATGGGACTCTGAAGGCTCACTTGAGTCCCACAGATAACATCTCTAAATATTGTGACACTTGAAGTTAGTTGAGGATTTATGGCTTTGGAGGAGCAGGCCGGCAGTCTATAAAAGACTGAATTAGAAAGCAATGACTTGTGATAGGAGAGGTAATCTGCTCGGAGAGTGCGAGAGCAGGCACACGAGTGTTTTGGCCAAAGGAATGTTTGTCAGAAGAGAAACCGTGCTCTGTGCCTTGCAGGCCAGACGGGATTGCAGGGAGCTTGACCTTGGGAGAAGAAAACCCAAGAGCTGTGTATAGCAATGAATCAGCAAGGACACCAATTTGTCTAGTCTTATGCAAATGCAATCATTCTCGAGGCAGGAAATCTACAGTGATGGAAAATTCACTGGTTAAGTTAAATTGATAAATCTGAACCTTTCAAAGTATCTGCCAGATGGAGGCTTTGATTAAGCAGAGCTTTGACCACAATGATACTGCTTGGGAAATGCTGGTAATTTAGGAAAGTGGAACGGCATTCAGCCCGTGTCTGTGGTGGCTGGGGGCTGGAGGTGATGACTCAGAAGGTCCACTCCAGTCTGATGTCCTTGTGTCACTGCTATGAGTCACCCAAATCCATTTTAATGAGAGAGGAACATAGCGTACGGCACAGGCCGAAATCCCCAGAATGCATTTGAAATGCAAAATGCTTATATTTTAAATAAAGGCATACATTTGCAAGAGATTATTTATAAATGATGTATGGTCAAAATATTTTGCTTATCACAGTGATGGGAGTCAAGAGAAGAGATCAGTGAAGAGCGGTGCAGCCCTACCCCCCAGAGAAGTGAAAAGCATGTCATGTAATGGCTCACGGAGCCTGGCAAACATCATTACTGGGCACGACAGACTGCGAGACGAGGTGGCTCCACTCTGCTGGGCGTGTTCCTGCCTACACGCAGCAGTCGCTTGTCTCAGTTCTTGCTTACAAAACCACAGAGCCAAGGGTGATGGCAGGAGCAGGGAGGAAGATGCTGGGGACTGCACCTCGCTGCAGCCTCACCTACATCGATACGCTGCTCTGCTCTAGGGAGCAGCCACGTTTGGCTCTGTGTTAACACACACACAGCCATTCTCCAGGTCGAGGGGTGGAATTTTGGGTAGAATTTCATCTTCGTGTATTTTGTAGGCAGGAGTCACTTAGCACTGCTGAGACAAATACACCAAAATATTTGAGAAATGAGGCAGGCAATATTGCACAGGTTGCCTATCAGCTAACTCTGCCTGGATGGATTTACTCAACTTCTTCAGCTTCTTCCGACACAGAGCTGTGAGGACAAAGACTGCGAGGGCCTTAATGGAGTGGCTTTGTCATTCTCTGAAGTGTGAGTGTTGGCAGAAAGATTCAGAAGCTGAACCCCAAAGAGACTGAGGGGATTGATAATGATAGCAGTTGTCAGGTCCTATTCGTCCACACTGCGCACAAAGCTGCTGTTAGATGAAGAAATGGTAAAAAATGAATGGTTTATACTGATTTGTTCCTTATTTCTAATTTAAATGAATAATGCAGTATTTTTGTGTTTTTAGATAGGAATACAAAGAATACAAGATTACTGCTCTAACTGTGAAAGTAGAAAACAACTATTTGTTGCACTAAAATATTAAAGCTTAGTTTGGTAAATACTTGGGATCAATATGCCATCAGCAATGCTTTAAAATGAAATATTAACCCCGTGTATGTTTGCATGTATTTTAGTGAATACACAGAAAATAATAATTTAGGATTTCCTGTTTCAGTCATGAGGACCCCATTTGCAACATGCTCTGTATCTAATTTGATACCGGTACTTGATACTTCTGACTGAGTTCAATATAAAATGCTATATTTACAGGGCTAAAAAGAAAGGGGAATAATCAAAGCATGGCAATTAGCTCAGCGATTCATCATTGTAACTTCATCAGGGAGGAGATCTTTGCCTGGGAATTCGGGTTCCCTGGCTGTGCAGAGCCATGTCTTAGGGACATAGCTTAGGGATATGGTTTAGTGGGGACTGTTAGTGTTAGGTCAGAGGTTGGACTCGATGATCTTGAGGTCTCTTCCAACCTAGAAATTCTGTGATTTCTGTGATTTCTGTGATGTCCGTGGGGCAGCAGCCAGGTGTGAGCTCAGGTGCGATCCCTCCCTGCCCTCTGCAGAGCTGCCCTTCCCAGCGCTCCCACTCGGATACCCACAAATAATTCATGCTGGATGTTGTCAGTAGTGCAGTACTAACCTGAAAGCAGCTAAAAAGTATACACAGTAATGTAAAATTTAAGTAAGATGGCTTTTGCTTGCTCATTAACGGGCTGGGGCATGCCTGACACATTTTGCAGTTGTTAAAACTGCACCTCCTTGGTGAACACTTAACAGCTGCGTTTCATTAAGGTGATAGAGAAAGCAAAACCATGACTGATGGAGGTTGTTAACTACGTGCAAAAGGTTTCTAACTGTCTTGATTTCTGCTCTCAAATAACCCTCTGGAACAAAGCATTTCCAAAGTCAGCAACTTCTGAGAAGTGCCTGGGGCAGACCTACTGGTACGTGTGGCATCCCGTGCTCCGGCAGAGGATGCAGTCAGAGATGTACCCCACAATTCGGCAGAGCTGTGTTTGGAAATGTGACCCTGGTGCTGGGAAGAGCTATGGTGGGCAGCAGCCATGCCCCGTGGGTGCTGATGGTGCCAAGGGGCTGCCCGATCTGCTTGCCTTCAGCATTTTTGCTGTCTCCTATTTGCATCTCCCCATTTTCACTGCCTTTTAGGGTAACCCACCTGAGTCAACAGCCTCCCCACAGCCTCTCCCCTATTGACAGCCCACTGCCAACAGCTGCGATAACAAGTGGAACCCTAAAAAATCTAATGTTTAATTTTCCAAATTGTCAGTGACTCTTCTTGTGGAAATGCAGGCTTAAATCTGACAATTATTTACAGTAAAACATTCAATGTAGGAAAAGTTGCATTATTTTAGAGAAAGACAAATTTATAGATTTTCTAACTTATAAATAGTAAGTTTTCTAGATAATGAGTACTTAAAAAAATGATGGTAGTTTGATCATAAGTAAAGTAACAGACAGATGGGCAAAATCTGGGTAACTTAATTGAGAGAAGGTAAGATAACCTTTTCATGCCAATTAAATGGATGCTACTGCCGAAGAGCATTTCACATATCAGAAGAAAAACCCTTTCTAAGGAGGAAGGCACATGGCATATCTTATAATCAGACAGAAGGTCTGTATAGCTAAAAACCCCTCGATTTTGGACACTTCCTCTGTTACGGAAGTTATAATCCATATGATCCATACAATCTGTTACACACCCCGGTGCACGGCGCTTGGCTGCAGAGCCATCGCCCGTCCACCCGCAGAGGAAGCGCCCTGGGCATCGGTGCCAACGTGTGCTCCTAAAGGAGCTCGGCACCGACCTGCTACTGCTGTAACACACAGCACCCACCGCGGCTGTGAGCATTTTCTGTTCAGCATCCTTTAAGCACGCCGTCAAATTGTTAAGAAACGTGACACAACCCGACCTCCTGCATTGGAATCCATTGAATGCAAGCACAATTACACCGCGACTGTTTTCACAATGAAAAGGTATTGTTAAAACTTTATTGCCTAGGTGTGATTTGTTTTCAAACTTGCATTTTAAATTTTAGCATATGGTTGCCAACAGAAAAGTTCCAGTTTAAAAGCAATTATCACGCAGTGGTACCTAAAATCCCCATAGTTATTGCTGGCTCTAATTATATGGTCTTGATGCTGTTCTTACTCCGTGGCTTCTAAGTGTGGGCTTCTCAATGGGGCCAGGCACGCACCCTTTTTGTTACTCCACATTTACATGTTTACAATGGATTCAGATAACTCAGGAAAAATGGGCAATGGTGATTTGGAGAGACTCTTAACAATAGCAGCCCTAACACACAAGCCTGTTTGGTAGATAATCAGTGTAAATAATAGATTCCCCACATGCTGCTGTCTATCAAGTTTTTTCTTCAAGCAAATGTCGCTGGGTATCATAAAATCAGAAAAACAGTGCTGCTCAGACAAAGCAGGCTCACTCTAATCTTTCGGATATTACAGACATGCCTTTGTTGCAACTGCAAAAACAAAAACAGTTTTAAACCCTCCTACATTGTTGTACGGTGTATCTTTAATGGAATTTCATTTAGACACAGATGGATTTGATCATTTCAAATAAAAAACCTTCCATTAAATAATGCAAAGGAAAAGAGCCCTGCTAATACATTAATGGGATAAACGAAGCAGGCACTAAACACAGACTGCCTTAATGTTTAGCAGGATAAAATAGTACAGCCCTAACATACCCCATTCCTACTGCAAGTAATATTTCTTAATACCAAGAAGTATTTATGAGGAAAATTACTGTGAAGGAATCAAATAAAATTTGGCTTCATACATCAACCTTTATATTCAAGTTATCTCAAATTTCTTTCCACAGATGAAATGTGCACTCGTATTGGAACAAATGAAGTGTCCTCCAAGAATTTGACAATTTCTGATGTACACCTGCCTCGAAGGTCAGAGACCACTTCTGGCAGACAGAGAAGTACCAGCCACTGTGCTGGGATGAACCTGTGCAACCACACGGGCTCCACATCTAACCAGGAAAGGGGACAGAAGAAAATGGCCAAGTGCTTTGTCCGGGGAAAGTGAAGCAGAGCAGGTAGTCGACAGCAGTGAGCTGACACCTCACTGCCTTCCAGGCAGACTGAGCCTGAACATAGCTGCTCGGAAGCAGGAACACACAGCAATGCGGGCAAGTCCTCAATCACACGCCCTTGCTCTTCTAGCGCTGACACAAAGACTGTGCCAGGGCCACCTGAGCTGGCATTTTAATGCACGGACCTCCAGGTGCCAAAGCTGCATGTGCTGCCAGGGGAAGGAGCCACGAGCATCTTTGGGTTATTCAAATTAAACCTAGTGAATAGTGAATTAAACTCAGTAAAAACAAACACACACACACACACAAAACAGAAAACAATCAATTTAATTATCCCCCCAAACAAACAAACAAACAAAAACCACCTGCACTTTAACAAAAATAGCCAACTGCATGCTTACTGGAAGCACAAGGCTTGACTCTGACAGTTCCTCAGAAACGCATCTGTGATTTCGGTGAATCATCGATGCTATTTTGCCATGAGAGGACAAATATTTTCTGTGATGTGTAAACAGACGTGCAGGCAATGCAGCGAGGCAGCTGGTGTCTTGTGCAGATGGGTCACCTCAGGGACGGGGACACAGCCTGGACACAGCCCCGACAGGAACACGGAGAACATCTCAGCCACGAGGGGGGCTGGAATAGCGGGGCAGTGTAAAAGCCAAGGAGGAGGAGGAAGAGTATTGATGGGATATACATGTACATGAAGATTGCCCTGGAGAAGGTAAGGCAGTAATTCCCGTGTCTGCAGCAGGTAGAACAGAAGCAGCAGCACTCAGCTGCAGCAGGTAGGGGCCAGAAGAGCTATGAAGGAAAACTCAGCACAGGGTTGTGTGGGGAGGGTGAGGAATCTGGGTCGGTGCTGGATCTAAGGGCAGTGTGGACAAATATCTGTCAAAACTGACACCAAATATCCAACTCCTGCTGGTGGGAAGAGAGCCTTCCAGGTGTTCTCTTCAGGCCTTTTAAAAAACTAAAAAATTCCAGGAAGACAGCATAAGTAGAGGTGACTGAAACATTCATTTCTCCTCTAGAACCTGAGATATAACACGTTCCCCAGGAAGAGAAGAAGAGTGGGTGCTGCCAGAGACAGGCATCAGCCACCTGAGCCGGGGGCTCTCGGAGCCAGCTCCCCAGTCTGTGCATGGGCTGTGCTGGGGCTCCGGTTCCCTTCCCTAGAAATTGGCTCCAAGTTCTTTCCTATGCCTTAAGGACATGCCTGTTGTATGCAAAATGTGCAGAAAACTTTAAACAGACATTTAATTCTCACAGAAAAATGAGCACAGCTGTAGAATCTGCAATTCGCCTCTTGCCTTATCACATCCAGCTCTGCTCTTGCACGTATCTGGTGATTTCCCTCAAAAACATTTCAGATCTATCATACAAGCAGCTACTTTTCCTCCACTGGGAGCAAGCCATGGAAAGTTCTTCTACAGCTGCACTTCGTAATGGGTAGGAGTCCTCCTGTTTGCAGGATAAATGTATCTTTGGCCTGACGATGCTCGTGTGTCGCTGCGGAGGGCAGCCTCCCCTCGCAGTCCTCGCTGCCCCTGCCCACAGCAACCTGCAGTGTGCGGCTGCGTTTGGTTGGAGTAGGCACCCTCCTCTGGTCCCCGTCCTCCTTCTCCTCTTTCTTTTTACATAATAAGATCAAAACCAGATTCAAATACTTGACTTGCAGTTTTAACCCATTTCTCTGTGGTATCCGATTTCAAAGGGCTATAATTACCACAGATGTTCCCACCTTAGAACTGTTAATAAGTCAAAGGGCTCTATTGTTTCTATGGCTTGAAATAAAACCTGACTTCCCTTTTCTTTGAGGTTGCCTGGCTTTCCTCCCCTTCTTCAGGTATGCTAAAAATAATATACCCAAGGTATTATTAAAAAAAGTAATATTTTTGGGGGGGATGGGGAATATGATTTCCTGTTTTATTTCAGCAGTAATATCTTTGGAAAGGTTACCTTCTGTGACTCAAATAACTTTGCTTTCAAATAAAAGTTATTGCCTAGCCCAAAGGCCAAGTGAAGAGTGCTTTCTGGAATCAGATCCACCCTGCCGCTTTGGAGCATATATGAGAAAAGCTGAATAAATGCAAGCCTAATACAGCTTGATAGTCATTTTTATACGATCTGATACTGCATATTAATGAGCTAGAAACACTGGCTAGGATTTTATTAACAATACAAGGCTTATTTAATAAAACTGGTCCTCGAAATGGCAAGAATTGCAACTCAAGATTCAAACAGAAGTCAGGGGCTGGTAAGGCCTGGCTGCCTGCCCAGCTCGGTGGTGCAGGCACGGCCACGAGGTTGCCTTCAGACGTGCAACCTGTCCGCAAGCACGTCTAGGCAGAAAACAAGCCCCAGACAAAACCCTTTTCTGCCAAAAACCCCAAAGTCCCTCAAGATGAGTCTAATCGCAGATGTCTCCATTAGCGCTGTGCTTCCTAGGCTGAAACACAGCCGCACAGACCTGAAATAAAAGTGACCCCCGTGTAACCCAGCTGATGGTGCCGCGGTGCCACAGGCTTTGGCTGGGGCTGGTGTCACCAACCAGGCACTTTGGTAGATGCCTGAAGCTCACTAAATGTCCTGGCTAAAGCATTAATTCCTTGAATGGAGAATTTGACGTGACTGCTTGTTGTATCACTGCCTTTCAGAATTACTACTGCTTTATAGAGGAAGGGTGACACCTTGATACAGACTTGTGTAAACTGGATCGTACAACACACAGCATCCTATTATCTGCCAGCAGAAAAATAATTCAATAACATCAGTGTGGTCAACAAAGCCAGGAAACGCAGCTTGGGTCTGACTTCGCTTACAAGAAAGCTGTTCATTGCTCAGAACAGCGTATTCTAGCTGTTAGGAGAGAATATGGTAAAAAATAATGACCTCAGAATTAAAATGTGCTAGTGTGTGTATGTAGGGATGTACGGCATCACTGCGCAGCAGTCTGAGTGGTCTGATACAGGAGTACCTGCGCTGTGTTTTTATGGGATAGTGCATGATAATCGCAAACAGAATTGATGATTTCCTCATCAGATGTCCCAAGATTTCCAAAAAGACATCAGTAGAGATATCTACATGTCTGGTTTTGAGAAATGTATGGACTCAGACACAAGTTCTGACTAAATACTGAACTGGGACTATTTTTAATTATTGCATACCTTCATCTGTAATCCAAAAGAGAGATGTACAAATCCCAAACTGTCCTTGCCCCAGCTTTGGGAAGAAAACCACTTTTTTTTTTTCTTTTTTTTTTCTGTAGTTTATATATGCAAAACCTCAGATTTTGGAGAAAATAAGCTCTTCTGTTGAGAATGAACAATCACTTTTAGATCAGTTCTGTAAATTAAGTGTCTACCAAAGCCCTTCATTACTTGAATATTCTTCCTTGTAACTGATATCAGAACTAATTCTATTGAACTTATTTATGTGAAAACTTAATATATTAGGCAATAACAGGTCCCATGTACTGTAGGCCCATGTAATGCATGTGGCTACCTAGTTCTGGAGCTCCACTACAGTCAGTAAATAAGGATGTCACAGTTGTCTTCCAAGATTTGCTTATAGCAGGATGACTTTTTGTATGCCTGCAGTACAACATACACGCTGTCTCTGATGCACATATGTATGCTATTTTTTTTTATTGACACATTTTCTATTTGATACTTTTTTTTTTTTTTTTTCTTTTACTATTTTAGGCTTGCAAAAATTTATTCCAATGTCTTAGCATACGTGTTTCTCATTATTCAAAAGTAAGCAATTCTTTCTTATTTCACAAAGGTGCTCAGCAGACCGATGTGCTTGCTAACATGTTAAGTATGACATACATTTCTATGTTTTAAGAGATACACTATAGCTTTCAACTGCAGGTCTTACCAGAGTGTTATTCCCCCTGTGAAAGCCTTTCCTTGCAGATGCATGCTCGAGAAGCGTGCTGCTGTGCTCAGGAGGAGTCGGCAGCACGGGGCCACCCCTGTGGGAAGAGCACGCCAGGTGCATGCTTCCCCCTCGTCACTCCCGGCACAGCCATGGTAAAGGAAACACAAAACCAGCTTGTAATTTTGAGTCTAGATCCCTTTGTTTTTTGAATGGAAGATGCAGAATGGCAACAACTACAGAGGTAGAGTGGGATGGCAATAGAAAGGGATCATTCTGAGGGAAACTTGCAGGCAAGGAACAAATAAATTACAATTTCTTGTTGTTATGGACATCCAAAATTAAATGGAGATGGATGGGTCATGGCCTTCCATTGGACATGGCAAATGCAGATTTGGAGAAGATGCCATTGAGAAGACAACCAGAAAAGTGCTGGAGAAAGCACTGGGACAAGCAAACCAGCCGCCCCATCCTGCTCCCCCATATCTGCGTTGTGGTCCCTCACTTGGGGGGACCCGTTTCCCATCCAGACCCCAAAGCACCATGTCTGAAAGGCTCTCCAGGGTAGCCTGGCCAAGAACTGCTGCTCCCTGTGCCAAATAACCATGCTCAGATCTTCATATAAAGTGGGCAATTCTGAGTCTCCTGCAAGGGTCTGGGTTTGATAAATGGGCCCAGTTCAAAAGTGTGGTGCTGTACCAGCAGCTACGGGTTATAAAGCCAATTGCCAAGACACAGACAGTCAGATTGTTTCTGAAATAATATGCATGGCATGTGCAATTGGGTACTTATGCATGTAATTTTGACAGCTTACAATAACTGCTTCCCTGACAATGTTGCCTTCATTTTTAAATGTCACATTTAAGAAAAGTAAAAGCATTTTAATGCGACAGAAAAATTTGACTTGGGAGCTAATTACTTTAATTTGATAGATTTTTGGGGTTCATTTGCATACTTGACAATTATTTATGACTTACATTGGTAATTAGAGGTTGGGTCTTATGCTGAAATATTGTAAATAGCTTTGAAGACATTTGCTGATCCTTCTAACTTTTAGAGGAAATGAATTTGATAGTAGCTAATATGTAAAATATTTGTACTTCTGACCTTTTGTAAATCATTCTTTCTGTATTTTAAATGATTGGTTGTCAGAATCATTTTCCTCAATATGAAGCGTGACATTGTAAATAAGCTTTTGAATTAAGCAGCATATTAAATCTATGTATTCAGTGGCAACCTTTGATAGTCCTCATATATCATTAAGATTTTGTTGGTTCTGCTACATTCAGGCTACGTCATATAACATTGCGAATGACAATTTTGTTACACTGAACTTTACAGCTTCTGGACAATTTGAACATCATTCTTCTGATCTTGACAAAGGATATTGAGTTAACAGGTTAGTACATGATTTCTTGCCTTTTTGGTGAATGTGTATGAAAAAGGAACATTTTTGCTGGAGGAGCTGACAACCCTTAAACAAATATTCCAATGGGGAAGTTGTCAGATGATTTCTAAAGATTTATTTTTTATTCATCTATTCTGCTGAATTTCTCAAGCACTTCTTTGGGATTTCTCTTGGTCGTATTTCTGCATAGTGTATATACTGCTCTGGTTTTACAGGTGAATTAAACCCCCCTGAATTCATGGAAGTCTACTGCCGAACCATGCTGATATCTAATCAATCATCAATAGTGCTCTCATTATAATAAGGTGATGGATGAAATAAATAGCAAAGTCAAACTGTTTACTAATTCCAAAAGAGTTTAAATACAGTGCCACTTTGAATTATGTCTGGTCAGACCAGTATTATCTCTTGAGTTTGTCTTGTATGTCAATACTGCTTAATCTTGTTCTTTGTAATGGGGTATGTCTTAAATTGAAGGACACCGGATAAGTCATATACATAAAAGAGATCTACAGCTTGCTGGCATGTGAAATTCCTCTAATATATATTTTTATGAAACTACCAGAACATTATGTGCTTGGCAGCATAAATAAAAAAGTGTGTTACCCTGGCAATTTCACATTACTACGTTAGTTAGTAAATGCAATGGCCACCCTTACTTTCCTATAATAAAAACTGTCGAGCCTTTTCATGAAAGATGATTACAATTTCCACTGGCCTGTATATGCAATAAAAAAACATAACTCATCAAAAGTTGAGCTATTTGCTCTTAAGATAGAAGACCATTTTTCTTGAACTCATGATGTGACATTAACTATTCATGAAACTTGAGTGTTCAAACACTGCCTAAGTAAAATTGTTACTACTTTTCAACTTGATTGAGATCTTTTGTGAGCTAGACTGCACAGCAGCCAGCAAAAGGGCTCTTAACACATAAGAAATGCAGAGACTGTCCAGGTACTGTAGCTGTGAGCTATCGATCTGCTGGGAAGCCTAGTTCCTCCTCCATGAATTGATTCATGATAACTGCCTCCATTTGGGTCAAACAGTATTTAACCGCTTGTAAATTTTAATTAAATGATTTGTCACTTTGAACATATAGTTTGTCATCTTGCAGCTAAGCGATGTGTCTTTATCAGAAAATGACTCAAGGGAAAGGCATTCATCTCCTCTGTCACTTCACCCCCATTAGGACAATTTGGCTGTTGCGCAGCACGTGGGGCTCTGGGAAACAGACCGCGGGTGGCAGGAGCCAGGCCACCTTGCACGTTACGAAAATGTGATTTCTTCCTTTCTTCTTTAACATATGCTAAACTCTCCAGGTATAACAAACCCTTCTGCAGCAGCACTTAGCAAAGCAGATTTTTCCTTTTGACAACTTGCTTTCTCCTTTCTTAAGCATAAATCGCACCTGTAGCTATTCTTACCCAGCTACCCAAGTATCTTCTTGCACCTACAGTTCTCCTTGCTTGCAAGATGGTGATCCTAGGGGAAAGCGCAAAGCAGCTTTTAAACTGTGAAAACCTGTTGTCTGACTCTAGAAGCTATTTTATGCTTTAATTGTTTTTTGAGACTGTGCAACACACCCTGCTGTCAGTATGACTGGATATGGGACCCTCATTTCAATGAATTTAAATTGGTCTTCAGTGTGTTCATGTTATACAACAGTGATGTAAGCATATGAATTTCAGGCACATCCTCCCCTCTCTGTGATAAGGTTTAATCCTTTGAGGCTGACAACCTCTTGCTTGTGCAGGGACACAAGCTGTTGCTTTAAAGCTGTTATTTTAATTCCTTTATTTAAAGCTGTTGCTTTAATTCTGGGGTCCACCATCTGTGAGCTGAGGATTTAGCAAACATCACATAAACTACAGCCACAAAAAATACAGAAAGCGCTTATCATCACAGAATCACCTCGGTTGGAAAAGACCTTCAGGATCATCCAATCCAACCATCACCATGACCTACTGAGCCCCTCTGAAGTGCTGACTCTAAACTGAAACTGAACAGTGTTTTAATTCCTTACTGCAAACCAGAAGCTCTTACTATAAAGATCAGTTTTAGCTACTTTTCATTGATGTGTATCCTGTAACGGAAAATGGTGTGCTAGCAGGCCATTGACATGACCAAATCTATGTTGTACTTATTCCTGCTTTTTTTTTTCTATGATAGTACAGTAGCGGATAAAAGCCACACTTTCTGGTGTAAATGTAAACACGGGGATGGCCTGGGGATGGCCTGGCGACATGGGGGGACAGCCTGGGGACATAGGGCCTTTAGCAGCAGTGCAGCACCAGAGCGTGCTGTGTGGTTTATCTCCAGCCACCACTGCCCACGATGAGCAGTGTGGGGTTATCCCGGCTCAGGACACAGCAGCAGCTGCTCTGGGTTCTGGGGGAGGCTGCGGGGGAACCGGGCACCCCCTGCCTCTGGCTGCACACGCTGGAGCCTGCAGTGAAGGCCCCCGCACTGAAGGAAGGCCTGCACAGACCCAGGCCGCCTCCAGGTGCTGCCTCTCTCTCCCCAGGCCGCAGCTCGTGCTGCTGGTGGAGGATTTGGCACTCGGAGGCTTTTCATGCACCAGCCTTCCCCACCTGCTTTTCAGCTTAATCCAGAGGATTTTGGAGACATTATGGCTCAGCTCTGCATGTGTTATTATGTAGAAGAGAGAGAGGGAAAAAAAAACACACACAAAACAGATTTTTCAAATGTGACTGGCAGCTTTAGGCATAAGACTCCTGTTAAGACTCGTGACTTTGAAAGTCTCTATCCATTAGTATAACATTTTGGTGAAGACAGCGGAAAGAAGGGACAGTGCGTGCCTCGGCAGGAGGCCCCTTCCCCACCTGTAGGCTGCCTGCATCAGCCCTGGTACTCTGTCCCCCACTTCTTGCAGTTACTGGTCCCTGACCAGCTAACATATAAACCTGTTGGGCACTAATGAAAGTCTGCACCTTGCTGTATCTTGATCTATAAATATGTGTGTTTTTTTTTTTCTTTTTTTTTTCCAGAAGTGGAATTATCAATGAAATACTGCCAGTGGTATGGAGGCAGCTGGGTCTGAAACCATCCAGATTTTTGCAAATGGCTCTGTGTGGACGTGTATCTGCATCTGCATGCACTGCTGGCACAACATATAGAGGAGGTACCCCATGGTGAAAAGAGAAGATGAGCTACAGTGGCTATGGCCTCGTGAGTGACACGTGCAGGAAGGCTGGGGACACAGTTTGTGTGCATACCCTATGTCATGCCTTTCTAAAGAGCTAGGCTTTTTGGAAGACAGAGATGGATTTGGAGTCCTTTAAAACTGCCTCTGATACTATTTGAGACACAGGGGAGAAGGACATATTCTGCTCCATACACAATTCATTTTTATTTTTTTTTCTAAATTGTACTGCTTATAACCCTTAAGCTACAAAAATTCTTCATGTTTCTGCAAAATGAACCTTCCACATAACTCAATGAGACCTGGGTAGCGATAATCTGCGTTTACCAGGGTGAGGCTTTCTACCTCTTTGTAAAACACATCTCCTCCTCCATTTAAAATGAAGTGCTCTAAATGGGAGGCCATGGGGGACCACAGGTATGGAAACCTTACAAACAACATTGCAGGCATTACTTATTCCCGAAATGTCTCTATAGCTCGAGTGCTTTGCTTTGACAATTTACTGCGGACTATTCAAATTACTTGCTGTTTTCCTATTATAAAATCCATACCCTGTTCATTCAAGTGAACATGCTCTTGATCTTTCAAATCTGAGTTGTTCTCTGAATTGCCTCAGTTTGGCAGAAAACTCATTCGGTGTATTTTTATATACTGTGCTTGTTGAATAAGGAGGCTGAATGGTAGGCAATCATTTCAGTCGCAATCAGAGATATTAAGAAGGACAAATTCTATCAAAAAATTTCTGAAGCCAAAAAGATGCATCCCCACCATTTGGAATGTGACTGAGAGAAATGCAAGCCGAGACATGGACCTTAACAATGAGAGAACATTTTGTACTTAACGTGCAGAAGGCTCAGGGTCAATCACTTTGTCTCATGTGTGTTTCAACGGGCAGCACTGCGCGTCCCCCTCTCGCCCAGTGTCACCAACAGCAGTATGGTGCAGCACGGGACCTTGCTGCAGGACAGGTTAGCCTCCTGTTGCCTGACACCAAGAGATTCTTAGCAGAATGTCTTACTCAGAGGTGGATAAATGGCAAAATACTTGGCAAAACTTTCATCTTAAAGAAAACCATCTTTAAAACTTTTACCAGCTGGCTCCACAGGTTTTCCGATACCTCAAAATTCAGAAGTTCAATTAAAATCTGGATTTAATGAAAATCATATACAGGAGCCAAATCATAGGAACAGTTACAAGGTGAATTTTCCTTGTAAAACTTACTGGATAAATGGAGTAGCATATGGTGAATTGGGCCTGACATCTGGGCTCTTAATGTTTTTCCTTCCACTTTTATATTAGGTCCTAAATGGGTGTAAGGTTCCCATGCAGACTTGCTGCTCAAAGAGACAAACCTCTGGTACTACCACACTCACACTGAGTGTTGCCCTATGCCCTTCAAAAGAGATTGTTCATTTTTTAGTATTCAGGTCATAAATTCTCATTAGCAACCTGGGCCCGGAAGACAGCAAAGGTCATGGTGCTGCAGGACACTGTGTAAGTGGCTTCTGTATATAACCTGAACGATACAGGCGAGATGCTGAGCTCTGGTCCAGCTCTGAGCAAACCATCTCTGTTTTATTCAGTGCAGCTCCACAAGTGAGTGACCTCCATCTGCTCGCAGCCAGGGGCTGTTCCTGCCACTGCGAGTGTTCAGGGGCTGCTCTGCTGCACTTACTGCTGTGTTTGTACCTCTAAAACCATTTCCTATTCTGTGGAAGGTTCATCTTCAAAAATTGTAGAGTCCTGCACCAAAACAGGCTAAAACCAAGATGCACCACCCTGGGAGCAGTGACAACTCATGACAAATCAACATTTATTTACTATTCAGAGCTGCTGCGTAAGCCTTTCATGACTGCACACCTCAAAGGGCATGAGGTGGCCCAACTATCATGTCCACATTTTTCCCTATAAGTTTCTAATTTCTTTAACAAAGAAGAGAATATTGGAAGAAAAATGCATAATCCAGTCTTTCTTGGGTTGCCTGATGAGATGCTTAAGATTGCATCTAGAAAGTTTAAAGGACCAAACTATTTAAAAAACAGTTTGGTAGACTGTCTCGTGATTGGTATTTAATAAGGAAAGATAAAGATATAAAGATATGCCTTTAAACATTGGGTTCAGAATAAGGAAATGGCTGATCCCACATTATCTTTGGATGTCGGTTTTCATCTGACATAGCTAGAGATATTGCTGCCAACTGCATCTAAATGTCCACGTTGCATAGATACTGTAGATGAAGCTGGCAAGAAACTGAAATTTCCATTTGGTGAGAAATTCAGACAGGGAAAGACAAGAAAAGAAGTGCAGCCTGGGAAAAGATGGGTAGCCTGGAAGGAAGCCAGTATTTTTTTTCCACTCAAAACTCAACAGTCCTGTATTTGAATTTCTTTAAAACTGACATATTCGTGGAGCTTTCAAATGGGCATTTTCTGACAAGTCCCCTATTCCCCCAAGCCTTCCCTCCTGCAGCAACCCAAGGCTGTCAGAGCCTTCCCAACCTGTAGCTGCAAACTCTTTTACATTCTGAGCAGAGTTGGGACCCTCCCAGAAGTTATATATACACAGTTACATACACATTTTCAAGTTCTGCACATGGCTGCACATCTCATCTAGATGGATATATGCATATTTATTCCTCTATGAATGACTGTAGTCAGCCAATTCTGGCTGATAAAACCTTCACATAAAACATACCCTTATGTGATAAATAGAAACAAAGACTGCTCTCTTTTTGCTAATGAATCACATTCTGGATCTCCAACTTCTCGTTGCTCAATCGCAACATGTCCGTATATGCAGGTTCTTCTGGAGCAGCTTGACTGTCTTGCAGTCGCAGACTGGGAGACCCGGTACTGGTGTGCCCTTGCCGTGCTGGTGCAGCACTGCAGCTCGTGGCTGTGGTCCCTCCTGGGAGTCCCTGGCATGGGGTCACACCTGGTGTGCAAACACCTGATTTCTGGCATGCTTTGGGGCAGTAAGCAACATTTGCAGATGAAGAGCAGAAGGTAAGCCCAGGGCTCACTGCCCCAGCCTGCCCGGGAGCAAGTGCTCCCAGCCCCAGGGCGGATAAATGGCTTTTGTAAGGATAAAGCACTGACACCAGGCCTTGGGGTGTGACATTCAGCATGCCCTGAAGCACCGAGAGCCCCGGGCAGGGGGCTCATTGCCCCATGTCAGACAGGACAGGGGCACTGAGGCAGCAGCAGCTCCTGGGATAGCAGTCCCTGCCTGCCTCCCACGTCCTCTACCCTCCTCATATGCTACAAGCATCATTTCAAAGACGTCCCTGCACTGCTTTCCTGGCATTTCCCAAGAGCACTTCTTGGTTAAAACATGATATTTCAGCAAAATGATCAATGAATTCTGTTCTGAAATATTCGGGTGTTCTCATTTCTGTGTGAAGCCCTGGCTGAGCAAGCTGGTGAGTGTCAGAGCAGCTTTGCCACCCATGTGGGCTTCTCAGGTTTGTGGGAAAACTCATTAATATTGAAATCCCCCATGACAGAAGGCCTGTAGGCAATATTATATCAGAAAAGATACTCTTGCATTTTACATTTTAGCTTAGCAAGTAGGTTATCAATGGACTCACAATGACCTATTTCTAATCCTATTTTTCAGCTGATAGAAAGTTGTCCTTTTTATATTAAACAATACATCTAGTCAGCAAGCAGTGAATAGTACACTTCTCAAATGATGCAGGCTTTAAAGTTTAGAGAATGTCACAGAGCATAGACTGTAACTTGAAACATGCATTTTACTTCAACATTTACCTATTGCCACAGATTTTGAGAATGCAGCTTTCACAGACTGATTTAGAAACATTTTTGAAACATACATTAATTGCTTGTAACGGCAGGTGAATATAATGCTTTTAAGGCAGTTGTTCCCCATAGCGTAGCAGGTATATAATTTGAGGAGTTACTGGTTTAAGAGCCTGCATCGAGCTGCTGTACTTTCCTGCAGTAACACACTGCACACCGGATAACGTGTGCAGATGCATAATGCTGGGTGAACATATAAACTGTGTTTATTCCAGCAGAGAGCACCATGCTGGAGTTTCACATCTGCCTGGCACTCTGAAATACATGAAATGCCAACACTACATTATGAATATGAAACTTTACAAAATTACTAAATAGGATTAATTCCTTTTTTTGATGCCTGCTCTCTCATAGCAAGTCTCAGTAACCTTATGTATGCCTTTATACCTGTAAACTGGGGCTACATGACCTATGGTGTTGTTATGTTTCTGAAAGGTGCCCTAATGGTCAAATACAGAAGGAGGGCACTCGGGGACAGCCTCCTTCCCTCCTGGGGCTCGTGGCCGAGCGCTCACCCGAGCCGCAGGGTTCGCTGCTGCGCCAGCCGTGGCTGCACCGCGTGGCTGCTGCCCACATGCAGAAGTCTCTGGCTCAGTGAACACGATGCCTTCTTCACATAAAGACAAAATTAATGGCAAGAAACAGTGCCATAAATTCTGAGATTCAGAATACAACTCTAGGTTTTCCTTATACAAATCATGTATTGATTAAAATGGGAACTGCAACTTCATGAGAACAGAAAAAATAACGGGGAACTGACATGTTTCCTGTGAAACAAACAGAGCCTGCCGGAAAGCAGGTATTATTTTGGTATCCTGACATATTAAACCATCCTAGATATGCAGTGAGGCAGATCAGGGAGAAGTAGCTGAAGTTCAAGGAGCTGTCCAACCTGCCCAGGCGGCTCATTTAAGCATAGGTTTTGTTCCTGAGAATATTAAATAAGTTAAAGCCCCCTCTCTCTAAGTCCAATTTTTATAAAAGTGCCTTATAACATGTGAAATCATTAATTAAAGAAGATTCCTCAATTATTCTCTCTGACCTGTCACTGTTAGTTATTTAGTCAGCGTTAAGAATTCAGCAGCTTCTTCAAAGACTTTCCCAGACACCACCTGTGAACTAATTACGCTGAAGGATGAAGGACTTGTAAGTAACTACAGCTCCTGGAAATGGCTAACAAAAGAGATACCAACTGTGGCCCCAAATTTTTAACTTTTGCAGCTAATTCTATGTGCTTTAAGCATTTACGCTTCAAGATGGAGAAAGTAAACTCCCAAATGTTCCAGAAGTGGAATGCACACATGTGTGACCACGGCTCTCAAACACACTCTTAGTTTTGCATTCGTTATAAATGTTTTGACTGGTTTGTAGCTCATTGTTTGCACTGCAAGGAGTCATTAAGGATTTTTTTTTAAACCACATTGGTTTTGATAGGCAAGTGTTGAAAGACATTTGGAGGCTGTTGTCACATGGCTTATGAACATCTACAAAATGTCATAAAACTTCTGCAATAAAATTTTACACATATCTTATAAATAACTTTCAACAATAGAAGTGTTAACAATAGAAGTAGTTACTTAGAATAATTATACGGAATATGAGAAGGAAAATCAGTCAGATGAAAGGTCTTTTATATGTACCAGTTTCAATGCTGACAGAGTTTGCACACTAAGAGAAGTAGAAAATGCTGGAACCTCATCATCAGTGCTGTATTTTGGCTGTTTAGGTGGGAGTTATTGTTATTCTTTGCCTAACCAGTGCTTAAGCAAAACTGATAAAATAGATGACTGATAAGACAAACTGTGCGAGCCAGAGGCAGGAGCAGCTCCAGGTCTGAGCATCCGAAGATGCCAGCGACATTGTTCATTTGCACTCCTCCTCCTGAGAAGTTTCCATCTCCTTCCAGCAACCAGACCTTCTCCAGGAAAAGCCCCCACTCAAGCTGCAGTGAAGTTACAAATGGCAGTGCTAATAAATTAACTAGCTGCAAGCCCTAGATTCAGGAAGGAGGCTGATGCTTCAGTTTCTGACCAATGCAAGACAGAAGGAGAAATGCATTTGTACTGCTTTATCCATGTTTTTCATTCCCATCCCTGCACATGGGTAAGCAGACCGACAGATGGGGTCTGATGGACGTTTTGGCTAAAACCCTGGGGCTTTTCTGCCTCGAGAAGGCTCTGGGGACCTTCCCCATGCATCCCAGCACATGGGGGAATGGGGATGGCTCTTCTGAGAGGGGCCCAGTGACGGGACAGGGCAGCAGCCACAGAAGGGAAGATCTTTGTTTCCCTGTGAGAGTGGCCCAGCACTGGGCACAGGTTGCCCAGGGAGGCTGTGGCACCTGCAGCAGTGGCAATATCAAAATGCAGCTGGGCATGGCCCTGAGCTACCTCCTTGGCTGCCCCTGCCCAGGCAGGGCTGGAGCAGATGCTCCTCAGCCTTCGACCTCAGGCAGCCTGCTCCTGCTCCTGCTCCTGCGGTGCTTGGCTGCTCAAAGATAAGGAAACTGCCCCGCAGGGTACAGTACTATTGATACCAATACTGAGTTCACAAAGTCTCATTATCCAGGGAAGCAAGAGGCAAGGCCACTGCTCAGCAGCTACATTTGTGTAAGAAAGTCAAACTGATCCCTGTCCGACTGGTGCAGAATGTGTGCAAAACGTGGGTTTACAAATGAATTCAGTCTACACAAAATGGATACGACTACTGCCTTCCCTGTTCTCTGGCCAAACCCAAGTATTATCCCTGAATAATGGCAGTATTAATACAATTTTCTGCTAACAGAATTAGTGAATATAAGGAAGAATGTATTCAAACAATTGCTAAATGAGTCTGACTTTAAACAAAGTTACACACCTGATTTTACTGGAGTCATCAGCCACAGAGCCAGGCACCGGGTTTTGTGCCATGATCTCCCACCCCTCCCTGCTGCCGATCCGCAGCACACCAGGGACTCGTGTCTGACACTGGAAACTTTCTAATTGCCTCTGCAGCTATGTAACTTCACAGCAATATTGATGGTATTAGCTGGATATTTACCAGGCTAAAATTAGAAAAGTAAAGGGAACATGACGGAATTATTTAATTATGTAAGACACACAGCACATCCCAATGGCGATGCCACTCCCCTCCCCGCAGGAGACCTGACCATTGCTCATCTTACCACGTATGCACATGGAAATAATATTAACCTGCTCGGCCTGCCCCTGTAACCACGTCCTGGGAAGACGTTTAACGTGGAGGAACGGGAGCTAGAGCAGACTCAGCCAGTCCCAAGCCCAGCTGGCAGTGCTTGGCCATGCTCCCAGGGGCCAGCCCAGTGCCATCCTTTAGCAGGCTCTGGGCAGCCCCCAGTCAGAGGCCAGCCCCAGGCTGATCGGCTCCACTGGCTGTGTGCTGGGGAGAAAAACAGGAAAACCCTGTGAAATGGGGAGCCACCACAGGTGGTCAGGACCTCTTACCGATGGCCAAGCACAAGAGCAGGCTTTTACCTCTTTAGGGACACCTTCTGGCACCCTAGCACGAGCGAGGACGACCTCACAGCAGTGACCTAGAGCTGTCCTATGGGTTATTCAGCAAGGACACAGGAAGAAATGTGTAAGCCTCAAACCAACGTTCACGTTTACAGCAGAGAACAGTCAGGTTATCACAGAGAAAACACACAATAATTATACCGCACGGCTGCATTGCCCTGTGTACATCTACAACACAACCCTGGGGCAGCAAAAGAATGAGAGAGAGAAAAAGAGATGCAAGGAAGAGTTTTCTCAAAAGGGGAAATTTAAGAACAGAATAAAATATAAACGTTTTGAGGAAAGACAAACCAATGAATGCACAAAGACAGGAAGGAGACAGTTCAGCACCACCACGACAAAACTGCCCGTAATCAATTCTTGTTATTGATATGGCAATGCATCCGTCACGATTCCTTGAGAAAAGTACCCAGACATACTTTGTGAATGTATGTGGATACTGACCTGGGCTTGAGACAGGACTAGAGGTAGTAGGCTCAATAATTTCTACAAAAAGGGAAAAGGAAAAAAAAAAGAGAACATTTGGGAGTTAATCACACATGGAAGACAAATACAGAATGAGACAGCAAACAGTCATGCAACAGACACACACAACGATTTTATTTAAAGACTCAGCTGGCCATCCGAGGCCGGGGACGAACATGCAGTAGACCAGACTTGTGTTTCTGTGAACTACGCATCAATGTCTTTCTTTTTCCAGCCACTTTATTCATGTGTCAGTGGTTTACAACACGAGGGCTATCACACTCCAAATATGCAAATATTTTTGCTTGGCACCTTTGCAAAGTTGCCCTTGAAGCTCTCAACATTTCTCCTGGGATATACTGAAACCTGCCTAGAAAAAACTTTCTTTTTTTTTTTTTCTTCCTCCCCCCCCTCAATTTATTGAAGGTATTTTTTTACGATGGATATAAGCCAAGGTAACAAGTTTGAGCATAGAATGTTTTTAAGAAATAGTTTTGCACTTTTGTGCACTTTTGAAATGCACATCTCTTTAATTATTGAACTTTTCAGAGGAAAACATTTATCAAAAACATCAAACACATTTTGAAGATGTTTACTTCACCTGGGGCGACCAATACAAACAACAGAAAAAGTTAACAGAAGACCACAATTCTCCAGCATTCTGTCTAATGAAACAATCATTTGTGGATTTCATTATAATTTTACTTTAAAATTCATTATTCTGTGCCTTTTTATTAGCATCATATAGTGCTATGCAAAATGAAATACCAGATCCAATCAATCTTGCATGGAAGCAAGCTACCATTTCAATGTAGCAATTCAATAATTGTAATAAAAAAGATTTAACAAAATTACCAAGCTCAAAAGATCATTGACCGCATCTTGACTATAACAAGAAACTAATGAAAAAAAATGTGAGCCAGTTGACAACAATGGATGTGCAGGTAATAGCCGAAGATCTGAACACACTCTCCATGCTCATCCAATTTTGCATTTTTTCTCCAACAATTACTTTTCAGGTCAATATGAATCAAAAATGATTCTAAGTGAAGTAACAGATAAACATTTTCTTAATTAAAAAGTTACAAAGTTTCTTTACCAAATTACCGTCTCTAAGAGTTCTGCCCACATGGATGAACGTTTCTGGTCTTAAAAATATTTGTTTGACTTCCTGACAAACACATCACTGCTGCTGACAAATTCAAATAATTTGTAGAATAAAATGGAATTCCAACTGTATTACTACAACTTTACAATTTTATTTGAAATTTAAAATTGGTGACATGTTCAGCAGCCTGGAAGATAAAAAGGCTTCAAGGTCTAGCACTGAGACGTCTCCCTGCTGCTCAGGGGAGCTCTGTGCAGCTGGGACAGGGGTGAGAAGGGGGCTGGGGAGGGCCGTGACTGTCGGTCAGTGCCCGGGCATCCTGGCACGGCAATTTGGCCTCCGGGAGGATGGGATGTGGGTGCTCTCCAGGACACCAGGCACAGAAAGATGCTGCCTGAGGCACTCCCACTGCAGGGAACAAACCATCGGAGGGGATTCTCCTGGGGTTTGCGGTGTGTCTCAGGTAAGGTCGCTGCTTAACTGGCTGCTGTGCGGGCAGATTTTCCCCAAGTGTGTTCACAGACATAAAACGAAATTAGACAAGGCTGCAGAAATAATGATCGCACAGTGATGGCTGATGAGCTCACCTGATTTCGGCAATGTGCAATTTAAAAAAACATGGGCTTTGTTACGCTGGCACGGATGAGAAGCCTGTGCAATAGCCATAGCAATGGGGTTGAGGGTTTGGAGCCTGAAACCCCAGTTCTGCCTTCCTGGGGGTCAGGCAGGGAAAGCTCCTGCTGCTGAGGAGGACCCGAGGGCAGGGGATGGTGCTGGGGGCAGGGGGCAGCGCAGCCCAGCACCACCAAACCCCCCTGCTGCCTACAGAAACACAGCCTGTGAAACAGGGCTGGGCGCCTGCACACAGCTAACACGATTTTACCAGGAGAAGGGGAGATTGTGCCAGAACAAGAGACCCAAAAAACCCCGAAGGATTATCAAGAATCCTTCAGCTTAGTATTTTAACAACTGTCTTGCACATTTTATAATCATTTGCCTTAGTAGTCCTTAATTTCTTCCAAATCTTGATGTTCTGAGTAATTACATCGTGCTTCTCGCCTATATTTATCAGCCTTGCTTCAAATGCAGTGTACAATGATGACTGAAGTTATTTTTTGGGTTGCCCTAAAATTACAAGATCTTTTTCTTGCAAATTCACAAGGCAGCCCCGCTTGTTGCTATGGCTTCCTGTAAAGGGAAAGATTCCTCTTGCTGCAGAACAACAACGCTCTTTGCAACGATCCAAAAACACAACACTTACTGAATACAATTTTCCATTAAAAGGCAAAATATCATACCTAAAACAGCAGAATTTTTACTAGGTTTGTGTTTCTTCTGCAAATGTGCGATCTAGACTTAATCATAGGTGCTTAAAGGTAGCGCTTCATAAAGCCGCAGAACTGCAGCATCACCGAGACTGCAAGAAAAGACTAGAATACCATGTACTCTGGCAAAGACCTTGCTCTCATACATTAATAGAACAAAGATTTGGGGCAATGGATGTTGCTAAATTCAAGTTCTAAAACTGCTTGGAAATCTTTATTTATGAAATTGTTCAGGTCTGCAGAGAGAAAACAAAACCAGCTGGTTTCTCTGTAAGTGCATTAGGCTGGTACATTAAAATTAATGATGTCTCGGTAACCCTGGGAGGAAGGGATGGATGTGGAGCAGGGGCAGTGTCTGTACTTCAGTGCCCTTGGACCCCAGTGCTACAATAGCAGGAGCACTCCAATTTTCAAGGAAGGTTGTGGGAAAAATATGAAAGTATAATGGAAAAACATCATATTCTGGGACATTCCTGTGACTTCAGTGGAGAATTCTCCCTAAGCAACGCTTCCTAGATGCCCCAAACCCACAGAACAAGCGACAGGTTTGCACCATCTCTGCAGTTTGCTCCTTACAGACTGGGAGCCACAGGAGCTGCTGCGTGCAGGATCCGTGCTGCTGTGTTCAGCCCCATCTGTCCTGGTGAGGCAGCCGTCAGCCGAGTGACAAGGAAGGACAGGGAAAGGCATTGCCTGTAGGGTGATGTGCCCTGGTAGCAGCACGCTGCTCAGCTCAGCTGACGTCTTGGTGGGGAGTCTGTTAGATCTCTGGTAGCTTACCCTGAATAGCCGTAATCACACACTCCGTGTAAAGCACTAAGTGAGGAACTGATGGGGCTTTTCCTTCTCGTGTACTACAGCATGACTGTATTCATGAGCAAACTTGCTGTCTTTGCTGAACACCTGAATTATGGATAAATGCTCACAAAATGTTTTGGTACAAGATGAAGTTTAAGACCCTGGAAGAACCACTGCAACCCGAAGACCTCCCCGCTGTAACCCCCCTGCTGCAGAAGTGCAAGAGGCTGAAGTCACGAGCACAGCAGCGGTGAGACTGGGGAGATTGCTAACACCTCTTACCAATGCAATGAAGCCAAAGGCCGTGTGGTTTCTGACTGCCAGAGACAGACACGAACACTGGTAGCAGCATCTCACCATTTCAAAAGAGAATATTAATACAAGCTGGGACCAAAAGACAGGAACTGGAGCACCTTGGGCATAGGGATGCTGCTGCTGCAGCACTGGCTGATAAATAAATGTACACAGGAAAGCAGTAACTTCTACCAAGGCCTGAATGCCATAACCCCATGAAGTATGAGCTGTCAGCCTGCCTGTGTTAGCAGCATCCCGGCGTTACGGGACGATCTCCTGCATGGGCTGTGCAGGGAGCACCTGCTGGGTCCCCTCCTGCAGCCCCAAAGCTCCCGGCTCGGCTCTCCTGGGACAAAATCTCCAACAGGGGCTGGCAGCTGCCGACCTGCTGCTGCCAGAGGTGTCACCAGGAAAGGCAGGGCTTCACACCACTGGTTTGCAGCAGGCATGTCTGGAGTTTGAAGCTCCTGCCCTGCCATTTCCAAGGCGCTGCCGCGCACTGCCAGCCGGTGGGGTTACGGCCTGGCTTCTGGAGCAGGGGTGGGGGCGGCACTGCCGAGCTGGGCAGCTCTGAGAAGGAAACGGGGAGAAGCAGAGTGTGGCTGCCACAAGAAGGGGCAATGTGTCCAGGGAGAAGCGACAGCAATGCTTGTAAGCAATGCAAAGAGTCCTGGCCTCAAGGTGGGGACAAGTGTGCTCACACGCCTTGCAGTGCCTGGAGCAAGGGGGGGAAAGGGCAGCAAGCAGACAAAGAAGAGCATTACGACCTCCACCAGTGTTGTGATGGAGTACAGAGAGGTAAGAACTGATAACATGGGTAACATGAACTATCTGGGTTAGTTTGGCTTTGAGAAAGAAAGGTAGAGAAAAGTCTTCTCAGGACAAAACAATGAAATCTTTATCCACAAAGTCAGGTGTTGGTAGAGACAAAGAGAGTTTAAATGGCGAAGTGCACCTGCAGGTCTTGGTGTGAAGGCTGGCACCTCAGAGGTGAAGGAACAGGGAACGAGGCGTAAGATTTACAGGTAGCTTTCCCACACAGTCACTGAAAATGCAATATGCCTCTAAAATCATTTTTGCTTGGCAGTGGTGAGCATATTTTAGAGCAGACTGCTGGAAATAATCTTAGAGAATCAGCAGATGAGAGAGTTTAACTAAAGTGGAAGCATAAACCCCATAGAGTTGTAACTACAGCTCTAAACCTTGAAAGAGAAATCTAGGACGAGGAGGTGCAGCTTAATGTCACAGACACTTAACACTGCCTTTTAGCAACAGGCAGCAGATAGCATCTTTCTGATCCCAGGCAGAAAAAGCTTGCAGAGAAAACCTCTTAACATAATGGGAAACCACCCTAAGAAAGGCTACAAAGCACGAGGAGGAAAATTGCAAGGAAGAAGGACTGGCCATTACAGAAGCTATGCCTGGGAACCCCAGCAGAGCGGGGATGAGGAGGGAATTGCCCAGCCACAAGCTGGTTGGCACCGTGGAGAGGAAACTACAGCGACCTGCTGCGAAACACTTCATCCCCACCCCTACAATAATAAAAATGCCAGCAGCTCTGTTCACAAAGGCAGGGTGGAGAAATTAAGCATGGACCTAAAAATAATTTTTTGGTTCAGTTTTAGCAAAAGCTTAAAAAATGGCATGCTGAATAATGAAATGGAAATGGAAATTGCCAGACCGAAGTTAAAGCAAAATTCAAGCAGCTCAGGGTACTCTTATCAGAGGGGTTTTAATAAATTTGCACACGAAATGATCAAACCAGCGGTGAATTCACAGGGATGAGAGCGGGTCCAGCAGGGCTGAGAGTCCTGGACACGTTCAGGGAGGGCAGTGCGGGCAGCGCGGCAATGCACGAGCCAACAGGCAGGGACTGAGTGTGGGCACATTCAGAGTCAGCAGTGGCCTTGCAGGCTTTACACACTGCTGCCCTCATGCTGCCCCCCACCCGGGGTCCTGTGAAGGAAAACCAGCTCCAGCTGAGAGGAAACCCAGCCGGTTTGGGAAGGGTTGCATGGGAGCAGCCCGTGCCACAAGGGGTTCACGTTCACTGACCCAGCAGTTCTGCCAGTCCCGGCATCTCGATGGCGTGCAGCCTCCTCTCTTCCCAAGGGAATACAAAAAAACCTCAGCAGAAGCGAGCAATACGACGCTTCTGTCTGCTGCCTGCAGTGCACCCGCCTGCAGGCCCCCAGTGCGTGGGCAGGGCCGCAGCAAGCCCGAGCGCAAGGGCCCCGTCCCCTCCTCCCATCTCCCCAAACCACACGAGCAGGCACAGCACACCAAAATCCTTCACATCTCCCCCTCACAATGCCCCGACGTTACAGCGACGGGTGCATCACCCCTCCTGACAGCCGCACACCCCGCTGAACCGTCCTTCCCCGTGAGGCACAGCTCGTCCCCCCTGCCCCCTGCCCACGCAGCACAGCCAGCGCCACTGGGCTCAAACCTAACCGTGCAGTCCCACACAGAAGGGTATCGCCAGTTTTCCCCCAAACACCGTTTGTCCTTGTGGACTTTACCATGTCAGCAATGTGAACAGTTTCATTGACACACCACAATCTGCAGAGTGGGGCCATAATTGAGGAACGCAGCAGATCTCAGACTGGTGCTGGATGCGTCCAGTTACAAAATGCTGCGGTCCCCACAGGGGGATCTGCTGGTAAAGCCACAAAGGCTACAAAAACCTCAGCCTGCACTTGCAAACACTGCAAGTTGTCTAACATGGCAAGTTTAAATAAAATCGAATTAAAAAGAAATTTGATAGAACCCAAACCTGCTTGGTGTTTAATGGAGATGTAATCACGGAAACCCCTTGGTGTTGCAAGTTCATTTATTGTTTGCTCAGCCCTGCACAACCCCCGGGCTGCAGGGAGGGGCTGCACTGCACTCCCCTGGGGCTGCACCTCCCGTGCTGGTGGGGTGCCGGCCACGCGTTAGTACAGCGTTAGGTCCCAAAAGGGAGCGGCAATGGTGAAGATACAAAAATACGAGGTTTGCAGGAATGTGGAACACAATGGGGCCACATCAGACGTGGGCCTTCGTTCTCCTTCCTCTCGGAGGTGGAGGTGGCTGCTTTCCCAGCACCGGTTCTGTACAAACACAAAGAGCAGAGGGGTCAGTCGGTATTCCCACTCCCCTCCCTTCCCCACCTCCTCTAATGCTTGCAAAGTATTATCCATCAACAACACACAGAACTTGTGACAGCACGAGGTTCCCGTTCACAGTACCCTTCCCAGCTCCTCATGGACTCCCACCTGTAGTGCGAAATTGGGGAGGACAAGGCACATGAAGCACCTGGACTCGGTACTTGCCCTTCTGAGTCTGCTGAGATGATTTTACCCCTTAAAAAACTATCGCCTCTGACATAACAGAAAATAAAGCATCTTTGTGGATGGCACTGCTGGAGCCCAGCTCTGCTTCAAATATTCTAATTAATTTCATATTAATAATATTTAAACTGTGTCTGTGAAGACTGCAGGGATATTCTCTGCCAACCAAGGCCTTTAAAAGCCACACATCACAAAGCACAGAAGGCTTTCACTGACACTGAACCAATCCAGTACTGCTCCATGCTTAGAAAGGGAAGAGCCAGAGGCTTAGCAATGATCTTTCCACTTACCAGCCTCCCTGAAGCAAATCCGGGTGCCTCGACGTGTGACAGCCGCCGTCCCTGGGCTGCAGATGCAGGCGCACGCCGCTGCTGACGCTGGGGCCATCCACCAGCACTCTCCGGCTGCTCCCAGTGGGTGTTAGCGCCACGGCAGAGCCCAGGTCAATCCACCACGAAAGGAAAATTCTTCAGATGTACAGAAATGATGGGGCTCTTTCCAGTGCCATGAAGCCCTCCCAGCACAAGACCAGCACCAGCCCATCACTGGGGCCATGGCAGAAGAAGAGATGAGTTAAAGCTATGGACTCAGTTTTTTATTACAAAGAGAGCCTATTTTTACACTCTGCAGCTGCTCGCAAATGAAATTGTTTTGGCTAGTGTAATTGATATTATTAGGAGGATGCCAGTTTTTAAAAATGAACAATCTTTCCCATTATCATTAAAACCATGCACTACACTCAAATGCTGTATTTCAGAACAAAAAGCAAAGTTCTACACATCTGAGATATTTTATTTTTTTTGTATTTTTCATTATTCTAGTGACTGAAAGTCTATCCTATTTTATAATAGCTACGATGAACAGAAACTATGAAATATTTTAATTGATTTCTGTAAGCCCTCAACATTGTAACATCAGCTGCTGCCACTCTTCAGGTATTTGGATCCCATGTGTGAAACGACTACAGGAGGAAGCACAAGTTGCCTTCAGCTAAAAACTGATGGTTCTTGAAATTGCGTTTTAGGATATGGCACACACAAGACTATGGAAATCCACTCTGCTCAATAGGATTTTCTTATGAAAGCAGAGAAGTATACAGGGGTGCAGTGAGACACACAATGAAGAAAGGACACTCATTTATATGACAAAACCATAGCATCAGCACAAGCTCAATTTTTCCTCCTTCTAGCATTATTCTTATTTATTCTAGTGTTTTGCAATCTCGATATTAATCATCAATACTCTAAAAATCCAATTTCCTTATACTCAGTTTAAAACACCATGTGTTTTGCTAAGATAAATGCAAATGATTTGAAAATGCATGATTAGATATTCATATTCAGACTACAACGGCTTTTACATGCACTGCATAGGAACCACTCCCCCCGACTTTATGAGGTATTTCATTATAGGACGGGTGGTTGTATCAGCAGCACCTTATCTAATGAGAGTGCCATTTCTAACTCTGAAAAAATGTCAAAACATGATGCCACCAGACTAGCACACTTACAGATCATATGGGAAGCATTCTGTAACATAAGAATAAAGAAAGCTTGTTTCTTACTGTCTGCATCAGTAAAATTGTTGGATTTCGCTGTAATAATATTTAGACTTTCCATGTATTAGATAAATCAATAACTGGTCAAGAATGTAGCTGGCAATCAAATACTAACATATGGATTCATTGAAAGAAAAACCTCACAACTATTTTCATTTTTGGCCTTTGATAATTAACCAGGCTTATTTAATCTAATCTCCCCTGGGCTATGTCAGCTATGCTGAAGATTAATGATTTGCTTTGAAATAAAGCTCCTTAAGCCTAGGTAAACCAAAGACTGTTTGAGTACAATGGTAAATGGAAAAACATATTTAATAATAAATCTTTTGGATGGAAAGTGCAAGTGGATTGGGGACAGACATGACCTTAATTTATTCTGTGTCTTTTACTCACCATTAATATCTTGCAATTACAAGTTGAGCTCCTTTACACGTTTGACTTATTACACCTTAATTGCCAAGTGATGGTTTATTTCATTAAAATGGTTTGTTCCTTTATTACAGGATGACAAGTATTTAATAGCTCAATGACTGGGAGACATTTAAAAAAAAAAAACAACAACTTTGAATTTGAAACCTGAAATTGCTAAGCAGTTTACACAGTCCATCCTTCTTGCCATCCTCACTACACTGCACCTAATGTAGCTTGGTTTTGCTTGATAGCAAGATTTTTTTTCAATAAATATTCCGATATTTTGAAGCCTGTAGAAAACGATGTTAATGACACCATTTAGTGTATCCTTTTAAAAGAAGCTCAATGAAAGCTAATGAAGGCACTCACTGAAATTCATCGCTGTGGAGTGCCAGGCCTGAGCACACACACTCAGCTGGCACACAGAAAGTACGGGGACGATTCTAGAGTTTTACTTAAAATTCCAGTGGAATTTGATTTTCTTGTGCAATAACACATTGCTTAACTGTGGAGTCTACCAAAGTCTTTTCCTTTTAATTTTCATTTTAGTAAGTTCCAGAATGAATAATCACTTTAGATGGGATAAAATATTTTATAGCATGAAAAAAACTGTCCAGGAGGTGGGCGTATTTCTTTTTTTAGTTGGATGAGAGAACCACACACAGGACATTCAAAATACTATTTAAAATACCCGTCATGCATTTGATATTCTTGCCAGTTAACATATTCAGTTTCAGTACTTCCCCCAACCCTAATGACAAGAGTTTTGCCTTTGTAACACCTGTATTTGCTCAAGGCTTCATCTTTCTCAGGAATGCCTGCAGTTTGAGGAGACGAACAAATCAGGGAACCTTTCATCCTGAGCAAAGGGATTTTTGCAAAAGCCCCCATCCATACTGCAGCCTTCTTTTAGCCTATTGCAAAAATATACCCACTAGTTTAAGGTCTTATATTTGCACTGACATGCACAAGACTAAAGCACTCAAAAATGAAAAAGTAAAGCATAACTCATTTCAAGGAAGAAAAATAATTTGCATAATGAGATCTTTACAGATTTCAGCGCAGACCTCAGAACTTGCAGACCTTGCTTTTTTTGCCAACCACCACAGATATCTAAACTGTCTGGGCACCCAGCTATTAGGGACAGACTGCTGATTCCACAGAAAGTCACGCAGGGTAGTTTTTTTCCAAAGCAATCGAGGACCCTTCAGGTGTCTGCACAACAGTTTCTAAAGCACCCAGCTTCTCTCCTAGGGACACCAACCACAGTTTATGAACTTTTTGCTTTCCCAAAGGAGGGATACCTCAGCCCGAACTTTTGCATTCTGAGAAAACGCACCAAGAGGATGTTGTTGTCAAACAAAAAGCACTTCTCTCAGTGACCGGACACTACAAAGAATCATCAGAAATGGCAGAGCCAGTTTGCAGACATCTATGGAGGACCTGTATTTAAGAAGACTTCCACATGGTTTACAATTTTTCCTGTAACTTTTACCTGAAGAGCAGTGTTGTGGATATGATTTATAAGATTTCCTTCCATTGCACATGTGAAGCATCTCGCTGGAAACCACCGAGGATGATCCTCACAAAAGAAAAAGCTTTAAAATAAATGGCATGGTTCTTAATTAAAATGAATGAAGGAGAAGGAATGGTTCTGTTTCTGGAAGAGTAAAAGGAACATCTTAAGAGTCTTCTGAAAGTAATCTATAAATGCTTAACTAACCCCTTCCCAGCTTGTTCGAACTCAAGTTTACAGAACAGAGCTGCACGGCCATAGTGCACAGCGAACAAAGAAACAGAAAAGATAGACAGCCTAATTTTCAGGGCCATGATACTGAGTATGAAATTCTTCTGATGCCAGAGGTTTAATGAGACTGCTAATGAGTCTCCTTCTTTCCTGGTGTCATGTCACCTATGTGTGGTCTATGATATAGGCAAAAAAAAAAGGGTGAAGCAAATAGAGAAACTTACTGGATTTCTAGTTCCTATCAATATTTTAATTATGTCTACATAATGAAAGTTACATGAAATAAAATATTTTTATATACTTTATTCAACTTCTAATATTATAGAGGACATACTGTATTTACATGTTTCTTCTTATTTCCCATTTCAGATTTTTTTCCAGAGAAAACGGCTGCTTTAATTATTTTTACAGCTGTTGAGGCCACAACAAAATGAAGGAAAAGTGACCAAGTGGTCTGCTTCTTTTTAGCTCTGTCCTTCATTCATATGTATACATTGAAACCTCATGAATAATGTAGACACAGAAATCTGTTAGCATTTTTGCTGTTCAGAAACATATGATTAGCATTGCTCTCACTTCCCAACAATTATATTCTTGTTCTCAGAGGTCATTCTTTAAATCTGCACAACCGTCGTTATATTTCTGGAAGCAAATAAGGCAAAACACGCCTCGGAGATGCAATGCGATGCGTGCCACCGAGCTACCTCCTTGCTGTGTTTATAGCGGTGGGCCTGCCACCGATAACACTTCTGAACAAATGTTTCTGCCAGGTTCATGCCAACAAGCATAAAGTAGTAAATATATAATTGCATAAAGCCGAGTCAGAAAAGAACGTTTGCCACCCTGCCGAACTGCGGGACAGGCAGCCTGGATGCAGGGAGGTGCCCTTGCTTTTTGGGGCACACCGCGGGAGCTGCGCGCTACCTGCAGGAGGGGCAGCCCCATCCCAAAAGCTGACCCCGAACCCGTTGGCTTTCCTTGGTCTGCCTGGCAGCACTTGCTCTCTCACGTGTACACCTGATCCGGGCTGTGCAAAAGATTTTATCTGTGGGCCAGAAGCACTATAAAAGGCTGTGCTCTGCAACCAGCAAGAGTAATTCTGCTTTTCCCATTTTTCCACGGGATATTGTATCACACTGAGGTATATGCTCAGATGAGAAAGCTGTTTGTGGAACGGTGAAAGTCTTGTCCTGCCACTCCCAGCTCTGGCAATGCAGGCATTGACAACTCTTTCCTGAACTCAAGTTTCATTTTAATTTTGATGAGTTTCTTGCCTGCTCCACGCACTACAGCAGGTTTAGAGGAAGCACCCTGATCTCTGCAGCCCTTGTATGTATATCACAAGTGCTTAGAAGAGCTAGATGCTGCTCAACTGCTCTGATGTTTGATCTCACTGGCATAGCAATTTGTGAATAATTATTTAATAATTACTATGTAATTATAGCTCTACTGATCCCTGATGAACTGAAATCCGCAGACAATGCCTATCAAATGAATCATTATAAATTTCTATAAATTACATGGTGAAATGTGCCAATGTCATGATGAAATTCACAAACCATCTATAATGTCTGTAAAAGGAAACTTAATTAAGCTGGAGTTAGAGTTGCACATCCCTAGCCAGAGTTGCAGAAGGAGCACATTATATGATTTGACTTTGAACTTTTCCAAGAAAAACAGAGCCACATAATGCTACGAAGTGCTCTGAGTGAGCCTCCAAGAGAAAGGAGAGGAACACAGCGGTGAAAGTTCACGTGGATTATTCAAGTGATAAATGAGTTACAGAGAAGCACAACTGTTTCTCATTTGGCACAGGTGTGGTTTAGAAAATAGGTAGAAGAGAAACAGATCTCTAGAACAAGTCATCATGCAGACACACAGAGGAAGGAAATGCTTTTATTGCCTAGGGAGCTATTAAAAGCTGAGATCAAGGAACAGAAGTTTGCTGCAAATAGCCTACAAGAACACAGGATCCGAGCACGCACACTGGTGGGTTAACATAAACAGCTGCAGGTACTTTGCAAAGAACTCACTTATCCTCTCCAGTGAGGGATTGTGACTCCTCAGACTGCGGTGACTTGTCAGAGCACGTCACTTTTTCCTGGTCAAAGTAGGGAAGTACAAAATACTGTGTTACCTGTCATTCAGGTGTCAGCATCCTGCCTCAGAACATCCAACCCCAAACAAGGAGGGCTCCCTGCCAAGGCCCAAGGTGGACCTGCCCTTCTGCTGCTGCTTCTGCTCAGCCCGAGCCGTAACCCCAAGCAGCATGCTGCAGGTGGACGACCAGGAACACGTTATCGGTATACCAGTAGCACGCAAGAGCTGAGCATATTATTTCTGGAAAGAGAAATGTCTTCTCTGTTCTTTTGGATACTGTACTTTCAGCGAAATCAAAGACAAGAAAACTGAGCTGTTGAGATCCCTGCAAATGTGGATTGCTATCCCAGAGGAGAGGGTGAGAACTGCATCAACCCAGGGCTGTGTCCAAAGCTCACGGCCACCTGGAGCCAGTGGGAGTGCGGGAGGACCAGGGGCTGCCCTGCACACACCTTCCAAGGGCAGACAGCAGGAAGGAAATTGCATCTTCTCTTTTTGATTTTCTTTCTGTGGAGCAGGCTTGAGGCTTTAGGTTCATTTCTTTAGCACTGAAAAACAAATCCCTTTGATAAACTCACTAAACTTTGTGGTTGAAAAACTGTGTCTGCTTGCCCCACGGCTCCCCATGGAAGAATGGTGCAGAACCCAGCTGTCCCAGCAGTTAGAAATCTTCCACTCTCAGCCTGGATTTGTTCATGACAAGACCATATCCAGTCATTTTTGGACCGGCTTCATCCCTTAGCCTAAATGGTTCTTCTCCCAGGCAGGGCTTTAGTGCCCCGACTAACACGTAGAGACAATCTACTCGAGGCTTTGCTTTGCTTGACCAGCATTGCTCAAATATTTATTCAAGGGCAATTTCCTTTCACTCTGTTGTCACATGCAGCATCACAGCCAGGTCCCGGTTCCAAAACCCTGGACAAACTGAGCTCCCAGCAGAAATTAAAAATAATTAGCAGCTCAGTAACCGTCTCCCACCACAGCTGCTGCCGGCAGGCTGGGCACGCCGCGCTCCTGCCCCCCAAGTGCTGAGCCCATCACTGTGCAAGTGCACAGAGAGGATGAGTGGGAGCATTTTTATGTCCAAGAAAAGCCCCAAGCACTTGGGGAAACTCTTCATACAAGAGCCAGAGTGATAGTTTCATGCCCCAGATGGGGTATTTTGCTTAGACTAATGCAAGTTTTGTAGGGTGCTCTGGACAACAGCTACGAAGACAACGTCGAGCCGAGACCCCTTTCTCACCTGCATTGCCCCTTGTGTATCCTGGACGTGCCGACCTGCTCTGGCTGTGCACCAGGCTGTGGAACAGTATTTACAGAGCCCAAAAGCACTTTAAGCAACTGCTGGTCGAGAGCAAATGCAGAAAGGTCAAGAAGAAGCCTTTCATTCGCAAACACAAACAGACTGGCTGGCAAAGCTTCCTTGCTGGGACAGCACACGTCTGATGGGCGACGTACTGAAATTCAGAAATCTGAATGCAGGGAAAGCCTTTCGGTATTTCACAAAAAGTGCTATTTTGCCTTAAAACATCAACCACTTGCTCATTAATTTAATTTTTGCCTCAGAACATCAACCACTTGCTCAGGAATTTACTTTTTAATCTCATCTCCAGGTTAAGAAGAACAACGAAATTACATTGCTTAAAAAATGAAGATGACAAAATGCACAGCTAACTATCTTTAGCCGTAAAACTATAATTTTAAAAGCATTAAAATCTCTATTGATTTAGATAAAACTTTGTTCACTCCAAAGTTTGTTTTTCTAATCTGAAGGACATTTTCTTACAGATTTGCAACACTGTGGAAAGCTCAGCAACTGCATTAGCAAAGAAAAGGGACTGGTACCAGATGTACTTTTTATTGGCTAAATAAATAAAAGCTGTGCATCAGTGCTATATTGTGTGGTACCTTTAGTTTATGGTGTAATTACTTCATGGGTTTTGTTTTCTCCTTCACGTCCCCCATAATTTATAATTAAACATTTTATTCTTTTTCTAGGTATAGTGTTTTAACTGAGTAAATTAACAGAAGATAAACAATCAAGTTCTCAAAGTTTTTTTATGTTTGAACAAAATTCATGAAATCTAAATATTGCACAATCTGAAAATCTGAATCTATTTTACAGAAAAGGTCTATAACAGAAACAGCATCTTACTGCATAGTAAAATTCAGATTACTGTTGTAAAGGCTTCAAAGCAGACCATCATAAAGTCAAGATATCCGTTTTGTTACTTGTGATAATGCATGGAAAAAAAGTGTATTTCTGAAAAATAAACCACAGATCTTTTTCACTAAATATTTCTAATATTACAAGAAATATCTAAGTATCTGCTGCTAATGGTTGTTGTCTGAGGTTTAGAAAAAGATAAATCTGTAGGTTGAATTAAGGAAAACATTGCTTGAGTTCTTTATTTTAGAGACTTACTGAAATATCTCAGCATTTTATTTCTTAGGTGATTGAGTACAGAAGAGATAGTGTTTATAGTGTGGGCTCACAGAGAAAGCTCTCAGTTTTAAACCTCTGAATCTATTTTTAGCTTTCCTGCAGGGGAAAAAAAAAAAAAAAGAAGAAAAAAAAAAAGAAATTTCTTTCTAATTTTCCTCACTTCACAAACTGGATGCTTAGGAATATGTCACAGCTTTGAGGGAAATGTAAATAAATGCTGTGGAGATCATCTACATCTATTTTTTTAGTAATCTTATTAGAGAACACATGGCATGATATATGCAAGCAAATTTTTCAGATAAATATTGTTTGGTTTCAAGTGACTGTTTCTGTTAAATAACCTAGAATTTAGTTTGTAAATCATCTTCTCTGTTAGTCAAATCATATTTGTGTTGCTGTTAAAAAAATAATTAAAAAATATAAAAAAAGAAGTTCCCAACAGGTAACATGAGCAGAATTCAGGCTTTCACCCAATGTGTAGTAATCAGATAATCACTTAAATACAGAAGTCTTGAGTTTAAAATCAATTCTACGTTTTTCATGATTTTATTTTATTCTTTTTTGTTGTTGTTGTTATTCTTGATCAATAGCTCATTTTTTTCAAAGTCCCATAAACCCATTCTGCAGAATTTCTCATACTGTCTGCAGTCTGCATACCAGATTGAGTTGTAAAATATATTTATTTCGGTATTTATAGCACTTCTAGCTTTCCCACACTTTGTTATGCATTTTCTTTGGATTTTTCAGTTTTTCTGAGAAGTTAACTTACTTCAAGTTTTCCTACCCCTTCTGTATCATGAAAAGAAACGCCAGCTCAGAAGGAGCTCTGACCTCTGGTGCGCCTCCCCCTGACAGGGGCATGTTGTAGGGGAGCTCCTTGGATCACTTTGAATGTTTTAATCACTGTAATTAACTGACACTTAGAGTGAAGATCTAGATATGCTGCTAGACACGCTTCTACACATACTTCAGCCTCTCCAAATCATCATTTTTCAGTGGAAATACGTGTCTAAAACATACGGCTACAACTACACGGTTTAAGAATATGAATACAAATTTAACAAAAGGTAACATAAAAGGGAACTAGGCAACTTCTGTAAGAATCCACAGTAAAGGCATTTTTTCCCCTCAAACACAAATATGCTTTTTGGCCTTTAAAGTTTCTTCTAAATGTCAAGGAGAATCATATGTGGCTGGTTTTACTCGGACTGGTTATTTCTACCCAGTCCCATCTCAGTCACATTGTCACATAATTCAGAATAACGCTCAACCTGGAAAATGGATATAGAGAAAATTTGTCCTTAACTCCCAGTAATTGCTACCCGGAGCAGTACTTGGCATGCTTATGGAAGCATCTCAAACCCAACATCTAACAGAATTATTATGACTTGCATAAATGGGAGATTTGGCCATTTGTCTTATTCTGTGTGAATATATGAATTCAAGGTGCTGATTTTTTAACACTGCTGGGCTACCTGTCTCAGCAGGACTTTAGGAAACCAGTCCCTCAGGTGTATTTCTGATTTAAGAAAACTGAGTTTTACTTGTGCACTGTTCAGCTGCATCATTCATCTGCTTTTTACCCTGTGTGAGAAAGGGGAGAAAAGAGAGGTTTCTGCCTTGCTGGGAATCACACTGCAGGCGTTGGAAGGTTTCAGGTAGCGGTTTTCCATTAGGAAAACATTCACTCAATTAAAATCTCCTCGATGAATACCTTGATCTTTGAGGCAGGTCCCCAAGGAACTGAATTCCAGATTTATAGCCTCCCTTCCCTAATTCCCTGATTCAACCACAGGACCAGGAGCTGGGTGTCCCTCTCAGGCTCCATCTCCAGCTCCTTCACCTCTCCCGCTGCAGCCAGCCCTGTCAGACCAACCAGGCCATGGCGAGCAAAACCAAGGGCAGAACAAATTACCTTCAGTCTATAACAGAAGAAGTGCAGGACAGACATTATGAGTTTCCAGACGGGACAACACACCACAAAAAGGTTTGACCTGGCTTTGTTAAGGGACGTACCATGAAAACCTATAGGCATGGACCTGGCTGACCCTCACCCGGATGCCCCTTACAGCCACCACAAGGACGTGTGATGGCTTGGACATTTGACAATCCCTTTACATATGATTTTGAGGCCCCAAAATGGATTGCAAATCTGCTTCTTGTCCAACACCACTCCTGGGAAGTGAAGGCAGAGGCTTTTGCTTCATGTTCAGCAGGAGCTGGGGGAGCAGGTCGGGGTACCGACTGCAGCCCTGGGGGCAGGACCAGGCACCCCAAATGAAAAATTTGGGGCTATGGAACCGGTTCTCTGCACTGTGATGTCTGCAGGAGACTTTGAACTTGAGCCAAACCTTGTTACATCATTAAACGTCTTTGGCTGGCTGCAGTAGTCTTTGAATAGGCTTCTACTGAATACAGGAATTTTCCCATAAATTTTTATAGCTGTATGGATATATCTAAGCAATTCGTGTGTGTGTGCAAGCTGTCCCCCCTGACTAAGACATAATGTAAAACAATGCCAATTAAAGGGTGATTTGTTCTGAGGACCAGCATTTGAGAAGTAAAATAGTAAAATATTTCTTAGGTAATTGGACAAGGGTTGAAACTGTGGACACAGAGGGAATTTCCACGGGGAGTAAATTTCTTTCGAGAAATGTCAAATTTGGTAGGTCAGCCAAAGCTAAACAATAGGATTTTTTCACATCGGAAAATACAGTAAAATGCAATTTCCGTCAATAAAAATAAACTGCTGAGTTTTACAATGACAACAAACCATATGAGCAGAAGTCCCAGGCAGTCCTCACGTGGTCTCCATCAGCCACCCAGGTTACTGCTGCTAACGGCACCTGTGCCAGCGCTGTCCCTCTGGGGCCGGCACGTGGTTGCTTTGATTTTTATGGCTCCAACGGCAGAAGGGGGAAAGTTTGCAGATTCCTATCCCATGAGTAAGACTGCCAGGAAATTGCCAAGGAAAATGGCTGTCTGTCTCAGTACTAACTTTATTTAGAAGATGTGGCATTGCAAGGCCAGTACAGCGCCCTGCAGATCCCCACGGTGCCTCTGATCTCCTGTTCCCTTAGACATATCCAATGCTGCTCCCACGATACTAAGGAGCATGCATATCATTGCATGCAGTGTGTTGTTTATAGTAAGTTAATATAGATTTGGGGAAGAATATTAAGTTTTTGCATTTCAGACTTGAAACTCAATGTATTAAAAATATTGGCGCAGCAGTTTGATTAGGAGGCTTTATGTAGGGAGCAGGACACAATGCAATCAGCGCATATAAATCGAGGGCACGGTCTGGTGCTTTCTGGCTTGCAGAAATGTTTGAGACAAGATTATAAGCATGTTGCACTAACCATAAGTTCACAGTTGGATGCTTATTCAATAAAGTAGTTCTGTTTAGCTGCAGCAATTACATTAGCACAGAAAATCCTACCACATTGCTCACACACCTTGCAGTGCTCTCCTTCCCCTTCCCAACGTCACGACTGACCTTTGCTGCAGCCTTGCGCAATTATTTATGTTTTAGAACAACTCCTGACACTATGTCTAAGATTTCTGTACAAGCCACATCCTCCAAGTGCAACCCCCTGTACCAGCTGTGGAAGACAAACCCAGCCTTTTAAGAGCAGTCATTTCTACGGTAGCTGCTACTAACAGACATGGACGGAATCTGAGGATTCAGAGGAATCTGTATTGCAAGTTTCCTTAAGAAGGCATCACTTCACGGGTGAGCCATTTATAGCATTCATAAAAATAATCAGGAATGTACAGGAGATGCTCTCTAAAAACACAAACAAACTAATACCTTTACCTAAGAATAAACAAAACCATGTCTACTAGAGACACGATGATTATTTTTGTCTTCTGTGAGGTGATGGCTTACATGAATCCAGACTTTTGTGTATGTCTTATCTTGTGGGGACACAGAGCTCACGCGTAGCAGGGAATTTTATGCCTCTGTGAACAGTCCCTTCCTAAGTAGATTTATAGTTTCTAGAGGTGTACAGATTAAATCTACATTCAGATTACAAATGCAGGATTTCAACAGCTGCCCAGTTTCCTGCCGTAACGTAACAAGTGCTCAGGTGGAGGAGAAAGTCTTCCACTGTGACTCAGCTTTGGTAAAGAGAAAACAAGCAATCCAGCCCCGAATCCACGTGCTGGGATGCAGGTGGCCAAGAGGCAGGAGAGTGCCCGGACAGGGGCCGCTCTCACAGGGACACTGCTGCTGGCAGCAATGCAACCGCCTCCCTTCTGGCCATTTGTCAGTGCAAATGGTAGAACAAACCCACCTCAGCGCCAGGCGTTAATGACAACTCACTCCCATCATGGTGGCCTTGCAAATTTGTTTGTAGGAACATGTCTTTTGTCTTGAATTAAAATTGCGATAATTTAAAAGCAAGATCTGCTTAATTATAAAAAAGGCCACCCCATTCCTCATTGGTAGATTGAACCTTTTGCCCTGTGCCCGCACCATATTGTGTTTACTGCAGAAACTGTTTAATGAATCAGCAAGTCCAGGCTTTACTTACAGTAAAGACTACATTCTTCTTAAGTGCCAAAACTTCTGGGAAAAGCCAACAACGGCAGCACTAAGCATCTGATAAATTAGGCCCATAGATGGCAGGATGGGACTGTCCAACAAACGCTCATCACGCCGGTGCTCTGGGGGGATCCTCTACATCAGAAGCTTAGCCACAGGACAGGCAGGAATAGTTTCAAAAAACAACACATTTTGGATGATATGAAGGACTTGGCCATGAATAATTAGCAAATTGCCATTCATTATTAATTTATTAGAATCACGACTGCTCTGTATTTTTCCTGCAAGGCTCAGTCTTTGCATTTTACAGCTGCTGGATTTATTATTAATAGCTAGATCTTAGACGTGACCACCAAGCCTTCAGCCAGGGCACTGGCAATGCTGGCTCCGTTGGTGGGACGTGGGATCCCCCAGCCCCGCAGGCTGGGCTCCTGGCACTCTGTGGTGTGCCTCCTGCCCCGTGCACCTTGCTGGCACCGTCCTGCACCGCTCTGTGCAACCACGGGTCCTCTGCTCAGCCCAGGGTCCGCAGCTGCACACAGCCAGCTGTTACCTGACATCCCCGTGGGACTTCAGTTAGCTCAAGGTTGCTTTCATGGATCACTGAAACCCAGCCCCTCCTGGTAGTAGAAGAAATAATCCTTCTCCTGGGATCCTTGAGCTGTGTGTCTGCACAGGATGCAGACCCTGAGAGCAGAGACCACGCTTAGCTCTGCCCCTGAGAACAGCTCCCAGCTGTGCACAGCGAAGGTCCCGATTATGTGTGGTATGGGAATTTACAAAGAAAGAAAATACAGATTCTCTGCTATACAAAATTTCCTTAAAATACACGAAGAGCAGAGAGAAGCAGCCAATTAGCAGCCCCTCCAAGACACTGGACAGCGTGCCAGCACCGCACGCAGAGCTGCGTGGTCCTGACACAGCCGCACCGTCCCTGAGCTCCCACTGCAGGGTGCAGGGCAGCCACACCTCGCTCTGTGCCGTGCCAACGCAGCTAACACTTCAAAATTACTCTAAAATAAGGCACCCATCTCTAATTTTTAACATTTGTCAAGTAATGTGATGATCAGATTATGCTTAACCCCGTATTTGACTATCAACCAACCAGTAACTGCTGATGCTTCCCCCGCGCATACCTGAACCAGCGCATATGTTCCACTCTGGCATTGCCAACAAAATAAAATGCAAGCACTATTTTACAAGAGAAAATTCCCTCTGAAGTATTAAGGAATCCATATTTAATACGTTGCTACTCTGTGAGTTTTTTTTCTTTTTATTAAAAAACAAAACAAAACAAAACAAACAAACAACCAAACAAACAAAACTCTTTCTAGATGATGCTAATGCAAACTGTGAGCAAGGAGAAATGCCCAACCCCATGTAAATTGATCTTAATTCCCAACTGAAATCTAGATCACCACCTTTTGGCAACCTCTCCTTGTTTTGATTAGAATCAGAAGATCACAGTATAAAATAAGTCATTTCATCTCAGTCTTTCAGACAAACCTTGGAGCTAACACCAACCCCATATTTCATTCAGGGAGATCAGGATCAGATCCAGAATTCAGCATTTGCTCTAACACTGTTCTGCTTCACATAGCCCGTCTCTTTCATAATGGAGAACATGTATTTTTATTATTTGTAACAATGAACTTGGAACTAATCTGACATTTTCAACCTCTGCACCTCAAAGTGCTTTTTAACAGTTGGCACGCAGTACTTATTATCCCGACAATATAAAGCTGATAAGATCCCAGCAGCAACTAAGAGACAGACTCAGCTCTGCTCTGTTCAAAATTAAACCAAACCTTAATGTTACCTTCTCTGAATTGCAAATGCACCAAATACTATCTGCTTCTAGGATAATATTCCTTTGTTTTCACTTTCTGCATTTTCTCTTTAAAAGATGTGCTATGTTGTTTTCACTTTGTTAATGATTTCTCAAATACTAAATAGAACGCAAGGAAAGCCTTCGTGCTATTTTCTGCTTATTACACTTCTGCAGTAATTTCAAATACGTATCACAATATGTATCACAGAGTAACTATATAAGAAGGAAACTTCATAGTTAGAAGGTAATAACCCTAGGATTTAAGGAACTGAAAATCTGCACTCCAATTTTCACTCAGTAAGGAGTATCTTTATGTTGGGAAGAGTACGTCTGCCTGTCAGTGCTAGCACTATTGAAACAGAACAGATTATCACTGAAGTTCAACTATGAACATCTTTGGATGCCACTAGCAGATGGCTAGATAGTCAACAAATGTGAAATACTATGAAATCATGGTTAAAAATATCTTTCATGTAGGACATTTGAGACCCGTTTTATGTAAGCTTCATGTTAAAATATCTCAGCACTTTGCCTACGTCGGTGCTTATTGTTTCCAACAGAAGATTTAGCAGCACGTCCCGTCGGTTCACCCAAGCGCCTGCTCAGGAGGCCAAGGGCAGCCCGAGCCGTGGTGAGCCCATGCCAGTGGTGCAGCCCAGCAGCACCCCTTAAAGCTCTCCAAAAGGGCTCTTAATGGTGCTTACAGTGCTCGGCCACCAAGTATCGCTGCTCTGAGCAGGAAGGTTTAAAGGTTTTGTCATGCTACTTGTGATGCTGTACCCCGACAGCAGGCTGGGTTTCCTTCTGTGTTTCTTTGTAGATTCCTAATCTGTTGATGCCCCCGAAATGTATCATCAATTTCCAAACAGAAACCCTTCCGCAGCACAGAATAAACAGCCAGGTGTACTATTTCCCACCGCTGAGGACTGCAATGGTATTTATACGCCTTGTGAAGCAAACCAGGGAAAACAAAAACATACGACTATTTTTTTTTTCTTTTGAATCCGTGTATGTGGAAACAAACAACCACGAACACTTGCCACATGTCCACGTTACTTACGGTTGAGAGGCAGGCTGGCATTTGTCGTCCCAAGCTTGTTGGCAGCAACACAGGTATAGTTGCCAAAATGCTCTTCTGTCACATTGGTAACAGTAAGAAGCGATCTTGTACTATAATTTTTAATAGTTATTCCTTGTTGACCATTGATCAGTCTAGAAGGCAAAAAAAAAAAAAAAAAAAGTCTATAACTCATATACCATATATGAGTCTACCTCTATAACTCATATAATTTATCACAGGGGCTGATTTGGGAGCCTACTGGCAACGCTGGAGGTGCAGGGCAGTGAGAACAGCTCCTGCCAGCTTGTCCTGCAGTCTGAAGGAATGAGAGAAGGGCACCCCCTGCCCTGCCACCTGACAGCGTCACCTGGGGAGCTTAGATTTTAAATTGGGCAAAACTGACTGAAACTTTAAATACTCTACAGAGGGCACAAATGGTAGGCAGTGTTCAAAGCCGACGTGCTGCCCGTTCAGGGAGCCACAAGGAGGATGTGCTGGCACTGGAGTGCTCCCTCCTGGCCCTGTGGGTGTGCTCCTGAGGGCTGTGGGCAGTCAGTGGGGTGGCCAGCTCATGTGGGGCTCAGTGGGGCAGCAGGGAGGCTTTAGTAGGAGATGTGGTAAGAATGGGAAGCAGGGGAGAGCGAGTGCTATCCTAAAAGGAACTCTGCACCCACCTCTCAGTGCTATGGTAGATCTTTTAGTGAGTGTTTTTTCAGTCTCTGGTGATTGCTTGTGACGTTACGCACCTTTAACTGATGGCTGATGAGGATTAGGTAGCTAGAAAAGTGACTAATTAGGATTGTGACCACAATTTATTTTACAAGCTTCTATAGCAACAAATTATACCTGCAATTAGAAGGATGTGCTACGGCAACGCTGCACCCTGAGACAGCAACCTGAACAGAAACCAGGCAACAAAACACAGGAAAATGCCAAAACACTACTGTTTGCCTGGGCTCTGCTTCCCTGACTTTGAGCTTTCCATGGTCAAATTTCACATGCACTGTCCAGGTGAGTTAGTGTAGCTTCCAAACCAGGTCATAAATACCACTGCACTGGCACAAAGGGTGATGACCAATTTAAATGTTGTTGTTGTAGGCAGCTGGCTGTTGTCAGCCAGCTAGTTGAGAAGGGTAACCACACGATTAAGATTCTAGCAATAGCTGATTACTCCTGCTTCCTTGTATTTCCCATAAAGAGCAGAGGTCTGCATGAAATATCCAACTTCTATTTGATACACTAGAATATACAAACGTATATCCTGGAAACGAATGCGGTCTTCCAGCATTCTGTCTAAAAATATTCTACCATGAGTTGCATTTCTGCATACCAAGCACTGAACGCTTTCGGCATTACAAGGACACCTCTGCCCCATGTACCCCACACCCCGCTGCAGGTCCTGCTCTGCCCCTCGCTGCTGCAGGGCCGGGCTGTGCAGCCCCCGGCAGAGGACAGAGCACATCCTGGGGATGCACGTTGCTTTGTGGGGAGTGTAAAAGGCTGAGGCCGAGATGCTCAGCTTTGGGCGAGCACTGCCACTAGGAGACCCATCTTTTCTCCGGGCTGATGAAAGGCAGAGAAGTTTGTCCTTCCAACCTGCATGCATGGTACTGCATGCGGAGGTTCTCCTTGTTCCTGATGATGTTCTTCCCTCCTTTTCCCATCCCACTGAGAGAGGAAGCCCAGAGCCTCCTGCCCTCCCTGTGCAGGGAGGACTACGGGGCAGAGCAGTCGGCTCTAGTTAGGGTACACTCAGCAGCTTCAAACACTTCTGTTTGCCATTGTAAGAACCCAATGCTTTTACGTTTAAATTAATTACTGCCATGTGTTGCTCTACCTACTCTACTGCACGTGGAGTTTACTACTTGAGTGGGTTTCACCAAGCCACATTTCAGACTGCGACAGCGTGTTCACTTGTGTGCAGCCACCCTACACATTGCTTCACCTTCCTGCTTTGTACCACAAGCTGCACAGGGAAATGCAGTCTGATTTCAGAAACTATGCCTATGCATGGAGAGAAGACCATGTGTCAGTACCAGCCCCGAGGGATATCTACCTTTCGTTTCATATTTGAATACCTTCATATTATTACAATATATTAAGCCATTATAATGAGTTTTGTTATTTCAAATGTAGGTCTTCTTTGCTTTATCAAGTATAAGAGAATTAATATTTTTAGATTAGTGACTTCTGGGCTTCTTCCCTGTGGCTGTTTAATTTCGGAGATGTAATTTCTGCGTGGCCCTGTAATATAACATACTTGAGCTGTGAGTTTCAGATGCGAGGAGTCAGCACAGCAACGCCTCCCCCCCGCACAGGGAATCCCTGTGCAGGTTTAGAAGCCAAATGCTATTATGATTTTAACAAGTTTTTGCTAACTCTTCCCCAGACTTTCAGTCCCTTTTTGGTGTGATGCAATCGTGTGTTTTGGTTCCTAATGGGGAGTCAAAGTGCTCAGACCCAGTCACTGCCATGGCCCTTCCTCAGCTCCCTCCCCACGGTGCCACCACCGGGAGCTGCTGGGCACCCCCGGCATCTCAGCCAGCACGGGCTCCTGCACGGAGCTCATGGCACCATTTCTGCAGATTAAAGTGATTGCAAGACCCCTCCTCGCCTTTCCCCAGCAACAGGACAGGAGAAGTGGTCAACCTGCACGTTCAGGTAAAAAGCAGCAGGAAAGCAGCACAGGTCCCAGGGCTACACGTTGAGGGCTTCGTGCTCCTCACCTTGGGCTGTGGAAGGACACGGCACAGCACGCTCATAGCCAACGCTTAAGGAAAATTAATGAGCAAGAACTGCTGTAAGCCTGGTGATGAGGTACAATTAGTCCTGTGAGCTCCTTGTAGGTGTAACTGGATGGAGTCTGTGACTGCTTTTATTTTTAGGTTTAATGACTGTTTTACGATGAGATGATCCCAGGAGCCTGGAAACTGTGGGTTTTGATTTACATCAACCTAAGTAACAACAATGCAATTTACAGACCCAAAAGGCTCCTTTCAGACACTGAACATATATTAGGATTCCAGATCTAACTCCCACTATTCATTTATTCAAAGATTCATCCTGATTTACAAAAAGAAAAAAGGGTTTCAGTCCAAGACTAACAGAAGAAAATGGGATTCTCTCTATTCTATTAGCCAAATACATAGCAGGGTGTGAACTCCCTGTATATAGTCTTGCAATACACCAGCAAATTATCTGCAGGGTAATGTACATGCTACTCTCAGCTACCTATGAAAGCTAACTCTTCTCAGTTTTGTCTTAGAACAATGAATGAGCTGTCCAAGGCTCGTTCTGTGCTGGCCTTCCATCTTTGCAAGGTAAAGGGGAAATACTGGAGGCAAAACAACATGTGTACACCTTCCTCTGCCCTGCAAGTGGTGGTTTGGAGGTTCCCAGTACCTTTGTAGTCATGTGTGTTTAGCATGTCTGTTAAAAGCAGTTTAGCAAAAAAAGATGTACCATTAGATTTAGCAGAATATTTGAGCGGTAAGACACAATAGGACAGTACATGTCTTGCTGATTACAGCAAGCCTCAGGTGATACAACAACTGAAATGGAAAACAGAAGGCACAGCTTCGGTGTCCTGAAATGCTCTGTTTATTCCTTCCTGCTGCTCTTGTGACACTGAATGCACTCATGAAGAAAGGAATTGGTGACTTTCATAAATAGGAAGGTGATTATCATGCTGGAAATGGTTAATTGAATCCAGAATGCTATGGTTTATACTAAGACCTGTGCTACAATAGTTAGTACATAAAATATATTTGTTACATCTCCCCCCAACTTATGTACAATATAATACGCATCTTTAGAAACAGGATGTAGATTAATTTATCCATCAGAGGGAAAACCTCTACCGTTATATACAGTAAAGGTCAATTATATTGTTTTTAAGAACGCTTTAATAAATGGTCAAAGGGCAATGGTTATGACTGCCGTGAGAAGTTGGGAAGGAAGAAGAGCAGTGTTCCTAAAGGGGAGCAGCTGGCCTCTGAGCAATGAGCTGACAGATGGTTTCCTATGAAATATGGTCATTAATATTCTCATGTCAGCTCCCAGGTTTAATGGGATCTTAGAGCTGATGAGAAACCCAGCACTCAGAAGCCGGGAAATTCCAGAACCCAGAAGATGTGTGTGGACAGCTGCCTATCAGGGAGAACAGCCACTGCCACCTGCACCAATACTCAACCTTAAGAGAAACAATACCTTAGGTAAGGTAAGAGTTGTAAAACAAAATCTGTTCAAAAAAAAAGAGATCCTACAGAGATGCCAGTTATCATCACATAGCATTAAGGACATGAAAGCAAAGCTAGCTGTGAACAACACCAAAGCACACGATGAAGTTTTAGGGTTCGGACTGGCAGTGTGCCCCTGGCCGCCTGCAGATGCTGGGAGGTGCAGCAGCTCTGCTCAAGCCAGTGGACTGAAAACCCATTCCCACTGCCAGCGGTGCAACTGGGTGAAGAACTGTAGCCATGAAGATTTGGCTGAAAGTCTTGCTAATCAGCCCGCCTTCTCACCCCCGAAGCTTTCAGTAGGAAAGCTATGATGGCTTTTTTTTTTTTTTTTTCTTTTTAAAAAAGCTTTCTATAAAAAAATACCTCTTTTTAGTAGGCTTTTTCAGCAGGCATTTTCAGTGCCTTTCTGGTTACTATACTTATAAGGCTGCAATTACTAAAGCATGTTTAAACCTTAGGCTCATTATGGCAATTATCACCATCACAGCCCAGCCACGGACAGTCCTATTATGCCTCATTTATGAGCACAAAAGCTAAGACTGCAAGAAAACGAAGAAACTCCCTCAGAAGGCACACAGCACAGCTGCTGGCAGCCAGCACCTCCGAAGCCGCACTGCTCAAGCCGTGCACAGCTCTGCAGCAGCCTGTGCTGTGTTTTTTTGGGGGAAAAACCCCAGCACCTGCTGCCACCACGAGCTCTGCCCCTGCCTCAGCTCTCCTGCAGCCCGGTCCCTGCGGGGACATGCGAGTGGCACCAGTGGCCCCGGCGGCACCAAGCGAGGGCAGGCAGGGCTACTTACTTCCTCTCTCCTCTGTACCACTCAAAGACCGGGGCAGGAACGCCTGCACCTTCACACCGTATCAGTCCGTTCCCTCCGAGCATCACGCCGCTGGACTTAAGTTCCTGAATTGTGGGGGCAACTGAAAAAAAAATTGTAAAATAGACATTTGCACATAAATACGAAGACTGTTTAACTCCACTTCTCTTCAGCACGCTTTGCGTTACTCAGCCTGGTGCGTGTTTTCCAGCTTGATTCACATTCAACCATGCTTTCCTCCAGCAGTGTAAAACTTATCCCACACAGCAGACTGACACAGATCCCTGTATCTGGTGTAAAAACAGAACTGAGACAGGAAGAGTATTAATCCCATACCGAACAATCTGTTTGTTCACCTCAGTCACCCAGTGTGGTACAATGTCGTGTGGCTGTCGCTGTCACGCAGGGTGCTTTCGGTTCCTGAGACCCCCCCGACGGGCACGGTGCGGTGCCGCAGGGGCTGGGTCGGGGGAGGCGAGCAGTGTGCCCGCCTGGGGTGCTGAGCCCCAAACCACGCTGTGCCTCGTGCCACCATCTGCATCAGGCCTTCCAAAACGCCCCCAGGCTCGGGTGGCCTTTGGGATCTCTTGGTGCACAGTAAAAAGACAAACTTACCTTCACAAACACGACTCAGCCCAAATACCATATAGCAGGCATGACTTTCCCACTGTTACACTGGGTACGGATTTATTTCAGAAAATACATTTTGTCTTAAATAGCAAACATCATAAATCTGAACAAACATTTTAAACTTGGAATTACGGATACAAATAAAGGTAAGAGGCGATTGTTGACTTTTCCACTTGCCAGCGAAAGGCAACCATGAGCTGCAAACAGAAGATGGTGAATTCCTCAGGAAAGAGATTATCGAAGGTAAGGCTGAACAACAATTGCCTTCCCCCTGGAATTTCTTTTACACTCTCTGTTTTTAAACAACAATTTATGTGCATCGTAAAATGCTATAAAATCTAAACCACAGAACTTATAAATAAAAATCTGTTGATTTTTTTTTTTCCCAAGCAATTTTCCAGATGTTGCTTTAAGGTGTTTATGTACGTGTAAAACGCTGACTGCCTCGCATCTGTTCCTTCCCCACCTCATCCACAGTTCAGCACGCCACGCTAAGAGGCCATCATCTTTTATGGCAGGAGCTACGCCCAGGGAGCTCCGGATACACTCCTGAGCAGAGCAGCAGCCACGCAGCCTGCACGGGCTGCACCGCACCTCCACCGCGGCACCGTGGCTGTGCCGGGCAGGAGGCAGGAGCTCGATGTCATGAAAGAGCCCACGAAGTGGGCATTCACCCATAGCGCTCCCCCCGGCACTCCCATCGCTGCACACGGGCACTCATTGACACAAATTGCCCTGAAGTGTAATTAAAGCTGTCTCTGGAGCTGGTGGCACTGCTGGCACCGCAGTGACCGTGGGTCGGACGGGGTCCCATGCACTGTCCCCACAGCTGGAAACGCTGCACCTGGGTGAAAGTGTGGGGTGGGATGGGAGCAGGGGGCCCGGCCCGGGCTGCCCTGCTGCTGGGGATGTGGGAGCAGCTTCCTCTGCCACGGGCAAGCACACCCTCACCCTTCTGCTTTCTCTTCCCAATGATTGCATGGAACAAACCCACACAAACGTCTGTGAATAAATATTCACTTTCAACTGGTAACATTAAAATTTCAAGTGGATAATCAGCATAACCAATTTGCATGACTACTTCTCCATAAAGCACACAGGAACAAATGAGATCTTTTTGTCAAAACTGTGACTCCATGAAAATAGCAAGTACTTATAAACCTGACTCCTTCCTGAGCAATGCTGCAGCTCATGCAGCCGCGGCTTTTAAGACGTAACTTTGAGTGAGATGGAGCACATGAAGACACCGGTTACATTTGCTGCTGCTCCAGCAGCACTGAAGGACACCAGCAGCTGCCAAAAGCACCACAAAGTTCACAACTCAGCTCCTAATCCCGAAGTGTTCAAAGGAGTAATATGAAAATTGTTCAAGATAAACCATACAAAAGCAGCACCTGAGCGGCAGAAGAACACAGAAGCCACCTGCACAGGCACCTGGCAAGCAAAGGCTGTCGAAAGCTGGGACCTGGTCCTGCTGCCTGCCTGGCTGCATAGTGGGAGAGCCCTGGCTCTGAGCTGCCACTGGGTTCCCCACCAAGATAGGAAGAGTGCCACTGAGTTGCTCTTGGATCGAGGCTTTAACCTATTTAAAGACTTGTGCACTCTTACTCTCAGTCCTCATTTATCTAAACACACTGTCTAAAAGGAACTCGGTTCTTTCATCTCAGAGATCACACTCCCCCTAAAAACTCACTTGTTGTTTTTTCTGGTGTCTGGAAACCCACACCCGAAACGAGACGCAGTGCAATCAGGGAGACGTTGCCAAGTGGAGCAGAGAGATAGCCCCACACAGTCTGCATGTGATGTTTTTATACACACAAGCCATGCTGATGTCCCGTGATGCTGCCTCACTGAGGTACTTCTTCCCCCATTGCTCCAGTTATCCCGACTGCCTGTCTTACACCTGACGAGTCAGCATCCTGTGCATGGATGCCACCCCATGCTTCTCCTTTCCCCTTTATTTTCACCACAGCTTTTCATTTTTGTTGGGAACATCTCCAGATCCTGTCTGCTCCGAGGGGCAGTATCAGAGCTTTGGCGAGTCCATATGTCCCAGCATCCATCCCCACCCCTGGGCCAGGCCCCGCAGACACCTTTCATGCACTGAAAGTTTGGTTTAAGCTGTTGCCATCTCATGTATTTCAGTCACAATTTATTCAAACGCGCACCAGTCAGCAGCTGGACAGGATCCCGACAGCAAGCCCAGGCTCTTGTCTTGGTGTGGGCACCTGCAAAACCTCTCTTGCTTATGAGATCTCAACTTGGAACAAGAAATACCAAGGTGTGTGTGTGATGGAGAGGCAATATTTGAGAGTCAGAGATGAAAGACACAGCAGGAGGGTGAGCAGCACGCAGCGAGGCGGCAGCACATGTCCCCGCTGCTGCTCCTCCAGCAGGCGCCCCAGGGCAGTGCTGGGCCCAGCTCCTGCCTGGTGCCCGCAGCCCGGCACCACCTCGCCCACCAGCAGCGGGTGGCTGTGCCCAGCCGTGCTTGAGCATGACAATCCCTCCCCTGACACGGGGATGAGGTCCCACATCCCACAGCTGCAGGGCATTGGCAGGCAGTGCCACAGGTCCTGTGTGGCACTGAGTCTTGGCGCTGTGGCCATGGGGCCTGTCCTGCGCAGAACAGCCTGGCCACCCCGGCTCCGTGTGGTTTCGTGGCACACTGCCCTAAAGCAGGCATGGGTACATCATCCAAACCCTCTGTAACAGCCCTGCACGGTGCCTCCTGGCAAAGCTTTCTCGTAGGTGAACGTTGTTCTGCGTTATGCCTGGGGAGTGGGAGTGCTTGCTCTTGTAACTCAGAGTGGGCAGGATTATTAGCAACAAAGCTGGAATTTGAAATAAATATACCACACTGCGTGGACACTACATGGACAATACACAATTCTTATGAATTAGGCAAGAAGGGAAAATAGAAGGCCAGCAAAGACCTGTGTAATACAGGAAGTTTTTTTCCAAAGTACCACTTTCAAACTTCTCAACGTGCCCTGCTCACCTTTGCTTTTTTTGTGTGTGTGTGTTAATAAATGCAGACCATCTCTTGGCAATAAATTTAAAAATAAACTGATCCATAAAAACGTACAGTTAGGCGCTGCTCTTTATATCTGTATGACCGTGCAGTCAAAAGATCAATTCAATCTAGCCTTAACGATTTGGAGTAACTTTCCAGGCGCAGAGCAGAGCAGCTCAGAAGCCCCAGGCAGAGCTCAGCAGCACTTCAGGCAGACGCTGGGGTCTCGGACCTGCTGCAGCAGCAGCCTTGTCACCCACGCCATTGCCTGCCCTCCTGTCGCTCCCACCACGATGGCTTTGAGCCCTGTCCGGCAGGAGCCCGAGGTTTCCTCAGATCGCCTCTCAGAAGGAGCCCAGCTTCTGTTTGCTCAGAGATCAGAAAAAAATACAAATAAAAATCAATATTCTTTGCTCTAGGAAATCCCTGGCTAACACTGATATTAAAACACAAACCAAAGACAGCTTAGAATCATCGTTCTCTCATATTTTTTGTTGTCAGGTTATTTTCTCGTTTATTGTATAAGGACAAATTATGTGATTCTGGTACACTTTGAGTGCAGTGATCAGGGCACTGAGCCCAAATTCCTCAGAGCCTCCTGCTCCCATTGCTACGGGAGAGAGGGTAATTCAGATGAGATTATGCACCTGAAGACCTGCTGCTTCAGGCTGCCAAGGTTTGTTTTGGAGAGGAAAAACACATGGGAGGAGATTCTCAGGCTTCCAATTTCATATATTTTCTAAATATTTTCCATTCAGCCAGCAAAGACTCATTTTGGAGAAGACATTTATGGTTTGATCTTGTCTTTGTTATCAGCCTTGCTGTAATGCTCTCAGTTCACCCTCCTGGAGGCCAGCATGGCCCAGCCTCCCTCAGTGAGGTGCCGAGGCAGGCGGAGGCTCGAGCCGTGGCAGCTGCCACCACACGCGAACGTCTCCTTGGGTCCCAGCTCATCCCACAGCAGCTCCACCAGCCTGTCCCTGGATGTCCCAGGCAGCAGCATGGCCTGCAGGGGGGCTCTTCCCAGCCCTCTGCACACCAGGAGAGCACCCAGCACTTCCCAGCCCTGAAGGTCCCTGCCACACCAACCCCTCACTAGCTCCTGTTATTTCCCTTTGCCTTGCCTGGCCTGGCCAGCCCGCGGCTGTGCCTTGGTCCTGCTGCTGCTTGGTGAATCGACAGGGTGCGGGCTGCACATCCAGCATGCCTCCTTCATTCTGGAGTTTAATAGTGATGACAAACCGCTGCAGAAAATCATTTGGTGTCATTAAGGATTCAGTCCTGCTATATTCTGCTGACTGACTGAATGGACAGATGCTAGCACACGTCCTTAGTGGGCAATAGAAGGTAAGGAATAAATACAGGTGGGCAAAAGCTTAAAGACCTGACAAAAAGTTAATAAACAGGATGAGCCGCTTTAACAGGCAGATTTAAAATAAACTAATTACAACTGGAAACAATAGTGGAAATACATGAGAAATTTATCAATACAAGAGAATCCAAGGCCAAAGGGAGGCATTGGGTGGATCAGGCTTCAGCCATCCCTTAAACTCCACAGCCTCAGAGCTGAAGATGTCACTGTCTCTTCTCCCTCAGCTTATGCAGGAAAAGATTCTGTTTGTGTTGTAGAGGCACAGATGTATTTCTGGGTGTGCCTGTAGCACTTCACTGCAAACAGCAATAAATACACAAGCAAGTGATGAAAGAGAAACTTGTCTCAACAGAGTAGAGTGAAAGCAGGGCAGGGAGAGCCTCTGCGAGGAGGGGACGGCAGCCGCAGGTTGGTGCAGAGCGAGAGCACAAGAGCCAGTGGGCTCACAAAGATGCTGCAGTGACATGTAACGCTGATGGTAATGAGGAACCCTTGTGTAACACTAATAGTTTAAATGTATTTGTACTTTCCTTCTTATCAGAAGCAGCACAAGGAAGCCCCAAGCAGGATGGGAGCACAGAGCAGTGCCAGCAGCGGGGGTGCTCCTGTCCTGACCCAATGCAAGAGGAGATGTCCACGAGTCAGGGTGGGAGCAGGGGGACACAACAGCAGGGGGAGCAGGCAACACAACACTCGGTGGGTGCAAATCCCCTTACATTTTGGTGAAACAACTGAAGCTTTTAAAAATACTCCTATTAAAGCCTGACGTGATGGTGCTGAGTACTCGCTGCACTTCATCTCTCCCCCAGGGCGTTAATGAGAAAGACGTGAAAACTATCATCTTCGTCTCCCTCTCCTCTGCTAAAAGGGCTCTGTAATTGCGTTCTGCTCAGTTGCTGCTCATCTGATACCACCAACATGTTTGCATGAGTCAGGCGTTTGTGCTGGGAAATCAAATTCTACAACTTATGTTCCATCCAAAAACGACGCAAAGTACTGCAGAGTCTGGTTTCCTACCCAAATATTTTCATTTTGCTTTTAAATGTCTGAAGGAACACTAAAAACAATGCATGAAATACACTGGCATTCAGACAGGCGCAGAAAATATGCAAAAAACCTCCAGCTAGAACAGGTTTCATCTTTTAACATTTTAATGAGCTTCGGGACTTTTATGCATATTAGTTATGTTGCCCTAATTACTCATTATAATTCTAATGTGCATTTTATATTTAATTACAATGCTTATAAAGATTTGGTATGGACAGTAAATTATTATAACTAGCATGTGCATAATGATTAAGAGCTGAATTTATTAACTTTTACACTAGCATTCAGGGCTGGCAACTTTCAATTTCACCTTTGTGATTAACCATATTGTCTGATTAAACTAACATTTTTGTGGCATTAATTGTAAATGTCAAAAAAGTCTTTTATTTTTCCTGTTTCCATCAGATTTTAATTTGGCATCCTAACGTACTCTTTTATTAGTGAAATTGCTCTCCAGTGTGTCAAGATTGAGCCTTTCAGGTAAGAAAACAGGTTTTCTAAGATCTGTTTTAGGCTACAGAAAAACAGGTACAAGCAATATTCATATATTTACTTTTTATAGATGTATTGCATCCTCCCAATAAAGGAATGAATCTTTGTAAGTGAAACAGTATTACTTGTACTTTAACTAATAAAGGTGGTCTTCCCATAGTCTAGAGGCTTTATTCTCTCTAGCTCGTTCAGAGCAGCAGCCCCAGCCCTTCCCAAACGAATAGTTTGATAGCTGCCTCTTCATATCAGAAACTTCTCCAGGCTGTGGCAATATTTGAGATAAGCGTCCTTAAGCAATCACTCTGCTAAACAAGTAAAAGGCTTATTTTTTCCATTTCTTCTTGATGACTTCTGAAAAAAAAACTGAATTCAGTAGGGTCTTGATGTATATATGCATATAAATTTTAAATGCAAACATACAACCTGTAAGTAAGCGTTCAGTTCAGCGTCTGCATTTCTGGATGTGACCTAACATCTCTTTTCTGCTCCTCTTTCCAATTCAGAACTTAACTTCACCAAACATTATACTTTATACATGGATTAATTAAACAGACACGCAAATACCTCGAGCTAGCTGCCAGAGAGTAAGCAGAATCTCAAGCATCCTTTAGCTTCATTTTGCATGTTGCAGGGTGCATCAGAATTTCCTGGAATGTGCGTCTCCCTCAGCTGTGTCTAATGGATTGCATTATAACAGATCATCAAAATCACTGGCTGCTGTGCAATTTATATTTTTTGAATATAAAACCTCCCAGTGCTAAGTTGAGAGGAAAGCTTAAAATCCGTAAGTAATTGTTTTGTGGAAAAAAAAACAAAACAAAAAAAACACAACAAAACAAAAAACCCAAAACAGCAACACAAAATAATACTTGGTAAATAATAGGCTAGCAGACAGGAATTCCTAACAATGCGTTTTACAAGTACTTGCACAACAAGAAAGAAGAGGAATAAACTTAACTCCAAGACCCAACAAAGCAAATGTGTACCTCTGGAGTTCTACATAAGGCAGCGTAAGCAGGCGAGCACATAGATGGAAGGGCAGCTTTGCTTTTTTGTCCAGCAGATATTATCTTACTGCTTCATCTACCTAATCCATTTTCCATCAAAGCCTTTTCCTAACTGTGTTCCCTTCAGGTGCCCCTGTGCAGGTACTTCTGTCTGAAGCTCAGTGGGATATTCTGGTGTGGGAGCAATGCCCGGGCTCCCCTCGTGGCCTCAGGGCAGGTTCCTCTTGCCACAGCCACGCCACCAGCACTGCATCACTCGGACAGTTGTGGCATTACCTGTTCGTGGGGCCACGCACGGCGTTTGTGATTTCTGTAGCAGGGACAAAGCTGCTGCTTTACAGCGGGTCAGCAAAACCCATCTGTGAATGCAGGCACTTTCCTTGACCATGTTCCCTGCCTCCAGGTTGGTGCTGCCCAGGCCCGCGTTGCTGCCAGACGCTGCTGTGGGACCTCCACCAGCACCAGGCCGGGCCCCCGGCCCCATTTGTGGCCCCTCTGCCCAGGCCTTGCCCTGTGCCATGGGACCTGGCACCAGGCCCAGGGCTTCTCCCACCCACACCCGTCCGCTGGCGTGGTCAGAACCACGATGAACGAGCACGAAGCTAATCCCACGTTTGCATACAAGGCTTGTTTGTCATTGGAAGGAACAGATGCACGAGACATAAAGGGGGCTATAAACGCTTGGTGTTTGACATTGTTTGATACAGTGGAGTTGGTTTTAATCTTTCATTGGCCACTGAAGCTTGATTCAAATTTAACTGAAGTCAAAGTCTTTTTGTCAACTTCAGTGGGCTTCGAATGAGGCCTGGAAAGACCTGCAATAAAAGGGAATTTCACAGTCTTCAAAACAAGCCAACAAACAAACAAGGCAAAAAAAGCAACTCGAAAGAGCACCAGTGAAACGAAATAACTCCTGTCATGTGATGCCTCTTGTTGTGCACCATTGCTCTGACTGCTGTAATTTGAGGGAAAAGTTGTCATCGACACTTTCTCATCAGCAAAGAATGGCTGAGGGTCTGTAATTACCCGAGTCAAAAAGATACTTTTCTGGCTCCAGCAGAACCACTGTCTGCTCCGCAGCCCCTGAAGGGGATCTGTAGGGGAGGATTTCAGGCTCTGACTGTGGTCTGCAGGGAGGTGGAGGGGCATATCACCGAGCCCCAGATGATGAAGAAGCAGAGCGGTGCCTTTGCTGCATGGGCCCGGGCAGTCCCTGGGGCCATGAGATCCCACAGGCCGTGAGCTTTGTGCTGCGAGGCAGGCAACAGCTGTGAGGGGCAAAGAGAAATATTTCACTCGGGCCAGCTCGCTGTTAAAGGCTGCAGTGCACGGCATGTGCAAGAGCAATGTCTTGGGGCAAGGCTGGAGGAGTGCAGCTACCTTGGGACGGGGCCGTACCTGCAGGGCAGGAGCAGCACCCCTCAGTCTGTGGGGCAGAAGGACGCGGGGCTGGGGGCTCTGCCGGCCGGCCCCGGCCCCCACAGGCCCTCACACCCACGAGGCTCCCCCTCGCTCAGCAGCTGAGTGGGAAACCTTCCTCTGAGGCAGCGAGCCCTGGGCTCTGCTGCCCTTCCTTTATCTCAGCGAGTTATTCAAATGCGTGTGTGGAGGTGAGAGGGGAAAAATGAGTGTCAGCATCCTGGAGCCGTACTAAGGAAAGAGGAGGAGGAGAGGGGATGCTTCTGTGCATTTGATGCCGATCCAGAAGGAAGAATTGGCTGGGAGCCTGGGCGAGAACAAACAGGAATGCTTTTACTGTGCTACTTCTCTTCCTCCAAGGAAGATAAAAGCAACGGACTTCAACAAGTTCCAGGAATTACTGAGTAGGTCTTTTGGCAGTAAAGCTGAGGAGAAAGTGAATTAAAGCAAGCTGGTAGTTTTTCAAGGAAAGATATTTTGGAACAAACACACAAAATACCCCAGTGCAGGTCGGAAGTGCAGTAAGAGAGCTGCTCAAGTCCTACGTGAGCACCTTCGGGAAGCCAAAGCACAGAAGCAGATGAAGTAGGCAGGAGACATCAAGGGTAGTGAGAAACCATGCCATAGGTACGTTAGCATTATAGGAAAAAGACAGCAGGGCCCAACTATTCTGCTACTCAGTACTACCCCTGTATGGTGCCCAGACCACCGAAACACCCGTGGTGGCACCTCTGAGCATCAGGCACACGGGTGCCCAGTTCCCAGCACCTCCACCAGCCTTCCCAAGGTCCCAGAAGCAATGGTTTCATCACGGTTTGCTTTATGCAGAGCTTCGATGAAGTCTACCAGGCTCATCTGATGTGTTCAGAAAACAGCTTATCCAAGACTGTTCCCTACCGACTGCAGGCTGAGCACTATTAGTGTGTCCACAACTGGAGACCTGCAGGTCGCTGGCCTTCACTTCTGAGTCCACAGCACAGAGGAGCTGCAGGAAGGCAGCTGGCAATGCACAGCACTGCGAAGGGAGGCCAGCCCTTCCCAGAGAGGCAGGACAGTTGTGTTATCAACCGCGGCCTTGATGGGGCACTGGTATGGTCTCAGCTGAAGTACCAAGTTCAGAAAAGCTGAAGGACTTGGGGTTAGTGTAGCTGAAAAAGATGACTTACTAGCAATGCATTACATCACTAAATATGCACAAGAAGAAAAATGGAATCAGCTCTTCCCTATCTCATTTATGGCAGGTCAGGAAATGATAAATTGAAAGTGAACCAAGAAAGCAAGAGAGGTTCAGGTTTGCAAAGCTAAGTTATTGCTGAAAGAGGTTGCTTAAGGACAATGTTGATGTGTTTTTATTTAATTAAAAAAATATCAGCACCTGCATTTGGACAGCAGCATCAGACTGACTGCTCAGTTCCTCCTTTGGGTTGGATTTTTGTGATCTCCCAGACATTGGAATTATGAAGCATCAAAACAGCTCCTTTAATGGCAATCTCCTTTACTCAGTTCTGCAGATCCTAGTGTTGTATTTAAGGTTAGGTGCCATTCTTCAACACAATGGGAAAAAGAGAAATTATACTTGTCCACACTTCCAATAGTAATAAAATCTTTAGGTTTATGCTTAGCTACAAAAATGAAGTAAATACTGAAAAAGGATATAGAATTCAGAAAAAAAAATCAGATGACAAGTAGAACTTTTTTGTAGAAAACTTATCTCCTACAGCTTGGATCTGATTTGATATATTCTACATACATAACAAAGTAGCTAGGTGTACTCTCCAAAATGATATTTCTAAGGACAGTACTCATTACTACTGTATAATAAATGGAAGCATAAGTCAGAGTTAGCACTGAACAGATTGTTTGGGGTTGCAAAGACAGCAGCTGTCACAGCTTGACAGCTTTCTTGTTAGTGAATCAGCTTTACTGACAGTCTTTTTGATTGAAAACCACTGTTCGCTGACAGTGTGTTATAGCTGATATACATATGTATCTCATGAAGAATGAGAAAGAGCCATAAAAAGTCTAGAAGCAATTGCTCTATATTAAAAAGAAGTGAAGTTTACATAAACGTGTCCCCCTGTCGCCTCCCCCCGTGTTAATCTGCAGCAGGTACACGTTTGCAGGAACAGGACAGCGCACTGATATGTGACAAGCACACATGCGCACCGAGGCAAGGCAGAGTCCCTTTGCTAACTAAAAGCAATAAAGTCACAGAAGTACTGATTGTTTTCAGACACTCGCAGGAAAAGTTTCTGTAGCTCAAAACAAAGTAATTATAGAAATAAAACCCAATGCCACTCTGACAGGCAGGTAAGGCTTCCCAGACCTCCTGCTAGCCCAGAGGGGGATCCACTGGAGTACGTCCTTCTCAGGGAACTGTGACTCAAAGAAGAACCAGTTCACTTAGAATCACATTTTACTTTTTCTTACATACTGCATCTGTGTCGATGCCTTCGACTGGCAGCTCTGTGGGACAGGGATCATCAGCTTCTGCTTCCCGTAGCACACGCCAAACACCCGTGCAAAGCCACCACTGCCACTGCTGTGTGGCCAGTGCAGTGCCCGCTTCCTCAATCATCTCAGTGAAAGCACAGAATCGTTTCTGTTGCAGTACCTCAGAGTCGTCACTGCACACATCATCTGTGTGTACACATCACCAAAAATTAGCTGGCTGCTGTAAAGGAGGCATTTTATTGAAGCAAATGCATCTCAGGGGTCTGTCTCTGCATTTATTTATAAGATTGTTCATATAAAGTAATTCATTCTCCCTCAGTTTTGTGGTGTTTCAATGGATAAAAGCCAATGAAGTGCGTACAATGGATGCCACTTTCAATTTTGAGATCATTGCTTAAAACTAAGTACGTGCCCTTGTTCTGAGGAAGACCAAAGGCAAAAGACGGCAGCCCCCTATGGACACCAGAAACCTCCAGCGCTCTGCAGCTTTGTCACTGATAAACATTTAGTATTTTTCTTACAACTGCTCATCTTTAAATAATGTCTACATGTTCTTTAAGAGTAGACAGTATATCTCACCTCAGCACAAGGATGCAGAAATGACTTTCTTTTCCTGAAGCCTGGGATACTGGGATTTTCCCCTCACATTCAGTGGCTGCACTGAAAGATAATTCCTGAGATGCTCTTTTGCCATTAATAATACCAGGTGCAGAAGCAGTGAGCACCTGAATTTTAACTTTGATATCAATCATATTTTTGTTCAAATTACACTGGAGACCGTGCATTCTGAATTGCATTTTTATCTTCTTTCAGTCTAGAAATGCCGATTGCGTTCTTATTGCACGGCGTGCAACAGCTATCGAACCAGCTGAAGTACTGAAGCAATATGGTCCGTGATGTTACTCCGTCTTCAGGAAGGAGCACCACGTGCAGCCCTGCTGCAAGGTTTCAGAGCTTTCATTGCAAGTGTTTGTGTTTGTTTTGTACCTGCAAAATCCAAAAAACATACCAACCTCAAAATAGTTCCTTCTTATTTGAGAAGAGGTAGAAAATATGAAGAGAAGCAGACAAAAGCTTTATGGATTGTAACACCTAAAGAACGATGTTGGCAATTTTTCCTTTCTTCCGTGTCGACTGCACTGCTTTGTTTTAAACTATAAAAGCAGAAATATTACTTCTCAAAGCTCCCCTAGCTCAGATCTAGTGCCTATACCACACACTTCCTAATACCAGCCAAATTGCAGAAGTTATTAAAACCTAATTTAGCAATCTCACCAGGGTACAAACAAGTTGTAACAATATCATTACAGCCTTATCAAGGACTGGATGTCTCTCTGAAATGCCGAGCGTAGTCGGGGTAGGAGCCAAGCGGGACTGTCGCTGCGTGGCATCGTGGCCATACCAGGCAGCCACGAGTTATGCTAAACAGATCTCTGTTGCAGAACCATTTCAAAGCAGCCGTGGCTGCTGTTGGAAGAAATAGATAAAAATAATAATCAGGGGACTGAGAGTTTTGAAAGAGTGGACGCTCCTCAGGCTTGCCTTTCCTGGCTCCAGTTGGCGTCACCAGCTGCACTCAGAAGCCCTTTAGACTCTCACCCCATGAAGGCTCTTCCCTTGCAAGGGGCAGGGAGGACAGGCCGACAGCAACAAGGAATACTACAGCTACCAGGAGAAATATTGCTTTACAATGTGCAGACTATTACAAGAAATATTTTAAGTAATTGTTTTTGCTGAAGAGCAATCTGGGCAAGTGAACACTCCTGGAAGCTGAAGAGCTCTCCATTAATTTTGGCTCTAGTCTGGGGTATTACAGAGCCTGCTGTATACTTTAAATTGCTTCTTGAAATGCATAAGCCCTTTACAGATGAGTCATCTTCTATTAATACTTTAATTTTTGTGAACTGTATTTCAGCTAGTGTTCAAAGTGGGATCACCTGGAGGCTGAGGAGCTAGCAGTGGCTCAGAGCTGGGAGAAAGCACTCACTCCAGACAGGATTTACTGCCCAGAAGTGCTTTTCTTCAGTCACTACATACATTTTTTTCACTTTGCATCCCTCCAGGTTTGAGGGAGTTCACATCCCATCTGCAGATCTGGAATTTTATCACCTCTGAACATAGCAGCGAGCCACACGTGGAGCCTCCGGGGTGCCAGGAGGCACCCTGTGAAGCCAGCCCCGCGGGGAGAGGAGCGCTGCTGCTCCTGCCCATCGGTCTGCTGCCTCCGGGAGGAAGAGGTGCAAGAAAGGGAGCCTCACCAGCAGCGGATGCACAGAGACGTCTGCAGCCTCACCGTAACCTTGTTTTGGCTTTGAAATGATAGCACAAGTAGAAAAGTACACAATAGTTGTTAAAAACTTCATTAATTTTTGTCCACTCACACTCCAGCCATGAGCAGACCCCCACACTTTCACCAACAGTGGCCTGAAGCCTTTACGCTGTGCTTATGCACCAGCCATCAGCACCACGCTGTAGAGAACATTTTTCACGGATATTTGGAGAACTTGCCATGAATGGTCTGGTACTTGCTACAGCAGTTTCACAGCGATGCATAAGCATGCTGTATGGCATCTCCTGGCATCCCATAATTATACAATATGTGGACCTATAACTACTGACAGAGTGCAAATATGTGCAAATTAGTCCAGTTGTTCTTATTTCAGGGGTTCCTGGGGACAGGGAACAGAGAGTAGTTTCACAGGGGCAGTCAGGGCAGTCCTCAGAATTAACCACGGCAGAAATGGCAAACAGTCAGCACCCAAAGGCTCCTGAAACAGTGAACTCCGTGTTGGAATTATAGACGTAATCTTTTGTCAGCCAAGTCAGAAATACCATTTCCCAAGAAAACAATGCCTGAAGAGATTTGTCTGCACATGGTTTTATGGCTCTCTAACTCCTCAGAGGGGCTCACGGGTTTGTGCTGGAGACACTCTTCACTTAGGGAAAAGAGAACGTGAGGTGCTTCTCGGCATCTGAACCTTCTAATTTCCCTCTGAAGCCAAGAGCTGGCTGCTGTGGCAGCAACGCTGGTGTTATTTCGGAGCAGCATCTCCTCTTCCACTGAAGAAGCCAAACTGCAGCCTTGTCCTGCAGCCCCAGCTGGTGCCACTGCTGGGCTGGAGACGTCCCTGCAGAGCAGAGGCAGCTCACTGAGCAGGCTGCTCCCCTTGCACATCTCACCGTGCTGCTGCCAAACACGGGGCGCAGCCCCCTGCTCACCCCCAAAATAAGCCAAGAATCACTCGGAGGGGCTAGGCAGAATTTTCTTCAATATGAAATAGAGACTGCTTATCTACTGGAGGGATATCTTAAGTACTAATACTCTAACTTCAAATACAAGACCTCATTTCGTGTTGCCAGAGCCCTTGATTATGAGCTGTGGCAGCAGAATGCCATCTACGTGAAGGAACATTATAATCAATTCTGTCACGCTTCAATATAAGCAACACTTTTCAGAAATAAGCAGCAACCACGCAGCAGTTTGCAGAACCTAATAGTAAACTACTACACCACAGAAAGAAATCAATGTTAATTTCGGAGCCAAATTGCACTTGAGTCAGAAACCTGAACTATATTGTTTTAATCTGACTTCTGAAATGCTAATAAAAATACCTGAAGGACATAAAATGACAAACATTACTTTCATAAGAGGCTTCTTTCCCCACCAATGAGGAGAAAACTATTTTCTTCATATCAACTATATTCTCCTCCCCACTCCAATTGAGATGGATTTAAACACATGACTGGTTTTTATTGATCTGAACCGGTATAAGTTGTTTTTCATTAAGTGTTACTATGAGATGGTACGTCATATAACTCACACAAGTTATCTCAGTCAGTGATAAGAATAGTTTGCAAATTAAATAAATCAGAATTTAGCCCTAATGCTGACCAAAAACCCAACAAAACCACAGTGTAAAACTGCAACCCTGATTACATTGTGCATGATCAAATTTTAAATCTCCATTTAAAGAATAGCAGAAAATTCCTCAAAGATCTTTATCTTAGGTCAGAATAACTATTCTTACAAACACAAGTTTAACTTGAAACATTTTGCTATTAGCTCCTCTTCTGGATGGCTGGACCCAAAGACAAGCTCTGCTATTATTGACTCAAATCACAATCCAAGTTTTCCTACCAACTGCGTTAGCACCTCACCTCCTTTAGCTAGGGTGGGTGGCTCTGTGTCCTCATGTGGTTGACCCGCAGATATAGAAACTAATTACACCATTATTTCTCTGCTCTCAGCTGTGTATTCTGTGATGCAGGAAAGACATCTTCTCCATCCTTCCAAGTAAAGGTCTTCCTACATCTTTTTAATTAAGATAGTAGCTCAGACATAAATGTTACACCTACTGAACCAGAACATCGGTACAACACAGAGAACCTGATTTTGAGAATTAGGTCAATATTTAACAATGGCAGGACAAACAGGTCAGGGGATGGTCCTGATGCACAAACCCCACACCCACGTCGCTGCTGACTCCCTGCCAACACGTCCTTCCAGAAGCTGCTCCTTGGTCCCCAGCAGCACGCCGTGGAGCAGCGCTGTTCTTACCACCCAGATCATCCACCCAGCTCTGTGTGTTTGCTCTGGTGGGGCAGATTTTCCAAACAAGAGTGCAGCAATGGGAGGACTCTGTGTGTTCCCCGGGTCTGTGCTAGATGGGCAAGATGAAAGGGGACCAATACTCAGCCTTCATCCAAAGAAAACAGAAAATCTGTGAAAAACGGGGCAGCCTGAGGTGACACTATGGACACAGCTCGTTCCTGGCCATAGTCCTCTCCAATGACCGCAGGCTCAGCCCTACAATGCAAGCCCATGGTGCGCACCAGCACTGCCCTTACCTGCAGGTCTGACACCAAGAAGACTTGAACAGAGTATAGAGTTGACTTCTGGAAAGCTCACACACACTGAGCTCCGCCAATCTATTAACAGAATCAAATATTAACCAGCAGTCAGATTTTCAGGAGTCCCCAGTGTGACTTAGAAGCCAAAATCCCATTTTGAAAGTTAACTGGAGAATCCAGAGAAGCATGTTTCACAGGAAGTCAATGAAACCGCACTCCGGAGTGCTTTTAACTTTTAAAAGTGTAATTTAGATACTTCAAAACAGTATTGCAAAGTTCAATCTTCTGAGGCACTGTGCACACGTACCTCCTGAAATGGTCAGTGGGAATTGTGGCTACCCAGTGCCTGCAAATTGCTCTGCGTTGCTACAACGCCGAGCAATACTTCAGACCCTTGTGATTAAAGAGAGGCTGGCTCACATGATGCAATTTTAAACGTGTGAATTTCAGCCAAACGGATAACATCAGCCACTGCCACCTCAAGATAAGGTCCTTCTGCACCACGGTCAAATATGAACATACAAGTTCATCTCATCTGGGTGCAATAGTGTTTGAAGAGTCGATGTGACCAAGTTTACTGCATATAAAAGGCACGGGAAAGAAAAGCAGTAACTTTTCCACACGGTTATGTTCTTTAGGGGAACTGGTGTTAACTGGTTGAAAAGAAAAAATCTTTGTCATTGCATGGAATTGTCCTCACCAACAGAAAAAATTCTGGCCCAGTTTGAGGTCCTTCAGGCTGTTGGACATCATCAGGCATACCCTTGCCTGCAGCCGCTGTGCTCCACGTGCGGCACAACAGGCACACGGGCTGTACCTCTGGCTGGAGGGCTGTGAGCTCGCTCAGCCCCAACTGTGCCCATCATTGTATGCAAAAATATCCCCACACAGCTTTGAGAACCCCCAGACAGACACCTAGAGGTCCCCAAACACCTCATCCTGCCAGTGTCAACCCACAACAAGTCTGTAAGCTGCACCCAGGGCAGGCACCAGAGAATTTGCTTCCTCAGGCTGCGTTTGCCATCCTGGCATCATGAAAGCAAACAAAAAAGCCTTGCATAAGCAAAGCTGCATGCAGATGCTTGCAGTTGTTCGGTACACTGTCCGTGCTACTTTAAGAGAAACCATGAAGTTGCACCTACGGCTCAGAACAAACTTATGCCGACCTCCTGGTTTCTCCGACACGAGGACACCACTCACTTGCTCTCCTAGAGCTGCTGCTGACCATACCCCGCCTTCTGGTGTTAGTCAGGGCTATAAAGATGAAGCTCCACATCTGTGGCTATTAAAAAGGGAAAGAATCAAAGTTGCTTATTTATGCTTAAACAGAATCCCTCCGTCCCCTCCCATATCAAAAGAAAATGGAAATTAAAACTGCAGATTGCCCTGGCTGTTTTCATGCTTGGTACCAAAGCAGGACAGAAACGAGACCTTTGCAAAATGTTTGGGTCATCTTTTTATTCAGCTTGATTGAAGGAAATTTTCTTTGTTGAACCTAAAATAAAAAACCTTGCCCAGGAAATGTTTTTCTTAGGTCATCAGCGATGCACGGCCATGCGCTTTCTGGGAGCATAAAGTCACGGCCCTGTGTCCAGCTATCAGGAACCCCAGCAAACACCGAAGCCCTATAATGTTTTTCCCAGTAGGCCTAAGGTTACAGATATAATTAGGTTAGAGTGGCTTGTACAGTATGTCTGATTTCAAAGTAAAATCAGAGTATTATGCATAATATTATGCAAGTGCCATAGCAACAGTAAGGCAGACTTCCATGAAATGCTAATGAGATAAGCTGTTCTGCAAAAACCCTAACCTGTCCAAGCAAAAACAAACACATTACTTAAAATTCATACAAGAAACTCACACATTCCTTCTATTAGAAAAAAAAAATCACAAAAAAAAAAAAAAAACAAAAACCACCACCACAACAGAAAAACAGCCCACGACATAAAATATCTTATCAAGCCATCACAGCAGGAAAGAAGCAGGCAGGGAGCGAGGCAGATGTGTGCACAGCCACCTGTTGCCATTGGTGTGCTGCTCCAGGAGCACCCCGACGAGCTCCTTACCCGGAGAGTAACCTGGGGGGGCTGCCCAAAGCCCCTCCAGCCCGGTGCGAGGTGCCCCTGCCCGTGGGGGGGGATTGGAACCCCATGGTCTTTTAGGTGCCTTCCAACCCAACCCATGCTGCGATTCTGTGCAAGGCAGCACCATTCCAAACACAGGATTGGGCTTGTTTGACCACCGATATAAAAGAAATATTTAATCAAAGCTTTCCAAGCAAGCTTTGGTCAGGATGCGGGGTATTTTGAGTTCCCTCTGCACCACCCCATCCCCTGCAAGGCTCGGAGGCCCGGCTGCTCCCAGGCTCCTGCTCGGGGTGCAGCCGTGCCTGCAGCTGGCTTTCACCTCCCCGCTCAGCAGTGGTGAGCCCGGCCATTGGATTGCAGCGTGGTGGGGTTCCCAGAGGCTGGAGTTACAGCACTGCCTCCTAATTTTTGCTGAATGGCTTTTTTTCCTCTCCGAAGCCACTGGTTTGTAATTCAGTAAGGTCTGCAAGACCCAGCTTTAACAGAGCTGTCTGAGACACAATTACAGAAAAACAGGCCCTGAGTGTGTATGGTAAAGGCATCTGAGAAGAAGGATCACTACAGTGCAGCTCCACCTTAAAAGCCCACGTTTGCTATTTATTTAGGTAATTGACAATTTTACCTAAATTAAAATAAATGCCAGCTTCATGATGCACACGTCTCATTCTTCATCATCTCAGCGTGGCCTCAGCACTTCTGGAGATTTTTGCATTTAGCGACTGCCTTTAATCTTTTAAAGTCTGTCACTAACAAACCATAGGGGCAGTGGAGCTACAGCAACATGTGTACAGTTACAGAGCAGCTTTCAGATGACATTAAAATCTTCCTAATCCACACACTGGTTCGTTCAAAGGGGGCTTCAAGATTATCATCCATAAATCAGTATTTGCTTTATAAAATATAATAGAAAATGCTAATAAGATTTGCTTCTGAAGTGAAATTGGATTATATTTTATCTATTTTAACTTCGTTTGGTACCGTGTTCCTTCAGAAACCAGCATCCTCACACAATCTTATGTTAGGATCTCGTTTTTTCCCCTCTCTCTGAGTTCAGACAAACACACCACAATTCTCAGGCCACCATTTTAAAAAGAGAAGTGATGGGGGATGTACATAAATTAAGTGGAAAATGTAGATTATGCAATATGAAACAGTATAAAAAAAAAAACAACAACCTAAACCAAAGTCATCGGAGTTACAATGGATGCGCTGTAGGGCAGGGAGCAGACCGGTGCTTTATGTCTGGCTGGGGGCTGCCCAGCTAAGGAACTTGAAATTCAGAAAGTAATTTAAACCTGGTCATTTTCTTGTATTTGCTTGGATGACTGAGCAACCGCTATACGAAATGAGTATCCATATTCACAATTATGCTTATATTCACTGTAGCCGCTCGGGGTTCATTGATACATTCTATTAGCTGGACACAATAAAGCCCTGATTTATTCTCCACTTATCAGGTCTGCCATAAAGAACATTCCTTTTAATAACAGGCAAACAGCATTAAAATTGTCAGAAGCAGCAGTTAAGCGATCATGCTCATGCGGTGTGGTGCTGCCGTCACCCCCTGCGCGGGGCACGGCCTGTCGGGGCGCTGCGCCATGAGCCGTGGCAGAGGGGTGCCGAGATGCAGCAGGGGTTGCTCCAGCTCCCAGCACACCCCCATCAAGCGGAGGAGCCCTATTTCCTACAGCAAGGCCCTTCCCTGCAGGAAGCACTGTATGTGGGCACGGCGATAGGCGTTTTGTGGAGTACGGTCAGGGCCCCGTAAGGCCAGAGCAGGCCCGCTGCCAGTGAGGCGGCTGTTCTGGTCACTGTTAGGTGACACTCACTGAGGAGCTGGGTCACAGGTAAAGGAATTAAACACCCTCTGGAGCCACCCAAATCCCTGTACCAGAAGTGTAATCACAGAATAACACGCGCGGGGTGAGGAGGGAGAGGTGCTGCAGAGCTAGCACTGAGCCCACGCTGTAGGAGTTGAGGGAGGCTGCAAAACTGAAGGAAGGAAAGGGATGGGACTTGGGGGGGAGCTGGGGGCAGAAAGCCTTGCTCCTTATTGAACAAGAATCTCCTTAGCAAAAGAAACCCTCAGTACTGGGGTGCCGACTGGTGTCTGGGCTGTCCAGGCCCGGGGGTGGGCTCGTGGGGACGATGGGCACGGGGCGAGCTCTCCCAGCTTTGGTGAGCTCCTGTCCAGGCCTCTCCTGATCGCAGCGAGCCACTTTTCTGCCTGGTCAGAATTAATGAGCGTTAGCAGCGGGGAGCAGATGTTGGGAGAGCTTTTGCATTGCGCTCAACTGGCTTGGGGACAATGTACAAATCAAACAGAAGCGTGTAAGCAATTAGCTGACTATGACAAATCTTTCACATAGACAAACGGCTTCATGCTGCAGCCAGATCTTGGTTTTGCATTGCCTTTTTTTTTTTTGGCCACTTTCTTTTTTAGTTGTAAGAAAGAAAAAAAAAATGCTCTGCATGTCCCCAGTGCAGACTTAGCAGTTCGCCTGAGCCTGGCACAGGAATTCAGGGCCAGGTGCATCCCCCCACGGCCAAAGGCGCTTCCTGACGGACCGCAGTAGCTGCAGCCGGAGCTGAGCAGCCCTGCCTGTGGTCAGCCCTCCCAGCCTGCCCGTCCTCCAGCTCCATGGCACCATTTCTCCCAGTGCTCCCAGCTTGGTGTCGAGGGAGGGCTTTGACAGGACAGCTCGGGGCACACGCCAACCAGCACACCAGCTCTGCGTTGCATTTAAGCTGGAGTTTTGGCTTTGGCCAACCAAGTTGATGCTTTCATCTGAATTAGGACTCGCAGAAGCCTCAGCCTTGGCTCGGGAGGTGAGGGAGAATTGTGGATTTGATGATTTTATCACCTCCTCTGTGCTTTCTCAAACAAAACAAGTGCTAAGCAGCACTATCAACTTCTCTGTTTTTGCCATCACTTAGAAAGCTCCTGACCCAGCCACCCTTATTAAAACTAAACTGAGCTCCCTGTTCCTCCCGGGTCTCTATCACAAGTCATTTATTTAACAACACGAAATATTTTGGAGCACAGGTTGTGTGAAAGGTGTCACACCACAACACCCAGGCCACATCTATGCAAGTATCTGCTCAACTTCCCTTACCAACAGTGTCCCAGTAACAACACACTCAACAAAAAACAGCAGTCATTTGCTCCATGGGCCACCACCACCCCCTCATTTTTTTCCTCCCAGGTAGCCCACAGTTTTTAGAGACAACCATGATGGATTCAGCACGAGGCTCCTTGCACAGTACAGCGCTGCAGCTCCAGCACCTGATGGAGGAAACCTGCCCGTGGGTTGTAAAGCAAGGAGCCACGGCCAGAGCGTTGGTGTGTAAGCATCAGGAGCACAAGGAAGGCAGGGTCTGCAACCAGGGGCACTAGGGGACATGACTCAGCAGCACAGAAACTGTGAGACCTGTGGCACGCTCAAACTATTTGATAGCTGTTGGGAAGCGAGGAGAGCCCACTGGGAGCCCATAACCACACCGGCAGCTGGGGACTGGGGCTTTGCTCCCCAGCACATGGACGGGGATGGCACCCGCTGAGGGGACACAAAGCCAGCGCCTCAAACGTTTATAGAGTCAGTAATGATGCCGCAGCAATCTTCAAAGTAGGAACTGCTACAAATTACAAGGTAATTGCACTTAGCCTAAGAAAATTCGTAAGTGGAATGAATTAGTGTAATTATTCATATATTCTTTCAATTTTTTACAATTTGGAGGGAAAAAGAACACTGTTCTGCATGTTTCACGTCACACCGAGTGTTAAACCAAATTCAATCCCAACCGGAAAGCAGCCCGTTTCTGTAGAAACCCGACAAGGTCAGAGCTGGTGGGCTGCAGCACCACGTCCCCGGCTGCGCCTGCCTGCTGCAGCACCGGGAGCTGGGGGCACCCGGGGGCACTTGGCAGGCTCCCCCCGCGCAGGGGCAGGTAGCGCCTGAACGTCCCCCAGCCCTGGTGAGAGCACCGCACGTGTCCGTGGTGTCCATCACCACCCAATCATCCAACAAAAAACCTCACCAAGTTTCTCATCTCCCTATGTTGTTGCACAACCGTGACGAATTAAACCAGAAACACTGAGTCCAACAATCACAGCAGTCCTCAGAAAGTACTCAGAGTCCGCAGCTAATTCCTCCAAGGATTACCCAAAAAGTCCGAGCCCGGCAGCAGAGCCCAGCCTGCACTGAGCACAGGCAGCTCAGCCCGTCACCACACGCCAGCACCGCGGGCCTCCCAGCAGAGAACAGCAGGATTTGAGCCCCAATCCTGCGTTACCTGCCTGGGGCCAGACCAACTCAAACACTGCAGGCTCTTTGCTCCTGCAGCACCAAAAACCCCTCCGACCTACAGCTCCAGCACGAGCAGCAGTACAGTGCATTAGGCTTTTCTTCTCAGCCGCGTCCCTCTTCTCCATTGGATTTAGCGATTAAAAAACAACACGACTTACAGTTTACTGTGACTTTTACTTTTTTCACGTCTGGGACTGAGACGTCGTTCTCTGCACTGCATTCGTATTCCCCAGCCTGGTCTCTCGTAATTCCATAGATGTCCAGGTACTGTCCGCTCTCAAATGGTTTTGCTGAAATGAAATAACCAGAGAACGAAATTACAGGAGGCTGAGCACAATGTGACAACGTCCATCTGGCTCCGCTCTTACACCCGCACAGTCCTGCCCGAGAAGAGCAAGGCCGGGGCGCAGCCGGCCCTCCCCAAGCAGCAGCCACCCCCCGAGGGGGCACATCCCTCCCGGGGAGGCCAGGCTGGGTGTGCTCTGCCCTAAGAAACGCTTCAGATTTCAATTAAGAATAAAATAATAAAATAATAGCTCTCCTGTCCCTGCGTGCACAGACCCGAGGAACACAACCCACACTGCCTGACTTCTGCACAGAAGTAAGGACAGTCACTGTGAGCTCCTGTGAAAATTGGCAGACGTCAGAGTTACAGATCAGATCTGTCTGATGCAAAACAAAGACACAACTGAGAAACTGGTACACACAACTCCTCAGGGCACTACATCTGAAAATGGTAACTTTCTTACAGAGCAAGAAGAAAATTGTAATTCGGAAGGTAATTGCTGTCCACTTGGCACAGAGTCATAACCCACCCTGAAATTTTTGCGGTTTTCTAACTCCCAGCATCTCCTGGCTGTGCCTTCCTGCGGTGCCTGCTGTGCCGTGAGCCCTCTGACACCCGTCAGATGAAAACTGCTTCAAAGTCTGCCCGTGTCTGCAGAGCAGTGTGCTGCCAGCGGAGAACAAATTAATTACCCCAGATTCCTCAGAGGGCGTTTACCACATAATAAAAGAAAAAAAATGTTAACTATACTTATTGACTGCTAATAACTTTGCAATTTACAGAGCAGTGACTAAAACTGGAGCTGGGTAGTGAGAAGCAAGTAGAAATATCATGCCCGTGTCCATCACAGCGGATAATTTCATTTCCTTCTCTGTTGCAGACCGGTGTTTTGAGGTGAGTGAGGTTTCAGCACATCAGCTGTGGCAGCACGTTGCCTACCACGATGGCACTCACCTGGCATGCCACGTGCCTTGTTCATGGGACAGAGCCCGGGAAAGCGGTGATTTTGCAAAGCAGAGAGATAACACTGAGACTGGAAAACGGTTGTGCATCGAACCGAACACTCATAAAATGCAATGAAATGACATTCAGTATGCGAAAAATTGTGTGAGAATGATTTTTATGCCATTCCCTGCGGTCCATAGGAATGAACTCCGCACCCTCCCCAGCCCCCAGGGGTCCCAGCTGTTTCTCTTCACACGGTGGGCACTGTCCTGCTCCACTTGGCCAGGCTCACTCGATCTCCAGAACTTCCTACTGCTTTGAACAGAGAAATATGTTTTCCGTCTCTACCACACAAAGTGCACATTATATGTTTGCTTCTGCTTTGTTTCTAGTAGCAATAAAATCCTGTAGACTGCAAGACTCGCCCGTGTTTCATATTAAAAACGACTATTAAGTTATGAGATCGTAATGCTCTCCGGTGTAAGTACATCTCTGGCTATACAGTGCGCACCAAAATATCACGTACTGAGTCCTGCAGTCTATTTACATCACATTCTGTCCCAGTCCCCAGCATCAGTCTGAAAATAAAATAAAACAGAGCTCTCCAAGTGCCTGGAAGTTCATAAAAATAGCCGTTCCTGTCTGAGTTTAGCAAAGCTAAAACCTCCGCTTTGAACCTTTGCTTTAATGCAAACAGCACCTAGTTCCTCCTCTCCCGTTGTTGCTTTTCTAACAGTTCCTTGCCTGCAGCTGTGTTTTGGGTGTGCTTTGCCACCTGCATGTGGCAGCGCTCAGCGCCCCCGGCCACCGCAGGCAGAGCTGACAGGTTTCTGTGCTGGGCCTCGGCTCGGGTGAGCAGGCACCACTCCAACCAAAAAACACCAGCAGGAACCACATCTGCTGGGACAGCAAATCCTGCTGGCGGTGCTGGTGGCAGCCTTGGGTGCTGCTGTGTCTGGAGGGGCTGCACCCCAAAGGGCTGTGCTGTGGGGATGGGATGGGCATCCCGCGGTCCTGATACGCTGCACCCATCAAACATCTGCACCCTCCATGGCCCTGCATTTATAGGATCTGCCCTGCAGAGCTGTGAGTCTGATTTATGCTGCAGAACTATGTATGTATTTGTATAAAGCTGCAAGACCCGTTTTATGCAATTCACACACACGCACTTGGAAATTTAAAACAAAATCATTTTTAAACCCTCATACCCCCTGAAATTTTGCATCCTGATCACATGAAGAAGCTTTTAGTAAATATTCGAGATAAATATTTTTCTTGGGGAATATACAGACACTGTGTTTCATCTTTCCTATTCTTTCACATAATATTCCATCTTCCTTAACTTGTTTTTAGTTTCAGAGATTTCCTGTGGCTATGTGGAAGAAATTAAATTGTGTTATGTGAACAATAGATGCATAAGTGTATGTAGGCACATTATGTTACATTGGCACATGTCCAGCTCAAAGAAGATATCCATGGGCAGCTGAGAGAATAAATTCTGTATGGGGATAGTGGGGTACGAAGAGCATCAGGCAACAATTTGGCTTTCTCACTGTTCAGATCCGCTTCTGCAATGCCTCCCAAAAAGACTGGCAAGAGAAAGAGTGACTAGATCAGGAGCAAATAGTGAATAGAGTGAATAGTTTCAGGAGGCCTCGGCTGGGTGATGGGAACCACTGCTTGCTGAACAACCAACCACCAGAGTGCCTCGGGTCCGAGGAGCCCCTGATGGGTCTGCAGAACATCTCTTAATTCAGCGTGCTGAAATGCTTATGGATTTGTAGGAATCTGCAGGATATCTCGGGTTATAGGGCCGGGTTCTCTAGCCAGGAAGGGAAGCACTGTGCAGCTGAGCTCAAATGCCTGCTCCCTGCTGCTGCCCTGTGGTGAGGTGCCTGTTAATCATCACATTTGTAGTTCCCCAGGAGAGTACACAATTAAGACTGTGTTTTCTTACCACGCATATGGTATCTGGCATCAGGTGTAGCACACATACACCTAGCCATATGGACAGGTTTTCGAGGCGTGGATGGATGAGCTTTACAACGGCAGCATTTTCCTCCCCCGGTGTTAAACATAAGTCAGTAAGAGGAAAAATCTGGTGTAAGTCCAGGGTAGCTCGGAAAAACACTGAGGACTTCATCTGGGCCAAGTCTGTTTTGTTGTCGTTTCCTTATTTGCTGGGGTATTAAAGAACTGCAGCACAGCCCCAGCCTAGGAGCTGTGAATCCCGTCCAGCTCTCGTGGCTGGTGTCTCCTGTGCGGTGTGAAGGTCCCAGCATGAGCTCATCCGCAGGTACACTGCCTCGTATGGGCACAGTATCAGCGAGCAGGAGGTCTCCAGCAGTGATGCTGTCAGGATGCCATCCCATTATCGCTGAGGCTTTAAGCAGCCCGTAGTCCATAAGGTCCTTCTTGATCTCATGGGCTGGGAGGAGACAGAGGACCCAGGAGGCACAGAGACACCTTGATTCTTGCCCAGAGTTGTCACTGGATGCTGAGAACAAGCTAAGCAATTGGATTCACAGTCTGAAGCTGTTACTATTACTTGCTATGCATTCAGGGTTTAAAATTACATCAAATGCTGTAATTGTATAGGATGTGCTCCTCTCCCAGGAACTGCAGGTAATCCGAGCAGCTTGCATTAGGCACCATTTAAACATCGACGGTGTAAGGCCGTTTAGCTTTAGAGAAGGCATGCTCCACATTTGAAAAGAAAAATCAGATAAAATGTAAAGAAAAAAATATCTGAAACTGCCAGATAAATTGAGAGCTGGAGGAGATCTCCCAGCTGAAGGCACAAAACAAGAAAAGCGGGTAGAGCAGTTCTGCAAGCAAGGCGTGCTGATAAAAGCAAAGAGATGTGAACACAGGCTGACAAAGTTGAAAGTTTCAGAGGTGGAGACAAACAAGGTTACATCTGTCTGTGCATATATCGGTACAGAGGGAAGCATTCGGAGAGCTGGCTGTGTGCGTGCTCATCGCATGGGCAATGCAAATCTCAGGCAGCTACCAAGGGACGCTGTGTGTCACAATAATTCGCATTTTTCTGATCAAGCTGTGTGACAGTGTCCCTTTACCATGAAGGGTAAGTCAGCAAGTAACATGTTAAAGAAAAACACATTTTCCCTTTTTTCTTGTTTTTTCATCTAACAGAGACAGAAGGGCAATGGATATTTCATTCACCACTGTTTCTTTGGAGCTTCTCTGACTCACCGGAGTACAGGCTGGTCCTAAAGAGAAGCAGGCACATTTAGTTTTCCTCCTTCTCTGAAGCTACATTCATTGGTTTCTGCCTCTGCACAGGACGGCTGCCATGCTGCACTAGGTGCCTGGGACACGTTACGTTACGGCATTTTGGAGCAATATTGAATTTTTCAGTTGCAGACTTCATGCCAGGGAACACACGGTCAGCTCATGCTCCAGAATATGTGCTGACTTTTCTGCCTTAGCAGCCGAATACCAGTATGATGGAGAGACAGCTCCGTTTCAGCACTCAGAGACAACATGGTCAACCAGATGTTACTTGGGAAGAGAAAACCACCCACTGGAGACGGTAGTGCTTTTAGGTATCTGCAAGGCATGTCTTCTGGATATTTACAGATTTATGGGTATCAGATTGCACTCTTTGATCTCTTTTGAGCTCTTCAAATATTGGTACTGCTGCAGAGGTGTCAGTGCAGCCTGCCACAGATGCCAGGCTTTCCCCTGGCATCATTACTTCAGGGTTTGACAGTCTCACCGCCGTAATGAGGGCCGTCGTGCGTCGGGACATGCGAAGCCCCCTTCAGCAGGAGGAGCTGGGAAGAGATCCTCTTACTGCAGAAAATAGCTAAGCGTGAGCATCTTCTTAACACAGCCTAGAAAATCTTTCCCTAGAAAACCAAAATTAAACCCGTGTAGGGAAGAACGGGAAAATATTCTTTATAATATGAAAGCTACACAATTAAATCTCACTTGAGCTTATTTATAATGCATAGCACTTCACGTGAGGATTTGGCTCTTGGGAAGGGCTAATTATTCCCAGTGAAGCCCATGAGTGGTTTCCTTGCTGCCCAGTCCCTGGCAGGGGCCAGTCCTCTCCTCCTGCCCGCAGCCGGCGGCAGGCACGGTGCCCCAGGCAGCCAGGAGTGGGGGACAGGACGGTGTCACCCCCATGTGTGCCCTGCAGCAAAGGACGGCAGCACAGCCTTTGCAAAGCCTTTCTGATGCTCGATGCCTGCACGGCAGCCCTTCTGCACGTTGTTATCTCAAAATGATGCACTGCAGGTGATATCCTATTAGCTACTTGGCTAGATCTATCCGACTCAAGCACATTTGCTGATCCCTCCCATTAATTTTCTGCCTGTAGTTTGTTGAAACTGGAGGCATTACTAGAGTTAAATGAATCATTAATGACTATTTTTTTTTTCATATTTCTTCATATCCCTCAAAAGGTATTACCAGTTTTTATAAAATGTGTGCATTTTAAAATAATTCTCAATATGTTTAAAATATGATTTATTCATAAACATGGCCAGAAGAGATGATTCTAGGAAATCAAAAGGAAGTACTGTGAGCCTGGTACCTGCAGCTCGCTCGCTGTCACCTCCCCAGAGTGTGCCCAGCCTGCGACATCTGCCTGCAGCCCCGGGCAGGGGCAGCATGAGGTGCTCCAGCCATCAACATGGGGCAAGGTAGAAACGATAATAACATGCATAAAGGAATAATAATAATAAAATGTATTTGAGAAGTTAAATAGGAAAAAGGAGAACCTTTTTGGATTTTGGAGATCAGCTGTTACTTTCCTCAAAATATTTGTGCAAGCCCCAGCACTGGCACGCTCTGTTCAAAGACCAGAATCAAAACAGCCGTGAAGGATGCTCCATCAAAGGAAGGAGAGAGAGGGGGAATCTGCAGTTGTTTGGTTTTGAACACTACAGACTTTGTTTCACTGAAATATCTTCAATGATTCATAAACCGCTCACTCAGGAGTGCATTACTCTCCAATAAAAATGAACTAATATCAGGGGCAGTAAACTAAGCATGCATTAAAACTTAAATTTTCATAGCATTTTATGAGTTATTAATGAGCTAATCTACTTTTATTGAAAAGCAAGAAATTCTTTCCTGTTGTTATAAAATTGTCAAAAATCCATAATTATTTCTATGCTATGCTTTTGTACGGTTTTCACCTCCTTATATCACTAAGACTGTAATCTTACTCTCAGCCCTCAGTTCCTTCACAAAGACCCAATTATTTGACCATCTTAGCGTGAATATTCTTCTCCTGACAACTGCATTCTAACAAGAGGGTTTTTTTCAGGCTGTTTAAAGTTTTTAAAAGACACGAGGATTTCTAGGAATACCTTTAATTGTTCCTGAAGGGATGCTCAAAGTTCAGGAACAGGCCTGATAATAACGACGTTTTTCTAAGAATTCTCCTGCTAATCGCAGCCAGTGTAATGTCACTTGACCCCGGTGCGACGGATCGTGATGCTGAATGTCACTTAATTGGATCCTAATACGCCGCGTATCCCCCAGCAATGGTATTATGAGTATCATTAAGGAAAAAAGAAGGCCAAAAGGCCCATAGCCTGAAATCAGAAGCCATCATATTTTGTACGGGCGAGGTGTGATTTTGGAGGATCATTATTTTCCCTTTATCCAAAGGCAAAGGAAAGAATCGCAACAAGCAGTTTATATTAAGTGCTAATATTTGCATTGCTGCCTTTAAACTATTAATTAATCCCCTCATTACTCTGCGTGGAACTCCACACCATCTCCTCCTGAGTTCCTGGGAAGCTGCCAGCCTGTTTAATGTTACGGGACCGCTGATTTACCAGCACGTGGTGCCTTCCCCAGCTGAACACTACAGAATCACATTCGGGCCATTACATTCATATCCAGTATTAATCACAAAACTTTAATTCCCCGAGCGGGTGTAACACAGACTGATCTACCCACGCGATCGCCGCCTGCCCACCACGTCCAGGTGTCCCCCGCACCCCCTCACCATGGGGACCGAGGCAGGCCCCAGCCTCGCTGTGTCCCCCAGGAGGTGCCGGCCCGGCCCGCAGCACCTCGGGGGAAAGAGTGGCTCAGGCAGGTGACAGCAGTGAAGCAGCTCCATTTTGGGCTTTCAGCAAGCCCATGAGCTGCACGCCTTGGGCAAGACTGTTGGCAGCACCGAGCCCTGCCACCCAGCAGGGCTCCAGCACAGGCCGGCAGGCCCAAGGGCACCAGGTGGGACGCAGCCCCGTTTGGGGCAGGCACCCCTGTTCCAGGAGCACTGCAGGGCAAGGGGCTTGCCCAAAGCCCTGCAACGTGGGGCTGTGACCAAGGGCTGAGGGCCAAGGGGCTGCCTTGACCAGAACAGAATGGAGAGCTCAAGCCCAGGCAGAAGTAGGGGTCTCCTCCACAAACCCAGTCTGGGATCAGCACACAAAGGCTTTGTACAACCCCGAGGCACCTGAGCCCCAGATCAGCATTTGTCTTTGTCAGCACCATGCACTGGAACCAAAGGCATTACTTCTGGCACCAGCTGGTGCCACGTTTCCAAAGCAGAGGTGTGGTTTGTGAGCGCTGTTTGTGGCTCCGCAGGGCCGAGCACCCATCCCTGTCCCCTCACAGCCGGCACGGAGCCATGGGCGGGTGGCTGGGAGCACACGGAGCTGTGGTGGCACCCCTGCCTATCCGGCCTCATCCGACACTGGCACCGATCATCCTCGCCCTGGTGGAGCTCTGGAGGCTTCCTGGCTTGTCTCCAGCCCTCCCAGCTCAGCTGCAAGGAGCAGATGTTTCGGCTCAGCCGGGTAATGCTTCACCTGAACGAGGAGCTCAGCGCCGGGCCCGTAATGAAGCTGTTGCCGGCGAGATGAGTGATGATGGCATAAGGGAGGCACATCACTGTCGCTGCTTATCAGATTAGAGCGCTGAATTATTTTACATTCTGCTTCCCGGACAGCTGGAGGGAACGAGCTGCGCTTTTGGTATGACGCGGCCATAAATCTGCCCACAGGTAGGGGAGGTGGCGGGCGGCAGGGCCACCCAGCAGCCCACGTCTCCAGTGGCACAGGTGCCCGTGACACCCCGCAGTGCTCACATCGCTGGATCCAGGCTCAGAGCACCTCTCCTGCGGGACATCCCGCTGAGCAGAGGTGGCTCCACTGTTAGGAAAGCTTTTTTACTTGTGCTGGAGAAGAGAGGTGGGGGCACTGGAGGAGGGAGACCACTGAACAGTGGCTCTCAGCACACTGCAAATCCAAACCAAGAAGCAAGGACACAAATAATCACCTGTTTTAAGCTCTTTGGGACGATGCAGATGCAGTGAATGAGACCTGGCACCCTCACCAGGCCCCACCAGGGAGCTCTTGCAGGTGGGACAGCTCCCAGGCTGCCCAAGCCCCTGCAGGCTGGGTGTGGGGCTGGGAAATTGGGAGATGTGATTCTGCAGTGAGCTCCTGCCCCCAGCCTGGTTAGTGCTGGCATGGGCTCTGCCAGGCAGCGCTGGCAGCGAGCACAGGGGGGGTGGTAGCAGCTTCTTACCCCCCATCATGCACAAAGCAAGTATGTTAGAGGGAAACGGCGGGTGTGGGATAACCCCCAGCAGCAGTGCTGCCTGGTAGCTTTTCGGTATTTAGAAGGGCAAAAGATATAAGCCAGAAACATTTTTTTCTGCTGAAACTTTCAGCTTTAAAACCATTTTGAATCAATAGAAGCAGCATTTAAAAAGACAAGTTCACACTTTGTACACCCACAAAGCCCTGGAAATCTGATAATAATTCATGTCAGTTAAGTATTTTCAGCCTGAAAATCCAGGTTCAGAGTACTTGCACGTCAAGGAAATGCTTCTTATTTCTGTCACGTGTGGATGTGTGGATAACATCTGAAAAATTGTGGTTCTCCAGCAGAAGTGCAAATGGAACAAAATATTTGACATTAGCTGAGCTCATATCAAGCTTTTGTTTGTTTCTTAGGATTTAGCTAGAAGTTTAAAAAAAGCCTTTTTGATTTCTTCACACTTCCCCCCCCGGATAAAATCCCAGCCTTCTGTAGCAGACTACATCTCGCAGGAATCACACTCTGCATGTTCAGGGGCTGGCATCGCCTTTTGTCCTGTAATTGAATTGAATCAGCTCTTAGACCCTTCTTCCCAGACAGCCCTATCATTTGAGCGCGCCAAAGATGTATTACACTAATACATCGTCAGAACGACAGAGCTATGATGATACATTAATGCAATACATCTTCGCAGCTTTCGGGCTGTCCAGAAACAATAGGACCGCTGTTAGGCTCAGCTCACTCATATCGCGCTCACGCACACACCCCACAACGGCAACTGAAATGTGAGCGTGAAGCAGAGGGAGCACGATGCGAGTATGTTCAAACCTGAAGTCAGGGCAATTTCTGGAAAATCGTAGCTCTCCTCGGTGTTTGTGAAAAATCTGTTATTTTGCATGAGCAAAACAAGAGTGCCCTGGTGGTAGGGAGCGGCCTTTCACTCAGCATGGGAAAAACTGTCTGCATTCGGCTAAACTAATAATTTCTGAAAAACTGCACTCCCAAATGCACGTGTATATGTATGTGCTGCTCATCCTCGTGTTTTAGGAAAATAACAGGAAACTGGACTGGAGACAATGGTGACAAAGCTGTGAGAAAAGGGCAATAGGATAGGGAAGTGCTGGAAAAGATGAAGCTCGGAGTCACCAGGGATCATGCTGAGGATCCAGAGCAGGGAGTCGTGGAAGGCAGAGGGGACACGGGTTCGTTTGGTACGAACAAGCCACCAGTGGGGTCGGTAAACACCACAGCACGGTTGCAGAAAAAAGGACATTCTCATATCTCAGTCACTTTTTCTGCCTGCAGCTGTGAGTCCCGCGAGCAAAACGCACACCACCACACCTGCCTGTTGTTGAGAGGCTGCTGCTCAGGCTGTGCGAGCAGGTGGTGCACACGACGGGGGAGATGTGGAGGTTAGCACTGCACTGAGGACCCACAGCCTCAGGGTGGGTATTTGGGGGCTTTGCTTCAGGCAGGTCCAGCCCCGTTAACCTGCCAGGGACTGCAGCAGGAGTGTCACATCCTAACCTTGCTCGTGAGCGCTCTGGGAACGATGCAGCTCCAGCATGAACAAGCTGGGGTTAAAATGCTTGTTGGAAATGTCTGAAATGTGTGAAGCTTCACCTGAAAACACTCATGGTAAATACGACGGTGGAGTCAAGCACCTTAAACACAAAGGTGGGGCTGCTCTTGCAATTATTTATGCTCCTCTCTCCATATGCATTTGATCGAGACCTGCCCTGGTCACTACTGCCCACCCGCAGGTGCCCGTCAGTCACACACAGGGGCTCGGCTGGTGTGGCAGGACGCAGCTGCGCGTGTGGGGCCCTGCCAGCTCTGTGCCCTTCCCAGGGGAGCAGCAGGGCCACGGCAGACACCCTGCTGGGTGGTGGAAGCAGCTCGGTGCCTCTCAGGGAGCTGGCGTCAAACAGAAAGGCACCAAGGGCCCGCTGCGTCCCGCGTCAGAGCGTGGCTGCCCGGCCCCGGCAGAGCTTCCTCTGGAAAGCGTGGGCAAAACCCAAGCGGGAAGGGGCTTCAACGTGCAAGGCACCCGGATTTTGCCAAGCAGTAACATTGATCCGAAGTCTTTTGAGCAGCTCTTGGTTTTGCTGTTCGTGGCAGCGTTTGCAGAGGTTGCTTCTCAAAAAGGAAAATGTAACACCGTGCCTACAAGTGCTACGAGCCGGAATTACGGCTCAGGCAGACCTTAATTCTTTAAAATTCTGGTTTCATTCTTAAACTATTGATGCTGCACTTTGCTCCTAAATGTCAGAACAAAATAAGTAATACCTGCAATTTATTCCGATGACATTTCAACAATAGAAGATTTTCAGATTACAAGCTACAGCTCCGTGTTCCTTACGGTGTTATGCTGAATGTGTAGATTTTGTGGATTTACATAATGGCTTTCTATAATGAATATTTATATAATGAATGTATTTACATAATGACTGCAAGTTAAACATGCACCATAAAGATTACAGGCCAATAATTTATGTACTAAGTTAAAAATCACCTCTAAATACATTTTATTTTTATTCCTCTGAAAGGTTCATTTTATCTCTTGTTCAAAAAAAATTGAATCCGACCTTATCCAAGTAAAGGCTGCATCGATGCAAATCACGATAATATTTTGGCATTAGTCTACATTGAATCATTTGTATTCAGAGTTTTCAGTTTCTTATCTTCCAGTAGCAGCTTTGACAAACAATTCCAGAATATTATAAATATAATTCTTTAATATAATTTAGTGTTGTATTCTAGATGTGATGCTTGTACGTAATCCTCATTAGTGCCACTGGGAATTACGGGAGAAAACTGATAGAAATTATAAAGTGCAGATGAAGCTTATGTGTAGATAAAGGTAATTTGCTGCAGACCAAACATAAACCCTTACAGAAATCTGAGCTTTTCAACTCTCCTGCCTTTAACTGGAGTTTAGTGCCATTTACAACTGTCCCTACAGCAGACCCAGAACCAGAGCTGGCCCGGTGTTACTGAGATGGGCAAAACATTCTCCGTTCGGTCAGCCACGGAGGCAGGACGCCTCCTGCTCACCCTCTGCTTGCTCCCCTGCGTGCTGCAGGGGCTCTGGGCACAAAGCACCTGAGACCCCACAGCCATGAGCAGCGCGCCCTGGGTGGGCAACGAGGTGGGGATCGGGGCTGGAGAGGGTGGGCACGGGGTAAGGGGGAGCTCAAGGAACAGCATCGGGTGCGTGCCGAGGCACGGCGTGCAGGAAGCCAGGGGCACCACGGAGCTGCAGAGCTATGAGGGGGGAGGTGTACGGGCATCAGGCGTGTAGATGGACCCTGAAGGCATCCGAGCAGAGGGAGGAAGAAACCTCAAACACGAGCATCATATTGCTGGTAAGGGACCCTGGATGCCAACAAGTCGCGGTGACACCCCCAGGATGAAACCACCCGTGTCCAGCCTGCGGAGGAGAGGGCTCTGGGGTCTTGTACCCGATGGGGGCAGAAGGTGATGGACCCGAACTTCTCAGGGGTGGCAGTGACAGGACATGAGGCAAAGGGCTCATGCTGAAACACGGGAGTTGCCATTTAAACAGATATATATATATATATATATATATATATATATATATACACGTATATATATATATATTTTTTTTCAAAGTGAGGGACCAAGCACCAGCAGAGGTTGTGCACAGCCTTGGGGACCCCTGGAGCAGACCCAGCCTGCCCCAGGGGAGGTGTGGGTGCCTTTTCTTCACATTTCATTTCTGTTGTCACTGTGGTACATGCAACGAGTCCCTTGCTGCACGGATCGCATTTTTACTCTTGCCATTCTCAGTCTTTGGTCAAGACACAAAATCAGCGGTTCACTGAAAGCCCTTGTGATGATGTGCACCAATTTTGTCTGGACTCGAGATGAGGAGGATCTAGCTCTTTCTCAGGCCCCTTCTCCAGTCTGAGTGGACTAATTCTCCTCTTCTGTTTTTTTCCTCTCAAAAAAAAATGGTAATGGCTGCTTTCTGTAGGAAACCTAATGCTTTAAGCTATTACTCTGAAGTATCACCACAATTTCCAATAAAATTTTATTTGACATTTAGTTAAAATCCATTTTTTGCTGCAACTGATTTTTTCCCTACTCCCTCGATGGACACTTCCAGCAGAATTCATTGTCATTGTCTTAAAGGTCAAAAGTTGTTTTTTTTTCCAACTCTCGCTTCGTAGGGGAAACTGTTACCGGGCTTATGACACCCTGCGGAAAGCTGCAATAGCCCATGAAACCGCTCTTCCCTGCAATTACACGGGCTTCAGAGAAGTTGTGTGAGCAAACAGAAAGCCCTTCGCTTCGGAAGGAATGAGAACTGCAGGGCCCTGTAAAAGAGCCTCGCACCCGGGGCTGCGGGCAGAGGGGAGCTGCCGGGGCTGCCCCCATCACTGCGGGGGTGCTGTCCTGTGGGGCTGAATGTTTTGTTCAAATGTGTGATGAGGGATTACGAGTACAAAAGGGAACATCAGATTAAATAGAAGCGGTAGGTTTAGATGGCATTTTGTTTGCAGTTTTTCTTATGTATGTGTAAGGGTGTTTGATAAAAGCATCCTAGGAAGCGGCACCGTGACACGGAGTGACTGAAAGGTCGGATGGGAGTGAAATTCCATCGAGTCTGGTGCATGAGGTGTTGGTGCTTTCAGCCCTCACTCCTACTTGTAGAGAGTCCTTTGTGTTCTTCGTTATTTCCTTGGCTGGGTTTATCTGATAAACGTCTGCAGCCTGTTAAAATGAGCTTCGGCTCAGAGGTCTTGGGCTGTTACTGACACTGCCTCTAACCCGTGTCCTCGGGGAGCCACCCAGGCCCAAATTAAAAACATATTCTTGTTTAGGGTGCCTTGATTTCTACCTTCCCAGTTTACAGTAGCATTACAGTTTTCAGTGATCTCAGCTTAAACCTGCTCTGAAGCCTTCCCTTTCTACAAGTCTAGTTAGGCACACGTTCCTTAAGGCATGCAAAAGCAATGCTGTCCCACTTCCGAAACTGAAAATGCAAAAGCTGTGAGTGGTGAGACTTCGCAGAAAGCTCGAAGTGGCAGCTACGTGCGCTTACCAGATGGTGAGATGTGTCTCCACGAAATGGAAGGCTCTGGTTTCCCTGTGGCCAGGCACACGAGGGTAACGTTGCTGCCTTCGTTCACGATGATGTCACTTGAAATACGAAATATCTTCGGAGAAACTGAAAGGGAACCAAGAAGCAGTTGTGAGGGAAAGCAGCCGAACCAGAGCAACCCCCCAGGGCCCAGGTAGCAGAGCAGAGCCGTGATACGCGTATCGCCGTTACCTCCAGGAATACACAAAGCATGCACCTATGCAAAACGAAGCTGTGTAAATCGTGTTTCAGTGTGACCACAGCTATTTCCATCATGCCTGCAGATGCACAGCCCGTGGATTCGAAATGCTGCAAATAAGAAAGCAGCGATTTCATCCGGTTTGTGCAGGGCAGGCATTGCTATTGGGTTCCCAGTGAATGGCTACTGAAGGATGCTCTTTTTGTGGGAGAAGGCTGAGCTGGCCTGTGACAGCTTAAAAATAAAACAAAATGAATTTTTTCTTCTACTTTTGGAAACAATGATGCTTATTGCCTCTACTCCATATGTACTTTGAGTGTCATATCTGTTCATGGAGAAGACCAAAATACATTTGTTTCTGTTGCTTTGTATTTCTTTTTGGCCTGTGATATCAACACAGCTAAGGAAGAAAATCATCAGCAGAATAATTTTCTAAACTCCACTTTCTGTACTATCCACACACCCGGTCATACGCCAGCAGAGCTCCACGTGGATGGAAAACAACGGGAAGCTGTAAGTGGCCTGCCCTTACAGGAGTGCACCAGGACTTGTAACCTTAAACAGGGAAGAAGGGATCTCGGGACTCCAGCAAATAAAGGCAGGGATTTGGGATTTCAAAATTAATATTCATTTTGGATTATTATTCCTTTACATATTTCATTGTATGCTTGCTATAGAAACCAAATCGATACAGGAACAAGTCATGCCCTATTGATGTTTCGGAAAGGCACCGTTCTGTAAGTAATAAATAACTAAAATGTGGAAGACGCAGCTCTGACATGTGGGTGTTTCTGAACCTTCCGTAAGGACTGAGCTAAAATCAAAGCATTCTGCAAGATAAATGAGCACCAGTGAAATGAGAAATGAAATATATGTTGATCTTCCCGTTTCCTAAATGGACACCCCTAGCTGGAGCTTTTCTCTCCCTAATGCCCCAGTCGTGTCTCACTGGGTTGCTCCCGTTTGTCAGAGCCCAAATCCCACCGACACACACCTGTGTGACCATTGCAGCAAGCAGCCCATCCCCTGGGATGTGCTGTCAGCATCCCCTCCGTGCGCTCTGGGAAGCACAGAGCCTTTTCAGAAATAACAACCTGCGGTGTCGAGCAAAGCAAGTTGCCTTTCAGCGATCCAACCCCGTGTTTCACGGCGTGCAAAGGGCCCCAGCTGGGTGGAATTGGGCAGCTGTAGGGTTAGCGCTGGGGCGGCACACCAGCACCTGCAGCAGCTGAGCCAAGGCCGTGGCTGCGCTGCACAATCAGGCACTGTTCACGTCCCTCCCTCAGACACTTGCAGGCTGCCCGAATAACTCAGAGCTGCTGGTTACAGTGAGCCGCTTGTTGTGGTGGTGGGTTCTTTGGATGCTGAGCGCAGCCCCTGGCAGGCACTGGCAGGAAGTTTTCCCCATGGCCGTGCCCACGCGCAGCCCCGCCGTGCACGGGTGCAAATCTCTGTGCCCAGCCCGGGGGCCACGTGCTGCCTCTGCGGGGCCAGGCACCTCGTCTCTTCTGGCACAAACAAGGCTCCTGCCCCGAGTGGCTCTGCGTGCTCTGGGACTTCCACCTGCAGACGTTCCCCAGCCCTGCCACCGGTCATTGACTGCAAGTTGTTTCATCAAAACGAGCCGGGGTCAGGAGGCTTCAAACAAGCCGCAAATCCTCAGCGCTTGCTCGTGGCTATGCATTTGTGAGCAAAGAAAATTAAAAGTCTGCGTGGTGTATTGTTAATTAGCAGAGAAACACGTCTGCAGGGAAATCAGAGGGCTGGGGCAGGCTCAGCCCTCCCCGTCTCCTACGAGAGGGAAGTTCACTGTTGCCATCCTTTGAAGTTCAAACAGGTTTACACACAGCCCCTGACACAGGAGAGCTGGGAGTTTGCCAGCCCAGCTCAGAGGCAGTAATCCTGGGCTCCGATGCTCAGGCTCCGGACGTGTCCCAAGGCTTGGCTAAGGGCTGTGTTGCAGGGAGCTGCCTCAGCCTGTCCCGCAGCTCCAGGTGATGCTCACGCTGCCGCGCCGTAAGCACTGCCAGCGATTAAATACCCCCCTTCGCTGCTGGGAAATAGCATCTTACTTCAAAATTGCATTTCGCTAAATTCAGCTTTCAGAAATCAGATCTTATTATGTTTTTGTCTGCAAGACTGAACATCCCCCTTACTATCAAGTATCTTTTCTATGAGTAAGGACCCATAAAACATGATAAATCACCTCCCTTTTCATCTTTCTCTGCAGATGATTTAAGCACCACAAGCTTAATTTTTGTACGGCTTCCTCGATAATATTTGTTTCTCTCTTCCGAGGACCATCTGAATCATCCTGACATGTGAACAGAGGAAGGAGGCAGAATGGCCCAGCGAGCCGCTCTGCACAACGCTGCGCACAGCAGTCAGCCCGCTGTGTTATCTCAGCTGTGTTCCCTCTGTCCTGGTGCCACTGCTCTCCTCCGGGCCCTTGTCCCCTTCCCCTGCCCGCTGCAGCCCACCCAGCAGCAGCAGGGGCCGGGGGGCCGGGGGGCTGCGAGTGGCAGTGCTGGAGGTGGGCGGCTTGCCGCACGTGTCCCCTGCATGGCCAAAAACATCCCTTATGAGTGAGGAGGAGTGACCCAAATTTTCAATTATTATTGCTAAATTATTTAGGAATTTCTAAATGAGTTAGGAATGACCTAAATGCTAAATTATTATTCCTGAATTATTTAGGAATTGCTAAATGATTTAGGAATGACCTGACTACCCAGAGGCTCCTGCTGGCCCGACTGCACGTCCACCTGCGGCTCCCTCCTGAGCACTCCCCTGGGAACCTCTTTGCCTACGAGAAACATTGGGAACTTTCCTCCTGGGAACCGCACAGACCCAAGCTGGTGCCTCCAGGCAGCAGGAGGCAGACGGGAGCCTCTCAGGTGCCTCTCGGCCGTGGAAGGGACCTGATGGAGGTGACAGCACGTCTGAGCCCATAGCTCTGCCTGGGGACCAGAATTATGGGACCATTACTTTGCGTGGGACTGATGGCGAGCCCGTACTTCACCGAGCCTCGTTTCTCATTTCCAAGGGCTGGAATTATATTCTCAGTTACATTCAAGTGCACATAAATGATGCAGCGTAATAAAGATTACTGCTGGGGTGGGAATTACGGCAGGGCCGAGCTGCTCCTGTGGCTGCTGTTGCTTTTTGCAGATGGGATAGGATGCCCGATTTTCATCACAGCTTAGAATCACCAAGTAAATAACCCGGGGCCTCAGCACACACGGACTCATCCTGATCCTTAAGATATGTGCTGAGCTCTTCCCCGCTATCAGCCCCTCGCTGCCAGCAGCTCCGCACGGCCCCAGCCCACAACCTGTGCGGCCACACGAGCAGCTCGGTTTCTTTGGGAAGTGTCCCCGGTAAAGGTGGTAAGCTATGAACCACGACTTCATAGTAACATTTATTAAGATATATGGTAGCCAATCCCTTTTCAGATCATAATGCAACAATTCCCTTCATGTACCGAATGTAGACAAACCCGATAGAACACACAAAAGCTGTGAGAATTGGATTGTAAGTACAGAAGTGCTACATCTGGGACTTTGCAAAGAGAGACTTTGCCACCAGAATCTGCAGAATTACCTGCTTCATCCCTCCCAGGTGCTGCAAGCACAGCTTTTGTGCTGGGATCAGCCTATCTGAATGTCCGTATGCTTTCTTTCCAATGAGGAGTGACTTTTTTTTTGGTGAAAGGGAAGCACTGCAGAGCCTCTTCTCCAAAATCCCCAATACCCTGAAGTTCTTCAACCAAACGCTGGGCTGCACGCCCCACCTCTCTGTCTGCAATGGCAATTTGATTTTTTGCTGATTATAATTTCATAATTAAGCCATAAACATGGAGTGGGGAGGGAAGATGCTGGTTTCAGCAGCTTAACTGGCCGTTTCTCCTGGACTGGAATTAATTCGCTGACTGATCCATCTGTGCACATGCCCGTGTGCTCCTCGCTGCGAGCAGGCAGCAGCAATGACACAGGAGGGTGGGAAACGTCCACTCCCCACACACCAGGGCTCCCCTGCACTACGCCCTGCGGCGCTCCTTACGGGCTGTGTTGGGGCACCAGGGATGCAGTTTGCGAGGGCTCAGCCCCGGCAGCAGAGCAGCCCGGCACAGCACTGCCTGGCCCGGCCCTGATCCAGCTGCAGAGGCAGCAGCAGGCGCAGGGCAGGCAGAGCTGCTGCTGCTGGAGGCCACAGGGATTGGGATGGGCAGAGCCCTGCCCTGCAGCAGGAGCTCACAGTGAGCCCCACAGCCTGCCCCACGTCTGCTGCAGGCCCACAGCCGAGGAGGGTCTCATCTCCAAGTGCACACGCTGTGCTTCTTTCCAAGGATTATCACCAGGAACTCTGCGATATTTTGAAGGGAAGATTTCAGCTGCGCCATGGTAGATGACGGAGAGTTTTTCAGGCTTACAGAGTGCAGATTAAGTGATTTTCTCTCAAGTACACGCCTTGTTTATTTTCTAATTGCTTGGGTTCTGCTTTAATCTAGGGTTTGTAATGGGGAAATTAAATACAATCTAGTAGAAGATGTTTGAAAGTCTTATTGCAATGAGACTGAACAGGTTGCACAATTTACTCATTTCCACAACAGAATTAGAAAACAAATGAATACAAGCGATGCATTAACTGAAGTAACACCCAGGTAAACCTGGCAGAGCAGTCCTGCTCTATAATGTAATTCTGTACAATTACAGAAACTACACAATAGGATCATACTCGTGAACAATTGTAGATTTTATTTTATCAATTATTTTCTATGAAGAACTTTGCTACAATAGAAATTGGCTTCTCCAGCAAGTATTTCTGGCACCTCGGTGTTCGAGGCAATGCTTTCCGGCAGGCTGCTGCATTTTCTGCTCCTTCCTGACTCTCAGGGATCATTACACCCAGATCACCAACATCCGTGAAATGTATTAATTACGGCTAGAATATGTATGCCTGCTCACAATGGAAGGTTAACATTTTAGGAAGACTTAAAAACCGTTCATTTGGTATACATGCTTCCCATAATACCTTTTAATACTATGATCTACGAGCAGGTTTAGCTTTTAATATCTGCTCCGCTGAGCTCCCCGGACAGATTAAATCCCCTCCAGAGCTCCCAGCCCTTTGAGCAGCCCCAGCCTTTCACCCCTCCCACATGGAGACAGAGAGGGTCAGAAAAAAACTGCAACAGAGCAATGAATAAACACTTGTGCAGTAAATAGATTAAAGAAACGCATAAGGAACATGATGAGAAGCAGGGATGGCAGATGAATTAAAGTCACAGCTGAATTCTGCGCAGGGGTCCAAAATGAAAAGTGCTTCACAGCCATTAACATTTTTAAGATGGTTTTAAAAGAATACATGTACCTTCCCATTTGGGGTGAGGCACAGAGACTGCAGGAACTACACAGGGAAAGGAATCAAAGCTGGACGTCAGCTTTCCATAGCTGTAACAAATCGCGCCAGGGCATGGTTAGATGTGATGGGTGAGCTTGCAATAAATGTGATGGGTGAGCTTGCACATCAACCTGGCCTTCAGCCTGGGAGCAGTCTGCTCTTTGCCAGGGTGAAGCCGGGAGATGTGCGCCCAGGGCAGGCGGTGGAGCCCTCTCAGGTCCCCGTGGGGAGCTGGGGCTGGTCCCAGACACAGACCCCGTGGGACAGCACAGGAGAACGGCTCTGCCCTGCCGGGGTTTGTGTGGGCAGCACGGCCACAGCCAGGGTGGGTGCTGTGGGGAACAGCCGCGAGGCCGCAGGGCTGCCTTGCTACAGCCTAGCCCATGGCCTGACTTCCCAATTAAGTGTTTTGAGTGATTGGGCACCAATTCCCCCGCTGCAAACTTCAAATTACAGAGCTGCCGTGCCTCCGGTGAGCTCTGCATTGATCCCGGTGCTTTCCTCGGAGCAGCAGGGAGCTCTCCATGGCAGCCGAACAGGAACAGCCCAGCACACCCTGCCAGAGCTGGGAGGGAACAGCACAACAGGGAAAACAAAACAAAGCAAAGCAAGAGCAAGCACAGACCTCCAGAGCCTGCCGGGCTGGAGCAGGAAGGTTCTCAAAGATCTTTGACCAGTTTTGAAGCAGGGACTGCCTACAGAAGCTTTGGTCTGCAGCCGAAAACACGAACTTGTCAGACACGGCCAGCGCTCTGCTACAGCAGGGAGCCGAGGCACGGCACAGAGCCTGGCGGGGGCAGGAGCAGCGTGGGACCAGGTGGAGCAGCACTGCACATCCACAAAATACCTCCTAAAATCTGCCCTTCAACACCTGTGAGACTCGCTGTCTGTGTGCACCCTGCCTGCCAGGGGATGTGCTCATGCCCCCAGTGCAGCAGCCAGGGCTGGTGCCTGCACAGGGCGCAGCAGGGCACGGCTGCGGGGATGGGCATGGGGAAATGGGGTGCAGCAGGACGTGCCTGTAGGGTACGGGTACAGTGCCAGGAACACCGCACATCACCTCCGCAGGGCTAGGAGAACCAGATAGAGCCGAGAGCGGTGCCAGCAGCAGCGCAGGCAGCACGTTACTGCAGTGCAGTGGAAAAACATCTCCAGGAACCAGAACCAGGAGCTTGAGAAGTTCCCCCAAACCAAAACGTACAAGCTCTACAACACTCTCGTTTAAGAACTTTAAATATAGCCTTGTTACAGCTCAGAGAGGAATACACCAGGAGCCTGATCCTGCAGGGTGCCACCATCTGCCCTTGGACCCGAACGCAGCCACTGAAGGAGCGTGGGAAGCGCTGCACGGAGCACGGAGCACAGAGGAAATGTTCTTGGCTACCTCGTGTTCTGCGGGATGGAAGCATCTTACCGACCCCCCCAGCCTCTGGTACCTATCCAACATTACACTGCCAGCCATATCAAATATTAAAGGCCCTTTTGCCCTTGGTCATCTTCCAAGAGTCCAAAATAAATGGAAACATTTCGGTGTTATCTAAAACAAATGAGAAAAAATTAAATGACTCTTTCTGGTTTTGCTGATGAAATTTAAAGTGATGATAAAAATCTTACATTTTCCTTACATTTCAGCAGAGCTTCATCTTCTGTTCAGAAAGCAGCCTATTATGTTGCTCTACTTAATTTAGATTAATTGGGAGAAAAACCCGGAGCAAAAGAGCAACACAGAGAACCAAAGGGTCTTCAACCTCTCGGCGAGGCAGGCAGGCAATGCAACATCCACCGTGTTACAGCGAGATCCTCAGGTGCCAGCCCCTCCTTACAGAGTTTTATACGTGCACCTGGCCCTGCGTGGGTGACTGTGCTCTCTAAAACATTTCTGTATATGATGAGCACCTGCAAAATTTCAGATTTTTCCATTACTTGATTTTTTCAATTCTTTGTTGAGAGTAGTCATCATACACAACTTTAATATGCAATTTCTCCACATTATGTGATAGCAAAAAGGACAAGGGACACTCTCAGAACCTGTTGTTTATCCGGTTGTTTTTCCCAGTGTTTTGTTTAAATATTTACCATGGCTTATATCCACTACTGCATTAAATGAATGAATCACCTCTATTAGGAGCACATACCCACAGGCAGGAGGGACACAGCGACGTGTTCATTTTCCCTTGGGCTGTTTGTAACAGAGAGAAATAAATTTGTTTATGCTTCCCAAAGCAATTAAAACAAATGGAATGAGAATGAAGTTCAGACAAGCCTTAATAGTGAGCTACTAAAGAAGCAAGTGTGCAATAATAATGATCATGTTAATAATAACTACCAGAATTTTATTCCACCCTGATGCTGCTGAAGTGCAACTCATTGAAACTGGTTCCTCTTGCAGCAAAGCAGCCCAGACCCCGCTCACTGGCAGGAGCGATGCGTGGTGCAAATCCCCGGGCTGTGAATGGAGAGGGGCTGCTTAAAAAACCTCCCCTGCCTCTGCACCACTGCAAGCCTGGGGCTGGGAGCTTCTGCCCTGAGCTGTCTGGTGTGGGTGCTGGAAAAAACGAGGTGAAAATTGATTTCTCTTTGTAGCCAGAATAATTCATCGCTTCGCTTTCCTAATATGCATATTGATTTCATTAACTTGTATAGTATCTCGAAATCACTGACATGACATAAGAAATAGATTATTGTTCTTCTTTTTATGGCTTGGACATAATAATTAGTTTGTATGACAAATAAAAAGAAAAAATTAAAGTGTGCTTATGAGGGTTATTAAAACCAGTGATGAACTCCATTTGCCACTGACTGAGAATCTATACGGCTTCAGTTCGCAACCATCACATCTCCCCGCATCTGGAAAACCTGCATTTTGCAAATGGTTCTGCATTCCAAAAGTTTTCATGAATTTTAGCAGCAGCACTTGCACTGAGATTTGGTTTTGGTAAGAAAACCCTAATTTGCTCTTCTTTCCTTTCCTTCCATCTCTTTCCGTGTTAGACAGAAAGACAAAGCAACTTGTGACTCAAATAACAAAACACAACCATAACACCCAGGTATGTGAAAAAAAAGAAAAGGCAGTTAATCAAAGGAAAGCTCTTATGCAAATAAATAAACAAGTATCTCCTAGGCTGAGACGTGGCTATTAGCAGTAAGGACTGCGTTTGAGCCATATGTAAATGGAAGGGGGGTGTGGGTACAATGGGCAAAGGCCACCGCACCATCTGCAGAGCTCCCCACTAACAACCACCCAGCAACACAAAAGTCAGAATATTGCCAACTGCGGACCACGGCGACTACAGTGAGGTGTATTAATTAGCAGAAACAGATGTAATTTATTTCCAGGAGATTATGCTGGCCGAAGTCCCGCGCAGCAGCTGATACTGCTGATCCAGCGGAGGGGCTAATTAGCCAGCGGGGCTGTGCTCGCCCTGCACAGTGCCCGCCCGTGCTGGCGAGGCCTCGCCGCTTGCCCTCGAGTCCCAGCCCAGCTCCTGGGGGGGTCTGAGCGAGGCCGGCCCCAGCCCGGGCACTGCCTGGTGCCAGCTCCTTGAGCAGGGTCTCAGGGAGCTCCTTCAGGCTGAGCTCTGTGCAGATCACCGCCAGCCCAGTGGTAAGGGAAAGCCACAGCACCACGGTACAGAATGCAGAAATTCTCATAAATCAGGGTGCTCTGAATACTACTAATAGCAAGCAACTATTTCACTGTTCTAAAAAGCCTTACATTTGTCGAGAATTTAAAATTATTTGTATCTACATAAATCCTCTGCCTTTCTGGCAAACATGTACACCATTTTCATCCTCAGACCTGTAAACAAAATTTTCACAGTCCTCTGTACGCCTCTAAATGCCACATCCGAAATACCTTATTTAAACAAAAAACCCACAACCCTAAGCACCACAGAAAAGATTTTTTTCAACAAAATCATTTTTGTAGTCGAACATATTGCACCACAGACTATCATAAAAAAAGATAATTGTGCTTTTTAGAGTTTTAAAATCATTTGTCAACGCTTAAAAAAAAAAAAAGCCTGCTCCGCTTTCATATACTTCTTTTTTTATTACTTTTTCAGAATGCGCTACAACTGCCACCCAAGAAATATTATTGTATTCTGCTGCTTTGCCACAGGCAAACGCTGCAACACGGGGCCTCCCCTGAACCTGGCACACCACGAGAGCCTTCTCCTCCTCGCCGGGGGCCGTGTGCCCGAGCAGGCGGCACAGGGGGTCCGGGGGGGGGCAGCCCCAGGCAGAGGGACCGGGAGCAGCGAGCTCGGGGCAGCCCTGCCCAACACAGCCCTGCCGGAGCACGGGGTGACAGCACAGAAGAGCCGTGCCCAGCATTCAGCAGCGTATAACATAGCCCCCAAACATGTCTGGTTTTGAGAGCATGTTTAGCACAGTTTGTAAATCGGTCGCCCAAATAACACAAGGAAGCAGCCGCCAGCCTGTGCTGGCGTGGCTCAGACCTTCGCTTCCAGGGCAATCAGTCACCAACTGGGAGAACCGAGGTTTTTTTTTCCTTCTTTGCATTTACATGATTAGATCTTAACAGCCGCATGATTGAAGAGCGTTGCCTTACGGTCCCCACCTCTTCCTTATTAAACACACTTGGGCTCGTGTGCGGGAGCGGCACGGGCACGCTGCTTCCCATGGAAGAACTCGTGGGTGGGCAGTGAAGAAAGATGGCTCTATTTTGATTTATCATTTTTTTCCCAATTTATGTCAATGTAAAAGTGTGAGGAAAACCTCATAAAAGTAGTACTTTTCTACTAGGTTTTGATTAAATTCTTTGCCTCTTACCTCGTTCGTATCATTAGCAGGATAACCATCATTTGTATAAAGTACCATAACATCCTCTATATTTTAACTGGAAGTTTATCATCATGTTATCTGTGTATGTAATCCGTAAATTACCTGTTATCAGCAATCAATTGATTTTAGACTGTTCTGAACATCAGCCTTAAATCACAGAAAAGTCCCACAGAGTTGTGCTATGCAGAACTGGAAGGAGAGACCAAGTCAAAGACCCGCAAGCAACCCGTGCAGCAAGCGCCTCAGCCCCAGCCCCGGTGTTTCCAGAGGAGGGGAGGCAGAGAACAGCCCCAAAACCTCACCTGGAACAGGAGCCTGCCCTGCAGCGCGAGGGGACGGGCCCTGCACAAAGGCTGTGGGCACAGTGCGCTGTGACGCTGAAAGTGCTTTGAGAGGTGAACATGACAGCTTTCTTTTTTCCAAGTAAATCGAAGGATCTTCATCTCTTACCCACAGTTATTTTGTCATGCAACCATTTTTCCATCAATGAAGAAGCAGGCTCTCTGCAGATAATCATTCTTCAATTTCTGATGCCATAGATTTTCCCTATTTTCTGTGACTCATATTGTTCACCTGGTAAATGCAGAGAGAAGGGAAAGGACGAGCACTTGTTCTCTCTGCAGCCCTTTCATCACTCTCCTACATTTTTTCATTACTGTACTCAATTTATCACTGAGAAAATACAGAAATAGAAAAGCTATATTCTTTGCCTTGAGATGGATTTGTTATCAGCAGTTTGATGCTTTGTAAAGCAGAAGAAATGTAGAAAATACAGTAGCCATTTCTGTTAATTGATTTGCAAAAATCTAGTTTTAAAGCAGAAAAAGCTTACAGAAACAAAAAGCCAGCGCTATTTTATTTTTCTTTCACAGCTGTCCACCTTTTTCCCCCGGGTGGGGAGCTGCCCACAGGCACACTCCCGTGCCCACTGCTGGCTCCCCACCCTGCTTGTCCCCTTGCTGGGTCCCTGGGCTCCAGCAGAGGGGCTCGGGCGAGCACAGCCCCGCTGGCCAGCAAGCCCCCACTGCCCGTCCCCAGGTCCGTCCCCTCTGGGTGGTGTTGGTTCTGACCAAGTGCATTTCCCTCTGACTCCAGTACTTCTCCTCTTTCAATCCCAATCTCAGCTGTACTTAGCAAACCAAAAATACTTCGGTATTGTTCTCTTGGTGATGGAATTGTTCTTAACTTTTCTAAGCACAACTGAAATTGGTTAAAATGAAAAGCAGGGCACTTGAGTTACAGCAGCCCTTGCTGATTCCTGCTTCTAATACCACTGCTATGGGATGATGCAGTGTGATCTTCCTGGTGTAGAAAATTGAAATAACAGGAAATGAGAAAAAAGTGTTTCTGCAAGCCGGTAATTCCCCAAAGCGTTCCTGTCCCACACGTGTGCCTTGGGCAGGGGCCGGAGGGATGCTTTCTGGCTGCAGGGAGGAGCCCCGTTTGTGCAAAAGAAGGGCTGTCAGAGCAAGGGCAGAAAAAGAATTATTTTGTCTGGGAATTCTTCCTATGCAGGTGCAGAAGAGGAAGGTCTGTGTGCGGGACCGTGCCGTGCTGTCCGCAGGGAGGAGGTGAGCTGCCCAGCGGGCTCTCCCGCTGCCCGCAGGAGCTTTCAGGCCTCTCGCCTTCAGTAAGCAACGCTCTTCAATCAAACCACTAAGGATTTAATCATGGATATGTTAAAAGAAAAAAAAAAAAAAAAGAAAGAAAAAAGCAATAACCTACTGGCTAAAACTAAGGTTTTCCCAGCTGGTGACTGATTGCTATCAAAGTAGAAGGTCTGAGTCGCAGACAATATTCTATTTTAGTTGCATTGTTTAAGCTAATTTAGCACATACCGATCTGAAAGTACTCTGAAAAATCAGGGATTCTTTCTGTGTACCTTACAGACTGATAAATAAGTGATTTATTTAATTATTTCATTGTCAAATTACATCAATTTTACTTCTCATTTTGATGCTGTGAGGGTTCCTTTTCTGCTTCTGATCCTCCTGCACTCCCAGCAAACCCAGCCCTCTGTCCTGCGCTGGCAACTCGGCTCACGCCCACACAGCTGCTTCTGTACGGACCTGAATGCAGTCCTGGGGGATGTGGGGAAGCGTTATCTCAGATAATCAATGCAGAAGCCTAATATGCTGTAGCAGTGGTAGTTTTTGACTACTGAAGTCATTCTAAATCATTAATAGTGTAAATAAATATTAGACACAAAGGTTGTTCTTAAAGATTCTTTCCAATTTTGTGATTTCAAACATTGAGTACATCCACACCTAGACTACAATGTGGCTTTAATGGTGTATCATTACAGAAAATAGGTACACCAGAAAGAAAAAAAAAATGATTAAAAATATGAGAGAGGTGAGTATAATGCAGCATGCAATCTAGCTCAGAAAATGACTCTCCCCAACTTAACTTCACACACCAGCATTTCAGGGGAATGATGGCTACGATAAGAAGAAAGTCCTTACACAGGGAACAGCTGGGTGGAACAGCATAAACATTTTTCAGTTAAAATACAATCTGAATAAATTTGCATAAAAGAGTGAGAACGCTTCAGAAACCTCATGGTCCATGGGAGCTTCCTGAAGATCTCTCTGCAGTTCAGCTGACTTAGGCTGGAAGAGGATGGCAATATCAAAGCAAAGATGTATAAATAGATCTGCACGGAGACACTTCCCTCTGTGAGGTACCATTAAATACCTACATCTGGTGCCATTAAATACCTACATCTGCTGCCATTACATAAATACCTACATCTGCCGAGGCCCCTGAACCAGCAGCTCCCCCAGCAGAGGCTGGCTCTGGCCCTGGGGAGCAGCCGCAGCGCAGAGCCCGCGGTGCCGGGGCTGGTGGCAGCGCAAGGGGTGAGGGCTGAGCGTGGTGCCTGGTGCCTGCAAGCAGCATGTGGCCCAGTCCTTACAGTCTGCCAAAAACATTCTTAATCCTTCCTTTCTTCCTGTGCCACTGGATGTGGGCTACACTGTCCTCATTCCTCCAGAAGATGTCAATAAGTTGCTGGTTATTAGGCTAGGACGTACAGACATTATTTGCTTAAACCCCTACAATTCCTCTTCCCTTCGCAGTCAATAACCAAAATGCTACGAGGTCCATTTTAAATTCAGCTCAGAGACAATCACAGCTTGCTCAAACCAATGCCACATAACGTAACAATTCGGAGTAAACTTGTATTTCCCTTTCCGTATTATTGTAGATAAAGCAACAATTGTGTTCACAGCAAAACAGAGAGGCTGCTTATTTGGGGTGTGCAGGTTGTAGGCTGCTGGGTTACAGGCTGCTGCTGTTGTGCATGTTTAGGTATTTATACACAAACAGAAACAGAGGCCATAGAGAAGTGAGAAGCAGGGAAAATGCTGAAATCGGTTTGGATTAGACTTTGGAAATGAAATAAAAAATAAGTGGGCTTGGAGATTTGCACTGAGATATTTTTATGCAATGTATAAAATACATCTAGCGGTAGAAATAAAATTTTAGAATAGAAAATTAGAGGTGAACACTATGGATAATCTGATAGGCAAAATGAGAATATTTGACGTTTTTGGCAGATTAACAAGAATAGACTTGTTGCCACTCTTGCTGTGTTACGAACTATATAAAAGATCTGTAACGATCCAAGGTGCTTTCTTGTAACCGTACATTTTTTTCTTTCTTAGAATTTTATGGGTTTGATTTTTCTCCAGTAAGGCTGGCTGACACACTTACACTGTATTCCCAAAATAGTTATTAAAATCATTTCCCTTGACAGATCCCTGACTGCATCACTCCCCCTTCTCTGAATCCCCACCACATGTGCCCGGTTCCTCTGCAGCCGCCCCAGCGGCCTGGCAGCGGCCAGCACAGGGCTCTGTGGCCTGCACCCACCCGCACCTCCTTCAGAGACGCTGCCGAGTGTCAGCTCCTGGGATCCCAAAAGCTTTTGACGGTCAGGGAGGCCTCAGCAGCGGCGTGGGCCCCTGGTACGCAGGGAAACGTCTGTGAGAGCAGCTGGAAGGAGCTGGAAGGAGCTGGAAGGAGCTGCCCCTGCCTGCGCCAGAGGCACCGCGGGCACGGCGCAGCGCTCGCCTTGCTCTGTGGCGAGCTCCCGAGGCGACCTGCTCGGGCTCCTGTCCCCTCACAGAGCAGACACTGCCTCCTGCTCTGGCTCTCCGTGCTCTGAGGGTTTCATGGGTGTTTGTCCTGCCCTCTTTGTGGCAGCCGGGTGGGTATTTAAAGGACTGCTTCAGCCCCCAGTGCTCGCTGCTGCACGGGAAGGACACATTTCACATTTTTGTTGGCTGGTTTTATTTCTTTTCTTCCTAATGCTTTTATTTGTATCTCCTTTCAACTTTCTCTACCTTGTCTCCATCCGTTTTATTTTTAAAGTATTTTTCCCAAACTGGGCATCCCATTGCAGCTAAGGCTTCATCGGGGCAGACGAAGCAGAAGAGGCACAGACCCCTTCCCCTTCCCCTTCCCCTTCCCCTTCCCCTTCCCCTTCCCCTTCCCCTTCCCCTTCCCCTTCCAAACCCTTCCCAGCGGCTTCCTACGGCTCCATCTCCATCTGGCACCTGCTCCTTTCCAGCAGTGTTCTGTCGCTGTCTGGGGTTTCATTCACAGCCCACCACAACTCCCCCAACCTCTTCTGAAGCACGAGGCACTTTCCAGACATTTGTTTATCTGATTTCTCCTTAGGGCTGCTCTCTTGCTCTGTCGTTATTGAATTTCATCGTATTGATTCTGGACAATTTCTGAAATCCATCATCTTGAATTTGAAGCCTGCTGCCCCAAATACTTGCACTTCACTGTCGCCCGCATATTGTGTAGGTATTCTCCAGTATGTCACCTAATTCATCCATTGAAATCAGTCCCAAATCCTCCTGGAATCCCCACGACCCCCTCTCACCAGACAGTAAGTCAGTGACGGCCGTTTCTCCAGCATTATTTTCGACAAGCTGCACACACACATTCTGGACCGTCTCTCCTTGATTTTTGGATGAGAAGCCAGGGCTGACTGTGTGAGCACCTCCCTAACGTCATGGTGTGACTCCCATCTGCTGCCTGACCTTTTCCCAGGAGCAAGTTACCTTGGGAAGGAGATTAGACTGGTCTTTCGTAATGCCTGCTTTAAAAATGAATGTCGCCTATTTGTCCTTTATTATCCCTTGGCTGTTTATGAGATATTTTTTTTTTTCACGAATGCATTAATTCCAGACCATTTTTCAGAAGTTAAACTCACTTGTTCAAAAATTTCTGGGGTCCTCTGTAGATTGCTTTTCAAAGCTAAATACTGAGTTTCATCTTCCCCCCTAATTTTCCCAAATAATTTGTCAGTGTTTCAGAAGCTTCCGTGCGAATGTTACCAGTTGGTGACCATATTGTGAGGCACCTCCGCATTTCACTTGATCTTGCCCTGTTTGTGGGCCCCTTCCCGAGCAGCCCCTGCTGCAGCCAGCGGTGTTCAGCCGGTGCGAGGGAGGTGCTGCCTCCACGCAGGGAGCCGCAGGGGAACGTCGGCTTCCCTTCTGCCTTCAGGCGGGATGGAGAAGGAGAAGGAGAAGGAGAAGGAGAAGGAGAAGGAGGAGGAGGAGGAGGAGGAGGAGGAGGAGGAGGAGGAGGAGGAGGAGGAGGATGAGGACGCAGCACCACAGGGGTGAGAGGAAGGAGGGTCCCCAGCCCCTCCCCGCGTTGCTCTCGAGGCTCACACACCCTGGGCAGGTTGGACCATGCGTGCTGTGCCCGAGGGATGCCTGCTGCCAGCCCCGGCTCTCCTGTGATGCTGTGTGTGAGGTTATGTGCAGCCTGGGATGAACTGACCCCACTCAGATGCACAGCGGCTTGTTCCCTGACTGAGTCAGTAGGCAGGGAGGTATTCGGTGTTTATTTTTATGCTCAATATGCAGCCTGGAAATCTGCGATGATTACATAGCATTTAAACCTGGGACTGCTTTCCATGCTGTTCATTTCTTCCCTAGAGTCTCTGCAGAGCTGCCCCCACTGCACGTAAATGCGAGCAGTATGATGCTGCGTGGACATGGGAAGCACTACTATTATGGGATGTTAATACGCACATATTAACATCCAGCTCAATGGATTTTGAAGGGAAGGGACGGGTGTGCAGAATGCAGTCACGCTGTTCAGCCTGCCCGGGTCTCTGCCACTCTCCCTTTTCCAAGAAGAAATAACCAGCAAGGAGTTGGCAAAGCTCTTGTTCCTCCTGCCCATTAACGTGCCTGTCCCATGAAAATACAAACAACGGCAGCGATGCTTGTGCCTGATGCAGTCATGCGCTGCTAGGATGCTAGGTTGGGGGGCTGCCATCACCATTTCCAATTTTAATTAATTTTTTAATTTAACAGTGATCCTTAGTGAGACTTTTCCAGCTGTTAAAAGGCGCCTCTGCAGCACAAAAACCTCACGACCAAACATTGCCATCGGTGGGTACTTCTGTCAGGATGAGATCGGTATTTGCAGTGTGGGGTTTGAGGATTTGCTCAACATTGTTTTTATTCTTTGCACTGCTCAGTAGCAGAGGTTATTAAGAACATCCTGTAAAATATTAGTTTTGGGACTCCATTTTAATGAATTTTTCCATGCTGGAAATAGATTAAAGACTCACAGAGTTAAAACCACTTCACCAGTTGAGGCCTTTCTGTCCATACAACTGCAGTTCTGGAGCAGATATAATTGTCTAAAATTATGAATTAATTATGGAACTTCTTATTTGTGCTTGAACTATTTTTTTTACATTCATTTAGGAAAGATTATGGGGTCATGGCTGGAGCAAAAGATAATATGTTAACTTTGGTTTTGAGCTCCTTGGCTCTTTGCCCTGGCCAAAGGGTCTGTGTCAGAGGAGGCACACCCAGACGTGTGCTGACCTCAGGATGGCCCTGAACAGCTCACGAGGACCTGGGAACAAATCCGAATTTGGGTTTTGAGTCTGTGATGAAGCCAGAGAATCTGAGTGTCCTGAGCTGGAAGGGACCCACAAGAGTCATCGAATGCTCAAGTCCAGATGCTGCGGCTCTAGTGGCCAAATGTGAGTGCTGTAACAGGGAGAAGGGAAGACTACAATCCAAATAAATAAAAAAGCAGAGCTCGTAAAGCCAAACAAAACTGTATTTATGCAAACCAACCATTTCCACAAGATCTTATGGATGCCAGGCATACACACTGGATGTTGTTTCTCACCATCGTGGACCATGACAGAAGAGGGAAGGTCGTGAATTTCAAACCAAGCGGCACCGCACCTGTCCTAGGAAAGAAACCTCACAACTTTCCCTGTGTTTCAGTAGTTTCCCATGTCAATTTACATGACTTTCCATATATCCCATGGGAAGGGAGATAGCTGCCTCTCTTGTTATGCCTTTTTAAAGTAAAATAAAATGCAAATTTTGCTTGCTGAGCTGTCAATGGGGTGTAAAGAGCTCCCTCAGAGAGCTGGAGTTCCTTGAAACCAAAATCTTTCCCTTTGAAATGAGTGGGGAATCTCTTCACACAGAAACTTGGCTGTTAACGGCTTGTTTACAGAAATTAATGGAAACTTTGAGAAAGAAATTACTTCTTGTTCATAGCAGACTTAGTCTATCTGTTCGACCAACAAGCCAAGCTGCTACAGAGCAGAAAGCAGAGCTCCTAGCCACACACACCCCGTGTGTAAGTGCCCTGCAGAAACGATCACCGAAACTCCATCAGAACATGAGGTACGTTTCCATCTGCCTGCTGGGATCAGACTTACATGTACAAATGTCCCTGCTGTACCTGGCAGGACTCAAAATGGGCACGTGCGTGAGTGAGCGTAAAGGTGCAAGACCCGCGTCTACTTGTGAAATTGGTCATTTGGGGCTGGCCATCTGCATGTGCTTCCAGGTACCTGGGATGTAGTCAGGGAACCCCGCTGAATATTTAGCCACGATGTTGTATTGAATGCAATTTACTGATGATTTAAATGAAGAACAAGACAATTTCTTTGGGGAAATCTGAATGTTTCATTCAATCTTAACCAAATCTTAACCAAAACCGTGTTCCTTTTTCAGGTTACAGAAGTTGTTTAAAAAGGACAGCTGAAGAAGCTGAAGGCACGAGGCACTGATTTCTAAAGAGTTATTCTAATTATCTGTTCCTGCATCTCATTAAGGGGGCTGTCATCCCTAATTCACCCCTTGGGCCGTATCGTGTGATAAGGAAATGACAAATATGACCCCATTCACGTAATGGCATTTAAATTTAACGCTGACTTGAATGGGATCTGGATTTTATAAACTGCTTTCAAACTCTTGACAAAAAGGACTGAGTGCCTTTGGGTGAAACCTTCCTGATTTCACTGTATTTGTGTGAACCCTGAATTAGTTCTTATCTTTCCGTCTCCCTAATTTGGGCCTATATTTTTTTCATCAACATTATTAAAGTATTGCCTGTAGTCTATCAGATACAGAAACTGAATGTTTTAAAATCATTAATCTACAAAGCTGGTTTTGGTAGGAAAGCTTGTTAGATGTAATATACATAACGTTCATATTTTTTAAACAAATAGTCTCTAAGTCTGATATTAGAAATAGCAAAAATTTGCAGCCTAATATTTCTGCTTATTCAGTCCCAGTGACAAAGGGGTGTATTTGTCTAAGCAAGCTATATAATCTTCAGCAAATTTTAAAAAGATCAGCACCTTACAAAATGTTTGAGATGAATACAGCATTGGGAAATAAATTACTGTAACATTTAAAGATTACATGTGCGATGCAAAACAATTCTTGTAAACCTGGAGTTGTAGGCATTCTTCAGGTGCCTTGCATTGAATATCTATTTGAATCATATTATAGCACAGCAATATCTATATTGCTATATTAAATATTAATCACAATATTTATGTACTGATTCTGTTCTTCATTTCTATTCAGTCTGTGTCACAATAAAGAGAATAAGCCATCGAGGACAATGCAATAATGGTCTTATATTGAAAATACATCTTCCTGGAAAAGCCCGATTCAATCAGCCACCTTCTTATCAGCCTTCTGAAAGCCAGCGGAGCAGTCCAAAAGGCAGAGGCAATTAGTGCCCCATTATTTAATGCGGTGTTTAACACCGGAGTTATTGCATGAATGGTGACACAGAGGTGTCTGCAGAAAATTGTTTAACTTAAGGAGAGGTTTTAATCTGAAAAGAGATGCAGGAAGAGACTTATGGCAAGTACTTTCAAACTGTGAAAACCTTGGGCAGGACTCACAAGCTAGCGGCGAGGCGCTTCCCCCCTGCTTGCTCTTACCACACGCACGGGTTTGGAGGTATTTCTGGGCAAAGCACTTTAACACATTCAGTCTGTTCAATTCACTACCAAAACAAAACAATGTGCTTCCTTTGAACTATTTCAAACAGAAAGATTCTTTTTTTCATAAAACAACTCTTATTATATGATGGAAGTTCTGTGTTAATTATCTTTATTTTCCCCCCCAAGGATCTATTTTACATAACAAAGCAAATCTAGCAAATCTGCCAACTTTTAAGGAAATTTTCCAGTTTTCTCTTACAGATGATAGAAGGGGAACTAATATATGTAAAAGGCAAAGTGGGGATCATTAAAACTTCAGTCTAAGTAAAATAAGAACATTTCTGAATCCTAAAGACAACAAAACAAGTAATCTGTTGGGGACAATATAATAACTGCCTTACATTGCTGTACTTTAGGCCTTAGTATTATAAAGCATTACAAGTAAGCCAAAATTTAACTATTTATTTTTTTTCTCTGTAATGTCTTTAGCAGTACTGGCCCTGAGGTAGGTTTAAAAATCAGAGGCTTATGAATGTGCTTGTTTTATCCAGTTCCTAAAGTGCTTTATAATCCATTCAAATCTGGGCACTCAAATTCAAGTTCACAACTCTCTTGTTCATTTTTTTTCTTTCTCTTTTTTCTCTTTTTTTTTTCTTTTAAATCAACACATTAACCCAAAGCCATGAATGTTCAAAACATCACAAGTGAAAAGAATGCCAAAAATACATCATAAATTAACAAATTTTGTATGTGCATCTCCTTGAGCACAGTTTTCAAAATTTACCCATGGGGCTAGGCTATTCTATTTGCAAAAATTCCTAAGCCATTATCTGAATAGCTAGGATAAAGGACCTGTGAGCTGTAGTATAATAGAAGTTAGAGTCATATTATAGGATTGCATAAAAAATCAAAGCTATACAGTTTTCATTTTGCTACAGAGTTTTCTTGTGTGGTGTGCAATATATTATATCTTGTACCATTTATTATCCTTGTTACTCGATCATAAATTATAATATACAAGAAATACAGCCCCAGTAATTTACGTCGTACAGTTTCTATTACATGGTTCCTTTAAGGAAAGTCTTCAAAATACTTCTGTGAAGGATTTGTTCCTATAAATGAACAGTTAGTGTTATACGACTTGTTCTTCCAAGGGAACAACATATCACTTAGTCACGCTGGATAAAGGGAGATAAAATCCTGAGGTATATTCAAATCCTGAGCATTATCTGATGGAAGCATAAATGTGAATGTAAGCCCTTTAAAAATTAAATGGTTTTACTAAAGTATTGAAGGATAAAGATGTGAACCGTGACTTTAGGGTACCGGGACTATCTATATTTTCGCTTTGTAACCAAGTGTTTTGCTGGATATATCTGATGGAATTAAATATCACAGAAGAACAACAACACGTATACTTCTTCAGATCTGGATGAAGCCGGGGTTTTATCTTTCTGCCTTTCTCCCCTTTACTGCTGCTCGGCACTTCCCCTGTCCCCGCGGTGACTGCTGCTTGTCATTGTCACTGCTCACTGGGTGGAAGGTGGAAATCCCAAAGGGCATCTGGCTGCAACTGTAACTCGCCAGAAGTGGGGGTTATGTCAATGACTCTCCTTCATCACTCATTTTATTGAAAAGATGCTTATATATCTGGATGAATAAAAAAACCAACTCACCCAACTCAGTGCTGTGTTAGATACTCGGCTCTGCTGCCCTTTGAGCACACTGCACGGCACTCCAGAAAGTTGTAAAATTAAGCATTTGCAAAATCAGTGCAAGAACGGCATTTTCATGCCTGTTTGCTTCAAAGGAGGCTCTGATTTTGCTAATTGCCTCAAAGAGGTCTTCGATTTACTGTTTGCTACAAACAGGATTCTAATTTAGTTTATCCTGTGAGCCTGCAGCTGTGTTTGAGTATGGCAGTACTTGGGTCTCGCTGAACTTTTCTGCTGAAATTGGTTCCCTCAGTTCTTTGTATGACATGTTTTTTTTCTTTGTAGACTGGGCTCAGTGCTTGCAGTAGACCAAGACTGAGACGTAGTGGCCTTTGACATCGCCACCTCTCCTGGCAGGAGAGCCAAAAATATTTTCTTAATGAATATATTCCAAAACTCTACATCATCACTGTAAGTATCAAATAGAAAAGAGAATAATTAGGATTATTCTCTACCATAAACCCTGAGTATTAACAAATACATTTTAAAAACTTCTTTCCTTTGTTCTTTCTGTTAAGGGATTCCAGATTAATTCATGCTTGCAGTCACTACTGGGCTGCTTTTTGCAACTTGTTAATGATATTATAATTACCGTTTCATATACCACATGCAGGCCCTTTCCAGGTGAAACCTGCAGCTGTTTGGTTACACCGGGGCGGTCAGTACAAACGGGTCGGTCAGTACAAACGGGTCGGTCAGTACAAATGGGTTGTCCTCGCAGTCATTCTGCATCTAATGCTCCTTTGTTACCTAAGGACTGAGGCATACCAGAACTATGAGTCATTTCCCTGAAATACTTCCCTATTCGTAAAATCCTTGCTCGGATACATTCCTATCAGTCCTGCAGATACACTGTACCTGTAAGAGAGCCTTGAAGGTGATGGGGAGGCGGGAGGTCATGCAGGGAGCGCTCAGCCTGGGGGGCACGCAGGCTCCGGCTTCCCACGCCGCAGCGCTTTGGAAAGGGCAAAATCCTCTCCCTGCTGCCAGCTGGAGAGCAGAGCAGCAGAAGCTTCCTCTGCTGAGGGCCCAATTTAGAAAACTAAACCCTCCAAAATTAGACCTCAGTATGAAGGTGTTTCAGATGGTGGAATTGGGAACAACAACATCTTTATTTCCCCCACAGAGACTGCACCATGCAGCCTCAGGTCAGGTAACCTCTGCATTCGCTGGCCCAGAATAATCTGATCCATAAAAGCTGTAAAGTTTTCTTTACATCTTTATGAAAGCTGTACAATAAAAGATGAACTTTTTCAAATGGAGATTTTCCAGGCAGGAAACACTTAAGCCATGTCCTTTAAAGCTTTCTTTCAAATTCCTTACCCTTCGGTATTACAGCAGCGATCTGTGACTTCACTTTCCAGGTTTTTTCCTAAACTAACACCGGGAGTTCTGTTTAAAGACACACATTTATTTTGCTCTTTCCAACTGGTGGATTTTGCTGCTTTAGAACATCGTCACCATCCTCCTTCCCTTGCTTAAGCCAGAAAACCAAAATTAAGCTGCAGAGGATTCCGGAAAGAAAAGTGTATGAGAAGGAACCGCTTCGATAAATCCTCCCCATGCTTGTTCATTCCTGGCAATTCTCTCATAACTATGAATCCAAGAAACTCCTCGTACAAAATATTCCTCTTCTGTAAGTTCCCAGGTCATAAAGGCATGCAAAGATGTAGCACCAAGAAAATTCAAAGGGAAGAACCACATCCTGATACACTGGAGGTGGGATTTAAAGAGCTAACTCACAATTATTATTTTTTTGTTTAATTAAATCACCTGTGCAATGCAGAAAAATTTTCTGTAGCTCAGGGAAAGATGTATGAACATGCAACAGAACCAGATGCAGCAATATCCTTGTCAATGGATGCAAATATCCTCTCTGCACTGTTTAGTACTGTGGGAATTTTTTTATCCTACTGGGCTTCACCCAGTGATAGATCAGACAGCCTCCACATAAAAACCTTACAAAGAAGAGCATGGCACTTATATGTATTTTTTTCAAGACTGATTATCTTGCAACTATAAACACCTGCAGATATTCTGTAATTAACGGAGAAAGGTCACATCTTTATTTAATATTCTGTGTGTATGCTTATGGATTGAGATCCCTGTGAATTTCTAGAAAGCTGCTGCAGTTTTGCAGTGCAACCTACGGCTGCTGCTGAAGCAAAGGGAATTCCTCTTCTCAGCCTAAACAGCCGTTTTATTTGACAGAATCTCCAGTTGTTCGAGTCCATGTATTTTACTGTCGTCTGGTTTTCCTAATGAGATCTTTCCACCCCTTCCTGTGTATGGATTTCTATTAATGGACTGGTCACTGGAGGTAGAATATTTTTGCCTATGTATAATTTATTCAGCTTTATGAAATACTCTGGTATGCTACGAGGTCATGCATCAGCTTTTACTAAAGCAGAGTTAGCTACAAAGGATATAAATCACCATCCTCTGCACTGTTCTGGATAATAATGCCATCTCTCAAGGATGTCATTAATTTAAAAGCAGGTACACAAGCTCCGCAATTTCCTTCACCCAGCCTATGGCTGGAAGCAGAGCAGCAGCATGCAGTGCAGGTTTAAATGCTATGTGTTGTATAGAGAAATAAAAGACAAACACGTTCTGTCTGCCATGAGCATCTCCAGCATTAAAGATGGAAATGCAGCACGGAGCATCCAGCTCCTTTTATTGCACGTATCCTATCAGGGTCCCCCAAGTTTACTCCTCGTCACTGCTTACGACCCCCATCCCATTCCTACTGGTGCTTGGCCTAGTTTCATTCCTACAGCTGATGCTTCTGCAAAGAAAAGCAGTGTGGGAAGAGGCTGACAAAGAAATATGAATTGCAAAGCATTGAGAACAACAGCCACAAGGCAGCCCACGCCCCGAACACCTTCCTGCTGGCCGGCACGGCCGGGCTGGGCTTCCTTGCCCGGCGAGCATCGAGCTCCAAAGGCGATGTTGGGGTGGGGGGCGAGGTGGGAGGGAATAAGAAAACCTTGCAAACTGCAAACCTGGCTTGGTGCTACAGAAATAAGGCTGACGGTGGTACTTTTAGATAACAGTCCATTTTAAAGGAGAACGCTGCTGATGCAAATCTAACACACTTAAGACCAGAATTTTGCTGATGCTTCACCGAGGCACTCTGAACCATCCAGGAAGTTACAGCACAAATTGCCTGGCATTTTGGCTCTGCGTGTTTGGGTGACAGGCCTTTGAGCCCAGCTTACACCCGTGGTGGCTGCTGGCAGCACGGTGATGCCACAGTGGATCTGGGAGAAATGCTGCCTGTGGATCCCTGTAAGGTCAGAGAGGAGGGATTATCTGAGAACCACACCGGTGTGAGGGACCGTGCTCCTGCCTCCTCAGAAGCAAGCGCGTTGCCCGGTCCCATCTAATGCTGGGCACAGCCCTTGCTCGTCCTGGCTTTAACACTGCTGCAAGTGTTAGCAGATACAATGCTGCTTCTGTAGCTGTGTGCAGACACAGAAGCAAAGTAAAGTATATCGGCAAAGACTGTACAGGGACAAATAAAATAAAAATGGTAGAGACTAATTACAGCTGTGTTCCTCAGAGAAGACAGCTTGATTGTTTAAATTTCATAGAAAGGGAAATCTAAAACAGATCTGTCAACAACTTTCTGAAGAGCCCAAACTACAAGTCATTTCACGCTTTTACAGATTTTACTGTCTAATTATTCCAATAAGACTAATGCTTAATAGGGTTTCAAAATTCCAGACAGTAATTTCAATGTTTTTAGTTTTTTAAGCGCATTATATTGACACTTACAACTGGTTGGGTTTAGGGCACAACATTTTTACCTGTTAGAAAAAGCAAAAGTTATGTGCAGAATTACAGTCAGTAAGTAGAAGAACTTTTGGACTGGAAGAGAGCCAAATCTTCTACTTCTGACTTCTAAACATTCGCTACTGACACGCACTGCTAACACAGCGATCCCTCGCAATTACAGAATCTTATCTGTTATGAAAGACAAGTATACAAAATATCCCTCCATATCCAGCCTTTATATTCACCCTATTTGTACTGAACGATGCCATAATTCAACCTAAAATCTGAATACAACTGCTGGGCACATAAACACCACGTGCATATGCTCAAGCACCCCAGTACAGCCATTACTAACAGATGGCATTAAGGCACAAGGACTCTAAAATCTCTTCCTGCCAGTTATCTGGTGTATGACTGTGGACATGTCACTTAAAAATAAATGTGGATGAAATATCCACCGATTTTATTTATCTCCACCAATGCCCTGCTGGCTGGATTTTCATATTGCTAAGCATCGTAAGTGCAATTTCATGCTGTGAATTGTGCCCATTTTCATTCTCTCTAGTCTGTAATGGTCCCCACTCTTAAAATGCAAGATAATACTTTTCTTTCTTTAGCAGTAGTTATATAAATTTAATCCTAGTTTAAACAGAGTCCAGCTATAAAAGGACAGTCATTATTTATTTGTTGACAATGCATTGATTTTAGTCCATAGCTAATGTAAAAAACTTTTCACTGTATAAGTTTCCAATATGTCTGATCAGTACAGTGCAAGAGACCGAATTTAGAATGATTTGAGAGCAAATTCAGAACAGTGACAAAGTCAAGCAAAGAGCACCAGGAGCTGGAACATGACAGGGTGCACAGCTGGCAGCCAACTGCCTGCTTTGTGAAGAAGTAACAAAAAGTTAGGGCTATTATTTCTATCATGTTGCATTGCTCTAGCAGTGGCTTCCTAAAAGAAATTACTGTCAGCTTCTTTATTTTTACCCCATTTCCAGCCTCTCTCTCTTGGTCTGCACTAAAAAGTGGGAAGCAAGGCTGGGGTGGAGGCAGGAGGGGTGGGAGACGCAGGGCAGGAAGGCGCTAGCAGCAGCATCCTCCTGTAGTGGTTCTTGCAAATCTTCTTGGATTTACAGCTTGAACCTTTTGAAATGCTTTGGGCACTGGTGAATTTAGGCAGGCTGGGATTATCCCCGACTGGCTGACCCCACAGCTCCAGGCCGCCGGGCAGCAGGGGCTGCACGCAGGTGGGAACCAGAGCCAGAGCGGCAGCTTGCAGCCTCCACGGGGCACTTCAGCAAAGTGATGTGTTAATGAAAACTTGCACCTAGGTTTTCAGAATTTCAAAAGGTGAAGTGTTATAAAGGTTTTTGTTTGTTTGTTTGTTTAATTAGACTAATTTTAATTACATTCAAATGCCCATAATCACCTGCACTGGTACTAGGAACACTATTCCCAGTGTTTACAATTACAATTCTTTGACCTGCAATATAGCCAGCTAAGCAGTTTAAAAGGTAACGTGGAATTTCATTATTGCAGCAAAAGACTGGGTAATTCTCCAAGTCTTTGCTGTTAACCAGTCAATGTCACGGTATACAACAACACACACCAAATTGGTTCTGCCCTCAGGTTTCCATGGTGCTCTTCTCTCTGGCTTTAAGAAGTTTGCAGAAGGTTATGTCTCATTTCCAGGTTTGCCCTGCCCGCTACCATCCCTGCCAAGCAGGACGGGTGCCACTGTCCCATCCTCAGCACCCGCACCCGATGCCAAACAGGAGCGCAGGTAAGGGCCAGCTGGGCCAGCAGCCCCCTGCACCCCTGCCCTGCTCCCACAGCCCCTGCCCTGCTGGGGGCTCATGGCCACCCCTGCACTCCAAGCAACAACTGCAGGATTTTGGCTAACGTGACAGAGGGGAAGCATGACTTGGCTGCCACCTAGATTCCCACAGAGCAAATCTTCCTGCTGTTGAGGTGCCGTTTAATTGCATTTGTGGTAAAATGAATCATCTTTTGTGCCCTGGAGCCTTGAACAGTCTATTTGTTACTGTAAATGAGCGATGGGTTCTAAAAGTACATGTGGACAGAGCCTGATGTCCATGGAGGCACGATCCTCTCCATCATCCCTCAGCAGCACCAGAAGACAAGTGATGCTGCAGGGAAAGCCTCGCTCTTTGGGAAGCAGGGATGGGGACCATAAATTCAGTTGCCATTTATTTCACTTTTTAAACATTAACGGAACTTGACAAAAGATTTTTATCAGATTATCGTATTTCAGCTACGATATTTGGTATGTCAGCTGCCATTAGTTTTAGTCAGTCTAAGAGCACGCTGCTGACAGAGGCCGTTCCCGCAGAAGCACCCAGCACCCAGCAGGCAGGTGCAGGATGCTTGGACATGGCCCAGGGGCGCCCACCTGGGCCTGGGAGCAAGGAGGAAACCACATCTACCACCCAGCCTCACGGCACAGTGCTCTGTGAGGGGTTGCTCCATTTTACCATTTCTCTCCATTCCATCTTTACTGAGGTGGATTTCATATGTGGATCAGTTCCTTTCCTAGTTTGGAATGAGCAGAATGCTGGAAGTAGCACCTTGTAATTGCTATGCAGAATGCTGTGCAGAAGAACTTACTGAAAACCTTACCATGCCAAAGTTTTCACTCTAAAAATACTTTTATATCTTTTCTCCTCAACCTCATAGAAACAGAAGATAAGGATTTTCCAAAATGCTTAGAATTCATCTAGGGAAAATAAGTGTTTTTGCAGCCTCCTAGTTGAACTTCACTAAACATTTAGATTAAAGTCCTTTCTGCAAGAGAAAACAAAAGATTCTAGATGTAACCTGCACCAGGTGGGATAATTTCCACATATATTTAACTTTCTGTCTTTGTTAACAATGCTCCAAGGAAAAAATTAACTTTAAAACATGGGACACCTTTTTTCTCCTGTCAACTGACAGTCTAGAACTACAGAAGCGTAAATAACAGGAAATCCAATGAAAAAAGAATCAGATAAATCACAGTAATCACAGTGATCACAGTGACAGGCAGCAGAAAGCTCAATAAAATATTACACTGTTTACTCAGGGTAGAGACTACCAAAGCTGCTTGCAGTGTTGCAATGATGGTAATGAATAACAAAATAATTACCATCTCAGTTTTTCCAGGCCAGCCCAATTGCCTTTAATTGAAACAACAGGACTGTGAAGAGGCATTCAGAGAAGGAATAATAGAGCCTGTAGGAACAACAGTCAGAAGAGCATGTGCTTACATGTAACCAAACCCGTCAAAGTGTTATAAGCCAGATTTTACATCTTTACAATAATCCTCCTGTACTTCATTGCCGTTATGAAATAAGGTTCTGGAGGATGTGTTCAAATGAACTTGCATTTGAAAAAAGTAATTGTAATTAAAGTCTCGGCATTGCCACAACCTATTTTCAGCTATGACTGTATTTCTGAGGTAGTATGACCAAAAAAAATGAGCATTTTAATTTTAGTCTTCCAAGCGACTCTTGACAGAGTATTGACTCTTGAGTGAAAAAGACCATCAGTGTTTGTGCTGCGAAATTCTGTGGGAGCAGCACATTGGGTGACCATGAAAGCTCCCAGAGTGGGCAGCCCTGGCACTGGCTCAGCGTGCCAGGCGCTGCCAAGGGGCATTAACCTGGAAATTGCCTTCATGTGTTCCAAGTCAAACACTTCCAGCTGCAAATTCCTTGACAAAAAGTCTTTTTGTTGAGATGGGGAAGAGTAGGGAGGTCAACGGCACTTTCAGTAGAAATAGGAAGAAACTAAAAATCTGGGTGCAGCTCTGGGTGCCGCAATATGAGAAGGACATAAAACAATTAGGCAGTGTCTAAAGGAGGGCTATGAAGGTGGTGAAGGATGTAGAGGGCAAGACATGTGAGGAGCATCTGGTGTGTTCAGCCCCGAGCAGAGCAGGCCGAGGAGAGGCCTCATGGCGGCCTGCAGCTCCCTCACAGGGGAGCAGAGGGGCAGGCGCTGAGCTCTGCTCTCTGGGGACAGCGACAGGACCCGAGGGGACGGCATGGAGCTGGGACAGGGGAGGGTCAGGCTGGGGGTTAGGGACAGGTTCTGCACCCAGAGGTGGTCGGGCACTGGGACAGGCTGCCAGGGCTGTGGTCAGGGCACCAACCCTGCTGGAGTTCAGGAAGCGTTTGGACAACGCTCTCAGACACAGGGTCTGGTTTTTGTGTGGTCCTGTGTGGAGCCAGGAGTTGGATTCAATGATCCTTGTGGGTCCCAGTTTTTATTCACACCATCCACTTCAGTTATTCTTATGCAAAGCTATGGATTTGCCCTGTGCTTGCTGTAATGCTGATAAGCCCCAGAAGACAACCGCCCCACAGCGCTGACACAGCCAGCAGCTCCCTTTGATACATTCTAAGCATTCCGAATTCGCTGTCTCTCTAAAAGCCTTTTTAAAATCTTTCCTTCAAAAGGGTTTGTCATTCTTTCGACAAGTTGAGTGCCACACAGCTTTTCCAGCTGGCTGTTTTTGCTGTATTCGGGGTGATCTCGTGCTCGCAGAGCTCCCCAGGCCGCGGCCACGGGGCTGCTCACGGCCCCCTCCCGTGCTGTGGAGGCAGCGGTGGGCACCCTAACTAAGCTAACTGACTCCAAATGCAGAATTTAATCATCCACATTTTTGCCCTTCGCATTCAATTACTATGCTCATTAAACTAAGCTGTGCGTTTTTGCTTTACGCCTTATTTTTCCCTTCTCCCTTCTGCTTCTGGCACTGTTGCATAGTGCAAGGAGCTGCTGAAAGTCACCTTGGGCTCCGCTGGACACATCTTTTGTAAGGCTCTCACAGGTCACAAAACAACTCATTCAAATTAATTCAAATGTAACAGAACTAATATACTTTGGACCAGAGAGCAAATGATTATTTTGTGTTGATTATCCTTTGCCTGCAGATTTCAGAAGATGGAAATTTCAGGCTTATAATGGAAATTCAGTTGCAGCCGTGACTGTAAAGCAGCTCCAACATCACAGAATTATGAGTTTCAGACTAGTAGAGCCCTGCTGTACTTCAGATAAAATATTCCCGATTTACATCCTGGTAAATGAGATCACCTGCTAATGCAAACATTTTCTATGATTTAAGGCTTTTAAAGAAGGGTAAAAGCCATACGTACCCATCTCAGAGCGAACGAGCCCCTGCAGCTCATTTGAATGCCCTGAGCTCTATGAATGTGGGAGGGATTGAATGAATGGATGAAAAATACAAGAACTGGAGAAAATGTCCTGATCAGTCATTAACGAACTCTGCTGCGGATGCAGCCGCTGGTAGCAGCCAGCCCCACAGGTGGGTCCGGGAGCAGGCGGCGTGGTCAGCGGTGGGGCTCTGCAGCTGAGCCCCTGGCTGAGCCACCCCACCCCTGCAACCATGCCTCTGGGCCTTTTACTTCATGTGCTGAGCAGGGACAAGATGATAACAGTGGCTGGCACTTGTGAGTTAATTTTATAACGAAAACTGACATCCTACTCGAGTGCTGGCAATTTAAAAGAGTAATGGATTGTCAGTTTTAGCTGGAAAGTGGTTGTTATATGATTTTAGAAGTCTTTTGCATATTTATTTTGTCCCACTTTAAATAAATTTGGGTAAGATTTATCTCGTTAGCTCCAAACGCAAGTCCCTCTCGGCCTGATTGAGGAAACAAATTAGACTTTGCAAACATTGCAAAGACTAAATCAATACATTAATATTTAGGGGACATTAAGGAGGTTTATTAAACAGAAAAAGGGCCTTGAGTATTACTTTGGAAATATTATACATGTTTAAATCAAAAATATAGGTTGTGGTTTCTGACTGAATCTATAAATTGCATTTGCATAGACAACTGAATTATTTACACGCACGGAGTTCCAAGCACAGACTGCGCACAGGCACAGGATGCCAGGGGCAGCACAGGGGCACGGCAGCAGCTTGCATGCCCCGGGGCTGCTCCCAGCGTGGTCCCAAGAGCATGGTGGACCCAGAGCATACCAAAATCAAAGTTAGGGCCTCAAGAGACTAGTGTAGGAGACTGTTTGTGTCCCTGGATCCACAGCGTCAGCACTTTGGTGCCCACGGAAAGCACTGATGTGTCATCAGTGGGGCTGCTGCGCCGAAGGCATTGGGTCTTGTAGTGGTGCGGTCCTTCAAGCCATACGTTTGTCCCTCTGTCCTGGGACCCACACCACACGTATTATTAAACGTCACGAAATTCCCTCCCAGCCCTCATTTTGCTATCTCGAGCGCAGCAATTGCCTCTGGTGTGTCCTGCGTTCCCCAAGGAGCCCAGAGGCCCTCCCTGGGTGGCGGGGGGTCGCACACGGTGCCCCCCATCACCGATGGCCAGCACGCCCAGCACCACGTCCTGACACCTGCACGCGGGTGGCAGTGGGGCTGTGACCTTCGGCTCAGCTCGTGGGCAGAATTAACTCTGGGGGCTGCTGGTAAATGTGTCTTAGTATTTCTGCACCTTGAAGGGGAAACACAGCTCGGAGGATGCAAGCTACACTTTGATAGAATAAATGCCAGATTAGAAATGGCAGAAATGGCAACCTTTCCGTAGGAAAATTATGGGCAATGTAGTATGGTAAGAGGTATTTAATTTTTTGACTTAACTACAGCAAGCTCCTGATATTTAAATCATCTGCAGTTCACGACACTGCAGATCAAGCATCTGGCTCTGATGTAGATTAAGTTGATTACAAACTCCTACCTTCTAAACTTTTAATTAATTACTTCATAATTCTCACTCCCATTTAATAAGGTCACCGAAATAAAGTTAACTGGATTATCTTCCTCTCTTTCATCTGTTTTTTCTTTCACTGATGTAAATGGGACTAAAGACACATTAGGCTTTTTTCTTTCTTTAACAATTATCTCAAATAATTCTCATGGTGCAAAAAGGTCTAGCTATGCAATAAGTAGCACTGATCTAAACTTGACTTGGAGGTCTCGCTACAGCTTTGTGCAGGGATTTGGCAGGCTGAAGTTCAATGTCAGGCTCTGCTGGTGGCCAGCTCACCAAACCCTGCCGGGTCTCTCCCTGTGTTTGCACATGGGGCAGGGATGCAGTGGCACCTCCTTACCTTCAGCTGTTTTACTGATCATTTCATCTCAATTTTTTGTGCACAAGATCTGTGGTTTAACCTGCGAGTGTACAACATGTGGCCCAATGCAGCCAAAACTGTGTTTGGGGATCCTCTTGTAAAGTGCCAGAAAACAGATAAAAGTGGAAGTAATGGAGGCGGGATGAATTTATTGAACGTTCATGCCAAGGAAAACAAAACAGGAACCATCCACAGGCTTAGCCAGGGAGGCTGGCAGAAATGCTGATTTTGTGGCTTGGACCTCTTTACTTTTCTGTGTTTTACTCGTGGAAATTAAGACATCCTTAACCCACTAAAATGTATTTATTCTCTGAAACATTTAGATAAATAAGATCAGAAACTGTCAGCCCAAATAGCAGAGTATTCAAAATGAGAGCTACGGGATCTGTGTGTATAGAAAGATCTCACCAAAGAGAGAGAGAGGGAGAGAAGACAGAGAGGGAAGCAGAGTTGGATTTACACAGCTTTTGAAGTGGAGGTTTCACAGCAAATAATTTTTCAGTCTGGAGTTTAACCTATTTGAGAGCTTATGATCAGACATAAGTCTTTATTCATTTAATTTACAACCCACTGCATACACCCCTGGCTCCTCCAGTTCTGCTATTTTCAGAAAGAGAATGTCTTCTTTCAGTGTTATTCGATGGAATACAGCCTGTAGGGCAGAGGAATTTTAAAGGGCTAAGTCTTTGCTTTTAAATTTTTCTTTGCTCCTTTATTTCATGTGCCGCTCCAGATCTGCTGCTGATCATTTATTCACAGTGTAAATGGAAACCCAGCCCTTTGACTGAATGATTTTACTTTGGCTAAAGATCTGCTTTTCCCTTCATTTATTTTTCCCCACTAGCAGAAGTTATTTCTAATCTTTCAATACAAAGTCATGAACAATATAAAGGGGAAACATAAAACTGCCCCCATAAAATGTTATTATGTCATCCCTGCGAACCCCGTTCTGGAGGAAAGCACACATAAGCTACAGCACCAATTAGCTGTTTGATGTTTCCTTTACAGCCTCAGTTACTTTCAGACAGGTCTGTCTCCATCTCAAAGGACACATAAATCTCGCACTGCACCTCCTGAGCCCCGGCACAGGGAAGGTGAAGCAGGAGCTTTGTGAGCAGCGCAGCCATGGGTGACCCGCTCTGGACGCTGTGCGTGGGCACGCTGTGGTGAGGGGCTGGGACGCTGAAGGCAGCAGCAAGCACAAGTGCAGGGCTTGCAATTACCTAAGTGCTATTAGCTAAGTGCTAATGGCACAACACAGGAAAAAGTAGTTGGTGATTTTTTTCAGCTTTGTCTTGAAAATGGTTCTCTTGTTCTATCTGCGATTCATAGAGCTGCTACTTCTTTCTTACATAAAACTGAATTAATATTGAAGAAATTGAATACATACACAACTGAAATAATAATTGATGCTGTCACAGCTTCTTCATTTCAACTTCCCAACCCAACTGCTTATAAAGAAATCCGTCTGTGTTCCCTGAAGCCCCCATATAAGCAGAACACACACAGGTCTTCACAGAACAGCTGCCTCTGAGGAAAAGTTGTAAAAATGACTGAGTGATGGCTTTCTGGCTCTCCTGACATTCTTTATGCCACAACTACCCTTAGCGCTTACAAAGTTAGAGTCTAACATACAAACCGTCGGGGTCTGAAGGTCCAGCGGTTAAGAATAATTAGTCTGAGAAGCATTTCATACGTGTTACTTGTAAGGGATTCTGGTGTGCCATATGGATTAATAGAGATTGCCATTTCAATTCTTCTGTTTTATATTCATTGCTTTATTACTCATAAAAATGCAAAAGAAAATGTTAATGATGATTACACCAAAGACTAATAAATTAAAGCCTTAGGTTATACTTTGCATTTCTGAAGATATAAATGCAATCGCTTAATAATTATGCATATTTTAACTATTGAGTTATTATTTCTCTATATTTTTGCAGTTATCCTAATTAATTTTAAGCTCCTGTTTATATGTTTTATAAATGCAATTAATTTCCAACTATTTTTTTAGCCCCTTGTGCGAGGGCATTAACTATTACAAAGATAATCAGAACTAAGAATTGTTCACCCTGGAACAGCGCTATCAATACTGCGTAAAGCTGACACCCCTGCTCTGCAGCGCCTGTACCAGAAAACCATCTCCTGGAAATAAATGGACTTCTCTACTTAACGATATTGGGATCTTAGTCAGTACTTCCGTGAGAAAATTGCGGTCTCGTTGAAAGAAAAACTATGGATTTTTATGTTACAGCAAAATCAGCTTACATTTGTCTTAACTTGTTTATTTTGGTCTTAATGAATTGTGCATTTATATTTTTGAAAGAAACCTGCTTTACTCACTCTCATTTGGCTGACGAGTTAATTCTTGCTGTTATAACCGTGTTTGTGATGGCACACACCAGAGAAGACACTCGAGGTGCTCAGATGAATTACTCTGCCTTTCACACACCAGCTGAATGCAGACACCTGGGTGAGAGCCCCGGGGACAGGACGCCCACCCCACGGCCAGGCTGAGGGCGATGGGCACAGCCAGAGCCCCCGGAGCCGTGGCTCACCGCTGGCATGCAGCACGGCCTTGGCACTGCTCCTGCTCGGCCCCGTTCTTATTTCTGAACACGTCTTGGCAGCACAAAGACAGTGAGGTTGTTTCTGGCAATACTGGGTTTCAGTGTGACAATGCAGAGGCTGGAAACCTTCTCCCAACTCACTACATGAGCATGCACCCATACACGATGCCTAGGCTGAGCACAATGCAAAGCAACCACATTTTGAGCCACACAGGAGACTACAGCAAACGGAGAGACACCTGCACAATACCACTCCAGGGAACAAAACTGCTGTACTTGTATTGTCCTTTCGTATTTTTGCCCTCCACATAACAACCATGTTCAGGTATTTTTCATTAAACTGTGCACTGAGACAGCCATCATGAGCTACAACAGAGCACGTCTGTTTTGAAATGGCCTGCTAGGACTCCTGGCCACTTCTAGCCCCCAAAGGAATGACTGCAGCTGGGGATCTGCTCCCCCAGCAGAGGCTGCAGGTAAGCCAGGCAATGTCAGAAATTTTACCAAAAACAGGCAATCAGAGCTAGCGTCAACTGCTGAACCATTCAGTACTATCTATTTGCTGGGACCTGGAACCGACTGTCAACATACATTCCAATTTTATGCATGACCAGTGAAGGGCAGGTAGACTTAAATAGATCAAAGATTGGATTGCGAAAACACTTTCTATAAAATATATACAGTCTGTGGCTGCATATACCAAAAAAAAAAAAAAAAGTGCTTAGCTGGCTTTTCCCATCTATAAACACAGATTTTTCTAGTACATTTTCCATGACAATTTGCGATTAGTTTAAACACATACCTTGTACAGTTAAGTGCACCTGCATGGTTCTCGGAGTATGCTGAGTTTGCACAGAGCAGGTGTAGGGACCATCATCTGTCACATCCACGTCCTGTATCTGCAGGCTGTATTCTCTTCTATTTGCTGTCGCGATTGAAACTCGGGGATCTACTGACCACTTATCACTTCCAGCAAAAATAATACTTGACCGATTCAGCCAGGCACCTTTTGACGCTCCATCTTCCAAATAACACCTGGGGAAAAAAAGTGAAACCATTAAGTACGCAAATCTAAACATTTTCAAACACCATTAACCTGCCATTGATTTTTTACACTGAATACAGCTACAGTACCTTAGACTTGAACCTCAAAATACATGAGTCATTTCTTAATTCGCAAATCATCATAAAACCAAAATCCGATCTTACAAGCAGGCAATAAATAAATAAGTCTTTCGCTATGTTCTCCCTGTCTGATTTCCCTGCTGTGAGTGCTCAGGGCAGCAGCAGGGAGGAAGCCTCGTTTTTTCCTGAGCTCAGCTCAGTGCCTGCCTGTCGTAGCCCACCCAGGGTCAGTCCACGAGGACCAGCCATGGGCCTGTGCAGAACCGCTGTCCTTCTCCTAAGACGCAATAAACTTCTGCTCGTTTAGTTAAGGAACCAAAAAACTTTCTCCACTAAAAATTATAATGACACCTTAGAATCTAAAAAATGTCTTTTTCTTCTCAACAGAGAAGAAATTGCTGATCTCCTGCTCAGGACATCTTGTTTGAAGCAAGCGTGCACTCAGTTAGCACGGAGTTTCCTGCAGACAGCAATGAAAGCTAAAGCATAGTTCTGCTACAACCTTTTTAAGACATTCATGGTATGGTAGTGACACAAGTAAGCGTGATTTGTTTAAAATGCCATTCTTTAGCTTTTGCACAGTTATTGTTTATTAGCACAATCACATCAAACACGGTGTTCTTAGGGGTAGAAAAGTCGCCTTAATCAGAGCCCGGGGAGTACCGACACCGTGCAACAGACGCAGCTGCACCCCAGACAGATCCCTTTCTTTCTACATTGTAGTTCAGAAGTATTCCTCCAGAAAGACTTTTTTTTTGACTGAGTAAAAAGTGCAGCTGTAGAATGAAAATACATCTATCTGAAGAGTTTGACAGCATTTCGACACAATACCTCAGGGGTTTGAACACGGCACTGGAGATTGCGAGGGAATTGTGAGCTGAATGCAGCAGCCCCGGTACTGCCAACTGTCCAAAAGTAATCAGTTGGAAAATACAAAGAACAAGGTGTATTGAAAAATCTAATCCGTAGTCCATTTCACCATCTGTAGAATCAAATCCCAGTAGGACTATTAAAGGTCAGTGCTAATTGAAAATCTTTTCTGTAGATATGCGACCAAAAAAGAAAACCCAAGCCAACATCCTGGCATAACGGCAGTACAACCTTCTCCTAAGGTAATTAGGCCCTGCAATATACTGCTGTTGTCAGTATTTTGTGTCATGCGTTAGAAAACATTTGCAATTTCTCTAAAATAGCTTTTCCTCTCGTATCGCTCACTTGCACGCTGGGACGAGGAGAAACGCACTCTTAGGGATACCACAACGGGTCCCTGACAAGTCCCAGGGGCAGGGCATCCAGCACAGTTACTGAAACTTGTAATAGCAGGAATAAGGAAGGGATAAGAAGGAATCAAGGAAGCGGGTAAGAAGCTAGTGAGGAATTCTGACGGCATTTCTCAGCAACTGGCTCTCGAGTAAGAGGCGAGCACCTAGCTGGGAAGGGCAGCTCACGCCTTCCCTGCCTGCAGCCGTGGAGGATCCTGATGGCTTAGGGCTTGGATTAATCTTTCTGAAACATCTGGAGAGAGCCTGGGGACACCAGTGATGGGTGGGAGAGCGGGAGGCTGGGCAGCATTCACAGGCACTCGGCAGTCCCAGGGGCACTGCGACATGTGCCAGGGCAGCGCCGTCTGGGTTCCACCCGGCTGCAAATAATGATGAGCAAAGGCTGTCTCGACTAGGGATGCACTCTTGAACTGCAGTCGGAGAGATGATTTCTGTGAGCCGCAAGGAAAACACATGAAGGAGCAGAGAGCCAGGAGAGAAAGCATAATGACGGGAAGAAAACCATTAAATACCAGCAAAGCACAGGCTGTGCGAAGTACGGGAATACAGCGAGAAGGCAGGCACTGGAGATACTGCAAGTACCTCCTGGCCACAGGCAAGGAAACACCAGCTGCAAGAAGCGAGTGAGGAGACAGGAGGTGAGACCTGAGCAAAAGAAATCAGAGCTAGCTTGGGCAGCAAGCACGGGGAAACAAGGCTGGGAGAAGCGTGCCCAGGAGGAGCAGCTCGGACCCGGATGGAGCAGTGCCCAGCAGCGCGCCGTACGGAGCAGGCAGAGCGCCTGACGGGGTCCAGGGCAGGGAAAAGTCTGAACGGATCCATGGCTGAGAGCAGGAAACTAGAAATCCAAAAAAAAAAAAAGTAATAAAAAGGCACTATGTGACTAGAAAATAATTACCATTATCTACATTTAAGGAAATGGGGAGAGTGAATCAGGCAAATGTTAGGCTAACCACTGGGACCACAATGGAACTCAGGGCTTTAAAATGACTTCAAAAGTTGAAGGAAAGTAATTCAAAGTGCAACAGACTAATGGGACATTTTTATTTGATAAAGAGGTTCTTTACATGAAGGAAATCCAACAGCAGAAGATAATGCAATAAATCTCTTTGATAAAACATTAAAATAGTGCAACTATGGAAACTGTTAAATAGAAGAAAATGGTGATTTAGTAGCTTAAGCATATGGTGGCATTGTTTAAAGGGAAAAATGACATTCCCATTAGGAATAAGAAACTAGAAGCATCGGGCTGAAATTCTTCACAAATGGATCATGAAAATAACTATTCAGTCATTTAATTAATGACCTCAACATGGAATCTGAATAGAAAGATAACTCTGATAGCAGCTGCGTGTGGCACAGGGTAAGGAACCAGTTTATATAGCGGGGAATTGGGATGTCAGAGGGAAGCATGGCTTTGAGGACAGAGCTCAGCAGAAGCTTGTGAGTCCCTGCAGGAGTTCTGTGGGCTCTGGACTTGTTCTACAAGTGCAAGGAGCTGCTCTGAAAGTCCTCCAAACGCTGACATATTGATGAGAGCCAACAGAGGGTTGGGGTGAAGCAGGGAAACCTCAGACATTCCCCGGTATTTCTACAGCGCGTTTCTGCAGCAGCTGGGTGCAGTCAGTTACCGATGGGTGTTTCTGGAGGTACAATTTCACTTCACACTGGCGCTGACATTTATTTATGTGTCACTGTCCCCCTCCACCATGCAGGAAGGCACTCTCACCAAGATGAAGCCAACCCCTCCTTGCCCAGCACACAGAACAGCCTCACAAGTGCCCCGCTGCCTGGGCAGCTCGTAAGAACCAATTAGCTTGGCTTAGGAAGAGAAGGGCTCACAGAAGTTGAGATTTGTGGTTAAGAATTAACGACAGAAGTAGACTTCCCATCAGATTTAAAGCGAGCTCTGGGACGGCGGCTGCTGTCCTGGCTGGGAGCGGCACGGGTCCGACCGAGCCCAGCCTCCTGAGCGCGTTGCCCATGAACACTGCCCGGGGGTGTCGGGGCTGGCACGCTGAGAAAAGGCAAAACGGAGCAGCACAGAGGGCAACGTGGGACCTCTTGCTGTTTTATCTGATACACAAAAGTATTTTACGTGCAATAGCTTTGTAAAACAAAGAAGCTTTGAGTATTAATGCCTGTACTCTCCTAGTGCAGGGGTGTCGTGGATAGAGGTGAAAACCTGATAAAACCAGCTGTCTTTTATGCAGTGCTAATTAACAACAGGAATGCAGTGTACAACTGCGCTGTAAAACATGAAAACCGAGTGATAAAGATGGAAGAGAGTTTTAGTTGTTGAGGAAGACTTTCAAGTTTGATGGAAAAAAAAAAAAAGGTATTTCTACAAAAGTAACAAGGAGAAACCATTTGGGGCTCTTGTTCAGACTGTCTGAGTGTGTTGGGTTGTGGAAGCACACCGGGTCCAACAGAAGATGCTATTCAAAAGGGCTCGGATACAGGTCCTTCCCCAAGCAGGCTCCTTCAGCACCCCAGAGCAACCTTTTCTCTACATTTACTCAGAACCCACGCATATTCCCTAACCCTGTGAGAATGAGATGACGTGAAAATGTTGCAGAATTTGGCAGAAATATTTTGCACAGAGTAGCCTTTGAATTAAATAGCAGCCAACGTGCAGTATTTTCCCAGTACGCACGCAATACACAATGGATAAAGTGCATATTTACTCCATGGAAGAAGCAATCAAATGATTCATCTCAGAAATGTTTTCTAATCTAGCCAATTTTATCCCTTTCTGTGTACAAATCACTTCTCATTTCTGAAAATGCATTTATGGCTCCAAAGTGTCCTGCAGGCAGCTTGGATTGCACATTCGCCCAGGCGTGGGACCGGGCACTGCAGCAAAGCTTCCGCTCTCCACACCTAATTTCAGGGGAATGAGGGCGACAAATGAGAATTTTTTTCCCTTTAAATGAAGGATTGGTCTCCAGTTTTTCCATGCATTTATAATTTTCTACTAAAGAGCAGTCTTTCCATACCCCAAACATGGGGTGTAACCAGCTGACTTTGTATGGATGAATGTTTGCAAAGAACCACCAGGAACAACAAAGCTGTCGCGTCCTGGGGGCAAGGAGTGGGCAGGAGGCAGCAGGGAGGAGACAGGGGCCTCCCGGGGGGAGCCAGCAAGAGCTGTGGGAGGTGAGTTGGGATGGGGCACAGCGGGGAGCTGAGCCAAGCCTTGGCCTTCGGACTGCAGCAGAGCACTGGAGCAAAACGTGATAAAAAGCCTCAAAGAGGAGTCGCCAAGCTAAGCCTTACAAAAAGCCTAAAATTTGGTTTTGCGCTGTGGGAAAATTTGCCCTGGAGACTTGCAGACCTTCCAGGGACCTGAAGCACACCCACGAACGTTTTCAAGAGAGTGTGAGCAGAGGGCTGCTTCCATGCAACACTATGAAGAACTGGGAGCCTCCACTGCAGTTCCTCGGGATTAGCCCAGTCCTCCAGCGAGGAGCCCGACTCCTGCTCAGCACCTTCTGGGTCTACGAGCAGCAGATGTGGCACCCGATGAGGCCGGAGCCCCACAGGCCAACCCCACGGGAGGTGCCCGATGCCCCCTCCTCACCTCTGCCTCCATTCAGTCTCCCTGCGCATCACGGCAGCACTTCGCCAGTGCACATTTTCAACTCCATGCACAGCACCGATTATTTTTATAAGTTAATAATAGCATAGGAGTACAATTAAGGAAAGCGTAACAATCTTTGAATAAAAGAGAGTTTTGCTCTTTTTACCTTTACATTGCTTGGAAAATTATCGATTAAATTACAGCTGAACTCAGAAGATATTTCTTCTGTTTCTAAACTTAGAAGATTGGAAAAAAACAATTTATTTTGTAACTGATGATGGTAATCAGAAATTCTCTACTCAACAAGCATAAAAACTAGATTTTAATGTTAGTTGTCATGTGGATGAAGGTATTTTACAATGTTTCTAATCATTATTAATGGGGATGATCTTCTGTAATTTGTAAGCACAGAGAAATACAGTCTCACCCAGTTTCCTCAAAGTTTTTAATCCTCTCTTTTTGATGCCTCCCACTTCCCTAGCTCCCCAGTCCATTATTTCCCAATAATGAAAACACAGACCTATTAATCTCCGTAAAAGCATCCCTTCCCACTTCTTTAATTAGGGCTGTGCACGTCCTTTTCCATGACTGCCCCCAGGGTGCTGCAGTGGAGCTTGTGCCCCTGTCCTGCACACCCCCTGCCCGGGGCACACACACACAGCCGGCCTGCCCTGCGTGTGCCTGTCCCATCTGCTCGTCTCCGAACTGCCCTAAATGCACGGTCTGGGGCTAAATCTGGATGGTGCTTGGCCAGTACTTAAAAATTAGAAAAAAAATCTTCATTAAGTAAGACCAAAAGCCACCATTATCCCCAGTCCTTGTGCAATTACTTGACCTGAATCGCACAGCCGTGGATAAAAACCCTACACGCTGCCCTACAATGCAGGCCCCAAACCCTTCGGGCCCCCCCAGCCCCGTGTGCCTCCCCATGGTGCTCCCACCCCCCGGCCCCTCTGCTGGGGGCAGTTTGTGGCACCCCGGGGTGCCTCCTTGATAGATCCCCAGCAGCAAGGCCCCAGGTGGGACACGAACAGCTCGTGTGTAGGCTGCCTGTCTGCCACCAGCAGTCCTGCGGCCATCTGTGTGGCAAGGCCCATGGCGTGTACCTAAAGCCCCGGGATCTTTCCGGAATCCTTCCTTCCCCAAAAAGCGAGAAGGATTTGACGTGAAGGATGCCTGCAGTGTGCTGTAAGCACTGCTCTGGGTGCCAGCTCCCTCAGCAGCCGGCAGCGTCCCCCTGCCAGCAGCCGGCGGTGGGCGAGCTCTCGCCATGGGGAAAGCAGGTGTGAGGCGCTTAATGGAGCTGTTATTGCTTACTGCAGCATCTTTTCTTCAGTGGAATTGGTTTAGGCACTGAGCTATAGCTGCTTTTCATTCAAAGGGAGCCTTTCTGCAGAACACAGAAAACCTCTGCAAAAAGCAGCGCTGCGGAAATGTCCCGGCCTTACCGGGGCATCGGCCGCGGGCCGAGCGGCAGGGGAGGGGAGGGGAGAAACAGGGGGTCGGGGATGGGCCGGGGAGGACACCCAGAGAAGCAACATCTTTCCCCAAGAAGCTACACTATTTCGGAAACATGCAGATGTTAAAATATCCTGCAGAGGGAGACTGTTGTGTCACGAATGGCCGGAAATCTGCAGACGGTTTCTGGAAAGTCTGATAAACAGGAGTTATGTAAAGCCGGGGAGAGCAGCAGCTGCCGCGAAACAGCATCTGAGATCAGCCCCACAAAGCTTGGTCTCGCAGCAACACCAACACACCTAACAGACGTAACTTGGCTTTGCCTGGCACCTCCAGTGTACGGCAGGTCCTGAGCTCTACGGTAAAAATGCTTTCTGCTCAAAAAATATCAGCAGCGTTCAGCCGGGATGTGAAGGGGCTTCTGTGCGTAATGGTGCACCTTCCCCGCACACACTCACCCCCCTGTGCTGAGCCCCGTGCCCTTTCCTGGCTCACAGCAAATAAAAACCCGTTGCAGATGTGTGTGCTGCATGTCTGCAGCAGCAGCAGATGGGCCGGCATTAGAAGATAAGTGGTGCTAATGGATGGAGTATAGATTTCAGGTCCTTTCCTCGCTGCAGCCACTGGTTCCCAGCAAACGCTTCTGAACTTCGCAGCATTCGATTTAAAGGTCCTGCAAACACTGCAAGTGCTGCGTTGTTTCCCCAGAAAGCCCCTCAGTTCTGCCCCCTGTGCATGCCCCAGCCCCTCCGGGTCAACCACCTCACCGTGTCACTACAGCACCACCTCACCACGGCCACCATGAGGCTGGGGTGAGCCTCCACCAGGACGAACCTCCACCAGGACGAGCCTCCAGCCAGGAGCAGCCTCCACCAGGACGAGCCTCCCACCAGCCGTGCTCGGAGCCCCCCTGGGCAGGCAGCACACAAATGCCTCACGCTGACGGCAAACAAGTGAGCGATGTCTCAGCATCTTCCCCCCTTCCAAGCTGAGCACACTAGACACATCTGAGACTTTTTTACCTGCTGTTTGCACCTAAGTAACTGATTTAGCACGGTATCAGTGCCCTTACTCATAATTACCTCCTTTAGAGGGGGACTTTCTCCCCCAACCGACCAGCCTGTTCTGTGGCGCCCCGCAGCCCGTCACGCTGCCGTCCCGAGCAGCCACTTGGAATGGAGAACTGCAAGTTCAGGCAGAAACCAAGATAACTCTTTAAATATTTGCTGACCCATGGACTTTTTCAAAAGGAATAGATAACCGTATGAGCGTTTTATCTGGCAAACTGCCTGAGATAAATGGGGATTCACGCTACCTGAACTGTTATGAGTAATTAGCATAATTAACCTCCCTGCTCTGCTCCTTCCACCGTTCCAGAGCACCGACACAGAGCTCGTAACGCCAGGACAGGTCAGCTTTTGTGCCCTGTAGTGGGGCACGACAAAGTTGCCCGGTGCCCACCGACCTGCCGAGGAGACAGATGATGGAGAGGGAAGGGCAGGGGGGCGGCGAGCCCGGCACAGCTCCCACCGGCTCCGTGCTGCCCTGAGACACCTCGGGATTACAGCTGCCAGCAGAGCAAAGATGGAATGATGTCTACATAGGAACCTTTGTAATGAAAAAGCAGTAGAATATAAGTAAAATGTAGCATAATCAGACTTTTAACTGAAAGTATTTATATATATATATGTATTTTTTTTTTCTGTGAAAAACATTTTAATCATTCTCTAAAAATATTTTCCCAATCAAGGGCCAGAATATCTGCATTAATTGAAGCAGACCCTGCTCTAATTCAGTGCTTATCTGTTTCTGTGCTAAAGGGTGATTTTAGGATATAAAGGGTGATTAATTAATTAAATATTAATTAAGGGATTAAATAATTAAGGATTAGTTAAAAGATTAATTAAAATCCTTTAGGACTTTAGGACATAACAGGTGATTTCAGCAGTGGTAACTATGGGATGTATGTGATGCAAAGGCTGTATTTTCAAACCGAAATTGATAAATCATTAACTTAACTCTTCACGAGGCCCTTCCCATTTTCACCACACGCAAGCAGACATCAGACCTCCAGACACTCGGGAAGGAGCCACAGGAACCAGGGAGGTTCTGGTGTCCCCTGGGGATGCTCCAAAAGAGCTTTGGCAAATTCATTTGTTCAATCCCAAACAAGCTCAGCACGAGCTGCAGTGACAAACTGGCTGCAGAAGTACTTCTCCTTCTTGTTCGATCCGCCCTGCCTGCTGCTCTCGCTCTGCACCCCCAGGGACATCCTGCACCCCCGCCTGCCCCAGGAGGTGGCCCCATTGGGCAGGGACAGGGACAAGGAAAGCATCCCAGCTGCCAGAACTCATTTGTGGCTGGGTTTTTACTTATATATTCCCACCCTTTTTCTCAGATGCTTTCATATCAAAATGAACAAAAAGTACAGCGCAAAGCTGCAAATTATTATTTTTAATTACCTCGTGGAAGCACAGATTTTCTCTTTGAGGACCCAGAAACAGCACGGACCAAGGTTACTGGTTCTGATGGTCTCGGTTTCATTTTTAGTAACTCCTGGCTCAGTCCTATTGTTTGAAACTTCGCAAAGTGCTGGCTGCTGCATTTGGTATTTATTAACTCTGCAGGTTTGTGATACAGGAACACGCACTTCCCAAAATTAAGGAAAAGAATTTTCCCATGCTGAACAGCCAGTAAACAATTTGCTGCGTGGTTTTGTCCTCATTATTCTGCACTATTTCTTAAGGGAGAGGAGTCTTTGAAAATTTGAGAGCCCATCATGTTTGTTTTACAGCAATAGATAAGTCAGCTGTTTCTTCTGATGGTGAAAGCCAATCCAGATGGTAAATTCTTTCCCTGCTTTTCGCCACATGACAATGAAACACAAATTAAAGGAATGAAAAGCAACATAAGCTCTGAGACCATGGATCTAGGCAAAGGATCTTGCCTAGAGGATGAGAAAGCATCGGGGCTATGAAAACGCTGTGTTACTTTCCAAATCTTCAATATCACAGCATTTTCTTCAAGGATGTTAGCATTCAGAAATATATGGCGGAATTAAACCAGCTATGATACTAATTAACTGCGGTTAGTTCTGATTCAAAACAGATACATCAGTCCTCGTTTTTAATGCTAAAACAAAACAAAGATTTCCTCACTGAAGTTCTGACAAAAAAAGAGGGCTAACAACTGGAGATTATTACGGTCTCACACACTAGGGAAAAAATAATGAGTGTGGGATGGCTGCTCGGCTCCTCAGCCACACAAACACGGCAATTTGCTAACGAACACGGCAGCGCGGCTGCGCCAGCTCCAGGGGTGGCAGGAGGCAGAGGAGAGCCCAGGTGGGCAGCGTGGCCGGGGGGGAGGCCGGCCAGGAGCTGCCCCGCTCCCCCCAGGGCACTGCCACCCTCGTGCCACCGGGTTTGTCACTGGCACCACGGGGACACCGGGCTGCACCCCGTCAGCCCCAGGGAGCCGAGCCAGGAGTGCTCCTGGTACTTGGACATATACAAAAAAATGCAACAAGAAAAAGCAAAATGAAAAGAAAAGACAGGCATCCTTTACTGGCCTTCACACGGGTCTGCAGACCTTTTTTTTCTGTATTTTTAGAAGTTACTAACTCCTGGCATACCGGTCTGTCTGAGCTGTCTATTACCACAACTCATGTCACTCTAAAAAGGATAAAGTGATTGGGCTGTTTCCTCTGCCTTCTGATTTCTTAATATTCAGGTTTAATGTTTCACATGTATTTTTTTATTTTTTTTCTGAATAGCCTATTTTTCACTCAAGGCTTAATGAAAAAAACATTATTTCCAAGTGAAACAAGTTGTATTTTAAGATTTACTTATAATAATATCGACACTATGGGTAAATAAGATACACAAGACAGGAGATGATTGTGTACCGTGTCGTGTCCTTTATCGGATCGGTATTGACCCGGGACTCTTGTTCGAGGAGGAAATGCTAACCCTGCAATCCAATTCTCTCCAGGTTGGTTTAAGTAAAATAATAGAGTTAATGACAGAAGCAAAGCTACCTAGAGAGGTATAATTCATCATGGAGTGTTTCATGCCATTATCTTAAAAACATACAGTGTAGTAATCACTTGAAGTAGTGATAACACATAATTGTATGCTTCTCATAAATTATAGGTGAATGGGAGTTTCAGCTAATGAGTGCCAAATAGCAGCTCAGGAACTGTAGTGATTACAGAAGATGTGGTGATGAATGCATTTATTATTGGGGTATTGCAAATCTTTTTATAGCAGAGATGGCAAGCTTAGAAATAAATAACCAGCCACAGGGGCAGCTGCGAGTCCGGCCAGGACAGCCAGGCTCTCCGCGCGCGGTTCAGTGGCCCGGCACAGCAGCGCCGTGAGGCTGGTCAAAGCGAGACGAGACGGAGAGAACAGGAGTCACAGAACGTCTGCATCCATGTGCACACGTGCTGCTTGCCCACCACATGCCAAAGAGGAGCATTATCCACACGAAGCCATCTCTAACACCAGCGCTCAGGGAAGCACCGCACACACGGGCACCTCTGGCCGTGCCGGCACGTGCTGGGAACGGAGCCATGGGGAAAGGGCGCACAACAGAACTTCAGGGAAAGAAGATGTGTGTATGAGAAAAAAGAAAAAAAGGCAGAAAAAGAAGTAGGAGTCCAGCAGCAGTGGTGCTCCAGTACACACTGCAAATGGCAGGGCACGGCGCTCTCCCACGGCTGCGTCCTGGCTGCAGCGGAGCGGCCGCACTCCCACCCCGCCAAACCCCCTGTGGGTGCTGCACATCTGTGTTGGTATTTTTCCTCCTTGTCTGCAAATTCCAAGCTGTCTGGGTCAGCTAATGGTGCAATATTTTAGGATTTTTGTTGTAACAATTTGAGAATTCCCTTGCCTTTTTTTTTTCTTCTTCAGAGAAGCAGATTGTGAAAATATATTAATTTTTAAAAAGAAAGGAAAAAAAAAAAAAAAGAACTAAAATATTCTGGCATTCTGTATTGTATTTTGGCATTTTTACACATTTCCCTGCAGCAATTTCTCGGCAGCCTGGCAGGGTGCTGTGTGAGAGCAGCCACTGTTGCTTCTTTCATCACCGCGCAAATAATCCAAAGGCAGCGCAAGAGAAGCAGCCCATTTCTCTGAAGTTTCTGACATGATCATAGGCCTGGGCTTCAGTCCCTGCTCCCGACTTGGAATGATCTATGGCTGAAATCTTTGCTCTTTGTCAGGCAGAGCAGAGACTACGTGCAGGTGTACTATATTTCAGGTCAGGATCTAATACATTTAGGGAAGTGCAGCCAGCAGACAAGGCCATTTCACCAATTCCATTTTTGTGGAAATATTTGAGAGGTTATTTTCAACCCACTGCAAAATGAAAATAAAATTTAAAATCTCAGAGGCTTCCATGAAATAGAATTTTCCACCCAAACTAATAACTAAATAACTCAATTCGCATGACTTCTACTAGGGCTGATACATGATTTCGTCTGTGCTTATCTCCTGGAACATTTAGTTTTCTGATATACTGCTGTTTGGAATCTTAGTAATAAATAAAAATCATGGAAATCTAATTGTGCTGCAACCCTTCATTATTACGAAGCTTTCAGGAGGAAGAAGAATGACCTCTGTTCTCAGAAGAGATGAGGTTAGAGCCGGAGCCGCGCTGCCTCGCGCACACCCCGGAGCCCGGCTGCAGCCCCCGCAGCAGCGCTGCCAGCAGCACAGCTCCCGGGTGCTGCCAGCGGCACTGCTCAGGTGTCACTGCCACTGGCAGAGCTCCCCAGTGTCACCAGCACCCCTGTAAGCCAGCGAGGCTGTTCCCCAGGGCCTGAAGCCCTCAGGGCAAGCCTTTGTACAGACGTAACCCATCGGTGTCTCCAGGGTTTTGTAGCTGTGCCTGTGGAGTGACCGCAGGGGGTCCCTGCGAGGTGCCCTGTGCTGGACACGTCCCTGTCCCTGTGCTGGCCCTGGTGTCTCTGTTTAAGCACTCTGCGAGGAAAGGCAGGTAAAGGCCTCGCTTCACTGCAGCAGCACGCCCCCGAACGCCATCTGTTCTGTAGTCCCAGCACTCGATGAATTTTCACCTTTTAAAGGCTGTGTCCCGGATCCAGTCCCTTCCCTACCACTCGCATTGAAGATTCAAACAACTCTTGCCACGCATGATAATGGAAAAGGTTCAGAAAAGCATTGGCTTTCAGAATGGCAAAGCAGAGCAGAAAGGCTTTGGAATCACTGGAAGATAATAAATCTCAGCTCTTGTTTCACGTAGTGCTATGTTTTTTAGTTTTTATAGACGAAACCCCTGTGTAATCTGACACACTGTCTGCCTATCTTTAACTCCGCGTTGCAAAGTGTGAGGACAGTACTGGGGGTTGCAGTTGTCCCAGCTGCAGCAGTGGTGCCTGTCCCTGTGGGGTGATGCTGAGCCACCACAGCGCAGGATGATGGGCAGCAGCGCGAAGCTCTGCACTCTCACAAACAACCTACGAGGGTAAGAACCGGCCTACGCGTGTCTCTTAAAATGGACTGAGCTTAAGACACAAATGGGTTATTATAAATCTGAGAGGATGCCTTAAATTTTTTACAGATCGTCAAATGTTGTGGCTAGGCTTGTCATTTTTATGCCTCTCCTGCTAATGGGATGAACACTTCCTGAGCACCTTAGCAGCCTGTTCTCATTTTCCATGCCGTATTTCCACCGGACACATTCATTGCAAAAATAAACGCTCCCAGAGCAGCGCAGCCTTTCCCAGAAGGCAGCCGAGGCAGCAGATGCCTTAGCACCACCGCCACCTCCGCTCGGCTGGCTCTTTGCTCGCAGCAGCCACCTGTGTGGGGGCTGCCGTGAGATGCTGCCTGCAGGGTGCAGGGTCTGGGCAAGGCACTACGTCTGATGCCTGCCCGCTGCCTCTGTGCAGCACCAGCTCCTCGGGATCGTGGCTGCCCGCCAGGCTCCGCTCACCAGGTTCTCAGCTGAAGATGTGAGTGACCAGGGCACGCAGAGGTGATGAGCAATCTATACAAAAAAACATCCATTGACTTACTGCATGCAAATATCTTTATAATCACTGGGAAAGCCACTTTTGAACCCGTTCAGAGGTGACTGTAGGTTGTGTGGCTGCTCCGAGGCAGTCGGATATAACCTGACAACATTTGTGTAACCTTTGTGTAAGAACCAACTGCTCTTCGGGGGTTTCCTTCAGTACCTTACCTACACACAGACCTCTAATAATAACTAGTGGGAATTCCTTTTTTTCTTTGCATTTTATGTTTTCCATTTGAAAAAATATCCAGCTGTCTTACTGATGTTCAAAATACGTTAGCTGATCATTTGACTTGCAAAAGAGGTGGAACGACAGAACCGCCTCTTTTGAAAGCAAGGATCTCACATCGCCGGTGTCACAGAACAAACCGGCTGCTTAACAATGAATCAATTATTGATAACCTCCGTGTGTGCTGTATTAAAATGCCGAGTGGATTAACAGGTGAGGTAATCAGGCTGCAAACATACCGCGTACATTAAAATTCATATTTAACTGGAACAGCTGCAAACAAATCTCTGTACGTTTTTACATTAAATAATGTCTTATGCCTTTTTGACTAATAAAGCCAGTGCTGGCCAGCGAACAATTGCGCGGGCACTGGTTTTACAAACTGTAGCTCATTGGTGGTAGAAGCAGCAACAATTCCTCCCATCCCGCAGCTGGCCCTTTGCTGGGCACGGCTGGCTCCTTGCGTTGGGCAGTGCTGGGAGCACTCGGGCTGCCCCATCAACATCCTCAGTGAGTAACTCAGTGAGAAACTCAGTGAGTAACTCAGCGAGTAACTCAGTGAGTAACTCAGCGAGTAACTGGGCTGCTTGGCTGGATCACAGCACCTCCTGTGTCTCGCCCTGCTCCACTGCAGTCACGGTGGCTCTCTGGAAGCAAAACAAACCAAGTCCCTACCCAGGCAGCGTGTGACTGTCCTTTTTCTGTATGACACAGCTACACACACCGAGCACATAACCACCGACAACTGACACAGTAACTGTACGTGCTGTGCACCCATCGCTGTGCAGTCACTGTAGGAACAGTTAGGATCCCTACGCCTTCTTGGAAGGCTGTTTGAAGGTAAAATCAGTCACGGCCAAACCCAAACACGACCAGGTAGCACGCTGAGAAGGATGGAAAGGCAGCGGCCGAGCGGTGCAGTGACACCACACATTGCCCCATGGGGCCGCTGGCACTGGGACCCCCCCAGCATGGCCCCCGTCCCCCCGGGGCGCGCTGCACATCCCACATCAGGAATGGGAACACTGCCCTGAAGGAGCTATGCAGTATGCCATCCTGCTTAAACATGCGTCCCACACATACACATCTATTTATCAATGTTTATTGAAATTAATGGAAAAAGTATGTTTCCTTCTTTAATTCCTGGAGCCAGGCAAGAGCCAGCCAGCAAGCACAGCCTGTTACACCCCAAGCACGCACAGGACTGCTGAACACCAGAGGGTTACAGCCCGTGGAGCTTGGGAGCCTTCAGCATAAGAAACAAACACTTTTTTTTTCTCTTTTTGATTAAATATAACTGGAAGGAATGTAGCTTGACTCTCAGCAGTAAGCTGAATTCAGAGTGCTGGGAAAGAGAAAAAATAAAAAAACACCCAAACAAACCCCAAACCTGACCACGTTCCGGGCAGAAATAATTGAAAGTCCATGCGGAACCTCACCGTGACATTTCTAAAGAGAGACTTCATTAAAAATAGCTACATTTGCTATGACTGCTAATGCACCTTTCCCACTCCTTCCTAGACAAACACTTTAAATGCTGCTTCCCAGAGAGCACAGAAGGGTTTCAGCCGCCCGCCCACTTTGAGCCAGTTTTAGGTTTCTGGGTTTCCTTTTATCTGTTGCTTTTATTAATGCAGCAGCCACACTGATATAAAATGCTCAGAAGCAGACACAGAGCGACGGAGCAGTGCTTGTCCTCGGGTGGGCACGCAGGGCAGGGGCACACCAGCATTATCCCCGCGTCGCAGCTCCTCCTCCACGTGGCTCTCCTCGGGTAAATGCTCCGCAAAGCGAGGGCTGAACAGAAACAGAGGCTTCACCGACTGCAAGCAATATCCCAAGCATATTTTTATATAAGAATTAGGGTCAAAGACCTTACTCTAGCAACTGCATTAAAAGAAAAAAAAAATATCAAGAAAAAAGTCTGATCCCCACAGGCACTAACACATCCAGCCGCACGCTGTCGGTGCTGATAGTCCTGCTGCAGGGTGCGACAGAAAGCGGCTGCGTGCTTTTAAGCGAGGGTTGCAAGAACAGAAGGAATACGGTCAGCCTGGGATGGTGAGCTGGGATGGCTGGAAAATATTTGCTCCACATCTTCTCAGTATTTTTAAACATACTGCATTTGCACCATAAATAGCACGAATCAGAATGAGGTTATTAATCTTCGAGAGCCACATACAACTGAGATTAATCAGCTTGTCTCGTAAACAGTATCTGCAACTCCAGAACAAAAAAGAAAAACATCTTCCTAAAGAACAGACATCGGCATTAACCTCTTTTCCTCATCTTAAAATCACATCCCCACTGTAAGCTTCTTTTTTTAACAACAACTAGGCAAACATCAATAATTTAGCCTGATCTATAACAGAGGAAAGGCTGCAATTTACGGGCTTATTATGAAAGCACGGACCAAGCCACGAGTGGGGCACTGCCTGCCCACAGCCCCAGCCCCATGGAGCCAGCTGCCCCAGGTGGGTGCAGGATGTCCCTGCAGGGAGCTCCCCGTGCTGCAGGGTGACGCTGTGGGTACCGCAGCCTGAGTGCTGGGGCTCAGGGCTGGGGCTTTCCCTGGGAGGAAATGAACCCTTCAAGAAAATGGACCAGACCCACCCGATTCTCTCACACACGCCATGTATGTTCATTTACCTGTACACATTTTCAGGGCGGTGCTTGGCTAGACAATTAGCACCTTTCTGATATTAAAGTTGTTATTCCTTTCACTGCAACGATGTAGATGTACATGCAATACGCTTTATTTTTTGTTAAAGGAATAGTATTACCTCTGATTAATCAAAGAGATTGGTGTCTGCAAATTTCAGAGCTTTCTTGACTTCCCCAAACAAAAACGTAAGTCAGTGCCATCCCCCAAAGTCCCTGGTCCAGTCCCAGGGAGGACCTTCTATGAAAATTTGCAAATAAGTGGAAGAGACCCAAAACACGAAACTGAGAACGGCAGGGCTGTGGCTCAGGGAACCACACTATCATTTTGACAGAATTATCAAATTTCAGAAGCTGCTGCGTTCCAACTTTTGACTTACACAATCCGCAGAAGCAGGGAAAGCTGCCGCTGTGCTGCCCCGCCGCAGGATTGCCCCCGCTGCGCTTCCCCCTCGGAGCCACGGTGGGTGCGGGTGGGATGCATGTGCTGCTGGGCACCGCCACGCTGACAGCACTTTGATGGCAGCACGGGAATAAAACTGACGGGCCTGATTGCAAGGACTGCCATTATGCATTTCGAGGGATGATATTAGTTGCAAAGAGTGGAGAATTGGAACCTCGTGGATTTTAAAAGTAAGCATGTTTGGCCTTTGTTTCTTGTTTTTGTTAGCAGAAGACTGAGAATTTACCTACATAATTGCACATAAATTACATATTTGCAGACCATTGTAAAAAATAATGACCTAGCTTTCAACTGTTACACATACTCAGCTCCAATTAACTGCAGTGAAAGCTCTGTGTTTATATCCAGGGAAGAATTTGACTTAATTATTTCCAATATTTTTAATACAAATCCTGTTTGTGTGTACAGAAGCGTGTTTATGGCTATCCATGCACTGCAGGATAATGGAGGGCTGACTTCGTGCACTGCCACAGATGCCTGATTGCATGTTTATCTATAATGGGCATTTCAGTGGAATGACCCAATAATTTTGCTGGCCAGACTTATTTCAATATTGCATGTTAATTGCTAGAGTGAGCTGAAAATAGATCTTAAAATAGGATGTAGGTGGTTAGCCCCAGGGGAAAAGAGGAATGAAAGATGGAGTGTGTGATGCTGGCTATGGTCAAAAAAAAGATAAGCAGATAAGTTAGGAGCAGAGGTAGGAGTGAGTAGGGGAAGAAAAGCTTTAGGTATCTGGGGAGCTGCAGGGCTCGGATTTCCACAGCAATCCCAGTGCTGGCTGCTGTCGGAGGGGCTGAGCGGTGCCCTCCACGTGCCTGCACGGGGAATACCTCTGAAGGAGGTTCAAAGGGTCCCTAGCACGCTTGCAGAGGTGGCTAACACAAAAAATGATAGAAATGCATTGCTGTGCTGGGAGAGCATCAGGAGGAGCAGTGCCTGCCATGGGGAGCTGCGTCCCACCGCTGCCAGGTCGCGGCAAGGCAGCTGCTAGGACAAGCACAGCAGCAGCGTTTGCACATGGAGCATTCCTTCGTTTCAGCCTGAAAGCCTTCTGCACAGAGAGAACATCAAGAAGTACTCCAGCCCTTCTGCAGCCTGCTCATGGTGCTCGCCCGGTGCCAGGGGCACACAGACCCCTCCGACGGCAACAGGGCTCCACGTCGAGGCATTTCCTCACCACTATCCCCCTCCCTTCTCTTCTGGAGTAACCTTGTCTTAATTGTACTCACATTTGTTGTCCGGAAATTTAATTTTTACAGTTCTTCAGTCATGTGTCAACATATCAAAAATTCCTGTAATATTTATTCTCCTTCTGTGGATAACCTTGTCAATCTTAATTATAGCTTAGGGTAGGCAAACAAAATTGACTGCGTGGCTCCAGATGAGATGTACCATTGTTCAATATGCTGCTGTAATATATTCCGTACTTTTAATGCACCAAAGCATTTTAACTGCTGTTGCACACTGTGCACACAGTCATTTGAGCTCTCAACAACATTTATTTATTTAGATTTCAACCTATAAAACATAAAATAATACATTTCCGAGACTCTAGGTGCCCTTGACAAATAATTAAAAAGGCAATTCGACAAACTCTCAAATACCACTAGCACATCAAAAACTTTTCTCTGCATAAAACTGTACAAATGTCAAACTTCCTTACCTGAACTGTCACAAAACTTTATTTCCTCCTGTCACCCACTGCCACTAAAATAGCAGCATTTACCTGCCTTTCTCACAAATTAAAAGCCCTTTCAAGCCAAAGGGAGTAATGGAGTCTCAATTTCCAGGAGTTTTCTGGAAAGAACTCTGCCAGTTCTCCATTTAAGCTGTTCCTGCAGGCAAGTCCCATTTAGCTTCCCCAGCCGTGCCAGCCGATCAGACCTGGCAGCTCCCTGGCTCGAGGCCACTTGACAAATGACAGCCTCTCACACCACCTCCCTGAGATCGCACTGCAAAGGGACGGGATGCTGCCTTTCCTGGCACTTAGAGGATGGGCCAAGGGGCCAATGCAGAGGGCAGCTGCCCATGGATGTAGGACGCGGTGGAGGAGGCGTTGTTAAAGTCAAGGAGGAGGTGATGCAAAGTGCTGCGGAGCAAAGGCTGCGCCTGTGGACACGGCCAGCTCCCATTGCAGAGGAAGAGCAGGCAACGTCGTGTGTGGGGAACAGAACAAAACTGCACTTACGAGCAGGCTCCTGTGCTGCAGGCATCTGCCCAAAGCAGCCCCAGGGGCAGCGTGCAGCAAACACAGGAGCCGTGCCCAGGAGCCCCGGCGTCACGGAGCAGCACAGCGGGGCAGAGTGGGCTGGGGGGGCTTGGAGGGTTCTGGGGGGCTCCAGGGGCTGCCTCTGGCCCAGCACAGCAGTGACATCCTCACCAGGCCATGCTCTGGCACCCTTTATAAAGCACAGCCCGTGCCCACCCAGCACCCAGCAAGGCTGCGGCGACCTGCCCACAGCGTGGAAGCGCTGCCACCCATCCGACAGGCAGCCAGGGGTCTGCGTTCCTACTGCCACACCTCTTCTCCCCAGCACGTTTTCTGACATCGGAGAGGCGATGATTTAAATGCCCTTCCTTTCTCACGCTGTGTTACATGATTCCTCCATGAAGTGTAAGGAAGGTATCAGGAGACACCACGAGCAGCGGCCAGAGAGTTGTCATAGAATCATAGAATCATAGAATATCCTGAGTTGGAAGGGACCCTTAAGGATCATCAAGTCCAACTCTTGACACCGCACAGGTCTACCCAAGTTCAGACCATGTGACTAAGTGCACAGTCCAATCTCTTCTTAAATTCAGTCAGGCTCGGTGCAGTGACCACTTCCCTGGGGAGCCTGTTCCAGTGTGCAACCACTCTCTCTGTGAAGAACCCCTTCCTGATGTCCAGCCTAAACTTCCCCTGCCTCAGCTTAACTCCATTCCCGCGGGTCCTGTCGCTGGTGTTAATGGAGAAAAGGTCTCCTGCCTCTCGACACCCCCTTACGAGGAAGTTGTAGACTGCGATGAGGTCTCCCTTCAGCCTCCTCTTCTCCAGGCTGAACAGGCCCAGTGCCCTCAGCCATTCCTCGTACGTCTTCCCCTCCAGGCCTTTCACCATCTTCGTAGCCCTCCTCTGGACACTCTCCAACAGTTTCATGTCCTTTTGATACTGTGGTGCCCAGAACTGCACACAGTACTCGAGGTGAGGCTGCACCAGCGCAGAGTAGAGCGGGACAATCACCTCCCTCGACCTACTAGCGATGCCGTGCTTGATGCACCCCAGGACACGGTTGGCCCTCCTGGCTGCCAGGGCACACTGCTGGCTCATATTGAACTTGCTGTCTACCACGACCCCCAGATCCCTCTCTTCTAGGCTGCTCTCCAGCGTCTCATCGCCCAGTCTGTACGTGCAGCCAGGGTTTCCCCGTCCCAGGTGCAGGACCCGGCACTTGCTCTTATTGAACTTCATGCGGTTGGCGATCGCCCAGCTCTCCAACCTATCCAGATCCCTCTGCAAGGCCTTTCCACCCTCATTCGAGTCCACAACTCCTCCAAGTTTGGTGTCATCAGCAAACTTGCTCAAAATGCCTTCTATTCCTACATCCAGATCGTTTATAAAAATATTGAAAAGTACCGGCCCTAAAATGGAGCCTTGAGGGACCCCACTGGTGACCGCCCGCCAGCCTGACGCAGCCCCATTCACCATAACCCTTTGGGCCCTGCCCGTTAGCCAACTGCTCACCCATCGTATGATGTTTTTATTTAGCTGTATGCTGGACATTTTGTCCAGTAGGATCCTATGGGATTGTGTTAGTTGACTCAGAGATGCTCTTTCATTTCTTTCTGTTCTCTCTCTAGACTCAAGGATTGACAAAGGAAAATGGAAAATACAGAAAAAAAAAACACAACCACAACCTCCAAAATTCCCTTTGCTGTAGGTGATCACATTACGCTGTCTCACATCTAACCTGCACTCCTTACTGCAACAGGAATCGTAACTGTGATTTCAGAGTGTCTCCATTCCCAGCAAGTACTCAGGACTACTGAAATCCAAGTGGTCCTTCACCAACAACACTGACTGTGTTGTGGAAATGACAGGAGTAATGCCTTACACTTGTTAGACATAAGCTATCTCCATTCAATATCAACTATGGTCCCGTGTCAGGGGAAACAAAATAAAAAATGAAGAGAGAGGAGGAGAAATTCAAAAAGGAGAAAATACAAACAAATCAGAGAAGCCATTTCCAAGCACACGGTAGCATTTTTATAGTGCTTAACCACTATCTACATTTTAACTCCTTTCTTTAATGGCATGTAGAACTCATAATTAGTATTCAAATTGCATGCTCCAGAAGCGTCACACGAGTCCCTCACGAATCCTCACCCTAATCCTGATGCAGAAGAGCCCAGCTTCAGGTCTGAGCAGATAGCTCAGGTCCTCTGCTGGAAGCTCTTGCAGCACTCGTGAGCTCGCCAGGCTCGATTGCCACCATGTACATTTGGAAGTCTGGCCAAGGAGGTAACTCATCGTGCTGCTGAGCACCAAACACAGCTCCATGACAGCACTATGCCAGATACCCACTGCAGCCCTCACACAGCGAGGAATTAACAGACTTTAAACATTCGAGTTGCTTCAGGATTTAAAAATCCCATTTGTGGAAGATTCACGGAGAATAGGGTAGCACATACTGGTAAATATTTAAGATTTTGTGAAGCGCTTAGAATTTACCGCAAATATTCTACAACTGCAAACACATTTTATAGAGATTAATTAGGGGAATTACTGAAATATCTCAGACAGGCTCCTGTGTTAGCCCGCAAAGAGAGAGCATGCCTGGAAAGGTAAAACGGGAACGTCGCTCGTGCTTGGAGATTTGATTCCTAGGGGAAGGGTTCTGTACAAATCTTATTTTCAGAATGTGGACTGGAAAGTGTGGCTGGAGCACCTTCATCTAATTTTGGTAAAGAGACCTGAGTCAGCAAGAAGTACTTATCCCAGGATACAGATTTTTGAGAGGAATTAAGAAAAAAATGATTTCTTAGTTATATTTTCCCTAAGGCAGCTTCAAGTGGAGGAAGATGGACTTATTTAGCAAATTATCAAGGTTGAATTTTACATATACTGTGATACTAGCAATTATTAATGATTTGCTCAGAGGCTAAGCTCTTATTTCCCTTCTAAATTCTAGTATAGGAATGAAAAAAAAAAAAAGACAAAAAGCATGTTTGATCAACAATTAACCTTTCCCCATATGGATGAAAAGTAAATGAATCATTGTGCATGTATATTCTGAGCTTCCATCACAAGGCCATTTCTTATAATAAATTAGAAAAAAAACAAAACCCAACAAAAACCCCATCCCTGTAGTTAGTAATCAAGTTTCTACTCACTTTAGTAAGACCCTGCTCTCGTCTGCTGTTGGAGATCAGTTAGAACTAAAGATCTTGTAAAAAGGTTCACAGAGTCTCAGGCTGGTTGAGGCTGGAGGCACCCCGGGGTCCCTCCAGCCCCCCACACCCCAGCAGGGCCCACCCCCGCAGCCCCGGAGCTCCCCCCGAACCCCCCAGCACCTCCTGGTCCCTGCGCAGGGCTCAGCACCCCCCCGGCACAACGGTGCTGCCTGGGGCTGGGGGCAGCCTCTGGGCCCCAGGCTGACGTTGCACATTGGTAATTGATTGGAATTCTTGTATTTCTTAGACCACTCTAAAGCTTAAAGAGCAAGCCTCATAATCTACTGACAGTGTCAAAATATTTTTCAAGGAACAGAAGTGAAAGATACATTTTTCCAATTCCAAAGGAAAGGAAGTCTGTAATTATATTTGTGGACAGCAAGCTAGCACTCAGGAAAATAGAAATTCATGAGGTATTGACAACAATTTGCCAAATAAAACCAGGATCAAGAGGTTTCCAAAGGCTTTTAAGAGCTAAGAGGTTCATGAAGCTGTGAAATTCATGAGGAATTTGCATTAGTATCAATTCACAGATCTGTTTACGGGTGGTTTTTCCCTCTGGCATGTAAAAAGAACATTTTTGAAAGTGGAGTCCTTAAATAAGAAAATTGCTTTAAAAATGTTGCTTAGATGCGAAAAAGACCCCCAAAAGATCAATTTTTAAACTATTTAATATTTTGAAATTAATGAAATGAACTCCGTTTCAATACCGTATTTCATTAGGGTACGTAATGACATGCAGCTTGGTCCAGAGCCCACCCAGCTGCGTGGGGCCAGGCCAGTGCTCGCACCCATCTGAACAGAGCGCCAGCACTCGCAGGAAGGATTTGCACCTCTGTCCATGCGCAGAGGCCGCTGGTGTGAAAGCAGATGAGTGGTGCTGACCTGCTGAGGACTGAATTCACACCAGCTCGGTGCCCGCAGTGCCGGGGTGAAGCCTGCAGCCGTGGGGTGCAGCAGGTCCCGACGCTCGCCCTGCTCTGCTTGGCAAAAAGCTGTGGGGGTTGTTTTGGCCAGTGGCTCCCAAACCCCTGACTGCTCCTGCCAATGCTAACGTGCCTTGGACTTAGGGCCACAGCCCAGGTGTGCTCTGAAGGAGCCAGCACGCCTGCTTTCCAAATAGAAGTGACAAACTTCATTCTCTGAATCAAGGAAGTAGCTGCTACCTGCTTCACCCTTGAGCTAATTAACTGACTGATGTTTCCTCCTGCATGAATCATCAGGCACCCGATAGCCACAACTTCAAGAGAATATACACTGGGGAGGTCTGAACTGAGGGTGACACATACCAAAGCTAGTGCAGTACCAAAAATGATGCTGGAGAATGGCCTGCTTCATAACAAACTCATCTCTTTGCAAGCAAGAAAAGGAACAGCATGATGGTATCACAGTGCTTGCTCACCGAAGCCTCATAAACTCGTATTCTGGGAGGAGCACAGCAATGCTGTCCGAGCACCAGGGGATGAAGTTAGGAAAGCTGAAGCCCAGGCAGAATTGAATCTGGCCAGGGACGTCAAGGGCAGCATAAGGGCTTCTACAAGTACATCAGTGATAAACACAGGTTTGCTCACTCTTCTCCCGATTTCTTAAAACCCTATCAGTTTTTAAGGCTGACAGGGCTGGCTTTACAACACAGCAGCTGCTCTGCTCTGCCTAGTGCAATATCGATTTTTACAACAAGCTCTGTAAATATCAATATTTTTGTACTTCAAGCAGACAAAAAGCAGCATAGTGAAATGTACCCTGCCAGCCACACATGCCCGGTCAGTCTGGAGAGAGCTGAGACAAATTTAATGAGAAAGTAACACCGACAGGAAGAAAAAGAGTTTGGAAATGGAAAATAAGGCGAGGAGGAAGAGACGAGAGCCCCAGGGAAAGAGAGGACAGGCAGCGAGAGGAACGGCGAGCGCAGCTGGGGTCTGCTGAGCCTGGCAGAGAAGCGGGGAAGGAAGGGCACCGCGGAGCGGGACCGCATGGGGAGCCCCCAGGGCTGGAGGTGCAGGACAGGGGGCTTCTGCCTTTGGGCGTTACTTCAACTGACTAGTCTCAGTAAATCAGGCTCTTGGTTTTGGAGGACTGAGGGATCCCACCAACCCAAACAAACTGCAGAGCTGCAGGCTGTGCCCGTCCGTTCACAGCAGGGATGGATGGTCGGCCCTGTGCCAGCGGCATGGAGCCGCGGCCTGTGCCCGCAACAGGGGGGCTGCCGCCCACAGGGCCGCCACAGGCAGGCCAACAGGGCCAACAGGGCCAACAGGGCCAACTGGGCCAACAGGGCCAATAGGGCCAACTGGGCCAACAGGGCCAGTAGGGCCAACATGGACGATAGGGCCAACATGGACGATAGGGCCAACAGGGCCAACGGGGCTGACAGGGCCGACGGGGCCGACAGGGCCATGCGGGCATTGCTGCCTGAGGGCAGCGCCCAGCGTCACTACCACGGGACAGCTGAGGGGAGGGCCGCACGGAGGGACGTGCTTCTTGCACGCCTTTACTTTGGTTTCGGTTTTGGGGGAGGTTGCTCACTGAAATGTTTGTGAACTGGTGATTCAACTTGAAAACGCTTTGGAATGCCGAATTCTGGCTAATTTTCAATTACGCCAGAGATTTAAATGGATCGTTTTGAGGGGACTGATCTTCCGCCAGAGAACAAGGCAGACAACGCACACGACCTGTTGCCAGCCCTAAGTGTCCTTCTGAGGCTCGGATCTTCCAGCTGAGAAGAAAATGACAGGATATTTTTTCCCCACAGCCTTAAATTGGCCTGCTGTCACCTGTACTAGGACACGGAGTTTATTTAAATAAAACTAATATTTTTCCAGTTGAGCATGAAACTATTCTCGGCACAACAAGCCGTAGCCAAGTGTACCAGGGCAGCTCTTTCCAGCCTTCCCTACCCCAAATGCCGACTCCGTATCTTTCATAACTTTCATTTAGAGTAAATTATTGTATGCTTATTGTATGCTAGGTATGATGTGCCTCCGCAGCTCTTAAATAAGAGTATAGTAGTCTTCCAATGTGAACTGCAAAAAACTCATTTTTCAGATGAAAACATATTTCTAGTAGGCAACCAGGTGTGCCGTTATTATTTCTGCTATTAATTATGTCATTTATTAATTTTAACCATTTTTCCCCTGCCACATACAGATTTGAAATAAAATATGCAAACATATTCAGTGTCTAAAAAAAGGGTACATTCAGCTGTGAAACAGAATAGATTTCCATTTTCCTAATGCTTTTTGGCACTTGCCTCTGTCCAGTTACATTAGTCTGTAAAATGTTTCCAGCTTTATCAGCCCCCAAGAATATGCCAAACATATAAATATGAATTTATAATTCTGACTAAATAAGTCCCACACATAAGGTCCTTCAAGAACTAAGAGTATGTAACAGAAACAGGTTGTGATCTTTAGTTGCCTGTAATCATAGCACTGTATCCAAAATGTGAGATAAGTTCCATTGGGGAAAAAAAAAAAAAATAAAACAACAACAACAACAAAAACCAGCCATCTTTTCAGGTAAATTCTTGACAAGACATAACCTTAATAGCTGCCTTTTTTCTGCACTATGTATGATTTTGACAGAGAAAAATAGAGGACATTTCAGACACATTCTGTGTGTTGACATTAAGTAACTAGCAATTAGGCAAAGTACATAATTGCATCTTAATGCACCAGAAGAGAAAATAACAAAAAAGTCTGGGGAAAAGTTATAAAACTGGGGGTTTGACGATAGTTAAAACAACAACAACAAAATCTGGAAAACAAAACAAAACGAAACAAAAAAAAAGGAAACGAAACCACAGACGCTGAAATCACTCATAGCAGGCACCAAGCGGAGGTAGGTACGGTTGCCAAAACCTGCGTTCCCTCTTCAGGCAAAATTCCCGTGATGTACTTAGAGGAGCTCGCTAAATACACATGCATACAGCTCCAGTGCTATTGCTGCCATACAGTAAATTACTAAGCTAAGAAAAACAACATTTCTGGCTAATCTTCTTTGTACACAGCTCGTTGTGAGAAATGTCCTACATGCTATGGCATCTTGGGTTTCCATGGAAAGGGTAAAATTGCTGCTTTGAAGATGAGTGAGCCATGTGGTACCAGTCAGTTTTGGAAAATGGGGTGGACTGAAAGCCTGGGGTACAGAGCTGGGTTACGTTCATGGAGGCAAATGAGAGCAAAGAGCAGCAGCACGGCTTGCACTCCTGCCAGCAAAGACTTCTACAAACATCGGTGACACGCATCCAGCCAGCGGGGGGAGCACAGTTCTGCATCTGCTCACAGACAGAAGGGAAATGCAGGTGTGATCCGCTTTAGGAAAGGATTCTCCAGGATGGGCAGCTCTGGCAGCAGCCCGATTCACCCTGCATGACTGTACAAAGGGGCTGGTTCCTACATCTCCTCGGTGACGGCTGCGCACCCATCATTGACAAACAGCATGTTTCACCTCTCTTGGCTCAAACACTTGTCCCCAGGGATGATGGTAAAAATAAATATGGAAATATTGAAGATTAGTCTCTAGTTACTGAATTGCACGTAGCTGCAGTTGCCATCGCACAGACCCTGCAGCAATGAATGCCAATGCCCTTTTCAGAGGACCTGCTACATCCACAAGCTCTCTTGCAGGTGGCCCACAACCTACAAGAGCTCACGGCCTGCACACTTTGCAGCTCTTCCTGCACAGATGGGTTGGTTAGCGAATCCCCGGGATGGGTGAGGATGCACTGGCACAGGCATGCTGCCGCTGTGTCTCTTCTGCACAGGGACATCTCCTCCTTCATCTTCCTCTCTGACTCTTCTGCCCTGGATCATCTGAGGAAGCATCTTCTTTAATGAGGGTAAGGGCGATCTGCTGGAGGTGCCTTTGGTATCATTATTAGTTTAATGCCAAATTTGAGAGGGCAATTATGATAAGTCTTTCCTGAACGCACCACCAGGAGATTAATCAAACAAGGGAGGATGTGTCACGCATCTTGCAAAACAGTGGATGTAAAGAAGAAGGCAAAGGAGGAAAAGTGGCACAATTTCCTGCCAACAAGTTCCACTGCTCTATCACAGATCCCCTTCAGGTGACCTGGACAAACTCAGCACACTCCAATCTTTGCTCAGCAGGTGCTGATGAGAGCTCAGATGGCACAGAAAAGAACAGGAGGAGAAAAAAAGTGCCTGTGGAGGGAACAGGAGAGCATGCAGTGCGTGCATGGGGCATCGTGGCCACAGCTTACCAAGAAATGTAAAGTACAGCTTCATAGAAGGAATCCTGACGGACTCCTGGTTTTGGGGAAGAGTTTCAAAATCCTGGGTGTAACCTGGGGTATTACAGCCCATTGTTTCCTTAAAATGCTTCATGTGAAAATTAAAGTTATAATAAACTGCTATTCTATACACTGCAGGATTTACCAAGGCCGTCAGAGTTCAGTGGCTGGTACATGTCTGCTGAGAAATGTAACGTGTGCTCAAGTAACTTCACTGGGTGGCTTCTCCTGTCCTCTAACCACCAGCACAAGGCACGAGGACTTCCCCAAAGCCAAGGTTACACAAAATTCAGTACTGGTAGTGTGCATAGGGACAGCGGTTCATTTACGTGCATGCATTTCCATGGTTAAGGTCTGTCTCCCAGTCTCAATCCTCTAAATGCAGGCTGGGTCCATACATGCATGCACATGTCAATGGGGCACATAAATTTCAAAATCAATAGCTAAGCAATTTTTCCATGAACAACAAGACTTTCTGCACCTGTATATGATATATAACAGTGATCAGTTTTATTCTAAATAAAACTGTTACACAATTGAAGTGAATTCTCATCACCAGCACACTCACAGTTCTTCACTCAGTCTTAGGAGCAAATCCTTTTGACCAGAATATTGTGAGATAAAATAATGCCTCTCAGCAAGTGGTGCCACAAAGCTATTAAAAGTTTTTAAGTTATAAAACACACACCTGAGGAAAAAGTCTATATTTGCTGATACATTTTATTAGCAAGGCAAGCAAGATGTCTTTATACTGAAATTCTAATGAACAGATTTTCAGACAATCTTCCCTAGGTTACCGGGAATGGCACATAAAAATGCAAAACCTGATCTTCTGGAATGTTTCCAGAGCCGCACTGCACTCCATCACGGTGATCGCTGCACTCAGCATGGTATTTATCGTCACATGAAATGCTTCAGCACTATTAGGAAACATATGAATGTTGCTGGCTTGCTAAATGTGACAATTATAGACCTGTCACCCATCACTTTTAACATAAAGTCTGACCACATCGACCTCATTGCTTTAAAAGGACGACGTACTCTGATGTCTTGAAAGGTGAGTCCAGATTTCTGTGCTCATTAGCATATCGGCATAATGAAATTGGCTCTGCCGGTAGGGTGGCCAGTCAGACTGCGCAAATGTGGTTGCTCGTGGAGTTGTTGAAATAATTTGCCACTTGAGAGTTATATTAAAACAATTCAACCCTGCTTTGGTACAAAGGAACCAAGACAGAGCCACGAAGTCTCCCAATCTTCCAGCAAACACTCTTCAGTCTGGAGAGGAAACCTCCTGCATGTCCTCTGCTCGCAGGGTGTACAGCAGGGAGCCTGTGCCGCACCACCCGGTGTATGGGATTTACCCATTCTGTAAGTAGTAGCACTGGATTTGTGGGATTAGTTATGTGAGTAGCAGTTACACAAGCGTGAGGCCGAGCCCAGCACAGGCAGCAGCCACTGAACCTGATCGCGCTCGCGTCCATCAGCCAGAATCCAGGCATCACCAGCACGGAGGCACCACAGCCCAGCACACATCATCTCCTTCACTCGAACAGTCAAGTCACATCACCATTAGGCAGACTAATAACATAATATTAATATTTGCAGATCTCGGGAGAGCCTGGTTCTTTAACAGAAGGGAAATCACCAGGCTGTGAAGAGGCAAACAACGTTCAAACCACCAGGCTTGAGAGGCAGCCCAGAGGTTTGCTCGAAAAGCGAGGAGCAGCCGTCCCCAAAGGCCAACGTTGTGTCCCCACGAGCCGGGGAGCCCCAGCACCACGCAGCCACTGCTCCAGCCCCTGGTGCACACCAGCAACGTGTCTGCATGGCCACAGCTCCCTGCCAGCTGGAAATGCTCTCGTGGTGCCATCCGTGTGACAGAGCTACGCGTGCCCTGCGCTTACAGCTGGGTTTCATTGCACAATGTTATTCATACACTGCGTTACATACTACCAGTGGGTTTTCATGGGATCAGCACGCTTCTCAGAAGCAGATAAAGTCAATCAGACCAGCCCAATATAGTTGGGCTAAAATGCAGTAAAATAACAAAAAGTAATCTTCGTCATAATTATAACTTTATACTGTCAGCAAGAACCACGCAGCACTAGCCTCTTAAAACCTGGAAACCACTTCCTTTAATAGATGCTGTCATATATTCACAGCTATAAATGCCAGAAACAAAGACTGTGCATTTTAGGTGTATGGAATTTAGACATTCTGAATTCTGATTTCATTTTACTTTTTAGCTTAATGTTTGTTTGTTGTTTTTTTTTTTTTTTTTTTTTCTTTCTGCACAAATAGATCCTTTATGTCCAAGTACCTAACTACAAAGAAGAAGGAAGAGGGTTAGCTAACCAAATTAGCCTAAAATTATGCATGCATAATAATGCAGAAAGGCCGAGGTCAAAAAGAAATTAATGTTTATCAGTTTTGAGTAGGATACAGAACACCATCAGGCAGGAGGCAGTTGGAAATGTAAAACAAACACGATTTACATTGTTGCTGCTGCCACCACGTATTTGCTATTAAACATCGTATTACAGGACAAGAAAGCACTAGGGTATGTGATAGCATCTTCACAACTTTAAAATTGAAGAATTTGCCGACATTAATACAGATCAAAGCTTCTTGTTACTCAATATTGATTGCAATTCTGTAACGAACGATGGGACTGCTCTCAAGATGAGTCCTTCGTGCTAGAGGTGTGTGTGGGTACACGCGGTCCTGCCTCGGGAGGAGCAGCGGCTCTGCTGTCCCTGCACAGTCCCACCTGCACGGCCGTGCTCAGGAGCAGCAGCCCAACACTGCTGTGCCCTGCTGCTGGCAAAATCCGAGCCTGCTGGTCTGGCTGCGCTGCCGTGGGGACAGCAGTGCAGGAGGGGCGTGCGGGAGCGCTGACAACCAGAGCATCGGTGCCAGCGTGAGCACTGGTACTGCCGGCGGTGGTCCTCAGCATCAACGAGACCCAGATCAGGGCAATCATGAGCAGACACGAGGAGTGCCTGCACTGTACCGGGGCGCAGCCCCTCTTCTGCAGTGAGAGGAGCTGAGAGGGAAACCCAGGCATTGTATCATGAGGTGCAGCAATGGAAGCATTACCTAGCATATACGTGAATGAGAACTAGCTGATGAAGCACCTCTGGCTTTCCAGAAATGAAAGGCACAGTGGGAAGGTAAGAAAACAGAAAACATTTTCTCAGTGGTGTAAATGAGCATAGCACTCCCACGGCCGATGGAGTGGTGCTTCTCAGCGCTGGGCTGGGATCTGCTGAGCACTCGGCGCCAGGCCGTGAGCACGCCGCTACTCAGCGCGCACGAGGAGCAAAACCTTTACAAACTCAACAAGGTAGAACATTAGCATTACAAAAGCTGTGCCCTTTAGGCTGAAAATATGATGCAAATACTTGCCAGCATCTCCTCTCTAATTTCTGGCATAATTATTCTATGTCAGAAAAGACGCTAAATCGAATGTCCATTTAGAGCACTGATCAAATTGATGCCACTGTCGGAATTAAATTATCTTCTTAGGTTTTCAGCACCGCAACCTAAGGCAATGTATGTGTCTAACACGACATCGATGTTTGTTTGTATGCCTATATAATCAGAAATGACAACAAAGTGAAGTGTTTTTTAGAGGACTACCTTGAAATGGCTCTTTTTCACTGCACGTATTCCCCGGGGCAGCACACAAGGAGCACAGTCTGGGAGCACAGCCGCAAGGTGGGAGCACGGCAGGGCCGCGGGAAGCTGGCCCCACGGACGGGTGTGGGAGTAATACAGGATTTGTCACTCTGGTTTTATCTGAACAGCCCATGAGTGCAGGACCACAAGCACCCGAGCCTTGCAGCAAAGCCAAGCAGCGGAGCCGTGAGCCTGCTGCTGCTTCATCGCCAGCGCTGCCCAGCCAGAGGCAGTCCCAGCTGGGATTTGGCCATAGCAATTGTGTCTTGTTGTTCAAACCTTCCTTCTTCCCAAGGACTCCAGTCAGCCCTTCCATCTTGGCCTACCTCATCTACAGGGAACCGCTGTGATTGGAACCGCTGTGATTGGAAAAGCCCTCCAACATCTGGTCCAGCCACCCCCACCACCACTGTCCCCACTGAACCCTGTCCCCAGGCACCACCTCCATCCTTCCCTAAACACCCCCAGGGACGGGGACTCCACCACCTCCCTGGGCAACCCGTCCCAATGCCTGACTGCTCTTTCTGAGAAGAAATGTCTCCTATTTCCAAGCTAAGTTTTGTGCAAATTAAACCATGCATGTTGGTTTTTGTTTTTTTCAGAACCTGAAATTCTGAACTAAGACCAGAGTGTTTTTATCCAGCCACGAGTAAAATGGCCTATAAAATGCTGGTATTGGGTCCTGGACCCGACATGAGACTCGCACATCCTTTCTTTCTTTTCTACCCAAGTTTCCACCTAAAGAATTCTTGTTGTCTGCACAGATTCGCCCTAGTGGGAGGTCTTTTGCTGGCCATTGGCAATACTACCAGATGCTGATTTTTTTAACTCTCATTTGAATGGCGATTGTGCAAAGTATTCTCAGTTTGCTCTTTATACAACAGTTTTTAAAAAAAACACATTAATAATGCAAATCGAGCACTACTAACGACCAAGTGTACAGCCACCCTAACTAGCACAGTTTCCAAGGAGTGTGCCTAGTTAGAAAATAGTCATTTCTGTTTCAGAAAAAAACAAAAAACAACAGACTTTTGAAGTAATCCCCTAAATAAGTCCTTTAGTTGGAGAAAACATGAGCCTCCCACTGCTGCATGACTACTGACGGCTTTACCAAATGTACTCCAGCTTATGGTAATGTGAAGAATTAGCAAGGTCAGGGATGCTGCCTGCCAGGAAGAGACTCTTTTGTTGAGTCACTGACAACTCTGCAAGCACCGATTAGGATACAAGAAGTAAAAAGAAATGTGGAGATAAGGTTGGAGGTTTTTCAGTGTCTTTTTAGTGTTGCTTGGAGATGCAGCTGCTGCTTATTATTGAGATACAAACCACAATAATATTTTTAATTGTAAAATGGATAAGGACAATGAATTATAAATGCTTTTAAAGGACTATATTAATGAATGTAGGATATGAAGTGAAATTTAATTAAAATCGTAAAGTCATAAGCCTTTAAGGATAAAGTGAATTAACTAAAAGGTTTTATAATGAATTAATATAATAAATGAACTGGAATTGAAATAGATTTTAAAGGTATTTTAGAATTTTCTTGTATGGAAAACTAGCAACACATGCGACTAACTTTTTAATTGGCTTTGATCACCAGGGAAGAATAGTTGCTGGCTTTGTTTTATTTGAACATCATTTCTGATTTATGCATATTTATTCTCTTTTTCTGATGCTAATAGAATAATAGAAATTAGGTAGCTATGCAAACAATTTGATTAGGTTAGGTAATCGCATTCATCTCCAGCAGCGTAAGCACGTCCCCTATAGCAGACAGCATGCGGCAGTGCCTCTCCGCAGCTCCACTGCAAACCTCTCGGTAACCACAACCAGCCACCCCATAACCACTGGCTCCTAGCCAGGATCAGTGTGCGTGATCTCGCTGCCAGCTCTCTGCTTTTCCCCTGGCTGCTACACTTCACATGCTCCTGCATTAGAAATGGTGCTCTCTAGCGAGCCCGAATGATTTGGGGAAGAGCTCACATTGCCTGGCCATAAGGGACCTGGAGGTTCCCTGCCCGCCCCACCACGCCGCCCTGCCCTGGGATGCGCTCGGTGTTTGTGAGGCTGCAGAAACAGGCGAGTTGTACCCGCGCCCTCCAGCAGCCCAAAGGCACTGCACGTCTCCCTGATTTCTCCACCCAGTTCTCTTACAGCTGTTAATAACATTTAGCACTTTCAGTGCAAAAAAACCCACGTGCAGTATCCATGGCAGTACAGCCAGACACGGCTGCTCAACTTCTTGTTCCCTGCCTGCTGCCCGTGCCGTGCCACCTCCCCGAGGTCCATGCCTTCCACTCCGGACTGCCAGCTCACCAAGACTGATTTCTGGTTTGTTCTGATGAAGACTAAGTTCGACACCTCTAAGTCCTCTGGCTTATTCATAGCATTTTTGCTCTATCTTAATTTTTTGGTCAGGCTATCCATGTCTCTTCTTCTTTCTTTTCATGTGTAGAGATAAGAATGTCATGGTAACAGACAAAGTTATTATGTATATTTGGATGGACTACCAAGCTAAGGTGATATCACACTGATAAAACCACTCCTACGATCTGCTATCTAAAATGGGTATGTCAAGTCGTACTGAATCTGTCATTAGAAGGGACTGATATGACTTGATGACCTAAAAAAGTACCCAAGTACACTTGAAGAAAAGTATCTCTGAAAGGAGATGACTCTTTGAACTATCACAACATATGCAGCGACTAAAATTTCAAGACAGATTTTGAAGTCTGTTTAAATTAATACTGGAGAGTTCATCCCATGATAACATAAGTTTCCCGTGTCACATGCGAGTCCTCAGGTAAAGGATTTCCTTCCTCGAAGATGTGTTTAAGCTGAGAAAGAGCCTGTGCACTGGATAAATAACAACGGTGAGATTACAGAGCACATCGATTAGATAATCATTGGTGAGTTCTTCAAGGCTTACAATTTATAAATGAATTCAGTGACAACAGCACACTGCACTGTACATGCCTCTGCAACAGATGGAGGCGGGTGTCCTGGATCCTGCCTCTGTATCGCCTTCTGGTTGACACCACCCGAGCCAGACTGCTTTATGAAGAAACATCGCTGGACCAGGTAAAGGGAAGGCACGCGATGCGCTCCACCAGCTAATGGGAACGCACGCACACAGCTGGGAGCAGCACATCGTGGTCCTCTGGGCCCGCTGCTCTGCCCCACAGATCCTCCCCTAGGAGCCCCGGCACTCGCTGGTGCAGCCACAGCCCCTGAGAGCCCCCCGTGCAGGCGGAGGGGTGGCACAAGCTGTGAGAAACACGTGTGGACAGGAGAGCAGAGCAGCCCCGGCGATGACAAGAGTGCAACCAGTTATTTCAGAAATCCAGCCTTAACGTTTGGCTGGCATGTCAGTGATGAAAAATTCATTAACAAAGACTACAGCGTCTGACAGCTCTGGCCAGATCTACCATGTTCTTGTATTCTAATATATGCTTTAGGAACAGAAAGATGTCAGACACACGGCTGATCAGTCTTTGTTATACATTTTCATCTTCAGAGAATGCCTACCTGTAAATATTTCAGAATCTGATGTTTTTCTTAAATTATGCTGAAGTGCAAAGAAATGAACATTTTCTGTGAAGAGCCACAGGCCAATAGGAATCCTGAAATCTCCAGGATCCTTAATAGGTTTTAAGAGCAATTGCTGGAGACAAAAAATAAATAAATTTGAAAGCCTTCTAAAGGAAAGCAATAATCTAAATGAAGCGATATCCAGTGATAGTAGAACAATAACCTAGATAAGAAAGGAAATATTTTAACTTAGTCAAGAGAAATTGTATTTTCTAGAGAAAAAAAATGACATGAGAGACATAGAGAAAGTTAGAAAATGGACGTGCAAAGCTTTTAAAACTTCCCAAGGCACCAGTCTTAACCATGGAAACCCTACGTATAAAGAGGGGCAAAAAATGATGCCTCTTGTCTTTTCACTTGAAAAATGAAGTCTTCTGTGCAAGGACAACAGCATTAACTGCAGAACCGTGACCACAGACTGCAATCTACAAGTACTGTGATATGTTTTTCAGCAAAAGGGCAGGAGAACCTGCAGCATGGAGAACATTTGCGGCTCACCCCGGGGTGGTGGCGGTGCTCCTCAGAGGGATGAGGGAGGCGGTGGGCCTCGCAGGACGCCCCTCAGTGCCTGGGCTGGTTTCTGTGACAGCAGCCGTCCCAGCTGCTTATCAAGCTAAGCAGGAACCAGAGGGGGCTTAGTGGCTACAGCCCCCAGGTAGATGGGGAGCTCAGATTCCCACGTCCAAGCACACGACGGCTGCAGCAGCACCAGGCACTGCACTTCACTGTCCATTTCACTGCAATTCTTGATTTTCCTCTTGAAGTTTACAGATACAGTATTTTGGTCAGACTTCCTTGTTTTGTTTTGTTTTCCCTTTTTAACCATTATTTCTTTCCCTAACTGAAGATGCCTCTATTGCAGCCCTCCCTGAAACATCCGTATTTCTGTTAGCGCAGGCTCCAACTACAGTTAGTGCAGCTGGAAGCTCTGGGTTCCTGCAATATCAGGAAAACACCCACGTGTGAGTTAATGACCTGTCGTCATCCATAGGTAGCCAATGTCAGCGATTACTCTAACACAGAAAAAATGTATTTTTTTCCTTTCAGTAAATTCAAGTATTAAACCTTACTTATCAGAAGCATACAAACCACATGGCCCCTTCCCCTATCACACCGAACTGCCTTCAGGAGATGCCCGTAGATTTCGGAGGCTGACGGTGTTGGGGCTGTGTTTGTGCTGGGGTTACAGAGCACAGCAGCCGGGAGCTTTTCCTCAGCGCTGTCTGTGCTGAGCCGTGCGGAGCTGGGCAGCTTCCAGCACTGTTTACTTAAGATTTTGGCAAAGGCCCTATCCTTGTCCTTAACAAGCTTAGCTAAGCTTTTACAAGCCCATGGCAGGTTCTGCTTGTTTCACATAATCTGATGGGATGAAGTACTTTTACCTGTACTGGAAAATAATTGCTTGCCTGTCCTCTGCAGTGCTTTGAACTTTCTCCCGTATGGTTGCAATCACTTTGTCAGTTCGCTGGTCTAAATTCTGTGAGCCGAACGTGTTCCCTGCTCTCGTTCCAGCTTCCCAAGTTGGTAAACGAGCTGTTAATGTCGTGCTATATGGACTGAATGTAAGCAGCTAAAAACAATATAAAATACCATTTTGGTATGACTTGATCTTAAATTGAGAATGGAAGAAGTTGCAATGTTTTTCTTCTCTGCCACAGCAAAGGAAAATAAAGTAATTCTGAAATGACCAGAAGTGCTTTTCTGGTTGCAGAAATATGCATTAAACCTGAAACTGGCAATTCCATTAACACAGCAGGAGGGACGCTGAAGAGCAAACTCCCTACAGAAGGTACAGGGGCACTGATTTCCGTGAGCACCAGCTGCGCGGGCAGCCCGGAGCAGGGAGCCGGTACACCAAGCCCCGGTCTTCTTGTCCTGGTGTGAGCGAAAATAGCCCCGCATTTATGTATCTGTGTTAGGCCAACGGGGCTTTCTGAAAACAGCATTCTTCGTGTCCCTGTGCTTCTTGCCGCGGTGCCTGGGTGAGACCTGCAAACAGGCTGCGAGGCCCCGTGCTGGCCTCCCAGCCCCACAGCCCAGCCGTGAGGATGGTGAAAGTGTTTCCGAGTCCGGTGTGCTTAGCTGTCCTGAGAGGGGGTACCGAGCATCCAACCCCCCAGGGACAAGGGGCACGTTACATTTGTAGGAACGGCGTGAGTGATACTCCTCAGCCCTCGTTATGGACCCGCTGTGCTTCCACACAGTGCTGGAATAGCGAGGCTGGTGGTTTCGCTGACAGGGTGCTTGGTTTGGCACCACTATAACATGGTCGGGCTCAGGCTTTATCAGAATTTCCTGACAAATGTATTTATCCCTACTGAAGAGAAAGCTCCTGCTCTGGTGGAAAAGGCATGCAAAGGAAACCATGGTTACAGGAGTTGTCTGGTATGTTAAATAATGTAGTAGAGAATCATTTTAAGCCTCTGATCTCATTAGGATCACACTGCAGCGAAGGATTAAAATAGAGATTAGAAACAGAGCAGAAGGATACCCTGTCCCTCTGCAGGTGTAGGGCAGAAAGATTCACACCACATTGACTAGGTTATGGAGCAGATCTTACTTTACTAATTATTTGTACTGTACATGCTCTCTTGCAGGCTTACAGTCTCACCGTGCTTTTGAAATGTCAGCTTCTGAGGCAGAGCTGGAGCAGGCTGCAGTGCCTGCCGCCACCAGAAGGAACGGGTTAGTTCTGCCTGCTGCTGCCCTGTCCTGCCTCCCGTTTCTCAGGTTGCTACCAGAGGTCTGACTCAAATTAAAAGAACTATAAAAAACAGAAAATAAAACCAAGGTGGGAAAAAACAAAATGCAGAAGGCGTTCCAGTGGTGCAGGCGACAGAAGGGTCCGAGGGACTTCAGCCCCAAGGGCTCACAGTGGGGTTGTGGCTCTCTGCCACATTTCACAGCCCCGGTGTGGCAGCAAGATCAGAGGTTTAAGCTCTGAACTCAGGCGAGGTGCTGGGATGTGCAGGTAAAGCTGGGTGTTTCAGCGCCTGTCCTGGCAGCTGGGCAGCCCGCGCCCTCCCCAGCAGCAGCGGCTTATTACATTTGGATGCAAAATACAATTACCCTCTAACTTAGCCTCTAATCTTTATGAGGTAAGCCTACGTAGTTCTGCTTGCCTAGGAACATTTAATGAAAGATCTGCATCATTTACAGTCAGCTTTAATAAACATTTTATTTACAGCTGTCTCGTTAGGAAGAGTTGATGCCGGTAACCCTTTGCTTGCACAGAGCTGCACCATGTAGGGCCGTGCTCCAGCTCACAGCAGCCCTACAGAGGACACGAGGGGGCTGTGACGGTGCCAGCAGCCCTGCTGCATGCAGCACCCACTGCCTGGCCACGAGCAGGGCAAACGGAGCTCCTGCCCTCAGCACAGACACGACTCTGCCCTCCCTGCTCCCTGCCTGTGCTTCCATTCAAAGCCAGTCAGCGATCTGTTACCCTTCTTGTTTCGGTTTAGATTGGTCGGGCAATACACAAACCGAAGGGACGTCTGAAGGTGCGGTAGATGACTAAGAGAAAAGGTAAAAGAACAAATAAGCTAAAAGGCAGACTCGCGTTCAAATAACAGATTCTGCGGTTGCTTAAGATAAACACGCACTTCTGGGTGAGTCATTAAGCTGATGAGACTTTTCAACCAAACTCGGAATTATCATTATGCAGAAAGTTCATCAAATTAAAGCAGCAGCTTCGTTTCAGAATATATAGAACTGTTGATTCATCTCCAAAAAAAGAAAAAGACTGAACTTAGAAACCTAACTTCTCATGTGGAGATGTTTTAACTGGACACGGAGGCTCCGAACCCGTGCTTTTCTACTCCATCCATTAACCCCAGCAAACCAACAAGAGACTCTCCAAAGCAGTTTTTGCCTAAGCACGGAGAGGAAAGAAAACCACCAATTACTTCATTATGAATCTCATTACAATAATTTCAATATTTATCAGCCATAAGAGGTATCTCTTACCTCTTAGCACTCACTGTCTAAGAGCCATATAGTGACCCTGCCTGCACATCAGGGCATTTAATATTCTACATTTACTGCATTTAAGGGGTAGAGAACTGAGCCTTTCAGGTACCCTGACCTTAATTTCTTTGTCATCAGAAGGGCTTGATTTCTGTTATAATTTTTGCATTTACAATGTTTTGCAGGAGGGGACTGCCAGCGCCCTGCGGGGCCAGGGCAGGGTGAGGGGACAGCCGGAGAGCGGTGCCAGCACCGCGGGGCTGCATGGGGACATCGCCTCTCATCACAGCCCCGCAGCTTCCTGCCATCACCTGCTGGAAATGACTTTTCTGTTTCAGTTTGACACCCCGTCTCGTCTGAAGTGTGACGGTGGCGCTGGGAAACACCAGCCCCTGACACCAAAGGAAGGGGCTGGGGGCGTGTGCCCGCTGCTGTGCTCCACGTTCCCACTTCACACCCCCTGTGAACAGCCCCTGCACCTCGCTGGGTGCCCTCCTGTGCTCCCTGCCAGGCGCTCAGCCCCACCGCCCGGCTGCAGCCCAGCTCCTGCAAACCCGTGTGCCGCTGGGACGGGGAGGGTGCACACATTCTGGCCGTATTTCTCCACGCTTTGGATGCTGCTTATCTGCAGACACAGGCCCCTTTATTAAGCACGTGTCTAATTCAGTTACACGCCTATATCCAGGCAGCAGCAGAGATTCCCCCAGAGCTGCCCTGCGGGGAAGGCACTCGGTGCAGCCAGCCCGGCCACGGCACAGCGAGGGCACCGTCCTGCCGGGCCTCCCCTGCCCCGGGGGGACCCTGGGCAGCCTACCCCAAAAAGGATTTACAAGACTTAGAAAAGGTGTGAGAACTGAGACAAGAATGGTTAACCAGCTGGAAGGGGTTCTAGTCAAGGGAAGATGGATAAAGCACTCGGAAAAGATGCATATGAAATCCTGTATGGCAGCAAAAGTGGGAAATGGCAAACAATTATTTGTTGTTTCTCGGAACGCAAGAACAAAGGGTTGTCAGAAAAGAATTAGACAGTAGGTGCAAAACACACAAAAGAAAGTATTTTTCACATACTGTATAATTAAACTGTGGAACTCATTATCACAGGATGCTGGGGAAGCCAAACACACAAATGGATTCGAAAAGCAATTAGACAAATTAATGGAAGAAAAGTCCATCAAAGCCCATTAAACACAAAGACGCGGATCCCGCTATTGACACAACATCCATCACCAGCCATGCAGTGCTCCCCTCCTGCCACGGGTACCTCGGAGCTGCCGTCCCCAGGGGCTGGCTGGGGGTGCAGCACCGCCCAGCACCGCCCAGCACCGCACAGGGGAGCAGTGGCTGCTGCAGGCACACGGCTGCACCTTCCCATAGCTTCTGGCATGCTGCTGCAGAACGAAAAGGCGCCTGTAAATTAACTACACACACACAAACACTGAAAATGCCAGCAATGGCACACCTAGGAACTACCAGGGCTGTTGCTGCTTCCCCAGCGGCCCCCGCACAGCTGCTCCTGCTCCCACCTGCATCGTGCCGGGGCAGGAGCAGGGTCCCGAGGGGCTGAGGGCACACACAGAGAGCTCAGGGAGGAGGTTAACGCTGTGTGCCTCAGCTGATGCCAGAACATTGCTTTGCAAAGTTTAAATCTGCTCCTGATTATGTTGAGATGCCCCAGCCTACTTAATGCCGAGTGAACGTACTACAAATTCTTATTATGCTAATAGCCTTTCACTTATGAAAAAAATTACAGCTAGGGTTATTTTGCAAGATTTAAGAAATCATAGTGAATTGAAAAGCATTTTTCTTGTAATTTAGAATCTAGACAGGAATAAAATGACAGCAAGTATCAGCCGTGGATTACTGACACTGCTACACCAAAGCGAGGCGCGCTGAATGCAAACTACTCCAAATGGATGCATTTCACAACAAGATCTGAAACCGAACAGCACAGGAAAAGTTACAGTTAGCTGTGTAAGCGAACGTTTCCTATCAAACATATTGAATATTGGATACTTCTATCTCAAATTATAATTCCGGTAGTAGGATATGACTGAGACATTTGCTAAGCTGAAAAATTAGGATGTGAAATCCAAACTCTGTGCTACTTGGCAAACCTGCTGCTTGTGCAAACATATCACAACAGCAATACTTTGATCCATTTGTGAGTTATGCTCAAATTTCAGTTTTGTAACTTGGAAAGCTGTAGGATAAAAATGCCATAAGGTCTTCTGGGATTATACAAAAATACCAAATGGAAAAAGAAGTCCAATATTCTCTAAAATGTATTGATAATTTCAGTTAAACACAAGTTTATATTTCTGATTAGTTTTGTTTTTTGTTTTTTTTTTTTTTCCTCACAGTACTGCATCTCTGATTTTCTAAACAGATGCATTGGTTATATATCTATATATACACAACTGCACATCGTAAAGTGAAAATTACTTTTTCATAGATCTGGCATGTAAAAAAAGCATATATATTGTTTTGAAACATCAGTGCAATGTTGGTAAGAAATAAAAAATGCTGACATTAAATTCAGTGTATATGGCATCATTTCCCTAGTAGGGTAAAGTCCTTGCATGGCTCAGAGTGAATCCATTTAATCAATTAGGTGGACAGAAGTAATATCTATTGTACTAAAAAGGCACCCAATTACTGAAAATGTTGCTGCCTTTGCATATATTACCAATCTGAAAGTATATAAAGTAACACCACAAAGTCTGTAAGACTCGGAGTTGAGTAATTTCATTATCATCTAGATAAACTCAATTAAAATGAATTGATTTGCTAAAGAGATTAAAACATTGCCAGAACAACCACAGCTGGCATTTTGGAAACATTTAGCAAATAACATACCAGGAGGGCTGTGCCAACAAACAAACAAGTGTCCTAAGCAAAGAGTATGAATTTGATCCTCTTCCTAGAAAAGATCAGAAACAGGCATTTTTAAGCAAAAAGTAGTAAAGAATAGTCCCATAGAGGCCAGCCTGGCATGCGTGGTTTTTAAGAACACTGATTTTGGTCTTCAGCCTGTGCTATTTCAGGAATTCGCCTTTGTGTCTGTACAAAAATGAGAGAAATCCTTATTGTCCAAAATGGTGCCCTTCCTAAATTTCACCCCCCAACGCCCTCCCTCACCAAAGCACACAGAAGCTGCTGGGGCAGCTCCGAGGAGCGCGGGGAGAGCTCAGCCCCAGCTCAGTGAGGGATCCCGGCCACGCCGTGCGAGAAGTGCTGAGCTTCTGGCTGAAACCTCCAGAGCTCCTTCCATTTTTGTTCTTCTAATTATTAAACGCGTCGCTGAAAGTCTGCGGAAGAAAAGGGGCCTGACAGAAAAATAACACACACTGATTGCTAACGAAGCTAATCAACAGGAGTTTTTAATTCTTGGCTTCGACAGCCCACTTTTCCTTTTTATTAATATGCAGACAAGCACAAGTTGTGCAGTCTCCTCTTCTCAGCAGCAGCACTATTGTGCATAATGCTCCAAAACTGTTTTCCTTGACACTGTTGGGCTGGTGCAATAATGAGCACTGAAACCCCACTACAGAGTCCGGTTTTGCAGAATTTTAACTTCTGCTAGGAAAAGCGGGTGGATAGCAGGAAGTGACCATCACATCCAGCATCCCAAACGGGTAGACTCCAGATCTCTGCAGCCTCTGAAATGCCGCTGCAATGATTACTGCCTTCCTGATGGAGGGAGAGTTGCATTAATGAAATTGAATTGGAGACTTATAGAGGTCTCCAATAACTTTTTAATTACAGCTTGATGCTGTTTTCTAGCCCTTGTAGAATTGAAATTTCTCACGTTATGGCTGTATTTCATATACAGTCTTTCTTTTTTTTCCCCAAGACACTCAGAAAGCCATGAAGATGCAACCCACCAGTAGCGACTCAGGCAGGAGTTGTTCCATGCAATGCATTTTTGTGATTTCTTTCCGAACTGCAGAGCTGCTAAGGAAATCTTTTTACAACTTAGTGCAGACACCTACAGCCGTGTGCCCCAGCTGGGCGTCTGGCCTCTGCCGTTCAGCCCATGGAAGGGAGCATCTCCTGGAGAGCCAAGGTGTTCTCGCAGGCTCCTTCCCTGCCTGCAGAGGCGAGCGCTGAGTTCCCTTCTCCTTGCCCTCTTGCCTGGGGCCAGAGGCAGTTTCAAGGCAGACAGGAGGTCTGTCAGAGGGTGCCACCACTCCACGAAGCAGGGGAGGACAGGAGGAGGAGGAGGAGGAGGGCTGTCCTGCTGGGAAGCAGCACCGCAGTGTGCGTGGTCCTGACACGGGGACTGGTGGCATCCTTTCGCAGCTTGGAGCTACACCTGGATTCACCGAAGCAGCGAGGCATGGCTGCGTTCATTGCCATGCTCAAAAAACAGTACTTTAAAATTCCTATAGTGTATAGTATCTGCTCCCAGACTGAATGAATTAATCCTGATTATAATTACTACGAACACCAAAGGAAACATTAATAGGAAGGCGTTTTTATGTAAGTTCGCATTGTCACTTTCAGTCCAGGCTTCCGTGCGGCAGTGCACAAAGAGTGACATTTAGGGAAGACAATATACAATGCTCCCTGGTAAAAACTCGACGTGCAGAAACTTTCTCGGTCTAAAGAGTTATAGTGACTGTAGCACAGCCTCACAATATAAGCCTTTAAGAGATATAAAAGATGACATTTCATTTTTGTTCGCTAGAACATTTCTGTTTGAATGGAATTCTTTCAGCAAATATCAGAAGAGGAGTTCAGAATGCCAGTCCTGGTGCTGCAGAGCTTTGATTTTCAATGCACAAATTCCAGCAGACGAGCTGTACAGCCGGACGACTTTCCCTGTTGATGGCAGCAGACAGTCTGACTTCCAGCCAGACCTGGAAGAGACGGTGTAAATCATCACTGTCTCAGAAAATTATCTTTGTGCAATTTAATCTTTTTCTCTCAACTGATCATATTGTTAGCTAGCAATTTGGTAAAGAGGAATTATCAAATGAATGATTTTAAAAGCCTGCCAAGTCTTTTCAGATTATTAGCACAAGTTTCAGAGAGTAAAGAAAAGTTGAAATATTACTCAGATGCAGCAATATAACACCTAAAATTGAACCGGCATTTCAGGAAATCTCTGAGATAAACCACTTGAATTTCTTCGCGAGGTCACTGTGGCAGAAATGTCTTGGATGTGTTCCATGCTTCGGATGTGAATTGCAGTTTACACTTCTGACACGCTTGGCAGAACATTCAGCATCGTGGTGGGTTCAGCACCGTCTCCAAGTGGTGCCAGCCTGGGGCTCCTTGACATGGGCCATCGGAGACGTGCCCTGCAGCACGCGGTGCCCACCTGGGTCACCACCATCGTGCACCTGCAAAAGACTCCAAACTGCAAGGTGCCTAAACCAGGACCCAGTGCTAGGTCCCCCTGCGGCACTGCTCTCCGTACGGTGGCTACACGCCCTCCGTGCTGCACACCGGGCACCTGAGCTTTATGAGATGCACAAACTGCGGACCAGGGGAAGCCAGCAGCTCCCAGCACCTTCTCTGTCTGTCTGGCTGCCACTTTGAAGAGATTAGTCGAATGTCTGTGCATTCCTACACGGCATAAGTAAATAGCTGTGATAAATAATTATAATTATTAGCCACAAAAAGAAATTTAATAAACAACACAATGCAGCAAGGATGTACTTTCTGTGCTCACTAGCTCGGAACTAACACCGCACTGGTTCTGGGAGGATTACACCGCCAGTCCTGTCCACTAATTGGCTGTTTCTCACTGCTGAGATCAAACATAAAGGCTCATTTATTATTCTTTAATTTAACTAAAATATCAACCAAAATTATGTACCGTTATGTTGGGGAATGTAAGAACTGTTGGTGTGCAGGCACTGAAACACGGGTCAGCTGCAAGCTTTCCCCACACAGCCACACGCGCATGTTAATTGTCTACTTTACTTCCCAAAAACTCCAGAAAAGCACTCTTCTTTCTTTAACTTCTGACTGCACAACGCATCCCTGACGTTCCTGGCACGGCTGCTAAAATACCTCAGATACCCCACTGACACCGTGCAGCAGGGCAGGAACGCCAAATTCATCATCTCACTTTCAGCAAGTAGTCAATAGCAATGAGTGGATGCTAAGTGAGGGAGGAACACGAATGCCATATCACACTGCAGGAAGGCTGTTCTTAATGCACAAACACTGAGATCCAACTCAACAAACACTTTTATAAAGAACGGAACAGTGGTGCATCTGTGTGAACATATCTTTTTCCTTATCAGTAATTTTAAGAAAGAATTCCTACACAGAAAAACAACATTTGCGTGGTCTGGAGCAATCAATTCCCAGCTGCTGAGCACGTGCCCCTGTTACGGCGGCGCTGTTCAGATTCCCTGGCCTGTCACGCAGGCACGAAGTAAGACACAGTATTGATAGAGTATTTTCACATTGCATTTGGCAGAGAAGAAGAAAGACTCCTGGTTGGAAAACACTATGAAAATGAGGGTTTTGAAAGCAGACAAATATTCTTAAACAAAGGAAAGGGAGGGGATCCCCAAGAGGAAAACAAGAGAGCAGGAGAAAAGGCCCCGTGCTGGAGGAGCAGTGGTGGTACCATGTGGAGCTGCCCCTATTGATGGCTATCATCAGCTCTCGGCACGGGCAGCACTCAGCAGGGTCACCCTGCGTCTGTGTGCTGCTCGGTGAGGAGCAGTGCCCAGGACAGACCCAAGGCTGCCCCTGGTTCGGGACCACAGGTGCTGAAATGTCAGCGGCCTACTGAGGGCACCCTGGCTGGGCCTCCGCTAACGCGGATGAAATGACTTCCTACAGCAAGGCTGCCAGGCTACCAGAACCTACAAACCACTGGTTCCTACCCACTAGGGACTGGGAACTGGCTCAGGTCTGGATTTGTAGCCCAGCTTTGCAAGGAGGGGGTCCCACCCTGCTCAGGAGCAGCATGTCACTGGGGACGTGGGGACTCGCCATGGCCGGAGCAGCTCGGCCTCTCCTCAGTCAGCTCCCTGCCCAGGCCGGCAGCCCAGGAACGGGGTTTGGGCAGTGCCTGGTGCCCTCCCCATGGGCAGGAGGTGGCCCCAGGAGCACTGCTGCTGCCACAGCCCCAGGGTCCCCAACGCCACCTCCCCCAAGGCGTCTGGGCCGTGTGGCGAGGTGATGAAGGAATCAAACCCAGGCCCGAGTGTAATCTCATGGTCAATAATACATTATTTATGTCTTAAATTAGTTTCTAACGTATGTTATTAGCATAATTGCCCTGTGCTTGGGCCAGGTCTAAGCATGTTCTCTCACTGGAGTTAAACAAAAGCAATCACATTAAATTTACGCAGCCGTTAATGAATTGTGTGCTGATGTTTCCAGGGTTTGGGGTTTGTCATAGCACAGAGCCATGCTGCAGGACACGACCGTGCCGGTCCGTACAGCCTGAGGGGATTTCCTATTGCACAGCTATCCCCCAGCCCGACCCGCTAGCCAGGAGAAACAAACCCAGCTGGGCCCAAACAGCAAGGAGAGCGCTTTACTTTGTACTTTAAGGGTACCAAAAGCCACAGCCCCAGAACACAACTGAAGAGATTCGGGGAAATTCTGTAAAACACAGTCAGGATGAACAAAATGAGAGAGAAAATGAGAGGATTGCCATCAGACACCCCCTGGCCACTGGGATACATTTGGGAGTGCTGCCCCAGACCCCGTGTCCCCGCAGGCAGCCCTCCCGTAGCTGCCCTCAGCCCATGGCCACCCCCACCATACAGGCAGGGCCTTCTCTGCCCCCGCCGCCCCACTGGAAGCTGTGTGGAGAACTCGGGAGTTAATGAAAAGCAAACTCATTCCCGGCCCTGCTGCCACTACTGGATGGAGCCAGTCTTGGGGCTGTTTTTCTGTTTGTCTGTTTTTTTGTTGTTTTGTTTTTCCTGGAAAGAACAGTCACCAAATAAACCTAAAGCAATCACTTACTGGTTTTTTTCTCACATTTCCCCTGTTACAGCCTTGTCACTTGAAACCCAGCAAGCAAAATAGCATGAGGCAAACTCCTGCCAGCCAGCTTCTAATGCCAACTGCTATTGCATGAGCATGTGCTTATAAAAACTTGCAGGTTTTCCCAGATTCCTTATATTTTGCGTTAAGGACACAGCAGGAACACAAGCGTAAGACTGCTGATCTGCTTGCAAGGCTGAGTGCTGTACCGCTGCAGCGGGTACGGCCGTGCTTGGTGTGAACCTGCAGTGGTGCCACACACATCAGGCAGACCCGAAGCCCGGACAAGGGGGCTGTGTTGACTTCCATTACACAATGTTGGTTATAGGAAGCACAACTGGGGCTCTGTGGGATTCTGTGACACCACCTGCTGCTAGCCCCTGGTAGATTTTTATGGCTGGTGGTGAGACTCAGTGGGGACAGGAGTGAACGCTGGCCACCTCCCAGGTGACGCGGTGGGGCTGCTGGGGGGCACACCGAGCCCCCACGGCCCTGTAGCTGTGCTGCAGAGACACACCGAGCTGCTAGGCTGTGTGCTCCCGGGCAGGTGACAGGCCCAGCCTGGCCAACGCTAATTTCAGTGAGAATTCAAACAGCCCCGAGCAGGCTTTGTCTGCATCTCTGAGTGCTGAGCCCTTTCCCCGTCACTCTAGGTCTAGGTCCATCAAACTCCACGCTCCAGAAACGCCACCTGCAGCAGGCGGTGTCACAGACCTTCAAGGCTGTGCTTGTCCAAATGGGTTGGATATTTCGCTCCTTTTTCAGGACACCACTTGGTTTCCCTTCAGAAGTTATAAAAATTTTACCAGAGGCTTTTGGCATAAGATGAACTGCTTTTTTATTATGAAAACTGTCAAATGTTTGAATTGCTACTCTGCATCCTATCATTTTTCATTTCCTCTAATCTATACCAATCACTAAGCCTGCAATGCTGCTGTCATGTTCATTTTTTTCCTACCTACCTACAACTTTATCCTGTAACAACTTCTTTGTAATGGAGTAATTCAAAATAAATAAATAAATAAAATTCCGGTAATACACATTTCTCATTACTTACAAATAAGCAACTTGCCAAAATGGTCCCAAACAGTCACGCTAGCAATTTCAATTCACTGGCTAAATATAATTAGTAACCTCACATCTTTTTCAAAAGGCATTGGCATCACTTTACAATTCATTATGGGGACCATAGACAAACTGTCTTATAAATCCAATATCAGTAAATGAATCAGAAGAGCAGTAATTACCAACAATTGGTGCAGGTTAGCAGAGCATCTCAGGCTCCTGAAGCACCACATTACGGGGTTAGGGCTTGCCACACCTCTGCAGCAACAGAACTGCTCTGCGTGAAGAACCAACCCTATTTCTTTCTTTGTGTCCCGACACCGACCTGAATGGTGCCTGCTGGAGGGAACGGAGCAGGAGGAGCACCTGGCGTGGCCCCAGATGAACGACAAACCCGGTGCCTGTCAGCCCTGCCCGCGTTTCTGCTCTCCATCAGCTGGCACCAGCAGTGCTGGCGCAGACGCAGACCGAGGAGGAGCACGGCCCTGCAGGCAGGTGGAGTTACACCATGAATTCAGCTGCAGACCGTGCCCGGGGCATCGGGGCTGGGATGGGATGAGCAGCTGGAGAGAGGTCGGCAGCGAGGCCTGGAAGCTGCCTGTAAGGCTACCAGCAACGCTGCCAGAAATACGCAGAAGCTGCAGGAAGCTTTTGTAAGTCACTCACCAACTACGATGGCTCCTATGTGGTTTTGCACCTTTTTATTCCCCCCCCCCCCCTTTTTTTTTTTTTTAAGTCAGGAAAATTGGCAGCATCATAAAGCTGTACTACTTAAATCATCTCTTAATTGAAGTGAAGTGAGAATTAGAACAAAAATAACACACGCGTTCTGTTTGCAGACGAGAGAACAGAGTATGCACATTGCTAAGATGATTTTTGAAGGCCTTCATATTTCCAGTGGCAGTTTAGTGCCTATACTAAAAAGCAGCAATAGAATAACGATGCTTTGGTTTAACGGAAAACAGGTTAAGAAGACCAGTGGTAAAACAGAAAAAGAAAATACCTTCAAAATGAAGTCTTCAGAGCTTGGGTGGCCCTGGATGTAATCCACCAAGAAAAAGAAGGTACAAAGACAGTGTATCAATCGTTTTTATTATAAAACGACCTATGAAAAGCTCTGGGAGGTGGATCAAAAATGGCTGAAGAATTTGCAGGACCCTGATACGCACAGAGCACTGTGACACTGGCCAGGAGAACAGCACGTAATTGCTGTTTACCATCCGAGATTCGAGTAATATTGCAGAGGGAGATAAATCAGAGCCTGACATTCAGAGCAAAATATCAGTGACCTTGACAGGTCCTGTCTCTTTCCAGTCTGAGTTACACTCATAGCAACCAGGCTCTGCACTTTCTTAAGGAAACCACCAACAGCGAGTCTGATCGGTTTTACCTGTGAATGTCCCCATCTTTCTGTTATGCATATTGCCATCCCACATGGTTTTATTAAAGTACTCTGACCTCTATTAGTCATACCACTTACACTAGTCTTACTATTTTGTTTCAAAAATAAATTTGTTGATAAAAAAAAAAAAAAAACACTTCAAAGTGAAAATTTCAAAGAAAAAAAGAATTTCTGAACATGAAGCTTACTGGAGGCCAACCAACGGGACACATGGAACAACACATTTTTAGATATGCCTGTGACCCTTTCTTGCCTGTTCCTTTTCATCAGATTTCCTCTATAATTTTCATTTCAGATGAAATTTATTTTTCTGCATAACCTGACATCATAAGAATATATTTATTACAAGAACTGGTAAAAACACAAGTAATTATTCTGTTCAAATTCTTCAGTTCATAGACTCTTGCAGCTGCTGCTGCACTGTGCTGTGAGCCAGCTCTGTGGGTGCCGGGGGTTTGCCAACCTTTTGCCACCAGTGAGGTGACGCCCGACTGACAAGAGAAACAAGGTACAGCGATAAGAGGAAAAGGACTTCATATACATTAGGAGTAAAGAAATAAAATGTTGACATATAGCTACTTTACCTTCCCTAGAGTGATTCTACCTTCAAAAAAATACTGCCTCGTAACATCTGGTGCTATCCCTATTTTTGCCCATGCATGGAGCTGGAGATAGTGCTGATCAAGAGAGGAGGATGTTGACTTGTGCCTTCTCTCATCAGCACAGATTGCTGATCTCTAACAGTCTCTACAAAACATGAGACTCTTAAGCAGAGTAGCCCAAGGTTAAGCTTATTTCAAGTACTTCTCTTGCTGCCAAAGTCTACTTTTAATATGAATGTTCTTGTTTTTCCATTATATGCATGTGAACTTATTTTTGAGATAGTATCTTCAGCACTGAACCACCATTTCTCTCCTGATTGCTGCCATTACCAGTTGCAAACAAAGTATTTATTCATCAGTAAATATCCAAAATAAGATAGCTCAGCTCATAGTTTCTCATGAAAGCTGAACAGGATTACAAGGAACAATAGACTAGGCACATGGCATTTTAGCAAAATCAACAGATTTCCAAACTGTTCCTTGTATGCATCTTCATTGGTAACTGTTTTATCCAGACTTGTTTGTACTTTGACAAAATTAAAGAATGAATAAGCCACCAATATTTGCTATTAAAAAAAATATCCCTTATTCAATAGTTAATTAGTTTAAAATATTAAAATATTTAGCCTGTGACTGAATATCAGGTAGTTTGAAGGCTGATTCACAGCTTCATACAGCTACACAAGAATCTCAGACAGATAAGTACATAGGCTAAAATCAGTGTCTAGATAATAATGTAAGGCCATAGATACAGACCACATAAACTACAGAAGAAAAAAAAAATAGATTTACAGTCATAAAATCACAGAATGGTTTGTGTGGGAAGGGACCTCAAAACTCATCCAGTTCCAACCCCCTGCCATGGGCAGGGGCACCTTCCATGGGCCCAGGCTGCTCAAAGCCTCATCCAACCCGGCCTTAATAGATGCACAGGTTAATAGAAACGAAGATGAGATACGAGGATCTTCTTTATAACTGCCATTTAACTATACTTGAGCTTATTCCTGCATCTGGTGCTCTCTTCTCATTCCCTGCCCTTCACTTGTGCTCACTCTCTAAATAGCATTGACCAAGCTGAGCCCTCTTCTCCCTGCAGGAAAGGGGCTGGGACACATTCACACAAACCCCAAAATTATGTCAAGAAAGTGTCAGAGCACTTGTCAGTAGGACAAACGTGGAGGTTGTTCCTGGTTTCTCTTGTGAACCACCGTGCAGTTTGGTGTGATTCCCATTTCCACCGCAAATTAACAAAGAGCCAGCCTAACTTTTTGCTGTTACTCTGTACTCCCAGCTACCTGTGAGTGAGAGGAAAAGCTCCAGCTGATTTTCGGTCCTATACATAGCACGAGCATGTATCGTAAGAGAAGGCAAAGACACTATGATAACCTGAGTCCTCGTTATACAAAAGGCCAATATGTTTCAATCACATTGTTATTCTCAAATCAAGCCTTTAATTTCTGACCAAACAGCCTGTGGGCAGATGTGTTTTTTTTTGCTGCTGCTCGTGCCCACCCCGCAGCTGCAGCTGGCTGACGAGAGCCAGCGCCTGCCTGCGCTGCTGCAGCCCCATCAGCTCCAAGGAGAAGGAACTCGAAAGAACCCAGAGGAGAGCAAAAACGATTAGGACCCTGGGCGGTAAGAAACGATTGAAAGAATCAGTTGTTTTGTCAAAGGGGATGCTATGTGAAGACTTGTTTTTTAATCTTCATTAATGACCTGGAGAAAGGAGACTTAGAAAATACTGAATATTCTCAGGACACTGACAAGGGAAGTGTTCTGGAGCCAGCCCGTGCGCAGGGAAGCGCTGACATTCTCTGCATTGTCTCCAGCTCAGCACAGTGACATTTGCAGCAATCCTTCCTGTGCACAGCCCATCCAGCCTTCCTGATCCACTGACAGAAAAATACAATATGTGTATATGTTTCTGTATGTATATACACACACACATGCACACACAAGTTACCATGGACTATTGCTGAAAGTTTATAATCAAATCCTTTTTAGAAAACCTCAGAATGATCAATTTGTCTCAAGACCTTTAAGAAATTGACATGTTATTGAATATTTCATCTATTTTTTTCTCTCATGTAAGAATAATTATTTTAACATTTTAGGTAAAGTCTTTTGTTGTTGCCTAGGCTTCTGCTGGATGATGCCTCAAGACAGGATCAGATTTGTACTAACTCTGCATTCAGCCAGGTACATTCTTCTTTGAGCAGTAGGCAAATATTTCCTCAATTTATATATTTTAATTAAATTTTTTCAAATCATTATTATTCAACAGATGCCTGTGCAATTCAGTTTGCTTTCTGGTTTCATGAGAATTCACACCATTTATGAAACTTTCAATTTTTCCCTCGGATGGCCAAACATATAGAGAGCCCTTGAGATTTAATAGCTTCTCTGGATGCAGCAGGGGCTGCTGAAGACTACCAGGTTATTTTGCAATATGTTAATTCATGTTTCTTTGCACACAAATAACAAGCAAAAGAAGCAAATGACTTGATATGACATGCCAGGAGAAGTCACATGAAGGACCGCACAACTTGACCTTATATTATAAAGGCTGTGACTATCTTCAATAACGCTTTGAGAAGTGAGGCAGCTGGGAGAGGAACAGTCCCCATGACATTGCAATTATGCAAAGGTGACATACAAATAAAACCTCCAGGCAAACAGAGCTGCCTTTTCATATTAGGATTGAAATAATTCTCAGATTACGAGTAAACTTTGTGAAAACTGTCATATCAATTAGAGGGTTTAAGGAAACTGAAGTCGTAGATAATGTATTGAGCATAACAAACTGACATTTTGATATGCAACCAGCAGACATAAAAAAATGACAGCTGAGTCCAAAAAGTCCAGAAAGACACTTAAATCAGTAATGCTGAAATGAATAAATTAAATGAGCAATTACTAGTATGTTCGACAAAGCATGATATAACAATGCATTAAGCATATATTAGCTCAGCCTTTACTCACTGATCTTTATCTTTTTTTAATTAATGAATTTAATTGACTGGAAGGGTGATTTAAGAACAGCTCTTTACAAGAGAAGTAGGAAAACCATTTTGTACTTGGGAGAAGAGAAGCCAAGAGAATATGCAGTGGCTTCTGAAAGCAGTGGGCCGGAGCCATTCCCAAACTCCATCTGTGCCAAAAACTTACAGGAGAATCATTAATAACTGTTATTTCCACAAAGAATAACTTACCAAAATTAAAACCAGTAAGACATACAAAGTAAGGGAAATTCTACCCAAACTGTAAGGATTCATAAGGAGCTTTTCACATCTTGAAAACAGTTCTTCCAATCAGAGGGAAGGTTTGCAGACCTGTGAAGGTGCCACACACCCCGAGCAGGCTTGGCACAGCCACCGGCACATCACGGTGAGCTTACCCCCAGCAGCACCAGCACTTGGGACCTCCTCAGTCTGCAGGCCGTTTTTCCAAAATGGATGGGGAGGAACTCTTTTATTCTTTCTCTGAGGCTGGATACAACCAGTTGCCTGCAGGCCACCAGCAGACATCTCCCTGGATGTGCATGCAGTCGTCCGGTATTGCGAGCCTGCCGGCCGGGTACAGGGCACTGTCTGGAGAACCAGCCAGTGCTGGGATTGGAAGCAACCAACTTAGTGCCGTGTGGGCAGCGAAACGAGCAAGTGCTGAGCTCAGCTTCCAGCATGGGCACTACAGCAGCTCTGGCTGGGGGGGACACGTGCTGCTGCTGCTGCTGCTGCTTCCCACCAGAGCCTGCGGGCAGCAGCACCCGCAGAGCTGCCCCCTTTACTGCAACGGGCTCCGATACTTCTTAAAAGCTGCATCATACGTGTGTTATCCATGTTCATATACACGTGTGAACATGTACGTGTATTCAAAGAGCACACTGTGCATGTGTCTGTATGTGCACGCAGACGGTAAGCCAGGAAAGTGCCGGTACCAGGATCTGAGCTCAGAGCATGTTGGTGAGCTCGGGGCGGCTGTTGCAGTACCGCACACCTCCTCTTCACAGAGCAAAGCACAACAGCAAACACAACTCCCTTTTGTTACCCTGCCTGCGTTTCAATTACAGCTGTTATAAATGTATTTTAAATAATGACTGTTTATAGTTTTCTTTAATTTCCATACCTAGGGAATTTAATTTATGTTTAATCTATAGAAGGAGTTAAGCCTGAGAACGTCAGATAGAGATGAGTCCCGTGTTTTCTCATAGTAAATTATAGTCATATGGATTATGACTTTCCTAATGCTGGATCTGAGGCATTGCAAAGACCAACACCACTATGAACAGTGAGTTCAACTAGCACAAGACAAGCTATTAATTAACGTGAAGAAAAAATACTTATTAGATATACTTATTAGATAATACTTATTAGATAATACTTATTAGACTGGCTACAAAAAAATCAAAGATGGTCTGGCATGGGAGAAAAATGCATCTTTTATATACTGTAACAGGCCTGAAGAGTTTCTATCACATTTTCAAATGTGCTCTATCACGGTAAAAAGTAGAAATGTGCTCAAGCACTCAAACTCAATTTCAGTAAGCAGTGATGCACATACATCCAGGGTGAAAATTTCACTATGTAATTCTTTCGAAGGCTCTATTGATGGGGCATGCAATGATGGGGTGTGATCGTCAGCTCACGCTGGCTATTGGCTATCTTCTGTTTTCTTCAAACATAAAATAATAAGACCAAAAAACATACCCTAAGTCCTGACGGTGAAATTTTTAGAAAGCATATCTCAGAAGCAGTGATTGCTCACTCCTCCCTGCTGCTTCTGAGAACAAAATAGAAAAAGGGAAATGAGGAAATCAGTGGAGCAGCTGGAAAGGAAACTCACGGAGCTCCTCGGTGGGAAAAAAGACAGAAGCAGCCTGGAGTGCACTGAGTGAGAAGACCGAAGCTCTCTTGCTTCGCTCTGCACCTTGCATCATCTGCTAGTGTGGCTGAAGGCTGGTCAGAGTTTTTCTTGGCTTACGGTATTGGGGGTAGAAGAACAGAGATTATGGACGTCAAAATGTATTTCCTGCCAAGACGTGCTGTGTTTCAAACAAATAGCTGAAGAAATATTCAACACCTCAATGACCTAAATGCAGCAATGAAACAAAAATGTGAGAGTATTTGTGGAATAGAGACTTCACAAAATCTGGGCTGAGTTTGTTATTTGCTTTTATTTGAGAAATTTTATTTTCTCACTGTGTCTGCACAGCCTTACAAAATACAATGTCACTAGCAAGGAGAAAAGCAGTCAGCAGGAGTGTTAATTGCTGGTTTGCAATCATCTCCATAAAACCCACAGCCCCCCAAACCACGCCTATCGGCATGAACATACACTGAGAGAGAAAACTGCACAGATAAAGATGAAAAGATTTTGATCCATTTCTTGGATGTGTAGCCACTTTCACCCATAAATTCACCATCACAGAACTGCAGGCTGGAGATTGTCTTCTCCTAATCTGAGCACAGGTTGGTACTGCAGAGCCACGTTCCATCAGGGAACACCCAGAGTAACACAACTACAACACCACTACCAACTCATGCATTTAAAGTTGCTTGTTTGGAGTGGTGGTGCTTTATTTATTTCAATTCTTTTAAGGAATAAAGAATCATAAAACTCTACACAGGTCTGAGCTTTTTTCCAGGAAGCTCAGAAAACACTTGGAAGGACAAGTCACGATTTCATGGGAAGAGAACAGCCGCATGCAGCTAGAGCTGTGACAGGGATGCTGGCAGCGTATGCCATCGCTGACCGAGAGGCAGTGCCACCGACCCCTGCTCACAGGAGCTGTTTTCAGGGTGGCTGTCAGAGGAACTTTGTAAAGCCAGAGCAGACACCTGATGGGGCCTGGCTTGCTCTGTTCGCAGAGAGGAGTATTTCCGAGCAGCCAAACAGCCGTACATCAAGTGTTTTAATAATCCCGTGGCTGGGCAGCTTCCTAGCGTCACACCAGAGGGTCTGGAGTAACAAGCTTATATAGAAGCTCCAGTTGTATTAAATATTAAAATATTGTTAAATATTAAAACAAAACCTCTGAAAGATGAAAGAGCAGCAGAAGTCACAACACATTCTATTATTTTACTTAATTCTGTCTCAAAGCATTTTGTAAGGGAACAGCCTATGGAACAGGAATGGAGCCTCTGACAAGCACAGGACAGCGCAGCGCTGAATTTCGGGTTAGCCATCACCTGCCCGTGCACTGAAGGCGGTAACCAAGAGTTTGTATTTTCATGACAAATCCATCTTCCTTTTCCCCGCTCCGCTGACTGGAACAGGCTCCGAACAAGCGAGAAGGGGCACCCGGGAGAGCAACTCCTTTGAAATTCCTCCACTAACCTGCTCCTACGACGTGAAAAATAATTCTTTCAAGGAGAAAGCATCCTTTTATTTCTGTGTGCTTAGTGAGACTGATCAAACCCCAAATATCCCTGTAGCTCTGTGCATTTAGCGGGACTGATCAAAGCCATGCCTGCTAAACAAGGGCACGAGGCAGAGGCAGCTGGAGGCCGGGAGGAAGGCTGTGCGTGTGGTGGCACAGAGCACACCGCGCTGCTCCGGCCTGGTGCTGTGCCGTGCTGGCCGGGAGGGTTTGTGCTGGGCCCCATCCTCACCCTGCCTCCCTTGGGGCAGCTCCGAGGGGTGGTGGGACGCTCACAAGCTGGGGGTGCGAGGGCCAGAAGCGGCACTGCCTCCAGCAGCAGGCAGTAAGCTGCCCTGGAGAAGGACAGGGGAAAAGGAGGCCCGGGCAACACACCCGGATGGATGCTGGAGGTGCCCAGGGCTCAGGAGGCCTTGTGGAAGTGTCCGAGCAAAGATGGATGTTGCTGACACTACAGCAGCACCTGGGAACTGATCAGTTCTGCTGCTTTTGAGTTGAGGTGGTCCGGGTGTGCCAAGATGCACGTCCTTGGACATTTCCCAGGGCGTGCTCCCAGCCACGGCCCCAGAGGCTCCTCCGGCCCTCAGCTTTGTGGCCTTCAGGGGAACCGGCACCCGCGGTGAGGCGAGAGCAGGCGGAGCACTGCACCCACACGTCCTGGCCTGAGTCCCCCTGGGCACAGCCGGCGGCCCCGACCCACCCAGAGGTGTTTCCAGCTTCCACCTTCGCCACTACGGGGCCGCCAGCTTCTCCTCCCAGCCCCGGCCCACCCCTGCCACCGCCGCCAGCCCCCAGGCCACGAGCAGGCTTTTAATTACAGGCGCTGTGCACCAAAATTGGATAAATACGCCTAATTGTTTTTTGTTTGTATGAAGACAGAAAAAGCACATTGGAAAGATGGTAAGAATAAAAAGTAAACAGGATCTGCAGCACCTCTCAGAATAATTGCACCTTTCTGCATCTCCCGGTGTAACCATGGCAAATAACTGCTCTGCCTGCTCGGCAATTCGCGCCCATTACTCATTCTGGGTGCTGAATTACCTCGTCACAAACAGCCAGTTTGCGAACAATTAAACTATCATAAAAATGGGATTTTTCTCCTCAGAAAGCTTTGGGATACGCTGTGTTGAAGACATTTTTCACATTTTCACGGGAATCTTTTCTTTCCTACTGCAATAAATACCAGCGGTCACCACGACCCACACAGAATTGTGTTTTATTAAAATTCCCTCCACAAACAGAACAGACACAGAGCCGGGACAGTGCGGGTGACCCCTCAGTGAGGGCATGGTGACCAGAGGGAGGGCAGCGGCTGGCTTGGTGGGCACGGGGAGGTGCCAGCCCCCAGGGAGGCTTGCCACAGCCTGCCCCAGGCTCCTTTCCCTTCCCTTGGATTTTAAACTGATTCTTTACCACCTCTGCATGTGTGCAGGGACACCATTTGTGGAACCAGAGCAATAAATTTTACCCTAATCAAATACACTCCGTATTTTTGTAGCCACCGTATCCCTGTCAGGGCACGCTCTTTACGCCCTGAATATACTGCTTGTATGCAAGCAAGGCTTTGACTGCTATGGAAGCAACAGATATAATAAACTTTGCTGACTTTACTATTGCTGGGTTTTGTTGCTCAATACCATTTTTTTCCCACTTTGTACAGTACCAGAGAAAACCATATCTCATGTACCTCTCCAAGCAAGTTTCTTCTGAGGAGCTCCTGAACTTTGGGTCCCAGCACAGCCCCATTTAATGCGCCTCCCAGGTGACTGCAATATTGTAGCTAAATTTGGAGATGAGAAACCATCCCCACATCCTTCAGCAACCACAAGCAGTGTGGTGTGGAAACCAAAACCTCAGCAGTGACCAGGACGGATTTACCAGGCCAACAGCACAGAGGACACAAACCCCCTCTAAGCCAGACACACACTGAGCATACCGGGTTTGTTGTATTCTCCTCTGAAAAATGAAGCTAAACTACAAAAGGTTCATAAACACCAAAGCTGTGTCTTTTAATAAGTATGGCTGAAACCCACATAATGCACCCAGAGGTGTTTGAAAATTGATAATTAAAAAATCTTTTTTTTTTTTTTTTATATCTAACACTCAATTTTTACATACTTCTAACAGAATGAAAATTGGAAAAGCTCCACATCAGCTTCATGGAAATATTTTTTCTGCCTGTCTCTTTCTCTGTTTCTGTTTACTTTTACTGCAATTTCCGCAGCAAAGCCTAAGGAGGCCCTGCTGGGATATTTCAGCAGTCGCATATTCCATAGTTCACAGGAAGAAACAAATTCTTTAAGTTCTCTGAATACTGAAAATGCAAGTTGTACAGCACGGCACCATATCTTTTCCTGAATCGTGCCTTTCAGGAGCTCGGTGCAGGCCGGGCAGGTGCCGTTTCCCCGCAGGAGGAGCGCAGCGTGGCAGCCGCCGCACAGACAGGCCGAGCAAAGCAGCACGTGCGGCTGTTGGGAAGTGTCTCCAAAGCAAGTCGTCAGAGACACTTTGAAAATGAATACAACACTATTTCTCTTAAATCCTACTCCTCTACGTGCCTATGTTCAATCACTGATTTTGTCTTTGCACCCCACAAATGGCCCCACGAATGCTACGCGCCCCATCAGCAGCTCTGAAACCTGCCCAGAGCACAGAAACCCTGTGCAAGGGGGGTGAGAAGGGAGCAGCAGCACAGCACCAGGTATCCTGAATGCTGAGCGGAGAGGTCTCCATCGGTGTGCTGAGGAGATGCAGATGGTGCACAGCGCCCCGAGGTCATCCATCGGGAGGCTGGCACCACACGTGTAGGGTGCTCCCTCGGACGTGCCATATGCAGGGCTTGGAGCCCTCCTTGAAATAGAACAACCTTACGTGACAAGGAGAAAGGCCATTAGGGGTCAAAAGCCACAATATCTACAAAAAAAGGCTAAAGGCACTTCCATTTCAGGCCTCGGCAGATAAATACGAAGTCCTTGAAGGAGCCGTGCTTTGCCATCAGGGGCTGCCACGCGCGCTCCGGGTGAGCAAGCCTGTGGAAAGCCCTTTTCTAACGCACCAAGCAAAGGATAACCATCTGTGTAATACCCAGAAGTCAGAAGGGAACGGCTGGAATTAAATAGCATGTCTGAGAGACGTGTATTTTCTGCTATTGTAGGTGTCACTTTTAGCATTATGGCAGAAAGCCGGTGATAAACCTAATAGCTTGTTCCTGCCAGCATGCAAAAGTTTTTGAGACTGAGGAGCCCAACAGCCTGATGTAGAAAGGCAGTGCAGCTCTCACGGACACAGGCTGCCGAATTAGCCAGCACACGGAGCGTACCGGCTGGCAGTAATTCGGCAGTATTAGTTAGAGCGCACCATGCTCTCATTTTTAGGTAGTCAGAGACAAAAGGAAAGACAATATTTTGCCCCAAATACTTATAATTATTTAATTAATTATACAGGTATGAGTATCTGCTTCTCACTGGGACGGACGATCATTCAGGAAGCCTTTTTTGGAGGTCTTGCAGTAAGATCCTGCTACTCCTCTGAGCATCCTCCGCAGCCCTGGCTCCCCAGGGCTGCACAGCAGGACACAAACGTGCCGTACCCGTACCTGTGGCAGCACACTTGAAAGCCCTGCCCTATCCTATCCTATCCTATCCTATCCTATCCTATCCTATCCTATCCTATCCTATCCTATCCTATCCTATCCTATCCTATCCTATCCTATCCTATCCTATCCTATCCTTCTGTTCCTTTTCTTCCCCTCTCTGTCCCTCCCTTTTTAATCTTTCTCAGCGCACAGCAGCTGTAACCTGATTAATTAAGTTGACCATTCCAGTGAGATTTGCAAATTGGGTTATAAACTGGACAATTAATAAGCATTATAAATATGAATATAAATTGGCACTGCACTTTTTGGTAGGAATTGCAGGAAACTCTCCCTTTTCCCTCTCTCCCTCTTCCCCGAAGGTGGGTGCCAGGCTGGGAGCAGCTCGGTGCTGGGCCGTACCTGGGTCCCAACATTTATTTTGGAGTCCAGACCTGAATTCTGAAAGAAACCAAGCATTGCCTGTCTCTGCTTCCAGGTGGTTTTCTTCTCCGCACTGCCACTAGGTTGGCTGCTGATTTCAACTGCTATGTAAAGTACTGACTCCAGTTACACAAATCTTGCACGTAACTGTCCGTAAAAATTTTACATTCTTACTGTGCACTTGGCAAATAACAGATGTATTTAACTCAACAGACCTTATTTCTTCAGCCTGAAAATACAAATTTATTTTGAATTCTTTGTGTAGAATTTCCTTCGTGTACTGCGGTCTCACTTCTCACACGCTGCACGTAAAGTCCTTAGCCTGGCAAACCAACACAAGTCCCACAGATTTACCCCAGAGACAACAGTTTACCTAAATTTACACCCAGTTTTGCTTGCATATTCCCTGCGGCATCATTTAAATGATGTGCCAGGTGCTGTTTGAAAGCCTTTTCAGGACACATTTGTGCTGTGAAATAAGAACTCAGATGGAACTGATTGAACGCTGCCCGTCCCATCGGAGATCCACATCACCCTCTTGGAGAGGCCGCAGCAGAAAGCGGAGCTGTGCCAGAGCCCTCCGTGGACCTGAAAACACGCCTGGAATACATCTCCTGCCCTGCCCTGTCCTGTCCTGTCCTGCCCTCCCCTCTCCGCTCCATGGCTGTGTCACCAGGGCTGTGTTTTCTCCCAGGAAGGACTCCTGTTCCACAGACCTTTGATCCCATCTTTGGAGATGCTGCCACACGCAAACAGTCCCAGCACGGGGAAGTAGGGAATGAGGGAATGATTTAATTATATAGTTTTTATTTAATTTTCCTCAAAATAGAGAAACTGGCTGGCTATTGTGAACACAGGTTCACCTTTTTGCCAACTTCCTAATGCTGTCACCCCAGAAAAGCATTTCAAAATCCTTTCTGAGATGTCTAGAAGTTCTCGCAAAGAACCTCACAAAACCACATTTACAAAGCACTTCAGTAAGGAAGCAATAATTAAAACCAGCCTCCTCTCAGCGTGGAAGATGCATTCCACTGGAAGTAAACCCACTCTTACATTTCATTGCAAATTTATCGGAACATGTTGACTTCATCTGTTCTCAGAGAACATGAAACCACAGCTCTCGGCAAGCTGTTCTCATTTATAATACAGGGCTCTTCTAGTGTTGGCAAATGGGAAATCCCAGAGCTGGTGAATACACAGAAACCTTCATCTGCTGTTAACAATCCCTCCGGACCCTATTTGTAAAGAACTGGCCTTTGCACGCACACTCACAAATGTGCAGTATGAACATTTGGCAGAGGGGCTGTGCATTTTAGTCCCAGGCCCTTTAAAAAACTTTATGCTTGTTCACAAAAAAAGTCTTTGTGGAGCTGGCTTAACAAAGGCAATGGCTATGTTTCCAGTGCCGTGGATAATCCCTGCTCAATTACCTCCGATTTAGCAAAATGGCAATCCAGACAAGTCATTTCAGGGAACACAATGTGACAGCACTGCAGACGCACTGTCTTTGTATAATTAAAACACAAGAAAGATTCCTCTTCTAAGTTTAATTCACGAGTCAGTTCCAATCTGGTAAAACAAGATTGCTTCCACATAATGTATTTCCCTTATACTTCGAGGTAAAGGAAAAACACAACGTGAAATATTGGGCAGTATCCAGACTCAATATTAAGCATCACGGCACCAAAATAATTCATTAACATTAGAGTAGAGTCTGGCCCACCTACTAATTTAACACGAGCGGTGTAATAAATTACTTCTTTACAAACGGGAAATTATTTCTAATTTGTGAGGAAGACACAAATATGCACCTTTCTCTATTTGTCAAACTTCCTGGAAGCCTTCACGCATACCTACAGCTCCTCAGCTCCCTGTTGTACCGGGTGACCACCGTTCTGACAGATGGGTGTGCAAACACACGGGATAGGGACCTGCCCTTGCACGCCCGTGTGCCGGTGCTGGCACAGTGCTGGGCAGTGCCGTGGGCTGGGCCCCGCTGCCCCCCCATCGCCGACTGCTTGTGCCATGGGGGGGAGTTACAGGTACCGACTGGGTGCCAGCTGCAGAAACAAACCTCTCACTAAGAAATATTCCCAAGGAAATGTTCTAAAACAACAGCAACTTTGAGCAGACAGGCTACAGAAAACACCTTAGTTAAATATGAGGAGTTCTGCTCGGCGTGTGAAAAGGGACACGGTAGCCATTTACTAATAGGAAATGGAAGAAATTTGAGTTTGGCCTCATTTCCCAAAATGTAAGTGAAGCAGCGGTGTGCTCAAGGACCAGCAGCACCAAGCAGGGCAGTGCCCAGCTCGCTTTGTCCCCACCGCCTCGGTGGGCAGCCTCGGACCTCCCGGAGACGAGGAGCTGCAGCCCTCCCACAGCCCGGCCGCACACCACTGCAGCCCCTCTGCACTCAGCAAGTCCTAAACCTCTCCAAAAAACTTTGTTTCTGTTTCTTAAAGACTGCACAGCTGAAAATAATTAGCATTACTGTTATGGAAACGAACAGCCAACTTTACATACATCCCTTCTTTCCACAACCAATCATGCAACACCAAAATCCTTAAATCGTTCCGTCCTCAGCAGACAAAATGAACTTTAGGTCCATGTGTGTCTGTTCTACAGAACGTGCCAGGGACAGACCGAGCACAGCAAAACGAGCCTTAGCCAACACCACGTTTTATTGAGGACTCTGGGATATTGGTAACCAGCTCCAGCGCTCTCACCCCATCCTCCTAGACTAAAGGCTGGGCGCACCCTGAAGCTGTGCCCTCTGCCCCCAGGGTCAGCAGGCTCTGAGGTCGGTGTCTGACTGCTGAAAGAGCCAAGTTTCTGTAAAGGAGTTGTTGGGAGAGTCCACGTCCAGCTGGGTTTGAATACCTGCAGCAATGGAGCTACCACAACCCGGGCAGCTCCTTCCAGTGTCTGAGCACCCTCACTGTAAAAGTTTTTTTCCTGTATTGCATAAAGTGAACCCCTCATCCTGAAAAGAAAAGAAAAAAAGAAAGAAAAAAAAAAAGAAAAAAAAAAGAAAAAAGAAAATCCACCAACAAACACTACCATGGGGCCAACCTAACAAAAAAACAAACTAATTTTTCAATCAAACATGGCAGAACACCTTGTATCTGTGGTTAGTTTGATGCAATGTTTTCACTGAAGACACAAATTAGGCAGCACTTGACAGGATATAAAATAATGTAATCAGAAATAGTAAAAAACTTTGATAGGGGTAAAACATCCTTCGTCTTATGGAAAAATTTCCTTGACTATATCACAGGTTGAATTAAAGTCACCAATTAAAGATATAGTCAAATTTTAAAATTATAACCCACATTAAGTACTCTTACTAAAATAAACATATCTGATAATGCTCGTAACAATTAACATGTCCTTAAACAGCTGCTGTTGAACTGCTACAGGCTCTAGTGCTATGTAAGAGCATCATTTCTCTCAGGGCAGCCTTTGTGCTCGCTGCTGACCATACAAATGAACACAGAGTACGTGCTTAAACGCACTGCTGCAGAAGTTCTGTTTGCTTTGACCTCTGAACTACCTGAACAAAAATCACAGTTTCCTTTGATGTTTAATCTACATAGAGCAACGAAAATTATTAATTAGCTATAGGATATAAAAATACTCAAAAAAAATAATTAGAAGAGCAAGAAGATTACCAGCAATGATTACCACACGTAATATAATCACACTGGATTATGAAGATGAGTTACATTAGAGGTTTTACAGTAAGCTCAAACCTTCCAAAGGTAAGACACGTGCTAAAATAACAGCTGGAGAACAGCTGGATACTCAAGACAAATAGTATGGAAGCAGAGTAATAAATCATGGGACCTGTATGTCTGACACCCTGACTTGATCAGGAAAAATGAATTGCCCAGCACAAAGTGTAATAAAGAGAGGTGCCAGAAAATAGACATATCTGCCAGTAATAATTTGAAGTTGAAATATAATCACACATGATATATATGATAAATAACTTGAGACAAGGTCTCCATCAACAAAGGTAAATAATAAATTTATATGGAAGTAAGGCTTTACACTGAAGCTCTGAAATAAAACCAGAGAGATTATGCCAATGTCGCTCATTCCAGTTGATGACGTTAATTTCTGACAAATAACCTCTAAGGCATCCTGTGTGTTTTCTGGACTCGGAACCAGTATCTTTTCTATATCTAAACTTCAAACTTGGTAATGTTATAAATGTTTAAAGAAAGCATCAAGTCAAACACTCCCTCTTGTCTCCGAATGCCTCTGCGCTGACCCCACTGCAGGGACTGGCCCTGGAGTCAGTGATGCTCTGCTGCCAGGGATAAATAACCATGGCTGTGACCATCCCCAAAACTAAAGGCAGGACTAAATACAACAGGAGAAGAACAGATCCGCGACACAAAGCACCACGAATGGCACGCAGCAAGGTGAGGGGCCTCGCTTGGGCGGATGCAGAGGGGTGTCTCTCGGGTGGAGCTGCTAGATCCGCGCTCTGTAAGTCACTTTGCCCTGCGATGGGCGCAGCTACCAAAGCAGAGCTCCTCCTGTGCCTGGACGTGACAGCCGCTCGGCGCTGCCTCCACCTGCAGCTCCCCCAGAGCTCCCTTCTGCTGGCACTGCTAACCACCGCGGGCAATTAGCCCCGTGCGTTTTGACAGAAGTGATGTGAAATGGATCCCCGCATCTTCCTTCTTGTCACTTGCTTTGGTTTGCACTCCCAGGGGTCAGTGGTGAAATACAGCTGGGGGAACGCCGTGCCCTCCTGTGGGCTCCAGGGGATTTATGAGGGCAGAAGCTCCCCTAATCAGAAAAAGGGAATGTGCACGTCTGTAATAACATGAACAGAAAGATGCGCTGTCCTCTGGGATCTTCTGCGCCTAAGCATCGAAGGATGCTTGCAAAGTGGGTAGATTTTGTATTTTTAGGCACTCTTCAGAGTAGAAGAATGTAAAACATAATTATCCATAGAAGCACAAACCAAGATAAGGAGATGAAAAATAATAAAAATGAAAATCAGCAGAACTCCAGGTATAAAGTCTTCAGAACAGCGTGTGTAAAGGGAGGACAGGTCCTCACGTAGCATTTGGGGGCATCACTGGGGTTTGCAAACCTGAGTTCGATGAGCGGAGACCACAGCTAGGGCAGGTTCTGCTGGAGCCCTGAGCCCTGAGCCCTGCTACTGCAGCCCCCGCAGCCCCAGGCCCCTGGAGGGGTCAGCCCTTCGGCAGCAGCCGTGCCCGTCTCATTGAGACCTCCCCACCCAGCTGTGCCAAACCAGAGGTCACCGCTGCAGAAAAAGGATGCTTTTGGCATCCAGAAACAGATGACGTTGTTCTTGTGGGCAATCTGTGTTGGGTTAGAGCAAGACCTACCCCTTGCTCGAACTCCACTGGAGGACCTGACGTCCCCTTCTGGGTCCCATCTCCAGCACCAAGACTCCAGGCCTTGACCCATTGCCTGATGAAACGGGCACTTCTGGCGTCAGGTAAAACACGACAGAAAACCAGAACTTGTCTGCAGCGATGTGCACAGCTCTCGCAAGCAGGCAACGGGGAGCAGCAGCCGCCTGAGCCTCAGACGTAGCAGCTTCAAAGCAAGCCTTCATTAAACCTGAGGCCGAGAGCTCAGTGCTGATTGAAATCTGACTAATTGGGTCTATCCGCAAACAGACGGAGACTAGAAAGGAAAAATATTTAGGGTAAGCAAGTGTCCTAGAAAACCCAAGGCTCTAGCTCACAGTAAATTCTGGTGCACATTCCAGAAAGATCTGCTGTCTGCAATGAAAATGAGACCAGCAAAGCTGGGGCAGTTGGCATGGGGAGGCGAGACCCTGCTCAGGGATCTGGGGGCACCCGGCCAGGGGGCAGCTTCTGGGGTGTCTGCATTGACATGTGTCTGTCAGGCAACCTCACAAATACTTCTAAACACCTCGTAGCATCTCACAAACAAGGCAGTGCGATGCGATACAAACAGCTGGTGTCCCCAGGAGTCCCAGCACTGCTTGTCACTCCGGGATCACCGCGTGGTGCTCGGCACCTGGCGCGTGTGGGACCACGGATGGTGGCCACAGCCAAAGGGCCAGCACCCAGCCTGCTGCTGTGCTGCACTTAGAAAGGAAATGATGACTAATCCCAAAAGTTCTGCAATACTTAAAATAAAGGGCTGTTCTCTGCAACTGGCGAGGGAAATAATGTCCTAAGAATATTTGCACGGATCTGGATAAAAGCTCTGTGCTGGGGGCGTGTGGAGGGGAGCCTCATCCTAGCAGATTATCATTTTCCTCTCCCTTTTATCCAGTTTGTTGTTTTGTTTGTTTGCTTGTTTACTATCTAGAAGTTAAAAAGGTAAATTCTTTCTAGGTAATTTTTTTTTTCCCCACATAAATGATAAACTGCTTGTGCTTGTCAGAAATTTAGAAATTAGGAGCATCAGTTATGAGTAATATATTATTACTATGTCATTACTAAAAGATATAACTTTTACATCACCATGCTAGTATTTATACTTCATTATATTGAAGGGACTTATTATATTTAAAGGATTATCTCTCCTGCCTTGCACTGTTCAAAGCAATAAATGGCTGCCAAGTTTGATTAATGGCCAAGAGGAACCTAAGGCATTTAATCAATCTCAAAGCTTTTTATTGCAAATATTCTACAAAGAGCTTATTCCCACTACAAAATAAACTATGGATCAAAAAAAAAAAAAAGAACTATTCTTCTCTCCTATGGGAAACTGCAATTATCTTCTAACACAGTGTTGAATTTTCAAGGGATGTAATTTTTTGCTTGTGTCAAGGCAGACATAGATGTGCATGTGAAAAAAGTGCATTAAAATAAATAATTGAGTGGCATGTGTGGAAAAAGATTAACATTTAACACCTGAGGCACAATTTTCTGAATTATCCATGCAAAAAATGTGCATGCGGTTGCATACCAGCAAGTAATTACCTGATTTGCATATGTAATGAAATACGAGGCCATCACATCAGGAAGAATTTCAGTGTCATTTTGAAGGGTCTGTCCAGTGCAGAAAGGGAATGGACATTAGGCTCTCGTCTTCTCAAACCTGAACACAAACGTAGCGCTCAGAAGAGGACCCTGCAGGAAAGCTGCAGAGACCGAACATCTCCGCCTCTGGCTGAAGTCTGGGCAGGAGCTGTGCGAATGCCCTGGTGAGATGCTCACTGCCCGGCTGGGAATGCAAGCTTCCTGCAGAAGCAGAGGCGCTTATAAAACATCCCCATCTCTCTCCTCTCACCACCCAGATCTCAAGTTCATTAAATAAGGTGCAAGTAATATATAAGGATGAGAAAAAAAATCATTTCTATAGGAAGATGTGTGATAAACAGGCAGGACTAAGAAGTCCTTTGGGACTAAGAAGGCTTTTGGAAGCCTTTCTGACCACACAATTGCTTGCCCTGTGTGCATCGAATACATGAGATACTGACTTCCCAGCACATAGGCACACGAAGGCAGGAGAATGAGAAGATAACCCAACAACAGCAGCCCTTCCTTCACCAACGTGGTCTTTACTATTGCCAAAACAACATACAGTCCAGCCACTACGATTTTGTTCTTACGTAAAGTGCGTGCTAAAGAGCAAGCATTTCCTATCATTAATTTTTCTGGTCACTTAGTCAAACAGTTATGAAATAAAGGCAAGTTGATATTGCTAAAGAAAGTAGGGTTAGGTCTATGGTGAACAGTAGTGATTTTTACTTTTTTACTTTCCTTAATATTTGGGATTGGTTGTATAAATATTTATGTTGAACTTCCACAAAAACAAAGCAGTCCCCTTCAGGGAGATTTTATTTTATTTTGCTTTATATTTTACTTTACTTTATCTTACTTTGTCTCATTAAACCGATATGTTTGAGAAGCATGTATAGAAACTGTATTTCAAAAGATTTTTTCTCCATGTTTAATTCACTGTATCATGTATAAAAGATAGCCAACAATGTAAAGGGGTTATTGACCAGAAGCAATTCAGGAGTCATCCTATTAAAAATATATAAGGGAAAACTAAGCAGAATGCTCACAGGTATCCTGTGTAAAAACTGAGTTATTGAAAATTGGCTATGGGAATAGCCACAACAAGTTACAGAGCATGCCAGCAGGCTGGGACCCTTCCCTTTATCTATTAGATATTGGTCTCACCTGTGCAATGTGAGCTGAATGAAGACCTGCACGCATGCCAGCTGTGGGCCTGTCAATGTGCGAGGTGTCCTTCCTCTGCTTCAGCTTGCTATCCATAGCATTTTCATGTTAAAAAACAGGAAAATTCATGCCCAAAGAAGAGCTGGGCTTTAATCAATACAGACTAAGATGTCAATAAATTTATTTTCTACAGAAAGCACGAGCAGTTCAACAATGAGAGCAGAGATAACAAACCCTGCACGTCTGACCGGAGTCTCGGTATAAATGATGGCTGTGGCACACAGCCCCTCAGACGTATCTGCAGCTGCATACGTGTATGCACTTATCGATCCTAAAAAATTACTTACACTAAGCTTTCCTGTGCTATTTCATAATACTGCATTTTATAGCAGCGAAGACTCCAAAAAAAGTAAATTGCTAGAACCAATACTCAGACAATTACACATTTTCCCAGTGACACCAAGGTTATAATTAAGGATTCACTGCAGAAAAGGTGAATGGGACCATAAAAAGCCAGTGCCTCGTAACAAAGGATGAATCAACCTAAAGAATCCCTAACAACTGCCTTCGTGGATGCATTTGGACAGCCTCCTTTTAAACACGATGCACAGCCGCCTCTCCGAAGGTTGGTTATTTGCGTGTCTTGAAGACACCCTAAGTGTGGATTCCCATGGACATATCTCCGTTCCTGACGTGGAGAAGTCTGCCTGGGGAAAAGAGAGAGCTGTGCCGCCGCCTGGCTGTGCGGGCGCTGTGCAGGCCCCGCGGCCCAGCGAGGCGCCGGGCTGAGGTGGGCCTGCTCCTGCTCTGCGGCTGCCCTGCGAGCAGCTCCTGCCTTCCGTGTGCCCTGGGAAAAGCTTGGGAACCTCAGTGGAGCCCAGGGGTTCAGCACAGACACAGCCTCCTGTACGGAGCCCTTTCTTCTGTGTTGTCTCTCCCTTGTTGTGGAGAGTGGCGTACGGTCATGTTTATGATCTGCGCGTACCTACAGCCTGATTCCCCTGTGTATTTATTACACCCGGAGCAGTAACGCGTCAGGCATCTCACATGAGGGAACATTTTGGGCACAGGAAGCGTCTCCTGCAGGGAAAGCAGCTGCTCCTGGGAGCACCGTCCCTGGGGCTGGCGAGGCCGAGCAGGCGCGGGGCCTGACGGAGCGCCTCGACCCTGCGCAGCCCCGGGCACCACCCCGCCAGAGGGGTGGACACGCAGTGCTCAGGGCCAAAAATGACACTAAAGATGACCTGGGGAACAGAAACATTCTCAAAACGCTAGGTTTCCCTAGGTGATCGGAGAAGTTTTCTCTGTTCACTTTCAGCCCCAAGTACACACCCCTGTTTTCTATGATAAAAGTTGTATTTTCAAACAGTAGTATTTAGAGACATGTACTTGTAAAATAATTTAGCTATGAATTATGAGTAATAAATAAAACCTGAATAATAATGACTGCAATTTTGATCCTTACACCGAACTACCCAAGTACCACTCTTGTATGGAAGCTATTTATACGCCCAAGTGGCATCTAAAACGCTTTGGTTGGTTTTCTAAGAGCCTGTCAGCTGGATCTTCTCGTGCTCTTCACATATCAATGCTCTGAATCCTTCAATAATTTGCCTAGCTGCAATTCATATTTTATGGGCATTAAAGGTCCACAGCTGAGTGTCTTAGGTGGAGAAGATTTTGAAGATTTCCTCTGCCACTCATTTATTGTTCTTTAATATTAATTTGCATCACCAGTGATCCTGACACCTGTCATGAGGAACAAGCCTTTCAACCTGGAAAGATACCACGAGTTTGTAACTGACACGTTGTCTTGGAAAGAAAAAGCAATTTATTATTTTTTTAAAGGAATGCATAATGAAAAAAGGATCCTGGCTGAGCTCTCTCCATTAAAGATGGGAGTTTAAGTGATTGGAATAGAAAAATCTTTGCACTAACCGTGTTTAAAAGCAACTGGAAAGAAAGGGAGCTGGATTAAAAGCACAGAATTTTCTGAGGCTCTATTTGGAAAATTTTAGGTCTCATTTGAGTGAGCTGCTTGATCATTGCAAATTGTTCAGATTTTTTTTTTTTTTTTGTGGTGTTAAATAGAATACTTCAAAGCATATACATTGTATTTTACTCCAACGTGAGAAATTTGGTGGACCTTTGGAAACTATCTAAGCATTGAGTAGTTCTAAATTCACTTTTATCAGAGCCTGTGCAAATAAGAAAACGTAACTTTGATCAAGATGTAGAGTGAAAACTGGTTCTGAGGCAATGGCATACCACTCACACCTTGTCTAGCAAAGTGTCTGATGGGTAAGAGGTATCAAGTATTTTAACACCAGATCAACATCAGAATTTAACTTCCAGTTCAAGAATCAAGAATTAAAAATACAGAGCATGAAAACACATTAAGAAGTTACTTTATAGAAAACAATACATTCTGTAAAGAGAGTTATTATAGTTTTAAAAATCTCCTCAGTCTGTTACACTGAAGGAATAAGCCATTATATTTTAGTTATTATACTCTTAGTGTCATCATCAAACTTACGAAGGGCCAGATCCTCAAAAGCAACACACCAATAACTCCACGGAAAATAGTTGCATGCTACACAGAAGCTACACAGAAATTCCTCTACATCTAGTGCAAGATTTTAACTGCCACATTGCCAGATCCTTCCCCATCTGGGTCAATATAATACCATTTTTAGATCGAAGATCAGTCTTTCTTTATATTAGCTGGCGTATGCCTCTCACAGAGGTAAAATCCAGGTAGATGGAGCAGGTCATTCACTTTCTGGATAGTCGCGAATAGTACAAACAGTGTAGCAAGGACAGAAAATGCCTACACTCCTTAGACACGCAGAAGTTAAAAGGACAAAATACCCTCCATTAAATCTAAACACTGAGTATGATTTAGAGAGGATCCAGTGCAAGCCTGGATTGGAAATCTTAGCTTGTAGGCACCCAGGTCCATCACCGTGTTGTGTTTTCGCTTGCCATGCACTGTATCTGAACTCCATCACCAATACTTGATAGATTGAGTCCTTACGTCTGACTGTTTCACACTGCAGAAAGCCTCTTGTGTCAAGAAGGATGTCTTGATTTATTTCAGTATCTGCCTAATAAGTTTGAGTCCTCTCTGTCAAACTTCCCTTTCTGCTTTCACACACTCTTAGAGGATGACTCTCTCAAGGGCTGATTTTTTATTTATTTTTTTGGTCTGCATTCTCTATTTCTCTCCAACTTAATTAGAAAAAGACAGAGTCATGGATTTGTGAAGGATATGTGGAGGATACGCAGCAATAAGCTTTTATTCTGTGGTGCCAAGTGCTACAGAAGTATTGATAAATACATACATTAGGTATTCACATCAGAAAATCCTGCTTTAAGATTTAACAAAGTGAATAATATCTTGAATATCAGGAACGGCTCATTGCAAATTCAAACATTTAAACGGTGATGGGAGATTAATAATACCTTTCAGTAAAGGACAATAATTTATTGAATACATCCAAACCAGCACTTATTTAAAGGACGTTGTTTCAACAGCGACTAAATTAATAATTAGTGGCTTAGTCAATAACCTAAAGGCAGTTATACTTTATTTTCAATAATTAACAGTTGGCAAGTAGGCTAGCCTTTAAAAACTTGCATTTTATAGCGAGGGGATCAGGCAAAGTGCCCGAACGGCAGCCTCATGGCCAAGCCGCTGTCACTGCGGCAGCGAGCAGCGTGGCCGGGCCGTGCAGCTCCCCGGGGACCCCGCACACGGCTCCTGTTACGGTGCCCCCAGCCTCGGCCCGACTGCCAGCCCCCACACTCTGGTTATTTGAGGACGGCTTCCCCGTAACCAGCCACTGCTCAAACACTTTTTGCTTGATTTGAGACAAATGGACGGCGGGCTGGAAGCCTGTGTTCTGGATGACAGCAGCCCCCCGAAACGCGGCTGAACTCTGCACCCGAAGGAGGGGCCGCGGTGCCCGCGCCACAGGGAGGCTGAGCACACGTTAACCGGCATCGGCTGTTCGTGGTGACAGCTCCCCTGTAATTTAAAAACCGCGAGTCCTTTAAAAAGAAATGTTGCTTCTGCAAAATGGATAGTTAACATTATTTGCGCTACGTGGGCAGCGGTGCTTGCAGGCACCGGCCTTTCCTCCTCACTGCCACGTGAAGGGATGCTGTCCGCCTGCCCACACGGCCCCCTGCCTGCTGATCCTGCTGTGTGACAGCCCCAGCGAATGGAGCCGTGGGGCTCCCAAAGACGGGAAGCCTACAGGAGCTTCAAAAAACCTGCCCTCATCCCTGGCTGGGAGGCGAGGAGCACAGCGCGGCCACGTCCTGGCCTGCAGCCACCCCTCCGGCTGCTCGACGGCCGCTCTGCTGGGTGGGAGGAGGAGAAGGAGGAGGAAGAGGAGGAGGAGGAGGAAGGAGCCGCAGGGGCTGAAGAGAGGAACCATTGCGGGGCTGCACAACACCAATGACAGACAAGCAAAATCTTTGTTGAAAGAAGAAAAATCCAAACTCTGCAGCTCAGCAGATTCAATTCTTCCCTACTCGTAGGAAACTTTTTCCTCTACTGATTGCCACCATTTATTACGTTCATCCCTCACCCCAGCACGAGACGAAGAGGAGAGCAAACACAGAAGTGAAGGAAGATCTGTACCGGGGCTGCCAGGGTTCAACCGGAGCCAACGTCCCTGCTTCAACTGTCCCTTACAAAACCCGCTTGTGGAAGCAGCTCAGACAGTTTTCAGCTCTAGGCAGAGTTCCTAGATCAATAAAGCTTCCAAGGAATACTAACAACTTTTCCGAGTGAGAAAGGGAATTTAGATTAAACATAAAAATTGCATTTTCCCAGTGATGGACAATACAGACCCAGTTCCTCTTTGCAGCATTTCAGCAAATACTTGCCCTTTTTATATATGTAGTTAGATTGCTTTAATAAGACCAGCCTGCTCCATACGGCAGTGCCAATCCATACTTATTATTTTTCCAATAAAATATGGTTTTATTCCACCACTGTGCAATCACAGTCAATTCCCCACACCTTATTTTTTCCTAATACTATTTAGCTTGCACCATTGTTTCATTTTGTAATGGAGCAGGAATAAAATAACTGAATCTTCCCAATGAAAGCCATCAAAATTAACATGAAAAAGCAACTGAAAAGGAATGAGGTCTCACCCTAATGATGAGAAATCACACTGGCTATCTCCTTACTTATGCTAAGCATCCAGTTTGGGAGCTGCCTCGTTGGCAGCGAGCCGCAGCCGTCCCTCGTGCTGCCCCGCCGGCCGCCTCGCAGCCCGACTGCCTGCAGCACCAGGACGGCGTCTCTGCAAGTTGGGTGACCCAGCATTAGCTGCCGGAGCAGCTCCTCATGATGCACCCACCGGGCACAAAACGGGGCAGTTTTAAGACACCCACAATTAACAGCAACCACCAGGAGCTGTGGGTCATTCCCCCTGCCAGTCACCGCGGTCCCACGGGGGCTCTTCAGGGGCTCCCCACGCACACCGTCTGCTGCCACGCAGCACAGGGAAACACCTACATGCCACAGGAGATTCCTGCCCACTTGGGCACCAGCAACAAAACCAAGCCACCTCGTTCGTTTTGTATTTTAGGGAATTGCACTGGGAGAACACAAGCATCTGGCTATGCCCTTTCCTGTGGGTGTGATCCCAGCACCGCCAGCAGTCCCACGGCGGGGTGGCCCCGAGGGGCAGCCTGGGGAGCAGAGGAGGACCCGAAGAGATGCTGGCTTGTACCCTGCGCGCAGAGCCTCACTGAGATGTTTGCAGCTCACTGCAGAGCTGTCTCCAGCGATATCAACGTGAAGATAATGTTCTGCTGAGTTTTTCTAAAACCACGTGCACGGCATGGGCGTGTGTGAGGGTGCAATATTTACAGGGCTATGGCCGGGCTGGGATAGCCGCCTGCGGTACAGCCCTCTGGGAGCAGGACCGTGAGATTTTAGGATGGGAAAACCAAGTTGCAAAGTCAATTAAAGGAGTACTTCAGTGTACTTTGCTAGCACTATCCCCCACCCGTTAAGGTAGGAGGGTGTAATCATTCTGAACTGCCCTGCTGCTGAGGGATTTGCGCCTGTAACTTCTCCCACGTGGAGCTGGAAGACAACAGCGCAGCGCCTGCCGCCTGCACGGCACGGCCCACGTGCGCCTGAGCGCTCAGGGTAAACTCCCCAGGTCCCATTGCAGCCTCATGTTCCTTCATTTCAGAGTGATTTTACACTGAAACCTTTGCACAAAAACCAGCCGTCTTTGCTTTTGCTAGGCAAAGGCTGCCTGAAGCCCTCACGGACACGCACAATGCTCTCTGCCCAGCAGCGGAGGTGTCCCCGAGAGGCCCGCTGGAGCATGGGGCCGGGTGCTGCAGCACGCTCCAGCATGGAGCAGGAAGCCATCAAGGTTTCATTCCTGTTTGCAGCTCAAACAGCTGCTACCATGGATGAAGAGACAAGTGCTGATGCATGAACGGTATTACTGCTAAAAGGAACAGGCCATTTGGTGATAACTTTTCTCGCTAGAACACCGTATCAAAAACACTCTGACATTCCCTAAAGTACTCAGCTGGGAAAGGAAATTAAACCCCCAAAGTATTTTGAGACAGAAGAGGAGAGGGAAATGTTTTTGTTACTCACCTTCACCCCTCCATTATTTTGCAATTAATACGGGGTGCCTTTGGCACAAGAGCTGCCTCAGGGAGCCAGGCACAGCTCTCCTGGATGCTCTGCGAGCCAGCAGCCTGGCTGCCAGCAGCACGAACCAGCAGCGCGAGGAGCTGCGGCTTGCAGGGGCACTCCCGAGGGTGCTGATGGCCGGCACCCAGCGGCCGTGGTGCTGCCCTGGGGAGAGCCTCGCACAGCTGCACTTGCAGCGCTCTGCACCATCCCCGGCACAGTCTGGAGGGCGGCAGCTGCTTTCTCTGGGAGCCCATCTCAGCCAGCAGAACAGAGCCCAGAGCTCGTGGGGCACTGGGACGGTCATGGTGCTGCTCTGACACCTCTGCACCGCGTACCATTTATTTTTTAATTGATTTCTGCCTTTTAATTCTAGTGGAATCGCTATAGACACCTCATAAATGAGGATATTGGTTAAACGTGCACCTTAATTCGGAGCTTTGCTTTCCCAAATAATGAAATCTCCAATGTACCTCCTTCCTGTAACTTTAAAAAATAAAAAGCTAGAAAAAGAAAGCTATTTATTAAAAAAAATATAATTATGCTTTAAGCAAAGAAGAAAATACAAGAAGAAGATTTGGAGAAAAGATATATATACATGTAGATATACATATATTAAATTCTACTAAAGTACTTGTTAAGTAAGAAAAAAATCCCTTACAGTAAGCTGGTCTGCAAGTGCTTTTTAATTCTGAAATTCAGCACCTTAGAACTCCACAAGCCCAACACCTACAAAGCCAGGTAGCTGCAGGGGGCTGGGGGCAGCCCTGATAGCTGCTGCTCCCTCATCTCATCATGGCCTGGAGCAGCCAAACCCTCCCTTGTGCCCCTGTCCCCTCCCATCTCTGCTGCCCCTGCCTTTCTCTTGGCACTGCAGACCTCCAGGACTCACCATCCTGCTGCCTTTAGCCTGGGCGCAGGAGCTGTAACCCCAGAGGGTTCGTTCTGCCTGCTCTTAGGTCACCTGCATCCTACCAAACCCTGGTCACGAGCATTTCCAGCGGCCTTACTTCCACCCTTAGGAGCGTTCCCAGTCTCAGACTAGCAATGTAACATTGGTAAAAGATGGCAGGACTTCAGGGAGAGCCAGAGGAGATGCTACACTGACAGGTTATGGGATGCTAAACTTCTGCCCTACTTCACCGTGCAAGCGGCACCGCAGGCAGCACTCGGCTCTGGTACAGAACCACCGAACGCTTTGGGTTGGAAGGGGCCCTTCAGGTCATCTAGGCCAACCCCCTGCTGTGACCCAGCGGGTCCCAGCTCTGGGTCAGATGAAGCCACAGCGGCAGTGACAAAGCACCCACAGCTTCCTTGGGCGACCTGTTGCAGTGTCTCAAAACATCGTCAGTTCAACAGAAAGGATCTAGAAGTGAAAACCGCAGAGCAAATCTTGTTAAAAAATAGTCTTGCCTGCAGCAAAGATGCCCAATTACAAATTTATCTTATTTTTTTGATAAAATACTTCAAAGCTAATGAGAGCTCACACTGAGAGGAGGAAGATAACACAAGACATTTTTGTTGTCATCTCTTAGTAATGATTAGGCAATAAGCGAAAACCTGGATCAAAGTAGGAGGTATGAAAAATAAGTCTGACAATCAGAGAAGGAAAACTGATCCAAGCGACGTTAATAATCTGAAAGGCTCTACAAAGTCCAGTAATTGTGCTCATGAGGACAGGACGCAGGGACCTGCTGAGGAGAGCGCTGTGCCAGCCCAGGGCCACGTCTCCGGGCCCACAGCTCATCGAGGCGCTGCCAGCTGGGAAGCCGGCCGCTGCAGGAGCACACTCGTCGCTGCCGGAGCCAGCTGCTTTTCTTGCTTCCTCACGCTGCTGCTCTGCAAATACTCCAGGTTTCAGGAGCCCTGGGCAGCCCCCGCACCAAACACAGGGGTAAGCACCCCGCACCGACACGCTCCCTCCTGCCAGATCCACTGGCTGCCCTGGCATCCCTCCTGTCCCATCCCCATCCCATCCCCGTCCCCATCCCCGTCCCCGTCCCCATCCCCATCCCCATCCCCATCCCCATCCCCATCCCCATCCCCATCCCCATCCCCATCCCCATCCCCATCCCCGTCCCCGTCCCCATCCCCATCCCCATCCTCGTCATGCCCACCCCACTGCAAAGGGGTGCTCCGAATGGGCACCTGCTCCCAGTCGGGAGGGTCAGGTGAGTGAAGGTCCTCTGAAAACACACACAAAAATGTTTGAAACTCGCTCTTAACATCAACAGTTCCCTGAGCACGCTCCTATTCCAGCTTAGCTGAAAAAGACCACAAGTGTTGCTGTCTCACCGCATGCTTTGCCATCTGAATTCAAAGTCACTGCAAACACTCTGTGATGGGGAAAGACAAAAGTCTCAGGAGGCAGCGAGCTAAGATGGAGGCAGGAAGCGCCGCATTTCCTGCAGCTAACGAAAACAGGAATCCAGCAGGGAGATGCGCGCTCCCAGCCTCACAGTGCACCTCGCACAAGGATGGATGTCTTACCGGGTTTTTGCCTTTTAACTTCTGACACGGATGGAATTGGTGAGAACGATCTAGATTTCTGCCCAGAAAAAGGATGGTCTCCCCTGGCGTAATATATAACGTGTCTTTGTGCTTTGTATAGGCAGCAGCCGGCCGTACAGGCAGAGCTCTCAAACCGCTGCGGTTTCAGTGGCTGCAGTGGCGGTGAGGACAGGCATGGGACAGCAGTGGTTGCTCGGGACCTTGTCCTTTGAATACCACCAAGGAGGAGGCTCCAGCGACTCGTGAGGAGGACCAGGGCCTGTGAATGTGAGGGTGCGCACTGCCCGGGGGTGTTGCGGCGTGTTGGTGTGGCACCCAGCGTGCTGCCCCCGCACCGTGCCCCCGCGGGACCCTTCCTCTGGCACCTCCAGCAGCTGCACGAGGTGCTCCCAGCCGAGCTGTGGGTGCCTGACCTGTTCCCTGTTTCTGTTGTCCTTACCATCTGCGTTACAGACGTAAATCTGTTTTCTCATTAACAGTCTTGCTGTGACTTGCTCTTCTCCCTTTACTCATTACAAGTATTCGTCTCTGAATAGAAAAACAGAAGAAAACTTACGCAAGATCTCACAAAGTACTTTCGGGAAGCATTGCAGGCCTTCGCTGCGGAAAGCCCAGTGCTCAATTATTTATTGAGGGGTTCATTTCCCTATCGTGTTCACAGCGTTACACAAGCACAGCTAGTCACCCAAAATTAGCAGTTACTAGTCATTTCTCAACTATTTTGCAAATGACAGTCAATGCAGCCTTTGTGCTACAGTGAAATATGGCATTTTCTTTTCCCAATCGAATTGTGAGTAGGCTTCACACCGCAGGAATGCTTAGCATTCCCACCCAGTGAGTCACCGATGGAAGTCCTTCCAGCGATCCTATCAATTACCGCATCCAAACCCAAGGGAGATGCTGAACAAAGAGCGAAGGCGAGCAGCAGCTGAACAGAATTGCAGCACTTATAATGGAGACCTGATTACAGGAAAATGCCCAAACTTTCTCAAATGCTCTCTGTTAGTCTAAAAACTTAGCAGAAATCTAATGAAGAGCCTAAATTTAATCAGGATTCAGTTGAGAAGCATCTAAAAGATTGTAAAAATATCTGCTCTTTCTTGATTGATAAATTTCACAATTACAAGCGTAAGGACCAGCTAACGACAGCCTCAAAACCAGGCACTTCAACACGCAGCTTTGAGAAGCCTTGTCTACAGGACAGACCTCAAACCCCTCTGCCTGACCGTCTGCCCCTTCTGCACACGAGGCCTAAGCCTACAGAAAACACAGGGAAGGACCTAATATGTCTGTGCCTGCTTTTCCTGCGCAAGACACAAAGCTCCTCCTTCTGCTTAGACAGCGGGGAGCCAGCTCTGCTCCTGATGTAAGGAGGGGGTGTGGAGGAGCCAGGAGGTAATTTTTTCATCAACCCATGCAGCCCAAGTCCTTGCTGCACCCGCCTGGAAGAGGTTCCCATGGTGGAGTCTGAGGGATGCGCTCTGGGGGCCGTGCTCTCCGGCCAGCCCTCCGTGCTTACCGCGCTCCCTCGCCAAGCCATCAGCAGATGCCTGAGGGATGAGGGATGCCATGCTCTGCACACCAAATCCCCCAAATCCCCCACAGCATCCTGGGCACCTCCTCCCCAGCCCGCTCAGGGCCCTGATCCGTGTTCTCCAGCTTGGGAACGGTGCACACCGGCTTCACCTTACTGCGGCTGTGCGGTGAGGTGGGGCTTTCCTGGGCAGAAGTGAAACTTCCTCCTGTTTGTGGGAACATCTGTGTTGTTATTTTAGGTTTTAGATTTATTCTCTCTCTCAACCACCTAGATTGCCATCATTTCATTGCCATCAATGAAACTAAATCAAGTTCCCTTAAGAGTCTGCTCTTACCTCTTATTGAGATGTCCTCGTTCAGCTCAATCACCTGAGACTGAGCGAGACCTTCAGTAAACAGTGGGTTACAGCAAGTCAAAAGCTGCTAATTTCAATAAAAATGCACTAAGCTTCAGACTTCCAAGTATTGCTCCAGATATTCATCCAAGAAAATGTAAACTCAGATGTATTGGCTAACTAATGCATTACAATACAAAAGGTCTGCCTTTGCCCCCAGATGATAAAGATTGGTTGAATCTGTTCTCTGTAATTGTAGGTCAACATTCCCATTTGCATTAAAAATTGGCTGTCATGATTTGTATGAAGGAATGGAAAATTCAGGTGGTAAGGAAAAGAAGAATAAATTTTAGTAAGTTTTAGGTAAGAGATGAGCTAGTTTCACTGCTGAAATTTTTGTCGCATAGAGCACATTAGTGGCAAGATTAAAAATGACACCTGAATTACCTAAAGACTGAAACAGAACTCCAGAAATGGCTACTCAGCAACATTCAGCTCCCACTGAATGACATGGAATTTGTGTCCTCAGACAGTTCTTAGAAAGAGAAGTAGCTGCCTGTCCAAATCTGCAGGACTCTGAAATACCCTAAAGTCTGGCCACCACTACTTTACGCAGAACCATAGGAAGGAAAGTCTCTGAGAACTAATGCTTTAACAGCTATGTATCAAAGACTATAAAAATCAATCTTAATTTACAGAGATCACCCCTGATATAAGGTGCTCGCCATACACAGTTTTCATATTAATGCACACAACGAGTGAAAAACCATCAGAAATGATGCAAGAGGGAACTGAGAGATCTGCTCTCCTGCCCAGCATAAACCCAACCACAACACATCCCTGAGGATGCTCCACCTCTCTGGAAGCCTTTTGTTTCTGAACTCCTGCAATCCTGAACTCCTATTTCATCCCACTGACCTGACTGTGGTTATAAAAAAGCTTTTCTTCCCGTTCCTGACCTGTTACATTGCTCCTGATAGCACGCCAGAGCAGGCTGTGCCAGCCCTGCCGACACCAGCCACAGCTCCCCCGCTGCCCGGGGCAAGGCCTGGCCTCTTCCAGGAAGGCAGAGCACTTGGCCAGATCTTCTGGAAAACGGCACCTGGAACTTTAGTGCTCAACCAAGGGTAGCAATAGCATTCAATCTCAGCTGATAAACGTGATGCAAATGTTATGACCAACCCCGCACAGGCCTGGACTTCAGCCTGAAAGTGGAGTGTGAATTCCTGCATCTGACACGTCAACTGCATTCCACCTCTGACACCTCAGTAACCATCTACTGCAGAACATCACCACGAGAGGACTGAAAACCCAATTCTTTGTGGCCATGCAGGTTGAGTGTAGCAGCTCCTGTATTGCTGGAGTACCATCTCTGACCATTTTTCTTTCCAACATCACGAAACTGTTAAATGACAAAGGTGCAGCAGCAAAGTGTTTCTCACGTTGCAAGGAAGCCCATGGATCTCCAGGAACTTCTAGCTTAAGGTTAGGGAATTCTTTTTCAGTTCAATAAGCAGTAAACTATTGCAGTTAGAATCGTTAGCAGAAAAACCTCAAGAAGTGAGAAAAGTCTTCAAATGAGGAAAGAAAAGACAAATTAGCCGGGGATACTTGGAAGATGTATTATCTTTAGCGTGCCGTATTTTAATTACTAACACCAATCATCCCCTTTAATAAAAGGTCAGGTGTTTTGTTTGTCAAGAATACTAACTTAAACCATTTTAAACATAAGGTGCAATAATCACATTTTCTGCTAATGATTCCTCGTGCGCACTGTTTGCTGTTCATTCTAATTGTCGAGTTTAAATACAAATATTTGTGGAGATGCTGCAGAAGCTCAACAACACCCTGCAGCAAGGCGGTTTGTCCTCGGAGCCTGCGGGATGCCCCGTGAAGCAGCGGGCTGGCTGGGGCTGGCTGGGGCTGCTCCCCATGCACGGCTTCGTGCCCCGGCCTCCAGCCACACCAGCTCGGAGCAGGGGGCACGCCTGGGTGCTGTGGGCCAAGCTGGGATTAGCTCTGGGGTTATGTTTGAAGTAACAATTAGGGGCCCCGATTTGTAGGGGAAGGCTTTTAGGTTCAGGGAGTTATCTTTTCCTGCCTTCACATACAGGGCTTGCAGGAAACTTCTACCTGCAGCTTTACTCAGCGGCAATGGCAGTGCTACAACCCGGCACGCACCGTCCGTACGGGCAGCAGTACACGTGCTCTTTGTCCCCCTGCAGCCTCTGCATGGGGTGCATCCTGCCTCCGTTCACTTCCTAGTACTATGAGGAGCGCACCGTAATTTTCCCTCAGTGCTCCAGAATGTGTTAGTATGGAGAACAGCGAGTAATTACCATGTGCAATTTAAAACTTGGTCACTGAATAAATAGGAAATCTTAACTGACTATATACATTTCAAACATTCATCTGGAGGAATGAGTGAAAATTTCTCATTTCTAACTTTTGTGCTTTGTATAATACTTGATTGTTACCAACCTCCAGAAATTAACATAAAGCCAGAGATAACATAAATTCTTGCAAACCGATTTAGAACTCTGGAGGAAAATAATTGATTAATGTTAAGGAAAAAGGGAAAAAACCTAAAGAGTTAGGCTTCAAGGATTCATGTGAAAAGACTGCAGGATGAGGATTTACATTTCAGACACATCCTCATTCTTTTAGGGAAGTACCGAACACAATGTTTATATTCATCCTGCAGTACTAGCAGTGCTGATTGATGCGAACCTATTCATATTTAGATAACCTATGAATCAACAAAATAAAAATCCTCATATTAAGAAGAAGAATGGAAGAAAGAGAAGGAGAAGATACAAACTTCATCTTTAGCAGCTCTTGCACGCGGGGAGCCTTTCTCCGAGCTCCCCTCCACATGCGCCCCAGACCCTGCCATGCAGGCACTCCGGCCTGGGTGCAGGGCGCGGGGGCACCTCTGCACCTCCTGCAGTCCTGCGGTGCCTCCGAGACACGTGGGGCTTCCCCAAACACCAAGAGCTTCTGGATCCACAGACTGATTGTGAGAAATAGGCAAAATATCCCACCAGAGAAACACGTGGATGAGAACGTGTTAGCACAAGTCTAGATGGAGATCATAGGAAGATGAAAGCTAAAGTAATTTGGAAGGATGTGATAATAACAGGATGTGTTACAAAATATTCACTAGAGGTTGAATGCCGTGGAGGAACTGAAGTAGGCATATGTTTTGCAATGAAGCCTGGATTTAGAAATCACTTAAGGCTCCTGTGTAAATTTAATAATGTGCAACAGTACCAAAAAAAAGCTCTTATGTGAAAATGTCTGCAAATTTTCATACTCTTTTCCAAGGTTTCCGCAATTATTTAATTCATTTTCCAAATATCATTTGGTTGCTTTACACATGAACAAGAAAAGAAGGTTGCTGCTTAAAGTCTGTTCTAAGCTTTAAATGCAATTTTGGAATCACAAACTGCCTGTTTGTGGGCAGTAATGGACCTTTAGGAAGAGAGCAGCTTCCAGAGAGAAGAGTTCAAGTCTCTAAAACCAACGTGAAACAAAGTGAGAAAAGAAGAAACCGCCTAATATTAAGCTGTCAGAAAAAAATAAAATAGAGCAGATGTGGCAATATGATGTTCATAGCTTAGAAAGCGAAGCATTTGGTCTTCTCAAAATCTAACTGGAATTATAACAAAACCGAGCACAAGGCACCCAGATACGCTATCCATAACGCATCCCAGCAAGTCAAATTGTTTGAATATACAGCTTTGAATAACGATGGTGTTTCGTGGACTTGTAGAAAATACAGGACCTTGGTGCACCAGTGCCAACAGAGCACACCTATTTCTAGATAGCAGGACAAAGCCCAGCAGAGTCACAGCCCATGGAAAGTGCAAGGAGAGCTCCCGGTGCCAGCACGCCCCGTTTAAGATCAAGGCAAACTGTTTCTACCTGGAAAGCTGGGGCAGAAATCTCCTCCTTTTTCTGTGTGAGAGGGGAGCTCCCCGGGGTGGTGAAGGCCCCTTCCAGGGGCGGGTGGGTTTCAGCAGGCAGTCAGCGAGCCACGGCACCGCTGGGCCCCAGCACAGGGAGAGCCCCATTGCCCCAAACCTGGGCTGACCGGAGAGGTGAGGCCTGGGGTCTGCTCTGCATTTCGCTGTCCTGAGACTTTTTCCGAGATGCATTTAGTTCAGACGGGAGCATTATCTTCCAATCACGGATTTATCAAGAGTACCACAAATGTAACTGTAAACGCAATCAAGCCGTGACTGGCAGAAATCAGTGTATCATGACTGCCATGAATATTTCTCTGTAGGATTAATTCTTATTATCATTTTGAACTCTTTTTATATAGCTAGTATTGATTTGCAAGAGCTGCTCGCATTTTAAATCACAACTACGTGCTTGTCATTTGCAATTCAATGTACTTTATTATGGAGGTGCACTGGTAATGTTTCCTCATTTTCTCAGAAAATAGCCAATTGCACCAGCTCTTTCCAAAGTTTCCCTCCCTGAGCCCTGCCTGCTGTGAACTCCTCAGTCACAGGCAGACTTTGAGGACCACAGGCATGGTTCACATCAGCTTGTGACAGCAGACCACGCCGCTCTGAGCACTTCTTTAATTTAGTTCACAGTTCAAAAAACAAAACTGTGCAAGTTAAGTGGAAATAGAGGTGAGTACTGGGGTTCAGTGAATGAGGCATTGTTTAAGTGGGCAGTAGGGCTGTAGGGTGAAGTTGTGTGTCTTTATACATTACTGTTGGAAAAGAAGGGATCTGGAGGAATCAAAACAAATGCAATGCCTCCGTGCTGCACACAGCAGGCCATCAGCTGCTCCTAAACCTCCCTGCCCTGTACATTAAGTGCTTTAGACACGAAGATCCCTTTCCAACGGTGTCACCAGCGCAGTACATCGCTACATTTCATCTTCCTCCAAGTCAGACTGAGGTGGAAGAAAGCACTCCGGCATCTTTTAGAAGATCCAAGACAGGTATAAAAGCCCTGAGCAACACACTGCATCCATTCCGTGATGTAAACGTTTCCCAAACATGTCTCTACTGAAAAGGAATTCAGTCATCAAGCCAAAGGGGCTCTGCGGAGAGGTTTGCTTCTTTACTTGCTTATGCCTTAGGCACAGAACCTGTTGCAAAGTAAGGGGCTTCACTCTGTAGCTCTGCATCCAAACCCACCACGGGACCTTGCACAGGTAAGCATTTATACGGACCACGGGGTCTCAGGCTCCCTTCGATTTTGGGACCAATCCATAATTACAACTGCACTTTTAATTTCTCTAAGTGGTTTCTTTACAGGCGTAAATATCACTCATTGCTGATACAGTTTGGATTGCCACTGTTGCTCATCTTCCCTTTGATTTGCTGCAGTTCTCTTTCAAATTTCTCCGCAGCAAGAACTGCAGCATAAAACAAACTAATTTTTACTTCCCTCACCCACACGCACGGAAACACCCAATTAATGGTCTGTACAAATCAAACCCTTGATTTATTTTTGTCTTTCTTAGCAGACGCTACAGTTTGTTCACCTCTTCGGATGCACTGTTGATTCTTCTGATGTAGGGAAATTGGTATTATCTCTTATTTATTGGATAGGTACAGTGTTGTTTCATCTCAGTAACCTGCAGCTGGAAACACTCTAAGGAGAGCACGCAAGTTGTCTGTAGTCACCCCATTCTCTATGTAAGCATAAAAATAGATCCCGCTTGAATACAGACGGGAAATGAATCACAATGTGGCTTTGGTCAAAATCACTTTCAGTCAGTGCAAAGTCACCTGCTGCACGAATGAAATCCGAAAGTTGTATGAACTGGAAAGCATACTGCTGGATTAGACCTTCTGCAAACATCCGCACACAGATCACCGCAGAGCTGCTCGCAAGCACAAAGCTTCCCTGGACCAGCAGCAATTGGCAGAGCGCCCCAAACGGGAAGACTGCACAGCATCAAAATGTGATTCTGAAATCACAGTTTCTATATTTGCTGGTATCCCGCAGAAAAATGATGAAAACAGAGAATCTGCTCAACTTCTCCAAGCGCCGAGTTTCATTAGGAGCTGGAGGAGCCCGGCAGTCGGCCAGCTATGTCAGACGATGGCTGAGCACTTCACCTGGACATTTGGTCAGCAGCGGTGACTGTCTGGGGCAGTACGTGGCACAGGCACATTCAGCTGGGAGCTGCAAATGGAATTAGCTCGAATCCCTTCAGGAACCCAAGAACATGCTAAATTACAGAGAATTCATCAGGAGATTTCCTTGTTAAGGCCTGGGATCTACGTGTAGCTATATGGCAGTTTACATTTCTTTGTTTTTCCCAAGCACAGGGGGGTTGCTGTGGTTCATACACCGAAATGCTTTAAAACAGTTGGCTTTACCAGCCAGTTCACCAACACGAGATCCATTTTCCATAATCTTAACATCCTCGCCATTACCACTACATTTCTACCTCAACCACTTCATGTTCTGCTCTTCCAGCAAGTTCCTTTGTCAAGGGAGCAGAGTGACGGGACAAGGAGTCATGGCTCTAAGCTAACAGAGCGTAGGTTTAGATTAGATATAAGAAGGAAATTCTATTTATTTTCCCCTTGGACAAGGCAGGCCCCAGGAAAGCGTGCTGCCACCAGCACCGCTCCCTGCCAGCAGCACCACGTCCTGCTGCAGTGCGGTGAGGGACACTCGGCGGGTTTCCAGTAATTCCACGCTGAGTGCCACTGCTTGTAACAACAGATGTTTGTTCTGGAGTTCAGATCAAAAGACCAAGCTGCCTTCTGTGCGATACCCTTTCTTTCACATTGATGTGCACCTGTGGAAGCATGACCGTCCCCCAGCCCCCCGTCCCCAGAAGTTTCGGGAGGATTATGGCACCTGGGCTGCTCTGTGCTTTGGAAGTTACTCCTCTCGCCTTTCCCAGGTCGGGTGAAGCTCTGCTCTGCAGGCTTTCCTACTAAACACTTTCTTTAAATAAGATAAACTGCTTTAACACATCTCATTTTGTCTAAATACACTGTTGTATTTTATATATTGAAATAAGGCATTAAAATGTGCTTTTATCCTCCCCAATATTCCCACAGAAATTTCTTGAGATCTCATTCCTAATATATAACAATTTAAATGTATTCCGACATCAGATGTTTCTGCGTGCTGAACCCGGCAGGCAGCAGTAAGAGCACAGACCCAATCTTCTGTAGCCTCCAATAAAACATTATTTGGAGGGCTCTAACTTTCATGTTACAGTAGAAACAGCAAAAGGTTAATTTCTACCATCCAAAAGTGTACGTTTATGTTTTCATTCCACAAACACACTATGGAGTTTCACTTGACAACAGCGCATGTACAGATCATCACATGGCTAACAAGTTTTTATTAAGCTGACACGGGTCATATTTTAGCTATATATTTATCCCAAAATGTGTTGGAAAAAAAACACCACAAATTCATTGCTTATCTTTTTTTTTTTTTTTTTTTTTGCTAAATGTGAAATATTCAACAAATTTTCACAACAAGCTGTTGAATGATCCCTCAGGACTGCTCTGCAGCTCTGCAGGCACCGGCTGGCACCGGGGGAGCATCTCGCCCTCACTCAGCCTCGCATTTATGTTCACACACACTTCTAATTATTTGTTATAACAAGTGTAAATTCCTCAGCTTTTCCTTACCCTTCTGTGAAAACCAACAATAAAACTTCCTGCGCTTAGAATTACCTCTGTATTGTTCGAGGACTTGTCTAGCGTCTCGTTAGTAGCTTCCCTTCATCCTGCAACTTTAATTAGCAGCTCCAGCCTGGGATTTACCTATGACTGTCATGGGTGAAGAGTGCTAGCTAATGAATTATTCAAAGTAAATTAAGAGACTAAGGGAGTTCTCTACCTGTCTAGGACTAATACACACTTCATTAGCAAATATTTTCACCTGTGACAGTCACAGGTACCTCACAGACTGAATTTTTATGCTCACCTGAAATGGATTCTGTCTATGTCCACGTTAATGTCAAACCCGGAGTTTTACTTCTATAGAGATTACATTAACACTGACAGTTAGTAAATTGGATCCTCAAGATTATAGGATATCTTCATTACATCTGGGTAATGCCAGGAACGGCGGCGCAGGCACATTTGTATCGCCTCGCAGCGAGCTGCAGCGCCGCTTGTCAGGGCCCCACAACGCGACTTATCGCGGGCACCGCCGCCTTCTTGGCACATTAGCAGAAACTTTCTGAAAACTTTTAGCAATATTTTTTAAACCAAAATCACACAGGAAGCTTCCAGCTCATCCTGTGCTAGATGTGCACGGGTCTTCCCCCCGTTAACCCAGCCAGTTCGTCCTCACAGCAGCAACTCATGGAGCCACAGCGACCGCTCCTCAACCAGCACTGCAGCAAGGCCGACCAGCAGGAACAGCACTTCCCATCCACCTCTGGCAGCCTCAGAAACGGTGAATTCATCAGCGTGGCTAGCAGAAAGATGCTCCAAAAGGTCTTTTCCCCCGTTACCGACTCTATGCCTCCTCCCAGCCCCGGGGACGGGCGAGCTGCTGCCTCGGCACCACGCTGCTCACCGCCCCGCCACGGCAGCAGGCATTTAATCACCTTCCTAATAATTAACATACCAGACAGCGCATCACGTGTGTAAATGTTACCCTCTCACAAAGGAAAATAATATAAATGTATAATCACTGCAGCATTCCGAGCCTGCTGGCGGGGTATCAGTCAAAATCTGATACCTGAGTCTCTAATGCAGCTTGCCGTGTGAAACATACACCTGATACCTGATAGGTATAAAAGTTGAAGCAAATAAATTACCCGCAGCAATCAGCTATACCCTAATTTCTCCGTGACACGGCAGCCCCGTCATGGCAGAGATTCCCAGCGGACGCAAAGCCTGCTCTCAAGGATATTGATCTGCTCCACTGTTCTTCCTCCTAATTGTCACCGATGCAGGCCCCTCCAATTAGCTCACTCCGCTAACCAGCAGCAGCCGTCGACTCTCCCGGCATTCATTATCCAGGTTGGTGACAAAGTCAAAGCCTAGCTAAGAAAGAGCCCAAAAGAATACAAAAAACAGAGCAGTAGTAACTGCTTCAGGCATTTTTTTCTTTACTCGCAATATTTTAATATGCATCCGGAATTGAAAGATGTCAGTGAGGCACTTTAAGCAAACACTCCTCAGCAGTGCTGCATCAAACAGCAGGGTGAGCGTCCCCACCGCCGGGTTTTCAGGAGGGAACCAGAGCCCAGCACGCTCTAATACCAAGGCATCTTTTTCTTTTTTTTTTTCCTGGCAGAAATCACTGGTTCTACAAGTACCGCCTTCCATAATCCAAAGGTAGAATTGACTATTAAAGCAAAATTGAACTGTTTATTTATAGAAAAGATTTATGGGTTTATGAACAGAGGACATATGAATAAATTGTTTGTTAAATAACTACGGGGAGAAAACAGCACAGAAAGGCTTCTAGTTTACCAGGTTGACTCCATGGGCAATGACAGCAATACCCCTTCCCACCACGCAGCGCTGATTTCACATTGATGATTCTTCTCGTACGTATCTAGATCTCAAACCACTCAACATAGCCCTACTGATGTCACAACTTGCCCTATTTTTTAAGAACAGAAGAACTTTTATAGCACTAACTCAAACAGTGAGCAGCAGTAAGGCCAGTGCTCAGCACATGCAGCCTTTCAGACAAATCTCAAGGAACTTTGATCGATTTGGAGCAGTTCCTTCTTCATAAAGGAGCTGTACGTGTATATATATTTATACATAGTACTGGTTTTGTTAATTACTTGAATCTGCTGGGTTTTTCACTCAGACGGGGATCTTTTCAGCCAAGTTTTGTAGCACTCCAAGGTTCAGAGCACCCAGATCCCCTGGGTGACGGATGGCTATCAGTCCTAGATGGTGTTCAACACCTGCTTCAGAAAGCATTTCATGATTCCCAAGTGGCATCAGTCCACTTCCTTCCAGAAGAAGAACAGCTACTTGTTGGAAACTTTAACACTGGCGTAAAGACAGGCAACGTACTGCTTCCTTCCAGTCTGAGCCTCTCCTATTGGTAAGGTTTCATGGCCATGAACACTGATGGGATCAGGTTTCAGTTACATAACAGAAACAGTACTTGCTTCTTCAACTGTAAGAAAAATATTTACATACCTACATTTACTTACACAATAATAGAGTATTAAAATGCTCCAGTAATCATTACTTTGAGATCAGATGTGAAATCTTATTATATACACCAGGAATATTAGCTTTCCAATGAAATATGGCATGACCTTCAACTGCTGGCATTCAAAGCAGAGTCTATATTCAGCCATTCATACATATATTCATAAATTTGGAATTTATAAATTACAACATGAGATGGATTCAACCTTAGTGAATGCTGAATTCTATCTTTCACTTATGCACATCTGTCACAAATAAATATTTACTAGCATGCCCACAGTATTTTTCCCAATGCTCATTCACTTCCAGATTAGACGCAGGTATTTTTCTTCCACAACTACCATTCATATTCAAAAGTGAAAGTGATTTAGGAAATAAATTATCTTTTAGAAATATATTTCGTGTCACATGTCTTGGTGCTTTCATTAAAATGGTAAAATGTTCTCCTTTCTGTCTTCATTGTTTTCCATTCTGTAATTGTAAACTTAGCAGTGCGAGTTGTAAATGAAGACCTATGAGGTGCTACACGCCCCATCACGGACAATGAGCTGTCTTTGTCACTGTCACATCCAGGGCAGTGGCCAAATTAAAGACATTCATTTTCGTGGCTGGTTATTACTACCTGATAACCTGAATGTTAAAACAAACACATTATCCCGGATGAGACGAAGGAGCTGGAGCCAGAAGAAACTGAAGCAGGATACCAGAAGGACAGTTGGAAAAGAAACATTTGTCACGGTGGTATAAAGAAATGGAGCATAGCAGATTGTGTTTCCTAAAATCAGAGGAAAATAATTTCTTAATCTAGTCGACAAAGAACTGAATGGGAGTTCTCATTTCACAGGTCAAAAGTTCCAGTCCGGGGCTGTTGGACAGGAGGAACCAGCAAGGCTCAGAGGCAGCATGGGCAGGAGAACTGAGAGAGGGGCACAGGCAGCCAGGCTGCGGGGGTGGGCAAGCAGGAGCTAGCGGAGAAGGCATCTGGGAGAGATGGGCAGAAATTAAGATGTGATCTTCTTTTTTTTCTTTTTCTTTTTTTTTTTAAAAAAAAAAAAAAGCTTGATCTCCTTGGCAGGCATCTATAAAGAGATTTCAGAGGAAGAAATGGCTATTTTAGTTTGCAAATCTAGGATGCAAATTTCGAATGAAAATGTATCTGTCATCTTCATGCAGATAGCAAGTTAAATTGCCAAGAACAGAGAGAGAGGAAATGAGGGAGTAAATAATAACGGAGATCCAAAGCTTCCCCATGTAGCAAAGACATGGAGTAGGACCCTTTAAAAGATGTACTTATGGGACAAATAAATAAACAAATAAATAAATAAAGAGGACAGCCTTACAAGTCAAGCAGCTTTCAAGAAGAGTGCAGCTGGCCATGTTAAAGCTGGATGACAAGAAATGCAAACTGACTAGGTTTTGGCAAAACTCCTGCCTGTCCTCTACACGCTCATTTTCAATGTTCCTGGGGAGTATATTGAGCTATTTGCCCAGTGGCTCTGAGATTTTTTTGTCTGCCATACATTGCTCCAGGAGGAGAAGACTTTCTCCAGAGTATTTTTATGGGTTTAGGATTGATTCGACTCGTTTGCACCACCAATCTCAGAGGCCATACATTAACAAAGGCTTTCCTAAGTTACAAACTATTTTAATTTAAAGAAGATCATTCCACCCATCCCAAGACATTCATACGCAGATTTTGGGTGTCCAGATTGCCCTCTGAAAGCATTTGTTTCTATCTTTAGCAGAGTAGCTAAAGCAGTAGATTTGGGTTCTAATCCAGAAACCTTAATCTCCAGCAGGGAATTAAGATGAACACGCCCTGATCAAATCTCTCTTATGCTACATTAGCATGAATATAAATCATATTTCACAGCACACCTGGCCTTTGGGTTTTGTTGTTATTTTTACTGTTCCTGACACAAAATTACTATGCACAGAAAAATCAGCACTTGACATGTTTTACAAGTTACTTTAACCAACCTAAAAATCCTTGCTGCCTTGCAGAACCACAGAAAGCCTTTCAGATGCTTCGTGTAACTAACAATCCCAAGGATAAGTTTGAAAAGTAAACAAATAGATACATGTTCACAAACACGTTTGGGAAAAACGCACGGCAGGTTGGCTATTAAACTTGTTACAGCTCCAGCCATGAGCTGGATGGAGACAGAAATGAGAGCAGCTTCTTGCTCCTGTGCACTGCTGGTCGCTGGGTTTCTGCAGGTGTCAGTCCCAGCGGGCCTGACCAATAACCAGGTTACAATTTCCAGAAGCCTCTTCCCCTGGTTTCAGAAATAACTCAGATACAAGCAAGTCAAAAACACTTAGGCTCCTAATTGTTAAAACTACATTGGAAATAAGCTGCAGGCTCCCATGTCACTTAGATTTTTTTAAGATATCATGAAAAGAGGATTTTAAAAAAGCCTTTAAAATTAATTAACATGGTCAATGAATCATCAAAACAGCTTTAGTATGGGTCTAAGGAAAGAAATTAAAAAGAAATACTTAGTGCTATCCACAAAAGTAGCATCCATTATGTAGGCAGAATGCAAGCTGAACCTTCTCTACTGTTTCCAATAGCGAAAATTTAATTTATAACAAACACTTGCTATTCATTCTTGCCATGAGACACAAATAATGACAATAGCACTCTGAAAAGTGATCAAAACACATTTGATGAAGTCTGACATAATCTGTACCTAGGTGGGTACACAGACATACCCAAGAGAACACCAGTTTGGAACAGGTGGTAGGTCAGATAAACTGATGGGTCCATTCTCATATCAGATCTGAAATTCACTTCTAACTGCTGTGCAGGTCTTCCCCTAGAAGGAGAAGCTAATGAAATGAACCTAGAAATAAATTTGGGAAGATCTCGCCTGGAGCTGAAGGGGTATCCCAGCAATTATTCCAACTACAGCTTAACAAAAAGTTCCTAAACTACATTGTCATTTAGCCCAGCTTCAAAGAAGATGTATTTTTTTCTACCTACATAACTGCAAATATCTTTTGAACTCCCAAGCACCCAGAACACAAGCACAAGCCCTGGCACAGCTTCATTCCCTGCTGTCTAGGGTCTGCCTGAGACAGACCCAGCACAGCCAGGGCTGGATTTTAAGCCTTCTGAAATCTTTAAAAGGATTTACTTGAACCAAGAGTAAAGCAGAAAAGAAAAATGCAAGAGCAGCTCAGCATCACTAATTGTTCAAAACAACTCTTGCTTGCCATCTCACACGCAATTAAGAACCAGTTCCGAAACCTTCCCAGGCTGCAATCCCTTTCGGTCGAGAACGGTGCCCTCCTGAAGAGCTGTGTAAAATGAATTCTTATATACTATCTTTTCGGGTTCATTTCTCCCAGAAACCACATAGTCAGGAATATTTGTTGTAATACAGAGCAAAATTTGCAACAGAACTTCCTCTAAAATTAAAGATGAACATTAATAGCCCTAATTCTTCATTCCATTATGCATCACAGTAACAAGTACAACAGATCTTTATGCTGACACAAACAGCTTTGTTATTTATAACCACTTTCAAACCACTTTAAAGTATGAATTTGAGTTTACACAAATTAAGATAATAAAAATTACTTTTTTTTTCTTAAATAATCTAATTGAACTAGTCTACTAATTTAAAATAAATGGGATGGAATGGAAATGTTCGACAATTTCAAAATAAATTACGTGTGGAACCAGGTTACGTTTAATCAAGCTGTCATGCAAATTAGCAGTTCGCTCAGCGAGTACTATTTAAAGAACTCCTTTGCTAGTGAAAGTGCTTTTGGAGCCATTACAGAACTATCTACTTTTTGTTAAAGCCCAATGCGTGCTAAAAAGTGCAGCTCCCCAGAACAACGGCCGCAATTATGCAATCACAGAGCTTTGCTGGATAGGGAAACTCCACGTCAGCGAGCTGGGGGGGGCAAACTACAGTAAGTGTTTTCCAAAAATAACTCAATCTGCAATACTGCACACTGCCGGCAGAAGGGAAACCAGAGGAGGAGACGCAGCCGTGGTTCTCAGAGGAGGTGTGCGGGAGCTGCTCCATCCCGCTGGCAGCACCGGGCTCACCCTCACACCCATGGGCACGGCGCCTTCCAACACCCAGCACCTCGAGCAGCTAAACCCAGCCCCACGGAGCCACCGCTGTTAAAAATGGCCAAAACTAGAGCCGAGCGCTGCCCATGGCGCTTACTCATTCCCTGAATGGTTCTCTATTATCAGCTGATTAACTGATGTGCAAGACTGCAACTTCGTAAAGGGGCTGACACCTTCAAAGACCAGTCCAGTGAATGTCTCTGGCTGTTTTAGGGGAAGATTGCTGACTCTTCTCCAGATAAAGCCTAAGAACATTCCTGATCCTGCCGTCACAGAGGTACGGGTGTACATTATTAATCAGCATACCCATGTAGTCAAACTAATGTTCTTAAACAAGAAAAAAGAAGTATTTTAGTCTGCTGTGAATAGATTTGTATTGATCTTCTGCACCCAGTCAGAAATGTTACTAGCAGATGCGCTTTGGATATTGTAATTTAACTTATGAATAATGTGTCAAGTCCTCTCCAAAGACAGCAAACATTTGCACAGAAATTGTATTCCGGGTAACATAAACTTTGATGAATTGTAAATACTGAACATCATTTGCCACTGTACCAAATAATATTACTTGCTGCTATTACGATGTATTACCTTCCATCTAAGAATTCAAAAGGTTTTCCAAAAATGTTAATGCACATCTAGCCCCCGCTCCCCTGCGAGGCACCACAGCAATTTCCAACCCATTCGTGCTCAGTGAACATCTGAAGCTTCGTGCCTACGCGCTGTTTGCTGGCTGCTTTTGTTTTATGTACTCACAATCACTGAGCATTGCAACCAAAAATGTTTTATCAGGAACTGTAATCTTAGTGAGATAGCGGATCCTCTCTGTGACTTGCTGCAGCTGCAATCAGCAGGTTAACTAGCCGTGGGTTTTACATGAAAACCCCGTGTACGCGCTGTGAGTGACTGGCTGGGGGTCTCCTCCCTTGGTCGCTGCTCGAGGCTTGGCTCTTCCCTGAGCTACGACTTGTGGCTCACAGATAGAAATGCGCTGAACCATCCTTAGCTTCGTATTGCATTTGCCACACTAGCATTACTTTCATGAATGCTTCACAACAATATTCCCTGTGATCCTTCACTTGGTTAATCTTGTAAAATTTATTCAGATGTGTCTAAAATATTAAAAAGTATGCCTTTCAAGACAGTAATTCTAGAAGTATTATATTTGATTTAGAAATAAATTTAGCTATATAAAATCTTCTCCTTCACTGTTCACTTTACCTAGCTAATATGAAAAAAAAGCAGGAATCAGCATAATCCATTGGAAGAGCAATGCTTCGAGAGTTATTTGAATTAAGTCCAGATCTATGTGCAGCGCTCAGGGTTATTACTGTTTTCATAAACAGAATAATGCGTTCCCCAGGCATGAGTAGCTTCATTGCAGCAAACAGTAATGCTAAAATAGATGGTGGGGAGAGAAAGGTGAACTACTGCTGGGGACAGAAGGCCACAGGTACAGAAAAGAAATAACATGCCAGGTGGTAGAACCACTCCGGTGTGCCAGGCACCTATATTTAGAAATCCCAGGCATCCGAAGATATTAATTATTTATATTACCACTTAAGTCGTAGCGGTATTTGTCAAAGAACACACGTTAACTGGAAATATGTGAACAAAACCACTGCACTTGGTGAGATGAGTATCACACAGAGTGCTCTGCTCAGCTCCAAAGCCAGGACTCATTTCGAACCCATTGCCCAGGGACAAAACCAGCAGGAATGAGTCACAAGCGTGTCCTACAGAGACAAAAATTCGTGATCGGGCGTTTAGACACGTCACACGAAGACAAAAGGAGAAATCCAAAAGAAGGCACGGTCACGCCGGGCCCACCCAGGCACCAGGTCTGTCGGGGGTGGCAGCTCTCCAGTCTCCTGGCAGAACAGGCAGAAGGACACAGAACCACAGAAAATCAGCGTGCTGTATTGTGCTAACAACTCCCGGATCCTCTCCACTCCACAGCTGCGCCCCAAGCTTCATCGGAAACGTTGAGCCGCATCTGACATCCCACAGACACCCGCTGACGGGCTTGGGGGCGCTCAGGACTCGCCGCCTTCCCCCTGCCCTCACCCCTTGATCACCACAGACGGCACCGAGCTCTGCCTGCTGTCGGGCCTGCGAGCAGCACTGCCTCCCCCCGGCTCTGTGCCCATGCCCCAGCTCCCCGGCCGTGCCCTCGCGGAGCCAGCCCCATGCCCAGCCCGAGCCTCGGGGTGCCCCGAGCGAGCCCAGCCTCCCTCCGGCTCCTGCACCCGCCTCTGCCAGGAGCTGAACGTGCAGGTGAGGAAAAAAGTCACGTGTTGAACACGATAATTAAATTAATTCTAAATTAAGTCCTGGCCATGTGCAAGACTACACTAAAAAAAAAAAAAAAGGAAATGTAACCGCGACAAAAACTGTATTTCCTTCTCTCTTCTTCTGCTATTTAATAGCCTCCGAATGGAAAGCCTAGCACAATTTTCTAGTCCAATTGTTCCAGCCAGGGGGAAAATTGCTCATCATAATTAGGCTGCTTTCATAACGGATCTACTCATCGCCCAGGCTCCTGTGAATGTGACCACGCACCGCACCTGCGGGTTGGTGCCCGCGCCCCGACCATCACTCATTTCCCCACAGCCTCCTGCGCTCTCACCCGACCCTGGCCTCGCTCCGTACCTGTGCAGGGCTCGGGCCACGGGCTCAGGCCGAAAGCCGAGCTGAGGACGTGCTGGGGGACACACAGAGACGACCGTCTGTGTGCTATGGCCCTGGGTGCTCCCTCGGACAGCCTGGCACGGCGCTCACTGCACGGGCACTGCCAGGGAGACTTTCCTACAGGGTGAACAACTTGTGTGGGCTTCCTTGGAAGACTGATGGGATCCTCACGTGTGACTTCAGAGGACACACAGCTGGCAGCTCTCGCACCAGAGCACCCCCCCATACCCCGCCTGCCAGCCAGGTAACCGCTGAGCACAGCATCGCCATCCGTGGCCCCCGAATCCAGGGCCCCCCGACCTGCAGCCGCAGAGCTGTGCCACGCCATCAGGAGCTTTCAGTCAGCTCTTCATGGTAAGACACCTTGACGATTTCTGGTATCTTTCACAGAACTGCAGCCTTGCTCGTTTCCCTGTACTCGCCGTGTCTGGTACATGGCTGATCTGTTGGCAGGGGACGCAGCAGCCCCGGGCACCACGGGCTCATTGCTCGTGCCGCCAGGAGCAGAGAGGCAGCGGGGAGCACTGGCACTGCCTTCTGCTGGTCATCCAGCCCCCGGGCAGCACCGGAGGGCATGGCTGTTTTAGAAAGCAGGACGATGAGGCTGAAGAACGAACAAAAGAAGAAAGGGCTCCTCTCCACGAGAGCCCTGACAAGTGCTAGGTGCACGTTTTGCTAGTAGATGAATCTCCCGGTTTGGAAGCATGGATTTCCAAATTCCTGGAGGGCAATAGTCATGGAGATGTTGGAACTGGATGCTGATATTTTAATTTCTAGCTGAAATGTCTGATCAACAGTTTATTTTGTGGCCCCTCTTTCTCCAGAAACAGCCCTGAAGGATTTCCAGGTTTAATGAGGAATGATGCAATTCAACACACCAACATCTTCCAAAGGATTTCCTAAATTATTTGGGCGGTGCATGCCACAATTCTGAAACCATTATGTAAATTTACACCCTGAAATGCATTACTAAAAAATCCTGATTAAAGTAACTTCAACAGTAAAGGTCAGAATTTTCTTTGTGGGAGGGAAACTACCATTTCCATTGCAGAGAGACGCGAGGAAGCTTTAACGCATTGTTACAGCCATACTGAAAAGATTGTGAAATTGGGGTGGCATCCTCCGACCGCCGCCCACAGGACCTGAGTCTGGTCACACATCACAAAATGAGAACTGGCATATGAGAGAGCCTCAGTGCAGCAAACACCTTAGACTGATCACCATATTTCTGACTGTTTATAGTAGCACTTCAGCAACATTTAAAATATTTCCTTTTAGATTTACTTCTAATTTCCATTCCAGTTAGTTATTAGCAATATAACGCTGCTGGAGTGGGAGCGTGATTAGAAGTTAGGAAGCGGCCTGGTGAGTCCAATCACAAAAAGAGTGTCTTGAGAGCTGCAATACAACTTAACTTACACCAAGATGACCTACAGGAGTAGTTAGGCAGTGAAACACTCCAACATTTCTGTAAATATAACAAATTTGAGAAGTATGCGATTTTGTCAGTTTACTGATTTAATTGCTATGGTAAACGCATAATATTCAAGCTAATTATGACATGACACATCGAGATAAGCACATACATAGTTTTTAATGCATTAACTTGTAATTTTTTAATATACCATCAAATTAAAAAAGAATAAATACTGTACACATCCATGTTTCAACATTATATTATTATGCATTATTTGGTTCTGTAAGCAACACACACCTGCAAAAACACTGCCTTTTTGACTCTCACTAGGTATGAGATTTTTCATCACAGCTCAGTTACGCACTGTAACAGATGACTCAATACTTCATAAGCACGGATTCTAAAATAAGTCAATTTAATAACGTAAGTCCTTTCTGAGACCTTCATATACAGCTGTGCTCATTTTTTAACTAATTTAGTTCATCTGATTCAAATCCCTCATTAAAAACTGCTGTATTATGATGGTCAGAAACAGAATAACTGCAATAATTGCTTTTAGACCTGATAGAGTTTCCAATTTTAAATCGTGTTTTAAACAAGGCTGGGTTCATTTATGTTGTAGAAAAGACCTCAGCCTTTCGGGCTTTGTGCCACAGTAGACAAACACAGACTACTTGTATTTCTCTGTTTATTTCTGCCAAGACATACATACCTCTGGCCACCTTTGAAAAGCTCTTGCTAGGACAGTTCAGGATTATTGAATTATTTGGGATTTCACTCCCCAAATCAGTCAGTCTCCTGCAGATGGTAAGCATTCACGGTCTGGTACAACCTCACCTATAATCCACCTCAAAGTGTGCTGACACTGTTCAAGTTCTTCTAGCACCATTTCCCAATTTCTGTTACAATTAAGCTAAAGGAGAGTCTCATCAACCTAAAAATCTGGTATAGCATGCCTTGTAACTCCTACTCCTTCAGCAAGAAACCACAATCAATCAGTAGGAAACGCTACATGAGGACAATTTGGGGCACTCAGGGAAGTCAACACACCTTTGAGAATTAAGAAGCCGCCAACGGGCTCCCTGCAAGCCCTGCCACGTCCACGTCTGCCCCTGGCTAACCCCCGCCTCGCTGCCGGCACCACAACACCCACCCTGTCCCCACACACAGGCAGCAGAGCCCGGCCGTGCCTCCCGATGCAGGAGGACGCAGCCTCCTGCTCCCCGTGCCGTGGTGCAGCGCCAGCCACTGCCAGCATCGCCATGCAGTCGGGAGCCCACAGCTCCGGGTGGCTGCTGGCTGCTGTTGTCTGCTCTGCACTTCAGTGCTGGGTGTCCTGAACAGGCAGGAAAGCCTCCGTGGAAAATGAGCAGTTTTGTTCTCCACCTGAGGCACCTAAACCTCCGCTGTTCTCCCTCACACTCTGGGTGATGGCAGGGAAGTTCTCCTCCTCTGCTGTCAGGAAGAACTCTTGACCTTTATTCAGCCAATTCAGGGAAAATTCACAGTTTTACATCTTGCTGAGTCTTCACTGCAGTACGGCCCATCCGTTTGGGCTTCACAGCGTGCTTTACCTGTGTGAGCCCATTCAGGGGCCAGGCCGCACCAAGTGAAGGATGCTGAGGCAGGAACCCCCCGGGGAGGCACTGTGGGCACCGGTCTCTCTCGCAGGAATCTCAGTGCTCACGGGTCCAAAGCTACCCAAGCAGAAGCCCACAGAGGCCCCGGCTATTACAGCCCCCCCTGGGAAGGAACGAGGCACGGGCCCTGGTTCTAACATCCAGCACCAGCTGTGCCAAGCGCCCTTCACACCCACCGCAGCGCAGCGTTCCCCTGCGCACGCACCCAGAGGGCACCAGCAGCCCTCCCAGCTCCTACACACACCAGAGCATCACAGAGTTCCCAACCTCCAGCACAGGACAGGCTGCTCTGTACCATACAGCACAGAGCAGCTGATCCGATACGAAATCTGAGCAGTAGCAATATACACTTTATGTCGAACTGTGTCGCACAACGTAAAAACGCGCTTATCCCCAGACTGCAATGTATCACTTACTTAAAATATTGGCTTCAATATTTAACATTTTCATTTTTCTGTCACACGTTTACAGCTCTATTTTAAAATTAAGTGACACCACAATTTATCAAACGCTAAGGTTATGCCTGGAGCTCCTGTGTCAAGCTGAACGTTTTTAGTGAGTAGCACTCACAGTCACGGAGAACGGGCAAACAGGGTGTGCTAAGCTACCCTCCCCACTGAACTTCCTTCAGATAAGTAAAAACCAGCAAACTGGGATTACAGTGGTTGAACCGAGGCAGAGGAGCTGATTCCCCAGAGCACTGCATCCCAGGCAGGTCCTGGTGCCCAGCTCGCAGCAGCACCGCTCCTTGGCAATGGCTTGCTGCGCCAAGCCCACGCTGCGCTATTTCCACGGGTTCTCCCCTTCTGGTGGAGGAGTGCCCACCCACCGATAATAATAACCACTACGAGCTTTCCAGGCTAGCTTGAGCTCACGAAGAAATAGCCGAGAACACCCCCTCTGCCCTGCCGGAGCTGCCTGGCTGGGGAGCCGGGAGCACCCGCGGCCCCGGCGCTGCGCAGGGTGAGGCTGCGGAGCAAACACCCTTGTGGCTGGCACAGCCCTCCCGAGTGCTTTTGCTGTTACCAGGTCTCTTATTTCGAAAGAGAGTAAAATTGGCTGGATTAAATAAACCAGAAATTGCAGAGAGCAATCGCACATTGCTTATCTTCTAGAGAAGGTCTTGTGCTCCTGTTCCCACGGGAATGAAGTGCTCCAACATGTTGTCTCTGCAAACCCTCACCGCTGTTATTAAAACCCAGAACTAGTGAAATGGAGGTAAAAGCGCTTTCATAGATATTTCAGCACTGCGGCAGGCTTATTAAAACATGCTAAAAAAATTATTGAAGAGTTTTCACACAAGGGTCATACTGGACTACCCACTTGGATTTGAAATGCACTCAGCTGCACCAGGAACCTTATCCTGCCACTTACAGAGCCGACTGGCACACGCAGCGCTTCCCACAACAGGTCAGGGGACAAGTGGAAGAGAAAGTTCTAGGCAGTGAGCATCGACGAGCAGAAAGAGCAGGGGAAAAAAGGGAAAAAATGGTTTAGCAAAATCCGGCTTCACGTCCTCTGGCAGCATTTGTGTTTAGCAGCAGCACGGCACAATCCCCTCCGCCACTCCCTCCCCGCGCTGGCAGCACCGCGAGCACCCAGCGTCCTTCCCCAGGTGGGGGGCAGCCAGGACAGGTGCCCGGGGAGCTCCCTGCTGCCTGAGCTCGCCCTAGGGGACAGCTGGAGACGCGAGGAATGCGCTCCAATTTCATGGGTAAGAGAAACTATCAGCCTCTACATCAAATTAACAGCTTTAATAGAAAAACCCAGCGCTAGGTCTATAAAAAACAAACAAAAAACCCTTACGTGTGCCTGTGTACCTGTGTATCTGTTACCTTAGCCAGGAATCACACTCTCCTACTGAAGGGTTTTCCTGGGACAGAACAGCTGCCCGGTGGATGGCTAAGCACCTTCTCAGGAAGCAGCAGCCAGGTACCAGTGTGACACCTGGGGACAGCCACGCTGCAGCCCGGGGGTGGCTGCCAGGCCGCAGGAGGATGGGGCCGGTGGCAGCACGGGGCTGAGTCCTGCTGGCACCAACCCTGCCTCCCAGGGCAGCTGCGGGATCCGCTGCTGGGGCGAGGCGGGATGGTGCCACCATTTATTTTGGATGCTCACATACATCTTAATCGAGCTAAATCAACAAGAACTTTGTTTGAAATGTCTCCTTCCCTTCCTCAATCACGTTTTCCTTGCAGAGAACTGCCTTCAGTGTCACTCCCGCCTAATGGAGCACGCCGAGTCTGTAGCTGGTGGCACAGCCTCAGTGCCTCTGGACGAGGTTACCAGAAGCTACCATCTCAGTGAGAAACACAGGCGTGGTTTGGAGCCTTGCTTTCTTCTTTAGCTGGTTACTTACAACACTCGTGGTGCAGCTTCCCACCTCTCGGCCCCGTGCACCACCGATACCTGCGGTGTGCCCTGGGCAGCCCCATCACCTCTGCACCTAACGGCACGTGGAGCGAGCCTCGAAGCCGTGTGCTGCGACACAACAAGCCTTCGGTCCCTCCCGAGGAAACCAGGGCCCAAGACCTGTATCACCTTCTCCCATGTAGAATAAACCCAGCAGGCGTGTCCTCGCCCAACAAGGGCGGGTGGGCAGGAAGGGAGCCCTTGGTGCAGTTCCATGCTGGTGGATCATACCCAGCCAAAAACATTGTTAACGCGAACCCAGTGAAGTATCCAAGGCACACAACTGTACCGTGCGTTGTGGATGCCTGTGTTTGTAGGGAGTAAGGTTCCTGCACACTTCCAACAGGAGTGCATTATGTACATTTAACGGGTGCATCGCAGATGCTGCACTAAACTGGACGGGTATCTTATTCCTGTGTATTTAAATAAACACAGAAAAAACACAGCCTGCTGCACATAAATATATATAATTTCCTTCATTTACATTGACGTTTGCATAAGAAAAATTGCAGGAGATTTCTGCAAGAAGTATTGTATGTTAATTAGATTTTCCAAGACAAAACTGATACTGCTAACAGTTGGATACTCTCTTTGTTTTAATTATGCATGACTAATGATAGCTGTTTGGCTGTCTGACCACCAGATTGTCTGCTGTTGCCAAGGGAAAATCTTTTAAAATAGATTGACAGCTTCTCTGTTATAAAACAGAGCATGTTCTAGCTCATCTCGTATTTTTGAAAGAGCTTTGCAGGTAGAAAAATCCAAACTTTGCCTGTGCACAATGACATAATCCTTCCACCCTGGCATACAATACCACCAGCGACGATACAAGCTTGAAGATGCCCAGGAACTGCAGAACCACCACCAGCAGGTAGAGCAGCCAGACCCCAGGCTGAGCCCAGTGCCGGGCCATGCTGCCCATCAGGTCTCTGGCTCGTTTTCTCTGCGGAGCTGAACACCAGCGGGTAGCCCGGTAGCTCCTGGTACGGCAGCGCCAAGCCACGAGGCGTTTGGTAGGGCTGTGCAGGACAAGGGGCACAGCGGCCCCGCAGCACGGGGAGGGCTGTGCTCAGCCCCCTCTGTCAGGCTGCACTCCGGGGCTGTCCCTGGGGGTGTCCCTGCACACCCACCTCGCACACTGCCCCGTGCCCTGGGGTGCTCACACAGCCGCAGGGACTGCCCGGGCTGCCTAGGGCTTAAAGGAGCACATCGCTGCATTGGCACCAACCTCCAACCCATGTCTGGGCTGAGCTGGGGAAAATCTACAAATTCGCAGAGTTCCTTCCTCTGCTTTAAGCGGGACCTTTCTGTTCGCACAAGGACGTGGGTTTCGTACTGATCATCTCTTCTCAAAGGCTGACAGAGAGCCAAGACCGAAGAGGACTCCGAAGACTACCCCCACCCCTGCCAGCAGGCAGAGCCTTAACAGAGGGTCATTTAACCAAAAATTCTCCCCATGCTCCTCATGGGGAATAGCACTCACAGGGAGACAAAGGTTTGTCTTTGCTCCTTGCCCTTCCAGACAACTGACACACAGCTGAAGCAGGCTGAGGCAGCCCTCAGCACCCACCCAGACAGAGCCCTGGGCTGCCTGCTGCTGCCACTGCCACCCCCGGCACCTCGCTGAGCTTGGATGGAGCTCCCCTGGGCCAGAGGCTGCGGCCACCTCTTGTGTGGGATGACAAGAAAGGAAATCAGGTCTGTTCCTTCCTCCACCAAACAGCCCTTTGGACCAAAATCTTTTTTTTCACTCCTGATTCCTTGTTTTATTGTTTCCTCTGTGTAACACCTGAAACACTCGCAGTGGTTTAAAAAGATAAATTATCTTAATTTTCTATGAATTTATGTGCTTCAACTGCATGGATGAGAGGCGAGTGCCATAATATGCTTATTTAAAAATTGGTAGATTTGGAACGTGCAATTGTTACCCAAACACCAGCCTAATTTTACAGGGGTGTGTGTGCACCTCAGTCTACACGTAACACAGCTGTATTTCAGAGAAACGGGAACAAAGCTTCACACAGCCAAATAATTTATGATCCTGAACTGCACAGGAATACCAAAAGAGTATGGAAGTCAAGAAATGTACCTGCTGAAATCATAAAGGAAAGAGGATTTCTTTTTATATTTATTACACCACCTGTCCCCAAAGACAAACCCGCATTTATCCATGCTTGCACACAACTGCATTCAACACTGGCGTACGGACGCGCATCAGAGGGACTGTAATGATGGAATATGCACAGTCTCTTAATATTTAAATATGCCACACACTCTTGATAGGCTTCTCTTAGTCAAACTACAAAACCGTCATTCCAAATGCCACTCCCCAGTAATGTGAACAACAGCGGATGGAGAACGTTTTGTGGACGTGTCACCAGCTCTCCGTGACCATTGCTGCTCCCTTGGCAAAGACCACTTGCTGCTGAAGGACAGCTCTTGTTGGAAGGGAAGGCAAAAGCGGCACTGAACTCCCAAGCCCAACAGTCACCACCCCCTACTTAGACACGAGTTAGGCACCCACAGCCCTCCCCTGAGGACCCCAACAGCTTTGGGTTGAGAGCCTGCCTGACCCCCTGCCTGACCCCCTGCCTGACCCCCGCGGGCACCTTCGCCGAGCTGGCCAAGGCCGGGGGCTGCTCCTCAGGACCACTGAAGTGCGAGTCTGTGGGACTCACAGCTCCGGGAGTACTGGCACAGAGCCCCCCACGAGAATCCCTGCCGACGACCACAAACCTCCAGTTGCATTCCTGAGTGCCCGCAGCCAGGGGAAGCAGAGTCGGGAACTGGAAGTGGTCCCAGGAAGGTTTCGTTTGGCCAGGGCTCCCCTGCGCCTGCGGTCAGACACTGCTGTACCCCCTGCAAAGGGAAGCCCGGTCTGGAAACCAGGATGTCTGCAGAGCCAGAGAAGCTGGAGGCGTGGGCTAGGATGCTGCTGCTGCTGCCAACCTGCTGGTGCCAAAACAGAATCCGTCCCCGTACCAGGCCGGTTCCAAAGTGGCTCAAACACGGCCGTTACCGCATCCAGAGGGAAAGCAAGAGGGCAGCAAACAGAAAACACAGCAAGCACCTGGGCCAGTCAAACGGTGATAAAGAAATCAGCGAGCTTGACAGCGATTAACACGCCTCGAAGCGTGTTTACAAGACAGAAAGCTGCAACCCCTCGCTCCGTAAAGCCTGTGCTGCAGCGCTCTGACACCTCACCTCCGGGCACCAGCCTGGGAGGGACTTGAGTTCATTTACCATAAACACCTCTCATTTTCTTTGCTAGAATTTACTTTGTTTTCTGTGATGACTTCTTTATACACAGCTTCACACCCTGCCTAGTGTATAATTTCTCATTTATTTATCAGAGAGCAGCCAGCACGCAGGAACTCACTTCTCAGTAAAGGCACCGTGCGTCCAGGAACGCAGCAACAACAAAAAAAAGAAAACCAAAAACGTATCTAGGACCTGAGCCTTACGTGAGAAAACAAGAGCCACTCCAAATATTTGGTCATACCAGATGTTCACGACACCTCCTTCTGGTGACCCCTCCACGTGCAGAACAGCTCCTCACCTCCCCGTGTGAGGTCCCTCGGGGTGGCTGCGCGGCCCCTGGCCTGGCAGACACGGCTCCTGCAGGGTGCCACCAGCAGCCCTGCTGCGGTCACGGCCCCATCTCCCAGAGCAGGAGGATGTCACACATCTTCACACATCTTTGGGAGCCTTGACCCAGCTGCTGGAGGCTTCAGCCTTTGCAGTGATTAATCCACACAGAATCACAGAATTGTCTGGGTTGGCAGAGACCTCCAAGATCACCGAGTCCAACCCCTGACCTAGCACTAACCAGTCCTCCACTAACCCATATCACTGAGCTCTACATCTAGATGTCTTTTAAAGACCCCCCATTTAATGTGTTCCACAGCATACACTTAATAAATTACTCCATAACCACACAGCAGAGAGAAGCTTGTTGTTTTAGAACTGTGCCAGATTTAACCCCTAATTTCCTGTGATTGCACAAAAGAACTACCAGGTACACTCGCTTTTACCACCCATGAGCTACAGAAACACAAAATGCAGGAAAAGAGGCTGCTTGTTCCAGAGACCATTTTGATCATCCTCAGATTTGTACCTTTAGGGATGCTAAGCGGGATCTGTTTACACATCACAGACAGGTAAATAGGAGCTGTTAGTAACCAAACACAATTCTCTCGGGTCTGTGAGGCCACGAGGGCAGCGTGGCCACAGCCCAGGGAACGCCAGCCCGGGGACCAGTGCACCCTCAGCTCTAGGGCCACGGGGCCCTCGCTGCCTCCCCAGGGCGAGCAGCGAGGCCTCAGCCTCAGCCACAGCCCCGCAGGAGCAGAGCCTCCCCCCGGCTGCTCCCAGCCCGCTGTGCCGCGGTTGGCACCTCCCTTGCACCGCCGCCTTCCCCGGTGCTGCCAGCGTGTCGGGGCTCCAGAGACAGCCGAGGGCGATCCCTCTCTCACGGGAGGGCTTTGGAAGGGTCAGCAGAGCAACCCGGTTCTGCAGAGGCAGGCTGCCGGCTGCACTCCTAGCCATTTACCCGCAGCAATCCGTTGCTTTCATAAAAACATTTTTACAACTTTCTCTCTCCTTCCTCAGGACTTCTCGTTAAATTCTAGGCAAGTACCTGGGAAGCATACAGAGCAGGTGCAGGACAGAATTTGTACTTTGAAAACAAGCGGTTTCCTAAAATTACTTTGTCATACAAAACAACTGCCTGTCTGACAGGATTCCTTCAGATTTCAATAACTGGTAAAACAAACAGCGTTGGGGCAGCATGGACCAAACACGGACTGAAAACAAACAAGACCCAGCTTTTAATTATTCAGGCTACAGAAAGAGCTCATCATCATCAGAACACCTTGCACAAGGACGGGTTTTCCTTAGGGTCATTGACAAGAGGCTTTCCCCGGCACACCGCACCCCGGCCCTCCGAGGGAGCTGGGCGCGCTCTCCCGGCTGCCTGCCGCTGTGCGCGGCGGTGCCACGGGCACACGGGGCGATGCTGGTGCTGCGTGGGCTCGACAGGAGGGAGCCAACTGCTGTAAGGCAGGGGGCACGCAGGGTTTGTGCGCTGTGTGTGAGCACGTGGAAGCTTTACCTGGAAACCCTCACAGGAGGCGTCAGCCCTCGTTTGTAGTGACGATGATGGAAAGCGATCGCGAGGACTGAGGCTGGGCTGCGGCGCGTCCAGCCCCCGCGGTGCTCACTGGGAGGTGCCACGAGCCCCCTGCCCTCACATTTTGGGTAGGAGCGAGGCGCACGGGCAGAGGCCTGACACAGGCAGCTGGCCATGTCCCTGCAGGGCACAGAGCCCCCCACATGGGTTGGCACACAGCCGAGGGCACCGCGTGGGATGCGCCCTGCCAGGGGGTGCGTGGAAACGTGAACGTGCGTCTCGTAAATCACCGCGATCTTCTTTCGGCCAGCAAAACGCTGACTCAAAGCCACGTGAATCGCTCCCCTTTCCTAGCATTAATTATTGAAGCAAGAACGCCAGACGCTTTAAGTGGAGCGCTGTGCGATCTGTAATGGGTAAGGAGGTAACTTTCCGAGCCCTCATTGCCGGGGAGCAGCGAGGAGCTGAGGGGTGAATCAACACATGGCAGCAGGAAGGCACCGATGGCCATCTTGCAGTAGGAGGCAGGGACCTACTGCACGCAGCCAACTTGGGATGCTGCAGCCTACAGAAACCGAGAGGAGCTAAATCCAGAGGGCTACAGAGCTGGAAGAAAACACTCCTCTTTAACCCCTAAACTGCTTCATCCAGCTCACCAGGATTTGCATCTAAATAAACGGCCAGCTTCCAATAACGAGGACACTGATAGCATTTCTTCTCCTGTGTATTTAAACATGTTAAGTTACAGAGATCTGGTGAGGAAGAACTCAGGAGGAGCAGCGCCGATGCGCACCCTGAGACACACGCCGAGCAGCTCTGCCCATCTCCCGTGCTCTGTTTGGAAGATGCCTTCCTGTAGGCTTCCTGCACTCCCCCTTCAAGTTGCATTCCCAGCTGAAAACAAAACAAGCTGCTATTTGAAAGAAAGCCTGCGAAAGGCGTAAGAAATGAAAGAAATTAATCACAGAGCAAGAGAATGAAAAAACACCACCCAGCTACAACCCCCGTGTTATTTCACCACCTAATTGCTTTGTTCCGGAGTTAAGCAGCGATGTTCATGCTCCCTTCCACACCAGCTCTTCACAAAACAGAAATTCTCCCTCGCTCGTGAGACAACAGCAGCGCTTTAATCTTAAAGCCCTGATTTCATTTATGTAACCTATCCAGCGGCACAGACGCTGAGTTTCAGACACAACCCCAGGCCTAGCAAACAGCACGTATCTAGCAGAAAGCCGCCCAGAGGAGACCTTTAGAGCACCTGTACGATGTCTGAACGAGGTGGCTCTAAATATACGTTCATTTACGTCCTGAAAACACTCGGTACGGGCTGAGCACCTGCGTGCCTGCCAGCTCACCGGGCTCCCTTCTGTGCAGCCTTAGGATCCGAAGCGGCACGAGGAAGGCAGGCTGATTTCTGTATCTCTGTATCTCTGTATTTCTGTATTTCTCTATCTCTGTATTCCCTTCGCTCCCCGATTCCGCAGGCAGAAAGCACGAGGACTTCAGGACGCCTCCAAACAGAGCCGCGGCACACACACACACAGCAGCCCGACACAGACACCTGCTGTATTTTCAGCAGCTACTGCACCAGGGCCGGGCTGCGCGGCGGCTCCCGGCTCCCAGCCCCTGCCGGCAGCACCCCCAGAGCCGCTCACAGCGCGCCCCAGCCGCCGGGACGGGCACCGGGCAGCGGGCACCGGGCAGCGGGCACAGCCCCACCGCCACCGGCCCCGCACCGGGGGAGCCGCGGTGCCCGTAACCACGGCAACGCGGCACCAAAGTACGGGGAAAAGTTAGGAGCGGGGAGAGCGCTGCCCGCGGGGCTCGGAGCGCTCCTCGCCGGGACACGGCGGCGGCACCGGGGGCACCGGGGGGCGAGGGGCCGGGCCCGTCCCGTCCCGCCCTGCCCCGCCGAGCCTCCGGGACGGCCTCGGGGCTGCAGCCCCCTCCCCTCCCCTCCCCTCCCGAGCGCCCCCCGCCCGCTGCCCCCCGTCCCCCCCCGTCCCCCCCGTACCTCAGCACGGCCGTGTCCCCCTTGCGCACCACCAGGCTGTCCGCGGCCACCCCGGGGAAGTCTCCGCCCGGCGCGGCGATGCGGCCGGGGGGCAGGAGGCAGCAGAGGCCGAGCAGCACGGCCGCCAGCCACTGCTGGGAGCCCCCTGCGCCCCGCACCGGCGGCGCCATCCCCGCGCCGCTCCGCGCTGCTGCCCCTGGGCCCGGCGGCGCCCGAGCGCGGCCCCCGGCGGCGGCGGCGGCGGCGGCCCCTTGGTGCTGCCCGCGGTCGGCGCCCGAGCGCGGCGCGTGGCTGCTCCCGGGCGGCCGCCGCAGCATCTATAGCGCGCGGGAGGAGGGCAGCGAGCCCGCTCTGCGCTCTGCGCTCTGCGCGCCGCGGCGGCGGCGGCGGCGGGCGGCCCCCGGGCTGCCGGCGCGTTGCCATGCAGCCGTTACCCCGGCAACCGGCCTGGCGGCGCGCGGCCGCGCGCAAGGGGGGAGCGGGGCCGCGCGCGCGGACGCGCGCAAGGGAGGAGCGGGGGCGCGCGGCGGCAGCGCCGGGGACCGCGGGTGGCGCCCGGCACGGCCCCGCCGCTGCCCCCCGGCCCCGAGCAGCCCGCACGGCCCCCCCTGCTCCCGGTGCGCCTGGCGGGCGGCTTACAGCAGGGAGCATCCCGCCAGGGCTCAGCCACAGCACCACGGAACTGTCCGGGTCAGCAGAGACCTCGAGATACCGAGTCCGGGCTCTGAGCTGGCACCGACCGGCCCCCCGCTAACCCCGGCTGCTAGAGGGACACGCGGCCCGTACCCTGGGTGCTTGGCCCTTGCTCACTGCGCCCCGCTGCAGGGGGCCTGCCCCTTGCCTCAGTAAAGGAAGAGGGGGAGAGACCGGCACACAGAGCTTGGATGTGGAGGACTCGCCCTCAGCACAACGCAGCCCCACCAGGACACAGCTCCAGCAGCTCCCTGCGCTGCCACTGCCCCATGCAGGGCTCCTCAGCCAGCCCTGCACAGCCCTGGGAGCCTCCTGCATGCACGAGCTGAACATCGGGTATCAGAAACACTGCCAGGAGAATTTCCAACACAGCACCGTGCATTCGGACACCCATCTCCCGGCAGGACAGCCTCTAACCACACATTGCCATGTCCCTCACTGATGAGGGGCTGTTTGACACCGACCGGCCTGGCCCATGCCACCACCGTCACCAGCGGCTGCATCCAGTCAAACAGCCATCTCCTCCGCACAGCTCCCATCCCACTGCTCAGAGTCTCCCAGGTGTAATACCAGCACAATCCTTCATCTCTGCTGCAAAATGGTCCCTTCCACCACTTCCCAAATCAGTGCACACTTCACTATTTTTCAGGTTAACCTGAAACCAGGTGGTTTCTTTTTTGTTTGTTGGGAGAGAAAAAAAGTTTCTCCAGGCTGCCTTTCTGCTCTTCCTTTCAACAACTAAGCTAAGCACCCAGACTAGATAATGCCATTATTTCATAGCAAACACACAAACGAGTACAGATCCATGAGCTCAGCCCCTAACCCTGCAGTCCCCAGTGCAATGTGGCTCCTAGTGTAACTGGTACGCAAAATATTTCTATTACAGCAGCTCTGACAACATTCATCAAATCTATGAATCTTTTTCCAAGTCCTTGGGACAGAATACTTCGGAAGGTATCTCTGATCTTCAGCAACATATCTTAGTCTTTGGGGGAATGACCTGTCCAAGGTGCGATGCTTTCCACAAGCACGTCGTGTTGGTATGGAGAAGAGGCAGCCCTGTAACCACGTGGGAGCTGGAGAAGCCGCTGAAGTGTTTTGATGCATTAAGTGCTCGGATCATCTAGTGAAAGATGTGATATAATAGTCGAGATCTAATTTTAGGGAGAGCTCTGCAATCTTTAATGAGTCACATGATGTCGCTTTTACTTGACCTTAATGAACAATCAAATAATTTGCTCCTCCTTAAATAAGGAGCAGAAAAGACATTTCCTCAATAACATTCTATTAATTTCACGGAAGATCACATAAATCTCAATCAACAATAGCCAATATATTTTTTTTTCACTTCTGGATTCCTGTTCCCTGGCTCTCAGGCTAGTTGCAGAGCAATGGAGAAAGAAAGCAGGTCAGGAGTCAATAACAGCTATGCCAATCAGGGGTGCTCCAGAGACTAAATTCTTTCATCTGAATCTCCCTCACCTCCCCCCAGTCCAGGAAGCTTGCAGAAAAAAAAAATAATCTCATACCAGCTGTACACACACAGAAAAAATATTTCCAGGGGCAGGAAGGGGGGGGAATGGACATGGCACAGGGACACAGACACACTCTGCCACTTCAGCTAGTTTGCTGTGACTGCCCTGTGGCTGGTGTAGCATGTTAGTTTCTCCTCAAGGAGCTGGGTACTTCACACAGAGCAGCGGTGAGGCCGTATGATATTTCCTGTGATTCGGCAGTGTATTTTTGTTTGGAGTCATTTGGAACAGCTACATGTATTGGTGGTTTGCAAGTACTTGTTTGACAGTTTGCACAGATATTCAAGACTGGTTCACAAACTTCACACTTGCCTTTTTGTTTATTTTCTTCCTCTCCTGAACGTCTTAATGCTAGTGACAGAAGATGGAAGCTGAATGACTAGAAAAAAAACTCTGAGACTGGGTATGTTCGGTCAGCGTCCTGAAGGTAGCATTCATCACGAGCAGAGTAACAAGTAATTCAGGCATCTGAGGGCAGAGCCCTGCAGTACCCTGCCTGCTCTGCATGGAGCCAGGCGCTGCTTTTGGGCGCAGTAACCTGCCCCTGGATGCCCCTCGCGTGGCACAGCGGGGAGCTGGCAGGCGGCTGATTTTCAGTGAGTTCTGCCAGTTCAGTCAGATCCTAATACCTGGTCACAGCAAATTCCAGCTGGTTTCATTTTTGCGTCCTTTGGACAGAACCACCGATAGCTAGTAGCCCCTGCGTTGGTCAAGGAGTTGACCATTTCTTCATGTTCTAACATTGGCTGGAAACACGTGTGTTGTATTGCAGGTCCTAACAGCATCCACACAAGTGGCATTTCCAAGGTACCTCTGGCCTTCTGAAACAAGCACACTGCGGTAACGGGAGGCGTTCTGCCCTGTAGTCTCGTTAATGGCTCATATCTAAATCTTGTTACCCAGAGCTCCATGAGAATCGGGTGGGTAATTCCCATCTATCCAATGGCCCAGAGAGTTTCTGGAGTCTCCTTCTCTGCAGATATTCAAAACCGCCTGGATGCCATCCCGTGCAATGTTTGGACCAGATGATTTCCAGAGGCGTCTTCCTACCTCAGCCATTCTGAGATGCTTTGATTTTGTGATTTGTTCACTTCTGAGATACGTATTTTGAAAAGTATTCAAGAATTTCAATCTAGTTGCCCAATGACTTTAATGTCATACATTGTCTGGGAACGGCCACCTGAGAACTGCCATGATAGGAACCCTGGTAACAAAAACTTTGTTTCTGCTTTCTAAATACATGATAGGTATTTTGGAAAACTTGGAGTCTTTTCGAACAACATGGAAGAAAAACAACAAAGAGCAAACAAACAAACAAACTTGGCTACTCTGTATTTTCAGAGTTGTATCTTGTGTCTAAATTCACAAACGCTTTGGAATTTTGAAACAATTTTACAATGGCGAAAAAACAGTAGAATCTGCCAGGTAATGAAAAAAGCATTCCCAAAGGTAACAGTAGTTAACAAATTTTAATTGAAAATCTTCAAATTAAAAAAAAAAAAAAAAAAGAAAAGAAAAAAATTTATTAGATTAGAAACAGCTTGTCCTAATATTCTCAGGCAATATTCTCTATTTTTATTATTTTTTTTTTGCCCCTCTCTCCTAGTACAAACACACCACATAAGTAAGGACAACACTGTACTGCTGTGCAAAATCTTCTGAGAAGCATGCAGCTACAGCTTAGCCTTCTTTGATGGTGTTCCAAGTTGTCTAAAATTTGAACAAACAACCTATAGCACCCAAATAATTTTTGAGTTTTAGAATTCAAAGAGCAATTTGTGATGTTTCCGCAGAGCTGCTGTGTAAAAGAGCTCATCTGGATGGGTTCCAGTGCATCATCAGTTACAATGCACAAATGTTCCACAAAATGCATTCTCTGAAAATTTCAATTGAAAGGGGAGGTTGCAGAGAAAGTTAAGAATGGGATAAACCTCAGAAAACACAGACAGACAACTTTCATGTCTTTAAATAAAAAAGTTTGTATAGCTCTTTTCAAGTATCTACTTTTTAAAAAATACTGTATATAAAAATGTAAATAGTGATTTTGCCAAGCATTGAAATTAACAGAAATTTCCTTTTAAATAAGTATCTCTTCCACAGATAACCTCAGAAATCATGTACATGTACTAAAAGTGTGTGGTTTTTGCTAGCACAATTGAAAGCAAATGCTGAAATTTCCATAAAATGCATTTTCCATTTTCTGCATAATCCAGAATGTGACTGCATACAGAAGGGCTCAGTAAAATATTCTCCAAAATTATTTCCTGTACTTCAGAAACGGCAAGAATCCTGGTGCGCTATCGTATAAGCTAGCACCTACTAGCTGTAAAAAGTCGTTCTTTTAGCACCAGAACAAATGGGCTCTAATATCCCGAGATTTGAGTCATCTTTTCTGAGTTTATAACTTGATAGAACACGGCTGCAGAACAAGCTCAGCCCATACTCAACATCAAAAAATGCATATAATAAAGAATTCTCAAAGGAGGAATGAATCTATGGGTGCCTATTTATAAAACACAAGCTCTAATTATACCTTTCTCAGGCACAAGGCGTTCATAATGTCACTTCTCCGGATTCTCTCATGTCTGAGAAGACTTGACTTGTGCCGCATTCCCCCCCTCGCAGTGCAGGGACGTGCTACACGCACAGCGATATACACTGAAAGCCACGAGGCATAAGTCATTTCCATCTCACGTCCATCATTATTCAAGCAGGGAAACTCAACAGTGCAGGGAAACAAGAAAAAAAAAATGGAACGATTTCTTCTTTAGCATTTATGGAGGCAGCAGGAAGAGCAGTACTGACCCAGGGCCTTGTAAATCAGCTTTCTTAGCACGAGAGAAGCACGGCAATTCCACTCGCATTCAAGATCCTCGTTCTGACATCTCGGCTCTCCTGCCTGACAGAAGCACACGTGCCTCTTTGGGTTCTTGGTTGGCTTAACCAATCCTCTGTGGGATAAGATTGCACACAGTACAAGGCTATCAGCAAAAATGTAGTCATATGTGGGTGAATGAAAACATTTTCTTCACCATATGGTATACTATGGAAATAATTGCCAAATGACAGCAGCTCGCTAATATTGATGCCAAATACATAGATAATACTGTCAACTTATGATCAGCCTACATCTTCCTATTTTAAGGCATACAAGGGAGTGCAGTTTGAAAACATCCACAAGAAGCTTCATACAGAAGAACTCTGCAGAGAAATAGGTTCCAAATATGTACAGAAGTTTTGTTGTTTTTTGTTTGTTCTTAACTGTTTGGAGCTCTTTGAATCACAAAGGTGAGGAACAGAGCTGGTTATGTGGAAAGGTAACTTGAAAAAAAGTTTAAGATGAGACAAGCCCTGCACGAAATATGTCTTGTGGCTACTGTTCTGCAGGCAGTAAACACCCTCGCTGTTTGGTCTGAAGTGGAGCGCAGAAAGGAAATGTGGAGTTTGTGTTGCAAGCGTTTACAACTCTCCGTGCCTGAGACAAGTCAAGGCACTTAGTGGAACAGCATGACGTAGTGCTTGCAAACGCTTTTAGTGTTAGGGAAGTGCACAAAAGGTTGTGTTTTGTTTATTGTTTTGTGTGTTCTTGCTGCTGTCAGAAGGTCATTTTAAAAAACTAATTTTTTTTTTTATCTGCAATATATTCTAAACTTATAAACAGGCCACAGTTGCTCCTTTGATATTTTTCAGGCTGGAGATGTGCAGAACGGTCATTACTGAAACGAGCAGGTTCAAATCCTATTTCCTAACCTAGACATTCGTATTTCACACCAGCTCGTATTGGGATCCCTCGCTGTTGCAGCCAGGGCTGATAACTCAAACCAGCCAGGATGTGCTGTATGTCAAAACTTAACAAGTGTGGACAACCTGTGAATGTGTGCTCGACAGTCCAGATCATACTTCCACGTTAGGATTTCATTTGCTCATCAGGGAGCATTCTGTCTCAATAACCTCTGACACCGCTCGCAAATGTCTCAGCCCTGGGAGAAAAGCTCCTAAAGCTCACACGCCTCGCAGGATGGAAGGGCAGAGACTGCATACGCAGGGCAGGAGGCATCGGAGAAGTTAGGATGCTTTTGCCTGCCGATAAAAACCCTTGTTGTGGGTCTGATGGAAGGGCAAAAAGCATCCCCCAGTGTTATAATTATCTACCCTACCCTTATTATTGCAACAAGGGACTCTACCCCCTATTTTCTGAGTGAGAAAGTAGAATTAAAAAAAATAAATCCAGGAGTATCACTTACACTCCTTTGGGAGGAGATTACCTACACTATAATATTATGGGATTTTTTAAATTATCTGTTTCTTCTTTTTAAAGCACAATAAGGAGTATACACTCATTGTCTGGGAACAGGAGACCTTGCCATGTTCAGATTGCTCATCCAGAGCATTATTCTTTAATTCTTCAGGCTAATCAAACTATATTCACCCCATCTACACTCATACCCCACCCATCTTCCTTGTTGGTGTCTTCTGGGGCCCCTCTAACAGGTTCACAGTGCCGTTGTCCCTGCTGCTTTCATGCCACTTGGGCAGACCTTACTCTGCTGTGAAGCCGCTTCAGGCCCTGCTCAATCCCACTCAGCTCCGTGCTGCCTGGAGCAGCCGCTGTGCAGGCGTCCTCCGAGCCACCCTCGGTCTGTTTCTCAAGCACGGGCTCGCCCCCAGCCCACAGCCGGCGACCCCGAGGCACACTGTGCACACTGTGCCATTTGAGCCGAGCTGTCGGTGCCTGCTGCACATCGGATGCTCTGAACCATCACACCCATTCCACAGCAACTTCATCACCCTAGTTCTTCTCACAGCTTTCCTTATAAAAGGTGTTTTGCAGGAAGACATCAAACATCCGAGAATCAAGTGGATTGCCATGCAGTTCTTTCCTTATTCACTGGGCCCGTTATCCCGTAGCAAAAGCAGAAGTGGGAGGAAATGATTTTTTCCAACGGATGGGAGGAGGGCACGCAGCACTTTAGAACAAGAAAATAAAGACCACTGATCACAGCATATCAAATAAACCAACTTGATAAATTGATTAGTGTGCTGACTTCATATTAGCCCGCTCTGTTCTCTATTTGATTTACATGTATAATTTAGCTTACTTGTTTAATCTCGTTAATAAAACATTAGATTGGCAGTCTGTGAGGATTGCATGTTTTCTCCCCAGGTATTAGGATTAAAAACCTAAGGAATCTCCAGGTAGTAACTTTGTAAATCTCTGGGCGATGGTACAAAGAAATGCCTTATAGCACTTCCATAATTGATGCTTGAATCGCAGCACTGCTGGAATCTGTAGGAAACAACATTTGCATATCAGTCATTTTTTTTTTTTTCAATACTAGCAACAGGGGCTTGGGAACCTTTGAGGAACGGCTGTGGTGGATAGAAACCAGCCATCAGAAAGGTTGATCACTTTCCTGAGAAATCAATCTCGGCTTCTCACAGTGTTTTTAAGTGAAAATGCACCTGCTCCATTTAGATTCAATAATAAGAACAGAGTTATGACGTTACTAGGAAAAACACATGAATAAAACAACGAAAATGAACTCAACTTTGGCCACGCTTATGGCCAAGAAAGGAAATGGAATTTCATGGTCACATTATCAGAGACCAATTATCCTTCTGAACAATAAAGAATTTGTACGAGAAGAAATTTAACAGTAGAAGAAGCAAAGCCACAAAATAACCACCACAAAGCTTGATTTATCTAACCAATCTCAGGCAAGTTGTCTGGCTCATATTTTGAATGCTCACAGTCCGTCCTCGGTGCAGCATTTTAAGAAGATACTGTATCTGTCAAATAAATTGAAATAACCACGAGAAATGAACCACAATCTGCTAGTGTACAGTAGACTTACAAAACAAGCTGCATGCATCAAAAAAAGTGCATCTTGCCAACACACACGCTTTTATTTCTGGTACATAACTTACCTGGCTATGCTTGCTTATGCACACAAACGGACATTTCATGCAGAGCAAATCAGAAATACTCTTAACAAATCTTGGCCCCGTGTAACACGGAGACAGACCACTGCTGAGGTTGATATGGATAAATCGATCGATCTGTTTGAAAGGCTAAATTTTGAGGAGAAGCATCTCAACATCATTTAAAGACAATCATTTTCAGTTACTCAAAAGAAACAAAACAAAACACCTGAACGATCACTAGTACACCTGCCAATGAAGCACTCGTTTGCAGATTTTTAAGTAACAAATCTCTGTTCTCAATCAGAGGAACTTTAAAAGACTGAGTCAGATATTATTATCCTAAAAGTGAACATCTCGGTTAACTTAGAAAGTTTAGAATTACTGTTTTTAAACTAAAGTATCAATAAAATAATTTTGCATGGCCATACCACCACAAACTATTTTGCATCAAACATAAACCCACTGAAGCCTTAGCATATCTTCTCTTTTTTCTTGTCTTTTAGGAAATGATGCTTCTGTCACCAGATATGTTTGTATTTGCAGCCTATCTACCACGAACAGCTTTGCAAACGGTTGATTGATTTCAATCATGTTTGACATGAAGACAAAGGTCTAATGCTAATATGTAGCCACCAACATCATGAAATTAAGTAACCAGATACACTCCTATTAGTGCTCCAGTTGAGAGAAAAACTGTCGTGTGAGCTTATGCTTTGAGACACCAAGAACTCAATCTTGAAATGCAGAATATTGGGAAAGCAGGTTTGCTTTAAAAGCGATTAAATGTTGATTAAAAATAAACAGACAAAATGCATGTGCCTGAGAATCTAAGTTGCTTCTAGGTAGGTCACTCTTACCAGAAATGATATTCTCAGTGTTTCCTGGGGTGGCTTTGCTCTTGCCATCAGCTCGTGGTGTACCTTTGATTAAGGAATCGTGATGCCATCAGGCTTCCTCATGCAGGTGCTTGTAGGCAATAATCAAACCTTCAGATTTAGTCTCAAGCTCATAATTGTAAAGGCATGTTTTTCAGACCTTCATTCATTCTTTGTCATAATTTTCCTTAAATCTTTCTAATTTTTCAATTTCTATTTTAAAGCATGGAGCCCGCAGCACGGCACAGCAATGTGTATGATAGCAGCCGCCTCCACGCGGCTGTATCCCCTCGTTGTACTTCGTATTTCCCGCCGCCCATTCAGAGAACGCACATCTTCAGGTACCAAACCAGCAGCAACTTCCTTTTTTCATAGATTTATGAACTCAGCTTGGAAGGCCTATTCAAATTCAGCATTCACTTAACCTGTTTGGCTCTCAGGAAGAATTACTGGCTTTCACGACTACTGTTTTTGGAAAGCATCACAAATAAGAGGATGAACTTATGGCATAAATAGTAATCTCCGATACATAGGTGAGCTAAATCTAGCCAAGAATAAATCACAGACAATGCCAAACTGGAAGCACTAATGCAATTATTTGGCATGCAGGCAGAGATATTCTACCTACTGCAGGCATGCAAGGTTCAAATGCTTGAGACTGACAGATCAAGGAGAAAAGAACCAACTTCAACAACGTAGCAATTACAATTTTAAATAACCCGGGATTTAATTTCAAGGCTTAACTGAAATCCTAGAAATCCTGATTGTGGCTTTTCCAAGTATGTGGAAAGGCAGAAGAATGAGCAGCTGGAATGAATGCCAGCAGCATTTTACCCCCTCCAGGAAATAAAACACAGAAGGCTTAAGAGCAGTGTGTCTGCCCAGGGCAAAATCTGGGAAATGATATTCAAATTCTAATCATTTGTTACTAATTAGTCAAGCGGTTTGAAATAACACCTCCACTACAAAAGTAATACCGTATCATCCACACGCAATTCCCAGAAGTTACGAGGTACCTGAGGTACAAGAATCAGCATACGGTTCCTAACATTGCTGCAGAAGTCAGGATTTATTAGTGGAATTTACACTGCAGGTAACACAGCACCTGGAAACCCACAAGCTGTGGAGAAATTAACACACGTGCAAGGAAGAACACAGAAGCCAGAGGAGATGAAGGGCCCAAACCTGGCCTCCCCCAGTTTGGGAGGTGTACTGGCAGCTCTCTGCAGCTCCCTGCATCACTCGCAGACAGACGAGCAGAGAGGAGCAGCGTTTCTCTGCGCTGGTAGCAGCGCACTCATTGCTGCTTCAAAGGATGGATCAAAAGTCAACAACAAAATCAAAACCAGGACTGCAGCAAATCTGCAGATGATACAAGGGTGACCACATTAATGAAATAACCGACTCAGCCCTAAGACAAAGTTACTGCTCTTATGTAGATGAACCATTCTGTATTAATGCATGATCAAACCACCCGGAGCTGAAGTGCTCAGATGCACTGGGCTGGTGGGCAAAGTAAGAGTAACAAGGTGGGATGCAGAACTGGGGGGGGCTGTGAAGAGTATCTTAATAGGAATGCTATAAACCAGAATAAATGTATCGTGCCACTAAATAATGCTACCAAAATGATTTAACTCAAAAAAACAAAAACCTGAAGAATAACAAGTTTCACCAACACTCACACAAAGTTAACTGTACACGCTGATAAAACACAGAGATCGCAAAACCCCTGCCCCAACACACAGAAGTGTAAAATAGGTGAAATAAAAGGCCACAGAAGTTTTCCCTTGCTCAAAGAAATACAACAATGCACAAATTCTCACTTGTTATGTGGTCTTGTAAGTGTGCCAGGCGTGGATACGATTCTGGCCAGAGAACCTGCAACGGTGACGTCCTGCCATCACCCCTATTTTAACTAAACCATGGACTCCCCTTCTGCAATTACAAATAATCTGTGAAGAACTCAATCATTCACTCTACAAAAGTATATCATTTATCTGTATATCTATCACTTTTTTTGCAGTATTGTTACAGGACAAGTTCTATCCTCTTCACTTCCTTAAAAGAAAAAAAAAAGAAACCAAAAAGGATTGCCTTGGAGGATAAACGTCATTTTTCTACAGGAAAGGCCTACCATATAACTGCATCACCCCATTTCTACTCATGCAGAGGGACTGTTTCTGTTGGGAGACACAGCATTCAGTAATCCCACTGTCAGGCTACCAAGGAGCAGCAGCAGCACAGCTTTCTCTGAGAGGGCGTTCCCAGTAAAGCAGCAGGCAGGAGTGACTCCCCAACAAGAACACGAGGCGCCACACAGCTGGCAGCTGTGCACAGGGGAGCACTGGAGCAGAGCAGAGTCACTGTGAAAGCACAGCGCCAAAGCCAGCACCAGGGCTCGCAGAGAGCTGCCGGCTGCAGCAGAAGGCAGCGAGACTCAGCAAAGTGCATGGAACTGCCTTGTGCCCCCCTCACAGCCCTGAGGGCTCTCCTGTGTTATCCTAGAGTACCACCAGTGCTCCTTTCCTGCTGTGCAGTGACTACACATTACTGAAATACATCATTTATAAGAAAAAGTCAGGCTCCTTACCTCAGCACCAATCCCAGTGACGGCTCTCTTCTCTCAGGTGGTGCCAGGAGTGAAGCAGCGGGCAGCAGCACCTCTGGAGCTAGAACTGCAACTTTCCCCTCTGCCCTTAGGGCTGGGCATTTTCACCGCTGCATTTCCCACTCGGCAGCCTTCCCACAGCCTCACAGAGTGGTTTTCTGCCAGCAGGTTTGGTGATCTGGTGTGGTCTGCACAGAACGGCACCAGCATGTGGGCCAGGAAGGTCCAGCCCTCTCCTTCTCCTCTTGGTGATCAGTCCCAGAGCATCCACAGAGGACAGGCGTGTGTCAGGGCTTGCTGCTGGAGCCAGGTGACGGAGCTGGGGACCCGCTTCTTGCAGCCCCACCACAGGCTGCCCCCAGGTTTGGCAGGTGGTTACGCCAGGAAAGGAATATGGAAGCAATTCCCAATATGCTGGGAAACTTGCTCAGACACCTAGGAAATTAAAATAAAACCACATTGTGTATTATACAGGTGTTCCTGTATGGACTGTGCACAGTCTCCATTGTTTATCGAAATAAAAAGGTTAAAAAAAGATGTATTTTAATACAAACTAGCTCAAGAAGGTAATTCTGGCAAACGTACTATTTTGCTAATATATTTTCAGAAGTTTTCTTAAACACTGGTCTCCAATACACAGCTTTATCTCAGGCACTGAGAAACCTCCTGTTACCTGACTGTGCTCTCTTCTGCTCTTCCCTGGCATCCCTTTACTTTCTCACGTTTTCACACATCCTCAAAGACGACTGCAACTCTTGAATTTCTACTGTCTTAGCCCTATAAGTAACGCTTAGTAGGAAATATTTTTTGGAGTTTATTCTCACTGTGTGCTGAAATCAAGAAGTGCAGGAGTAAGTCATTATCCAGCCCTCTTTGAGAAGCCTGTGGTACTGCCTGCATTTACAGAGGCAGGTGTCACGAGAAGAGGACTGACTGAAACAAGCAGGGATCCAAAACACGCACTGCCACTAATTTGCTGGTAAGTTGCTTCAAGAAAACTTTGTTTTCACCCCCCCAAATCCTGTTGCAATTACACCTGAGACTTCTAATTAAATACATTTTGGGAAAAAAAAATAATAAAATCAGAGAGATCTATATTTGCAACTATACAGCCATCCTATTTTCTCACATTGAATGGATGAAACTTTACCCACAGCCCCAGATTTAAGCCTCCTAACAAGTTAACAGGTGGGAAGGGGAGTTCAGAGAGATTTCAGGCACCATATGTAAAAACAGCCCTGGCTCTGACATAGAGCCGAAACGGAGGTCAGCAAGGAAGGGAGCTGACTTTAATGCTATAGCATCTCTGAATAGTCAGCTTCTAACCACTCATGTGATGATCAAAAATTGATCGAACAAATTTCTGTTCCCTTAAGCCTAGAACAAATTAACCTTTGCTGTATTATAAGAAAAGGGAGCCCAACTTCCACTTCCTAGGAGACAGAAAATGTCAGAGGAAAAGCTGCTGCCTGCCTGCCTGCAGTCCCGCTGACAGCATGAAGGGATGGCGGCCACACCGCATAAGGAAGATGGAAGAAGCACCAGCTTTTTATCACGTTGTTTGCATCAGATAGGTCAATACCCCCTCCAAATGAGGCTCGAATAAACCACTCCAAAGAACCCAAGCACCGTAACTCCAGAAATACCGCTCCTTCCTGCACCTGGCTCTCCAGGCTCGGGAGGCAGCTCCTTGTTACCGACTCCAGTCAAAACAGGCTGAAGCAGAAGTGTCTCAACTTTACACAGGCAGTGATTTATTTACAGCAGGTGAGTGGCAGCAATGGTATTTATGAAAAGAAAATGCTCTAGCAAAAAGAAATCCAAGACAACATTTGACAACTGAGCACTTTTGGTCAAAGAATTATTTCTCTTAACAAGTGCTTGAGTAGTTTTTGTTGAAAGAACAGCATTGTTCAAAAACCTCTACTGCAGAAACTGTTTCATGGAAAAAGTTAAAGCAGACTTAAGCTATGTCAATGACAGTGACATTCTATTTAGCACAGCCTTTTTCTGAAAATGCAAAATCTGTATGGTCTCGGAAGCTGTGTAACCCCTGCACTACAGCAGCTCTGCACATTGATGCACAGCTTTCATGAGAAGCATGGTAATTCAGGGCAGCATTACCATGAAAGTCAGACGTTTTGTTCCTTGGTTTGTGACAGCTAGAGGAAAGGTCAGATGGGGTACCAGAACGTGTCCCGGGCCTCTTGCAAGGCTCTGGAAGCACGGAAGTTTTGACAGATTGGAGGCAGTTACTTCATTTTTTATTTTTTTTACGGGCTGCTTCATTCATCAGCAGAGCGATACGTAACATCTCGGTGCTGCTGCGCTCCCAGCAGACAGAGCCCATGTCACAAGCATTACCCCGCGTGTGACATGGGACGGATGAGGGGTGACGTGCCTTCAGAGCGGCCTGAGCATTGAGATCAGCCTGAGACTGAACTTCATCCCTGTAGCTGCCACGGCAACTGAGCAGCATAACAGCATCTCATCCGCTGATTTTAAAGTGGACACAGGTGAGGTTTAAGCAAGGTGCTGTTAAGAACCACTAAACACTCACGGCAGCAGTGCCAAGGAAAGCTCTGCGTGTACCGTACCCAGGGACACAGCGGGAAGGCACGGCGCCTCTCTGAGGAGGCCCTTCTGGTGCTCACGTCCTTCCTCCTGCTCCAGCTGGCACCTCTGGGAGCAGCACCGGCCTGTGCCTCCTCACCTCCCTGCTCCCATCTCCGCACCCATTTCTCTGAGGACGATTTACTTTCCTTTCTAAGCCCAATGCTCAGAGGACTCTGCTGGGTGCCACTTCGCCAGTGACATTTTTAACTTCGCTGCAGGAAAACTCCACCTCGCGTGACTTCTACTGCAGGAGCCTGCCAGATACCGAGGCTGGAGCACGTTCCTCTCCTGCCTCTACTTGCAAACTGCAAATGCAAAACAGAACAGCATTGCAGCTCACATTCTGCAAAGACTAACTCAAAATAAGCGTATCAATCACATAGAATTAATTTGTCAATACTTACATTAGGGTGCTGGAAATAAGAAAGGAAAGTGACAAGAAAAAAGAAGAGCTCTTACTACAATTTCTATGGCCACAGAAAAAGTTGGCCTTTATTTTAGTTAAAAACTTAAATTTAGCTGTTTAGCATTTCAGCTAAATAAACCTCAGGCTTATTTGGTACGAGGCATTTAAACCTACCACTTGTGAATATGTAGCTGGCCTTACTGCAGCGTAATCACAATGAAGCATTAAAACCAACTCTAATTATTAGCAACCAGTGTTATAGAGATACAAAAAAAAACAAAATCACTTTTCCAGAGACCATAGAGGGAAACTCACTGGGAACGATTTACAGAAAGGCAGCTCCACCAAGAAGCAGAGGTGGCTTGCACTTCTATGGAAAATGAATTTCAACAAAAACTGACTGATGAAAAATTGCAAAACTTCAGTGGCACTTACAGGAAAAATGTAATTACTTAAGTAAAAAAACATTTTGTGCAGTTGTTACAAGTGTTGGTCATGCACTGTATTGGCTATGCAGCACAGTTTGCATGTGTTTTACCATGTGTCACCAGTGCCCTGCAAACAGTCAGGGTCCCACGGCAGAACTTCGGCACCTCCTGTGCATTATGGCCTGTGCGGGCCAGTGGGCTAACAGCAAAAACACTATTTTATTTACTTGTATTCAGATCCTGGATGTTACTTTTTGGCTGTAATCTAATTAAGCAAGCTGTATTATGATCCTGTGAATAGGCTTTTCTGTCATACAGTCAATTTTTATCCGTTCTTGGCTTTATAGCCCATCAGTCTTACTTCTCTCCTTGCAAGAGATAGCAGCCAGAGATTTCTACGCAACAACAAAAACTTTTCTGTTGGAAAAGCTCATTATAATTGTCTCCTCACTTTTATTACTTGGGAATTGACATCAGGACAATGTTTTATTGTTCCAGAATAGGTCCCGTTTCCTGTGTGAACCACAACACGTGTAGGATTATTATTTTACACATCCCTTTGGATGTCAAGATCCTGATACTGGGTACCACGACAAAGCCTCACAGCTCTGGAAGTCCAGAAGGAGAGATGCCCAAATGGCTCAGAGGCAGTGGAAGCTGCTCCTGCCTCTCCCAGATGCCTATTTAGGTTAATATCCAATGAAAGTTTTGCTAGTCTTCAAGATCCCACATGGCACGAATGCTTGACAGGTGAATTTCAAAACAGATTTCTTTCCCTCTCAAATTTCAGAAAGATTTTGATCTTTGGCATCAATATATATTTCAAACATGCATAAGTGGAAAAATTCATTAAAAAAAATCCATCATTTAATAAGCTCAGTGACAACTTAATTCCTTTCTTTTGCTGTAGAACTTATTCAGAAAAAGTGTTTTACAAAAAATACTTGTAATAAAGGTTCTTATCCAATGATTTTGGTTCCTTTTTTTTTTTTTTAAAGTCAGGAAAAAAACAGAATGAACCAGAATGATTTTCAGTTAAACTTGGTATCACCTTACATGGGAAGTATCCCAGTGAGGCAAATCTAAAAATAGTGGAATTTAGCCCAATGCTATATCTGATATTTTCATTGCATGGATATCCAGTAAATAAAGGATAAACAATACAGAATTGTATTATTTTTAATCTATTTTTTTTTTCAGTTTGAAAGAGTTGCTTCTGAAGAGACCAGCAAGCCTTAGCACAGCCACACCCTCTGCTCGGTGCCAAGTGCATGACGCGACTTGCACTAGATCGATGTTCCCGAAGTCTTCTTTAGAAGGCTCACCCAGTTGTGGGGACGTAAACACGGTAACAACATCTCTAATTAAAACAGGCGGGTGCTGCATGCCGCTCATTGCTACACCTCCCTCTCCCAGGCTGCCTGGCCAGGAGGGCAGCAGCAGGAGCATCCCCCCTGCTGCCAGGAGGAGCGAGGCGAAGCGCTGGACGTGGCGCACTGATGGGATTTCTTGCACCAAGAGCTTCTCACACCAAACGGGTGTCTCTCACCAGTCACACCACACAGTTAATCTCAGCTCAGACCCCAGGTACCAGGGCAGCCCCCTAAGAAACGTTGTAATAATGCTATCACTTTGTGAGAGTCTTTGCAGAAACCATACAAAGCAATAGGGGCAATTCCTGCAGCTGGCCAAGGGAGAACAACGTAGAAAAGGACAAAGAAACTTCTCTCACCATTAAACAAAGTAAGATGGCTTCACAATATCGGAACAGATTGTTTCCTTTCGCAGCAGCTTGGATGCAGCCAGAACAATCAAGCTGGGACCTGATCTGGAAGCACAGTTAGCATTAGCTGCTACAGATTAATTCCATAAAACTCAGATCTGATTTGTTGGCTTTTATTGACCAACAACTCAGTGCTAGGTGGAGCGTTGCACAACTGACTTCTTGTCAGCAATACTATCTTTCAGAAAGGCAACGAGGCAACAAACAGATCTCCTTATCTACACTTGAGGCACTAGAAGAAAGAGATAACAACCTCTTGGCAAGACGCAGGCTACATAATAGCCAGATTTACACCGGCAATAACATCTTTAAATTGAAATTAGCAATGACTTGACAGCTGAGCTTACTGTGAAGATGGAGGTTGTGATTAAAGGGTTACAGGGCCGTACCTGGGGACACTACACCTTGGTGACATTTAGACATCTTGATGCCCCCATGCATCACGCTGGTGGTTCAGACAATGCCCAGGTATACATCGCTGTTACTGGTATGGTGAAACATCTGGTGCCTGTACAGCCACTTGCAGGTTAGTGGATGTGCAGTAATACTTTGATAGGTTTTGGCTGACGTCTTGAGAGCTCAAGCTAGGGGCACAGCCCAGCCATGTATTCTGAAGGTGCAAAGCAGTTGGGAATTTCTTCCATGCATTTGTGGCTCATGTTTGCACATGCTGTTGTTTGAAATGCGCTGACTGCATCTCCACATTACCGCTTCTCTCCACTTCTCACTCTCTCAAAATACTAATGAGCCTGTCACCCCAATTGCCCTAATACTCATCTGTTGTGGGTGTCAGGCACGAAATTCGGGAGATCTTCCACAAGACATTTTCGCTATTGTGCAGCAATAGCAAAACCTATTCATGAAGTCTATACATTTGTCAATATGATAAACAATATTATCGGCCAGGAGCTGAGTTCATTACCTGCGCCGATGCTATCAGTATTTAACAGTGCACTAGCAGATGAGGTGAAGAGAGCATCAGAAAACAGATTGCCTTCATATTAGGTGTCTGTGTGGATAAAAGCAAAAAAGCCTAGGTATTTACCAGAAATATTAATAACACCAGATGCCTTTAATGTTAGCCCATCCTAATACCGAAGCCCATCAATTAAATTTAAAAACAAGCCATCTGCATAGTTTGTCGCATTGTTTCAGGTTAGAGGCACATCTCCTCTGAGCCTTTTAATATCTATTTATTAAAATGAACAGAAGTGTGCTCATTTTTCAACTGCCTTCATGCAGCCGGATAACTGATGGCAGCAATAATGCCTTTCAAGCCCAAGAAAGTATTTTGGAGTGTTCACGATGACTATGACTAGCAAGATAACCTCTGTGTGGCTAATATATGTTCTTATTATTTCAGTGCCTTAGCACATTCAGCAAATACTCTCAGGAAACAGAGCTGCCCTCAGTGCAGCTGTGGGTGATCATTCAGGCACATGCTTGGGGTGAGCTACAGGAGCACATTCAGCTCCTCTTCAAAGAGAGAGCCACTCACAGAGGAACATCCACAGCTGGATTCTCTTATAAACTCTGCTTTCCATTGGAATAAATGAGAAGTCAAAAGGGATAAGGATATCAAAAGTTGTCAGGGAAAAATAGGAGAATAGTTGGGCTTCAGCATCTGTGGTTCTAGATGTTTTCATTTAATTTGGATTTTTGTCCCCATTGATTGTAAGAAATTTGTTAGAGGACAAGACTTCTGTCACTTGAAGGCTTGGTCTGGACATTCAATGCAGCCCCATTCAGACTGAAGTAATCAATGGTTTCCTCCGTCTTATGCCCAGCTAACACCTATTATGTTAAATATTTATGAAAATATTTCAAATGCTTCTACAAGATCACCTGAGAACAGGAACCATGAGCTGAGCTTACAATTCTGAACATCAGAGAATGGAGATGCCTTCACAAGTGGTAGCACATACTTCTCACTCACTCCCTTTTCTCCCACTTAATCTTCTAACCTATATGGGTTAAGAAATATCCTTTATATTTATTGGGGTCATTCTTACCAATAATATTTAGGCATGATCTAGTCAGGCTTACGTCACACGGAAGCAAAACAGAAGACACTTTTCTGAAGTTACCAGGATTTACAACTGTATTTCTGGCACAGAGTGATGCTGACTAATACACGGAGTAAAAATAGAGTTGCAACAATGGATGAAGATTTGTACTTTTGAAAGGACCACACACTACAGCAAGATTTGTCTCTATTGTTCCAAACTGTGCAGTAGATTTCAAAGAAAGTCCTCGGGAAGCGTGAAAGAAGCCATTATTTAAGGCTAGGCCTGCAAACACAGGTGTATTTGTTAACACTTTTCATGTGAAAATCTAAAGCCCTTCACAGAGGAGAAGCATTTCTCACCAAGCCCACTCTATGAATGGTGCAATGAGACTAAACACTTGCCTTGACCAAATTCAGATGAAGAGTCTGGGTCAAATAAAACTAAAACTCTTCACAAACCACAGTTTTTAGTCATCAAATCTTCTGCCTTATTAAAAACATACTGAATTGATGGATGTTTTAGTAAGTGGGTGCATGGACTAGAGATCTTTTTAATAAGCTAGATTTGATTTTTATTTGTGCTTCCACTGTAAATCTTTCTATAGAAATCACTTTTTTAAAGTTTATCTGCATGCTTGTTAGTGACTGGCAGGTGACTTTTCTTTTAAAATTATTTTGCTATAAGTATGCTGTGAATACTCCATTAGTTATAGACAGATTGGCTTGCAGCCTTGTTCTGTGCTACCTGCTTAAAACATTGTGTACCCCAGAAATATATTTGCTAGCCAGAGGCAATTCAATGTGTGTAGATTTCATTTTGCCTGCAGTAATGAACACTGTATCTAGACAGTTAAAATACATATTTTAAGGGGGGAAATCTCCTAATAAGCAGCAATGTTTCTACCTCCTATATTTGCCCAAAGCAAAGAATGATTTTGCTCATATCTCAGAACATCACCAATATTTTGTTTTTACTTCAGGACTGGCACAAAGAGCTCTGACACGGCACCGGAATTTGACAACTGACTGTTCAAGAGAGTGCTTTGATCATTTAAAATCCTGAACATAGTTTCACTTTTCCTATGACATTTATCTTTTAGCTCCTTCCCACTTTTATGAACTTTAATTGAACTAGACTTGAAAAATCAGAATGTCCCCTTTTTCTTGCAGTCTTCCATGCGCAAGTTTTCTAATCTTTGATATACTGATTTTCATATATTTAGATTTCTAAATATATGTGATGAAATCATCTTAAATATGGATATTGAAAGAGACTTCTGATCATTTTTCATAAGGAAGAGAAAGGCACAGCTCAGTAGCACGCTTCCAAATTTACCAGTGTACCCATCTGAAGCTGGGTCCCAGCTGGGATGAAGCCCCACAGTGGGCTGGCACGTGAATTCACCCAGAAACACCGGCTTCAGCACTGCCAGGGCTGCTGCAAAGACTGCCTCCAACCTTTGGTTTTACAGTGGGAGTGCTGGGGGGAATCAATACGGACTCCATTTCTCTACTGAACGTATACACACGCACACAAGCAAGCCACAAAAAAGGTCATCGGAGTTCAACCACTAACACTTGGGTATTCACTCATCTTGGAGAACGGGGACCTCCACCAGCAGCAGCAAAACAACAGCAGAGGCGCAGTGTGTATGTATAAAAGAAGAATCGAAAACACTGAACTTGTGAATCCTTGGTAGCAAGCGAGTTACAGTAACTCTGCACTGTAAAATTTTAAGGAAGAGCAACCAATTAACCAGTGAGATGTAAAAGTGAAATTGTCCATCTCAGGCTTCCTTCAGAGAATTTGAACAGACTACGTGGAAAATTGTCTATCTATTGCCCCTACTCCATCATTTAAGCTATAAAGCCTAGGAGTGTTAGTGAAAATCCTCAGATCCTTGAGTCTTCACAAGGCACTTCAGCCCTATCTTCCCAAAATTTAGTGAGTACTGAAAAAGACCCTACTCCTTCAGGTGGGAAACAAATTGTACCTGCGCTTTAATGCATAATTCTTTCCCCGTTATTCACAATCTCCAACCCCAAAAGAAGCAACACGCACAAGGGAAACAACAAGCAGCATGCAATACCTCTCAGAGCACAACGTGATTCTCAGTGGCAGCCACAGCAAAGGGGGGCGAGGGCCAACATGGTGAGGAACCTCTGAGGAGAGGTACTGACATCAAACACCGTGTGTGTGTGTGGAGGGGGCTTCTAAAGGGAATTCAGCCTTGAAGCAACAAGTGCTCTGAGTCCTGTAGGGTGCCCTCACTCACACGTTTACCTAGGAATTTCTCAGGTAAGGAGGTTCAGAAAGGCACACGTTAACCCCATGGCACCAGACGGTACTTACAAGATGGAGCACCATCCACGAACATGAAGCTTTGTCAGGCTTGGCCTTGGTATGTTCAGGAGAAGCTTCCACACAGCTTCACCCCCAGAGACTGCCACAGGGACGTGGCTGGAGAAGTGCCGTGGGGGTGACAGCCCCAGGACACAGCCTGCGCCCCCTGCCCCTGGAGCCAGCCATGGCCTCCCACAGCAGGGGGAAGGCCTCGGGTGGGTTGGGCCCTGGAGGAGCTGGCCCTGATGTGAGGGGATGGCCAGCAACCACTCAGCAGCACTCAGATGGAGTCTACTGACCCTAATTAATAAAAGCAAGGGTGGCTTTTCTCCACAAAACTGCATGCCAGCAAGGGACAGGTTCTGGATTTCCTCCTTGCACAGTGGCAGGAGGCTGCAGGCAGAGAAACATTTCCCAAGTCTGAGGGGGGTTTCTACAAAAGGAACATGTCTTCGGTTCTGAAGTTTGCAAGCACATTGGCACCAAGCCTCTAAGGAGAGAAATTTGATACTATTTCTTCGCACGCAGCTGACGGTGAGGATGTTTACGTGCTTAAATGCATATATTTGAATATAAGACTCAAAATACTGTTTACAACTGCAGACTCTTGTAGAATTACTGAATATAGCTCAGGCACAAACGGAAAAGGTAAAAAGCCTCAGGATGCTGCACGTGAGAGGCTGCATAATGAACGCTGAGCATTACCACGTGCAGCCGCACTGCCTGTGTGCCACCGTTTGCTCAGCAGCTTCCCGGTGCACACCCAGCCTCAGGAGCCAGGTCTGCGCCCACTGCGCTGGCACTGTGGGTGGAAACGTGGTATTTCAAATAAATCAGCTAATGGGAAGGAGCAAGACTCACTTAAAGTCTTGTAATTAAATACTATTCAATTATTATAATAAGGGAAAGAAAGAGCCTAAATCTCTTTGGAAAGGAATTGCCGTGTCCCTCGCTCCGGCCAGTGCCGAAACAGAGGCAATATAAAGCTGCTGCTGAGCTCAGCGAGGTTACTCAGACCCGCTCAGCTATGACAGCTCTGGGACTGCTATCAGCCTCCCAACTTTGGAGGTGGCTTCACTTAATTTATACCTTAATTTTAGTACTTCACTGTAAATAATCACACAAGCTACCACAGAACCCAGACACAGAGATGGCAGTGCGCTTTTACAGTACATGCCTTCAGAAAGCCAGCTAACTACTGACAGATGCTGAGAGTGGCTGCTGACCTGAAATGAACAAGAAATAGACTAAACAAAGATCTGCAATAAAAAAAGTTGTGACCTTGGCCACACAAAATTAACATGCTAGATAAGAAAAATAAGACGTTTAAATATGTGAAAGCTTTGAACAGTCATTTCAGTGGATGACATCCTGCTTTTCTACAACATAGAAGAACTGAGAGTAACTTATCTTTTTACGTCATTCAGCTATTAGCTTCCAAGGTTTAAACACTGCCCTATGAAACCATCACAGAAACATGAGACATAAATAAATATGTTTTTATACAAGGGAAGAAAATGGAGAAGGAAAGCAAGTGTGACTCATATGGAGTAAGGGTTTGCAGGAGAAAACAGAGCTGGCTTGCTGTTGGTTTGCTCTCAGTGTTTAAAATTGAGCTCAGAGAATGCGTACAGAGCATGGAAACATCTATTCTCCAGTAAATTCCTTCAGCTAGTTGAGTCTATAATTTATTTTTTATTGTTGGCAGCAGCAGGAGTATCTTAAACACAAAATGCAAGTCTATGAATGGCCCTCCATCCAGTCTAGATTTTGAGTAACAGGCATCAAATACTGCTTACTTTTTTTCAATAAGAAAAACTAAGATTTAAAACCAAAGTTTTAAAAATCTGTTTCTAAGAGGAGTAAATTAATTATTTTCCCACTGATTTACTGCTGTGTCCTCCTGGTTCCCCATCCCTCCCACCCCCATCTTTTTCATGGTCCCTCCCACATTGATTAAGAGTAACATTGGTAAATGGTCCATACATAGGCAAGTACAAATCTACTTTTGTTTTCTATTGATTCGTCTGTGGGCTTGTTCAATGACTAGTATCTACTTTTAGAAGGAACCCCACACTCCTCCCGTGCTTTGCTCAGCCAGGGTTCCTCCAGAGCTGGGCTGTTGGCAGCGAGCCTCGCAGCCCCTTTAGTGCAGGACCCACAGGTCTGGTGTGGGCACTGTGAGCCCTGTGGGAGATGGGCAGCTGGCACAGGAGGGAAAAAACTCTGCTTAGACAGAAAAATTAAGGGGCAGAGGGAAAGGCTCCCTGGAGATGCAGCAGAAGACATGCCAGGGCAACGAGATACCAGAAATATGACTGTAGTGGACACCGGCAGACAAGAAAACGTTTGCTCTGAGAATTCGAAGATTTTTTTTTTTTTAAGAGACCAGAAAAGCAAGATTCTGCAGCATGAGAGTGGAGGAGAAAACCATGGCAGGGAGAAGCCCAGGGATTTGGGGGTGAGCAGCACTGTATGGAGGAGAGCATAGGCACAGGCGCCATGCCCAGCCCCAGGACAGCCCGCCAGGAGTAAGGGGCACAGCGAGGTGAGGTGACAGCGAGACAGGTTCGTGTTCTCAGGCAAAAGAGCTTGCTTACACTTACATGTGCTGCCTTCAGCTGTGGTTGAAAAAATATATAATGGTAAACAAACAAAAGATCCCAAATGAACTATTTTAAATCCAATCTGCTGCTTTGCTGTAGGCAGGAAAACAGCAGCAATAACTGCTCGGGAAGCACGACACTGGCAACAGGACCGCACAGCATCCCCAGAGAACGCAATTCAAGACAGCACGGAGGTGTGCAAGGAGGTGCTCTGTGAACACACAAAGCCAGTGGTGGATCCACCACAACAAGTGCCAGCAGTGAGGGGACTGAGAGGAGCAGAAGATGACAGGTACCAAAACACTGCTCAGCATCTTGAAAACAGGTACAGGGAGTTTGATCCATTTTACCAAACGCAGAACTGGTTTAGCATTCTGACAATCCTCCCTGATTTACTGCTGCCATCTCCTTCACTGAAAACCTCACTGCTGTCTCTGCCAAAGGAGATCAGTGTCAGGGCTTCGGTGCAATCCAGCGCAGGATGAATCGGGTCTGCATTCTCCCTCACTAATCTGCATCTCCTTACCACAGCCAAAGTGAAAGAAAACGCAACTTCCAAGCAAAAAAAAAATATATATATTTTTTTTTCCCCTGAGACCCTGAGACCAGTTTGTATACATGAAAGTTAGCTTCCTAGCACTTGAGTGAAAAAACACATTGTTTTCTGTTTGCGTATCCTCAGGCTAAAGGAGCGGAGCAGGGTGTGGAGGCCAGGCTGCAGGCTGGGGCTGCAGAGCCCAGGCTGGCGGGGAGGAGGCTGGGTGCAGAGACCCTCTGTGCGAGCTCCTGCACCCCTGGCAGGGCAGCAACCACTTCCACCAGCAGTTCAGATGCCTGGCTGGGAACTAAAGTAGCTGAAAACAATCAATTCTGCAAATGCCTGAGCAGTTATTTGCCTGCACTGTTAGGGGACTTGCATATAATTTCAGTAAAATGCAAAATACTTCCCTTTCACAGCAAGATTAACTTGTTTTTTTCACTTTCATAATATGAAATGAGCTTACAACAAGAGTGTTTAAGACTACTTCAGTAAAATCCTCTGAGCATCCTCTGGAATTTTCATCCATGAGAAACGTCTACATACTGCAAGCTGGCAAGTAAGCTTAAAAAACAAAGATCTATCAACAGAAAAAATAAACATTTTTCAAAATTAGTTTTAAAAATAAGTAATATCTGTTTTGTAGAATGTGATTTAGCATGTTTCAAACTGTTAAAGGCTTTCCGTTCTTAGCATCAAATTTGGAGGGAGATGCTCTTTTTCTCTCTGATAGATCTGAAGAAGAAACACAAATGATGAACAACATATGAATATCTGATATCAATTATCATTCAAGAGATAAAACAAAAGTTCTCTGGAAGAACATAGAATAATGTGCAATCAGGGAAATACAGTAAAATTATACTGGCACTCTAAGGCAACAATTTGAATCTTGTCACATTTACATAAATTGCTACAAGAAGATAATACTGTATGACCATCAGTGCAGATGAGTCTACAGGCTAAAAATCATAACTTCTGGAGAAGTCTTAATCCTCTCCACTACTTTAAATATAAAGTGAGCCATGCAAATATATATTTCATTAAATATATGTATATATATATATATATTTTTTTTTTTTTTTTTTACATCTGAGCCAGACCAGCAGAAGAGCAGCCCTATCACCCTTCACCCTGCCCAACCACAGACTGTGTGATAAGCACAGGTAAGTGTTACTACATGGGGAAAAGGAAAACTGGAATCGTTATTAACAGGGAAGATGAAGTTAAGATCACAGATACAAATCCTGTCCCCCACATACAGGCAAACCTAGTGTTTCAGCAAACGCTGGAGAGACGCACCCTGCTCTGGGGCTGCTTATCTCAGCGTACAGGAAGGGCTGGGGGCTGAAATGCAGCGGGGTTTTGCAGGACCCCTGATGAACTGGAGAAATCCAGGCAGCTGCAGCTCAGCCGAGGTGTGCTCAGATCAGAGGCAGAGACCCAAAGGGCTTTTCTGTTGGTTCTGCTTTTTTAAAGCATATATAGACATGATATTCATGTATTCCTCTCCTGCTACCAGGAGCCTACTTATTATCTAGCACAGAGAAGTGCAGACATATAAGCTGTTTTTTTAAGCCATTGATATTTCTATCAGTTCCAATTTCAGTCTTGAAGGATTTTTGCTGTATTTTGGGAGTGCAAAGAGACTCAGCTGCCTCAAGTACACAATTGCATGTGATAATGCAAAGCAGAAGTCCCCTAAGAGTTTAAACAGCAAGGAAAACCAACACCTCCTAGGTTTGCCTGCTGAATTCAAGATCTAAATTGCATAAGCCTGGTATTAAAAAGTCATGTCCAAATCATTTGTGGTCCTATCACACTTCCATGCATATTAGACATGGAAAAATTGCACAGGACATTCTTATTGCTATACCTCAGCCCTCTTTCTCTGACGTTGCTCCTAAACTGTTATGTCTCACAGCTTTACTGCCACAGAGTAAATCCACCAACTCCTGGACTCAAGCTCTGGGCAGGGTCTTGCGTGTTAACCCCATTTCCAATAAGCCTGGGAATTCACAGCCCACTCTGGCAGGATTTAAAGGCTAGAGATACTGAGCTATCAGACAATTTCCTAAAAACAAAGAATTATTTATCAAAGCAACACGATAGCAACATGGCAGAGCTGTTTCAAAGCATCCTGTGTGCAGAGTTATCTTTATATAAGGACTTTTCATCAGAGCACCAAGGCGAGTTTACTGTGGGCTATCAGCTGCAGGAAGGCTCATGCAGCTCTGCAGCAGCAGCGCTGATGTTTCAGCCTGATTTTTGCAGCCAGCACCTTCCCTCCTTGTGCAGGTCCTGCCCCGGGAAGGGGCAGCCAGCACCATCACCCCTGTGCCGAGGCAATGTTCCTGCTCTGGCTGGCACCAGGAGTGGCCGTGCAGGCACCCAGGACCACGCGTCCCTCAGGGAGCAGGCAGCAGTGCCCACTCCCCTCCTCCCACAGCTTTTTCCCAGGTGTTTCCCTCTGGACGCAAAGGGAAAATGCACCCCATATGCACCCGTGGCCAGGCCAGCTCCTCACCTGCCCGGCCCTGGGTAACCCTCAGCAGGGCCCGTGCTTGGAGACATCTGAGCTTCTCTAGCCAGAGCCTCACACGGATTAAAACTGAATAAGTTATTAACCACAAAGTACTGGCTTCTTACTGGCTGAGTAGAAAGGCTCCTTAGGCCTTCTGGCAGGGCTGGACTGAGCTGGTTCTTCACTTTTTCATGGAGATGCAGTGCTTTATGTAGTAAAGAAACTGAGCATTTGATGAGTCAGCCTACGCGAGGTTTAGAGATGTTGTGTAATTCATTCACCGAGCTTCCCACGTGCCTTCATCAGTTCAAAGAAGAACGTCAGGAAAGGTGTGAAAATAACAGTTCATACATTTCAGGACTGCAAAAATGCTAACAACATTTGAAGTTATTAGCAATATCTGTATAAAAATGTGTACAACAATTTCTGAACACACCTGAAGACAGGAATTATTAAGAAATACAAATAAGCATGTAGCATACAATGCCAGAATTATATAATGGAAATTATTTGAAAACCTCCTAGTATCACTTCATTGTGTGTTTCAGATGCCAGAACTCAGAAGACTGCTTAAAGCAGTCACCATATTAAGAAAATTAAACACAAGAAGTTTAAAAAAAATGCACGCCTCATTTCTGCCCACCCAGTTGGTAGTGCAAAAGCTGAGTTCAAAGGTAGCAGCTTCATCCTGCACATCCAGTGGCTGCCCTGAGCCTTTTCTAGCCAGGTGTCCCGCTACAGCCACAAGGCAAGGCTTCGATTTGCAGGTGTCACATGAAGTCAATTATCTGCTAAGGTGAGGTAATGCTATGTATTTTCTATCTAAGATTATTTTTCCCCTAAAATTCATATGATATTAAATAGTAATATTTGAGAACTCTAAACCATGGGGTGTCTGCGTGTATAAGCAAACATCCCATCTGAGCAGCCTGCCCGCAAAGCAAAATGAGTGAGCTCGCAAAGCTCCATGCTGCCATGGCTGCTTTGTTTCTAGGGCCTAAATCCAATTATTTAGGAAGGAAATTCCCAACATATTAGAAGACAAAGATGAAGCAAAATATAGGTCTGCAGCTTCCTGGATCGTGGCCCAGAGACAGCCAGAACAGCGTGTACCTTTTTGACCAACTCTACACAGAATTGCGGGTCATGACCAGAGGCACAGCACAGTTTTTACTGCAGAGGTTCAGCTCACATGCCAAATTTGGGAAATAAACAGATTTTAAGGGAACAAAGCACCTTGTGCTTAATGAAACCCATCCTAAGAGTGTTATGGAGTAGCAAAGGCAGAGGACAAGGAAGAACCAGGAGGACTGAAAGGCAACAGCATCTGTGATTAAAGGGTGGAACAAGGAGGCTGGGGTGCGCCCCGGGCACGGTGCCCACATACTGCTCACCAAACATCCACACCGTTCCCCTTCCCCAGTCTTTGCCCCAACGCCCAGTACACCGAGCTGGCACACCGCTGGCATTAAGCACAATTACAGAGTTCGTCTCTTCTTCCAATACTGGTTATTGCTGTCAAAGCTAATGCATACTTTATCTTTTGCAAAGATTTCTAAGAAAACCTACCCAGTAAACAGGGCTTTTCAGTGCATGTGTCTTCAGTGGACAAGACGGATCTGTGTATTTTCAGAGCAGCTGCTGCACTGTGAGAGGTGAAGAGTTTGTGAGCACAGACACCTGCCCTTTCCAGCACCTCTGGCAGCTGTGTGCTGTTAGCTTCAATAGAAGATGCACCCAGCCTCCTGCTCTAATACCACCAGAGGTGGGGTTTTTGTTCTGTGTCTGGTTTTGGCCTCACCACAGCCACGGTTTGCCCAGCACCACGTACAGATGTTTCACAGAAGGCACCGGAGCCCAGCAGGTCCAGGTCACAGGAAAGCTGCCAGCCCTCCCCATGCCCAGGAGAGGTGTGTGGGCAGTAAGCGGGGGCACAGCTGGAGGCGAGGCTCAGAACTTCGCTCAGCGCTCCAAAAAAAAAAACGATTTACGGTCAACAAGGTTTAAAAACATGCAGTGAGGAAAGCACACATTCAGGCTTTCCCTTCGCCTATTTTCTGGTTTCCGGCTAGTTGCAGCTTGCACAGCCACAGCAGCTACATGTCTGTGACGGAGGCTCATTAAAATTGGCTGCCACAGGGGTGAGATGGGAACCTTGCACCTGAACAGCAGCTGAAGGGGCAGCAGCACTCGGATCACAGATGCTGTGGAATGTTTCTACAATTATAGTTGATTTAATGCAAGATAAATAAGGCTTTAGAGACACTTTAGCATCTATTGATTCATATGAAAAGGAGTGTACATAAAAAGATTTATTTAATTGCTTTTGCATTTAAAAAGTGTAGGTTACAGCAATTAATCACCCTGAGTATAGACACAAAAATGTCCCGGCGATGCAGAATGTGTCAGCCTGCTCTTCAGCATGCCGTGGGAAGATGTACAGGGATTTTGGAGTAAGGTCAGTGTGGAACCTCACATTTAAATTAAGTCTGAAATGGGGTACAGTGGCATTTGCCACAGAAGCATTGAGTAGCACCCTTAGAAGATACAAGATGCATACACGTGCAAAAACCCATGAGGGGAAAAATAAAAATAAAGATCTTTAAAGCCCATTTGTTTCCCTGCCCTGGCCCCCAGTGCTCAGACAGGGCTGCCAGTTAGGGCCAGGCTCTCCGGGGTGCTCTCAGATGGCCACATTCCCACACCAGTGCCTGAGGTCCCCACACAGCCAGTAAGCACTGGGAAGGATTACACGAGCAGGATCTCCATCACCGTGTTGTACCTACCTCAGTTCTCTGCTCCCCTCCATTTTTCTGACTTTGCCATGCATTAACTCAGCCACCAACATTTTGCCACCTGTTGCTACCTCAGTGCACAAACCACACCAGCCCCACGTGCGGGGCTGGTGGCTGCCCTGCCGGCCCCATACCCTGGCCAGGGCACGGACACACGCTCCGGGGTGGAAGCCTGGCCACATGGGGAGGTCAGTTCTGCAGCATTCCCTGCTCTGACATACTGCAAAACATGATGAAAAGCAGCAAACCACTTTAAGTGCAGGAGCAGCTCACTCTGCAGAACAGGGTTACGCCTCCTGCTCCTCTGTCCCCATCCCCATGGGACACAGCCGGTGCCCCAGCGCCTGCCCCAGCACCCGTCCCCAGGAGCCACCAGCAAGTACCAATAAGCAGCCAACTGCAAAAGCACGCTTCTTGCGATTATTCAGTAAGCATGTAAAAATTCAGAGCATTTTTAGATGCCACAGTAACATCGGATTAACGTCACTTATTACTTCGTGGCCCCATTTCCAGCCAAGGGGCTGGCTAGGGACGCACCCCCTGTTACTGATGCCAACCCAAACCTCAGGTCTGCCCGGGCACAGGACGCAGGGTTTCAGGAAGCTGCAGAAAGCGAAGGCAGCAGCTGCTGCCTCGCTCAGAGCTCGACAAGAGGATTAGTGCCCCGCGAGGGCTGAGCCCTAATGCCTGGCTTCAGAGCGTGCTGCGAGCTGGACCCACAGAAAGTAGGGCAGGCAGAGATGACCTCTGCTGAGCACAGGCAACATCTGGCTCATCCGCACCACAGCCCCAGCTGAGAGCAGGAGCCAGGAAGGAGGCAGGAGGCGGGCTCAGGAAACTGTTTTTGTTTTATCTTTTTAAGCCTAGGATACCTTACAAGTTCTCCAGGTTAGTTTCTCCATGCCAAACATGCAAATCACCCTGGTTACTAAGCTATGCGAAGTATTGCTACATCCATTACACTACACAGAGATGGATCAACAAGCTGATGCTCTTCAAGTTACACACACCTTATGGAGCAATAGCTGTTTGCAGAAAGCACAAAGGACGAGTTGCAATAAGTGTTCAGCAACAGTTTTTGAGCTTGCATAAATATGCAAAGTCATAATTATTTTATGTCTCACTTCATCACATGGTTGCTATGCTTGACTTTCCATGACAAGTATATCCTTATCATTTAACCCCCAAAAAGATTGAAAATAAACACGCGGAAGAAAAAGACTTAGGACTCCGGGTATTTCACCATACTTCTAACTATAAATTGAACGTTAATCTGAACACAGATTTCAGTGCTGCTTGCCAAACTCCACAGCATTTATACCAGACCCAGCAGTACTTCCACAGCAACTGGGAGGTATCTACAGAAGTCAAGGTCAGGGGATGAGTGTAGAAGAGCAGATATAGCAAGGAAAAAAACTGAGGTGTATTTGCCTATTGAGCATGTTTTTGGTGTGATACAGCATCTTACTTCAGATTAAGTAGTTTGCTCATTTAAAAATAACCAAAAAGCCAAGTATGGTCATTTCCCTGCCCCTGGTGTTGCTGTGTTTCAGCACAGAAGCGTGCTGACTCCTTACGGGGTCTGCCTCAGGTGCCTGGCAAACCTTTGTAAAGAAACAGCCGCATTCCTTCCCGTTCATAATGCTTGAATATAGGAAACTCCCTCCCCATTTTTAACCACTTTTTGTTCCATGCCCCCTTCGGTTTCTCCCCCAGCAGCTGCTCAGCCCAGAGGGGCTCAGCCCTGCTGCTGCCCATCCACAGTGGGGGCACACGAGGGACATGGCCCTGCAGCAGCCATAGCAGCAGTGCTGGCCTAACCAGCGAGGAGATGGGCTCCTGTAAATTGGAAAGTTGTTTTCATATCCATCTGATCTGCTCTGTTCATAAAAACAGCCCGAACCCTCCTGGCAGAATTCATTTCTCACTTCCACTTTCAAGTGGTCTCTAAATATAAGAAGCCATGCCTGTCCAATTAATCACAGTGCTGAACATCTTGAATACCTGGGGAGAAAGCAAACTACAGCTACTGGAAAGTTTAATTTGAACACTTGAACTAAATTAAGGAGTATTTAAAGCACAGTGACAGTTGTCAGGTAGCAGGTAAGAACTAACCCCTCCCGTTTCCCCCCCCCCCCCCCCCTCTTTCCTTGAAATCTTCTGGTAACTGGAGAAGTTGTCAGTTCCTGTAAGGCTTTCTGAATCTTGCTGATGCTGTCTTTATTGAGTTAGAAAATGGAAGGAGAATAAAGCCCACTGGTAAACATTTAAGTTCCAAATTATTTTAATTTACACCCTAGTGACATGAGCAGGCTTTCACATATGGTGTCAATGTGTTAACTGAATTTTCTCCACCTTCTACTTGTTAAGCACAATGCAGACTCGGCAGTCCTACGAAGAAACAGCTGAATATAACATACCACACTCCTTCTACACTTTGGGAATTGTCATATTGCATCTGTGGGATTAAATTTTTTAAGGAGTTGTCAAGTTTAATTGGAGAGTTCACACAGTCCCAGCTCTGGTGCTGTGATTTATCCAGCAAGTGTTTTGCTTTTATCGCTTTAGACTAACTTGCAGATCTAAATAAAACCATCTATGAACAAAGGCTGTGGAATCAGGCAAACTGCTTTCGTACGCTGGTTTTTCTATGTTTTAATTTTTGTTTTATCGTTTGTTGGAGGCTCAGTTAAATTTCAGACTTTCCCGCATGCCTGGTGCTCAGGGCTGTGGATGCAGAGCTCCAGGGGGAGCAGGACCAGGCACAGTGAGCCCCAACTTGCTGTGCCCTGCAGCTGCAGAAGCACCAGGACCGATGCACCTGCAGGAAGAAGTGCTCTCCAGCCATGCCCACGGGCAGGCTGAGCTGGGGCCCACGGCTTGCTGGCAGGGCTGCTCTCTTCCCAGCCCACACGGCACTGCCCCACAAGCATCAGTGCATGGCTCCCGGCTGTCCATGGGACCCACCGCAGCCTGAAGGGACACCTGTGTGCATCTAAGTGTTTGAGCACACACGTCAATAAATAAAAACTTCTTGTTTGGAACATTGTTTTACAAGCATCAAGCTTGGCAGTGCAGGTACAAGCTGGGATCAGCATTGAGCATGAGCCCAAGCACAGCGTATTTACCTGGTACCCAAAAAGCACTTCAACACCTCTCAGGAAAACAAGCCAGCAGTACATTACTTCTCTCTGCACTGTATTCAAAGATGACTGCATCCTTAAACTAACGGAAAGCAACGAGCTTTTAATGAGTTAAGCAGACCGTATCAAACCCACGGGGTGCACCAGGTGAGGAGGCAGGCACACAGCACCCTGCTTCTGCACGGTGCCCAGCAGCACCAACACAAAGCGGGGCAGCTCCCGCCAGCCAGCTCCGCTCAGGGACATTTTGGGGCCGCACGCAGCAGCACAGGGCACTGAATTCAGACTGTATTTTCCTTCTAAACATCTGTTTGACTGGCAGCTGCAAGATATTCGTAAGGGAGCAAGCATTATCTGCCTCCCTAGATGCTGAGAGGGCTACGCCTAATGGCTAGTGTGGGGGCAAAGCACTGCCTAACAACGTAAGGAACGATTGCTGCAATTATCCATGGAATTGATTTGAATAAGTTTCTGTTTTGATCACATGCAATAGTACTTATAGGAACCTTCTTTTAACTTTGTATAAAAGGGAAGATGCAATTTCTCTCAGAAATCCCATTCTCTTCATCACTCAGCAGCAGGTGAGCTTCCAAAGACTCAAGGTACAGGGTTTTGTACCAATAACATGTGTTTGGGAGCCCTGAAGACCTCGGGTGCAGCCTTCCCTGCGTGGATTCTAGATGTTTCAGCTCGTGCTCACTCCCACCTGTTCTAATGCAGTACCTGTTTGTTTTGCCTCCAGCACACACTCACTACCTGCAGCTTGTAAACTAATATTAAAGTGCAAGATGAGATTGCTGAGCTAGGGATTGAGCCATAAAAGCCTTTTGCAGCACTTACTTCATCTTGGGGAAAACAAACAGCACATTTCCTAAGCGAGCTCTGGGCTGCATTATGCAGGCAGCGTGCTGGGCCATTAACCCTTCTCCACCTCGGTGCCAGCGGAGATCTTCACACAGCAAGAGTTAACAGGGAGGATGTGCACACACCAGCGATGCATTTACTGAGAGAAACTACTTGAAAAAGTGAGAAGATATTTTAGTCTTTCAAATATTTAGAGCTCTCAATTTGTACGTATTTATTCTACTTACACAAAAACAGTCCCCTGGAAAGCTATATACTAATCCATAAACAGAGAAACAGAAATTGCTTCCTGCAGCAGTGGTGGGAATTACCCCAACTCAGAGATGAATAGCGCAGGTATGCATTCATAGAAAATATTGATAATTATTTCTTTGATATAAAACCACATTTATATTTACAAAAACAGACGCAAAAATAAATGAAAATATCCAGCCATATACATGCCTTTCCAAAGTACTCTAAAAATGTAGCTAGCATAAACTGCAAGAAGATGGAGGACTGAAGGAGTTTGTATAATATTTAGAATTTAAGACATCTCTCACAATAGCTTTGTTACAGTTGATTGTGCCTTAGGGCTACATCAGATGACTTATTTTTGTTTATTTTGTTAAGCTCATATAATCCAATTGTCTTCTCTGTGTAATGTAAGCAGAAATTTAGAAGACCAGACCCATTCTTGGACAAGGGATCAGTTTTCAAAAGAAAGAATTATATATCTGTCTCCTTAAAAAAAAAAAAAGACAGAAAAGTCCATTAAAATTTCCAACAACTGACAGCTTCCATCTTCACATTAATTCTTAGCTCTGAGCCCCATGGGAGATGAAACATTCAGACCATCTTCACCTTCATCGCTTTTTTGTCAGTGCCCGTTAAAAATAAAGTCTTTATCTTAAGTCCACAATCCAGCTAAGAAAGTGCTTTGGAAATGAGCTTAGTCAAGCTGGCCCACAACATCTGCATTTCTCAGTTCTGTCTCTGTGACTACTGGCAAACAACTTCCCCATTACCATGTGTAATAGGTACAGCGCTCCACCTCGTCATTACCTTCTTACTACGGGAAATGCCTCTGTCTGAGTTGATCGCAGGTCTCCCAGTTCAGAGTTTTTATGTAACACTGCTCCTTTTTCATTGTACACCATCATTCAGTGCTGAAAATATTTGCAGAGGCATAACTAGTTCACATGGCAATTTGTGTGAAACAGCAATACAAAGAGAAGGAGCTACAGTTTAGCAGGGCCTGCGTGAGTGCGCAAATCACACACAGTATGCCCCCCCCTTGCTGTTCTCAGATCACAATGAGCACAGTGAGAGGCACAGCTGATGCTACAGGATTACACCTGGGAGCTGCTACAGCTTCCCCTGACCTCCCTCTGGTCTGCCTCGCACCTTCCAGGCACGGTCCCAGCTGTGGTACGGGCTGGGGGAAAGTATCTGAGAATGGCAAAAAGGATCCAATCAACTCCCCCAGTCAGCACATCAGTTATCCAAAACAGACTTCTGCCAACCCCCAGACAGGTTTATACCTATGCGACACACTTGAATACAACACAGAGCTGATTGCTGTCCAGCCACAAACAAAGCTTTCCAGGCTTGAGGATCTGGCCTGGGGCTCCTGTGGTCTCAGCCACAGCCAGAAGGAACTGTGGACACCACAAAGCACGAGCAGTGCTGAGGATCTCCTTCAGTTCTGTGCTTCACAGCAGCATCTACATACTTCAATAAAGGTTTAACTTGTGCTGAAGATATTTTTCATGCACATCTATTCTTCTGTGCTAGATTTCTTTGTAATTTGAAACCAGTTGACTAGATGGGGGAAAAAAATCCTTACACCAAAGAAACACAATCATGCCAGAAATGAGTTGCCCTTGACCTCATAATTCTAACCATATGTACCCAGGAAAATAATACACAGCTGATCATGAGCTCAGCTTAACCCATTTAACTGTTAATATAATGCTTTCTACCTTTCTTCCTGAAGTCGTTCTTTAAAGGGGCTTTAAGATGGCTATTCATACAGCAGCCAATGGCACTTACTGAAACCACACATCTTACCCTGGCATTCATGTTTCGTTGTTGACTTCAACCATAAATATTTACATATTTTTCCTTAGGGTAAATTCTGCAGGAATCATTTTCTTAGCCAAAATATCTTAGAAGATATAAATTGTATATGAAATGTATACAAGGAAGAGCTTTTTTCTGTGACACATTCTCATTTGTTAACATAGCTTTGACAGTCTTATTCCTGAGTGCAACAGTCTAAAGACGTAGATGCTAAGCAGAGCTATAATTACCATGTAATTTGTTCTAAACTTCCCATTCCAAAATAATGAGATACACAGATTGAAAAACAGCTGGACTGTCAGAAGGGATAGCAAGGAGTTCCTGAATAACCTCGGTCAAGTTCCAGCCATAGCGCAGGTCTCCTCCAGCGTTTGCAGCCTGGGGATTCAGGACATCGGTGGGGATCAGCAGACCCACAGCTGCTTCCTACTGCAGCTGCCCAGGATGAAACCTCAGTTTTAACCCCATCACACTCACATAAGACCAGCAACTGAGCACAGGCTCCTTTGTTGCCTGAAATTTGAGGGTCTGAAGGCTGCAGGAAGGCAGTATAGTTGCTCATGGTGCCTTCAGGACATGCAGAGACACCGGAGCATCAGTTGCAGAGCAATAACCCCAGACTGGAGCCCTGCCTGCACTGGCATGTCACAAGAACGAGCTCTGAGCGATCCTCATTCCAGCCCACAGTAATTAAGTGCAGAACATTGACCTTTTAAGATTGTTATTGTTTAATTATTTTGTAGAACAAAAAAGTGGGCTCTCCTCCATATCCCTCTCCAATAAACTCTACTGGGAAGGAGACTTCATTGAAGGGAGAGAGGGAAGTTGAACCTCCCATGCATTAATACTTATCTCTTGATGGGCCATTTAAAAGTGATCCACACATACAGTGGCACATTATATTTGTTTTGTCATGAACATCTAAACCTGCGCATATTTCATGTTAATTATGCTGATTAAATGAAGTAACCTATAAAATTTATTGGGTGAGAGCCCAAAGAGCAGAGGGCATGCCATAGCTTAGAAAGGCTGCACTCTGCTTCCACGGTCCAGAGCAGATTGGTTTGTTCATGTTGGGAACTGCTGTGAAGAATTCAGACAACCCAGCTGATTTTAGAAGCGTTCGCTGTGATGTATGATGGTCTATTCAAATCCCCAGGCTTTTGGCTCAGACCAGTTGTTTACATCTAAATTACTTTCTCCATTAAGTTCAAACTTTAATTTCCAATATATTAAATCCGTGTTGTTCAAAACAAAAGGTTCTTTTTATTAGCTTTGTTCCTACAATTATTAGATTAAGCATGTCATTAAAAAGTAGTTTATCACGATTCCTTGTAGGTAGGTATAGTTTGGTGGTGATAAACAGAGCTGATTTTTGAATATATTTAGAGAGGAAAAATTCACGCCACATGAGAAAGCCCCATATCAATCCATTGTGTCTTATTAAAAACCAATACTTTCATAACAGATTAAACTGACCTGTGGGAAGAGCACAGCTGAAGCTTGTGACACACTTGCTGTGCTCCTCCAATGCTTTGAATACTGGGAACTACCAAGGGGCTCTGGTTCATGTTCTCCCTTCCTTAATATATATTCTTTGTTAATACATTGTGCACAGTGATCAATCTCATGGGAAAAGAAAGTGTTATTTTCCTCTGAGAGTAGCTATCATGTTTTTGTTTCTGGCAAGAATCAAGGTGAACATGGGTTATATTTGCTGTAAAACATCAGGCCCATCTTTCCAGAAACAGCTTTCCTTTTATTCAAGATGATGCTTAACAGGTCACAAAAACAAATTCTTTAAGCAGTTAGAAGCAACTTGTCAACAGTCTCACCACAAGTAAGAGTCACCTCCATCTCAACAGACCCGGCTTCCTGGAACAAACCAGCGGCCCCACACGAAGGATGCTGTGCCGCAGCCAGCTCTCAGCACTGGTGGAGGCCGGGCACTTGGACCGACCATCAAGTCACAAGAAGTGCCATACCTTTTGTTTGTTTGCTTGTTTTTCCTAGCTTCTACAATGGCAATACTTGAGAAAGAAACTAGGGATGAAAAATAAAATATTTATCTTCAGCTGCCACAAGCTGAGGATAAATGTTTTCATGCTGTTCTGCACTTGAACTTCCACCATGGCTAAGTTTTCCTCTGAGGCAAGAGTCACACAGAATTGTCCTGTTTCTATTCAATTAGAGCCTTCGATAAAGAATGGCCATCAGTTCTATTTGTTAACCTGCGAGTGATACCATATTCATTTTAGTAATGACCCCCAACAACTAATTGTTGGCGTTCTATCCTACTGCAGTTGAAGTGTCTGAAGGTTCAAGGTTGGCAATGTTCAACACATCATTTGGAAAAGAAACTCCTCCAGTGTCTCACCCAAACAAGCTTTGTTTCAGAGTTGTTTTTAAAATGTTTTACAAAAAGACTGAGTTGCAGCACTGACCTGCAGAACCTGCGGGTGAGTGCTTACAGGCTTTGAGGAGAAACCTGGCAGTGACATTAGAACTGACGGACGTGCAGCCTCTCAGGGGCACAGCAGGTGCCAGGAGCCCAGGGAATACACGTGGAACAGGAGTGAACAACTCACTCTCTACCTAGATCCAGAGATGAACAATGTTTTCTCTCAGAGCAAACTTCATGATCTTCTAGCACCTCATAGTCTTTGTAACAAACAACGTAGTGCACATTTGCCAACGATGTGAAGTTTATGGAGAAACACATCAAAAGGAGACATTTTTAACCAACAATTCTCATTCTGAGATTGTCTAACTACCCAGTGATTCACAATAGAGATCAACATTGCCAAAATTTGCGGGAACATTTGGCTGCCAGCCTCACAGGGCTTTAATACCATTCATATATATTAGGCAAAAACAGACCATGGAGAGGCTTTCCTCCAGCTTCCCATACCATGAACCTTTATCCAGGGATCCCCTCTTCCAGCCAAATAAGTGCTCTTTTCCCCTTTCACACTTCCACCATCTGCAGAAGGTAGATAACACAGACTTAACTAACAGCAAATGAGTTGTCAAAGTGTATCTCTCCCATCCCAAATGAGAGCATTTCAGAGAAAAGAATAAGCTAATTAGATATACGTACAAAACATTTTTGCGAGCTCTCTTTAGATGTAGATCATATATCCCAGGTGGAAAACAGATTGCTCGTTTGTTCAGCCAGCTTGCTGAAGAACAAGTTCCTGACATTTTTTGTTATTATTTTTATAGCTATATTCATGAAGTCTTGTGGTTGATAAGTAGGGCAATTTGCATCACTGGTTTGGATGGAGGTTGATGCATCCCTCTGCAATGCAGTTTCAAGCATTTAGAAAAGCAGGACCCAAGTGCAGCTAAGCAGTGTGCTACCCCCTGCATTTTTAAGCACACATTGTGCAACGATCTCTGCTGGCTGATAAAGTGCAGTCATTAGAAACACTTGCTGCACCTTTAGCTTCTTTGTCTTCAATCACCGAGATGCCTGGCATTTCAAAAAGTCAAGTGGGGAGGATTAGGCTCAGCTGAGAAAAATATCTTTGCACAAAGATTGCAAATACCAGTTTGAGTAGGAAGCACATTCGCAAAGAAGGACAAGGCAGAAATCACTCTCGTTGTTTCTGTTACAAAAAGGAAGAGGACCGTAAGCCCCAAGTATCAAAACAGAAGGACTTGTCTGATGGCAATCAGAGACTACAAACGCTTTTGCTGCAAATACACATGCTTCCTCAGAAGTGCCACCATGCTTTCCGTAAATAATTCACTAATAGCCAGCGTACCTCGTGTGCTTTGTCACTGGAGGTCTGGTCTCTGTCCCTGGGCAGGCCACAGCTGCAGCCACCAGGCTGTGCCCACCCACCAGGGCAGGAGCACGAGGGGCAGGCAGCCCTGGCTGGCTGCAGGCAGCTCACCGGGGGGCACAGCACCCACAGCCGGGGGTCCTGGGGGCAGCCCCCTCCTCATGAGAGGGCCAGGCACCGGCCCCAGTGCCACCAGCACCAAGCTGCAGCCACTGCCAGCAACAGCACCCCTTGGGCCTGGTGCTCCTGTGTGAATGCCTCAGAGCTGCCTGGACTTGTATTAATGAACAGGAAAAAAAAAAATCTCTTGAAGCAATAGAAGCATAAGTAGGAAATCCGTCCATGTGCAATGCTTCAATCTCAACAGACTGGCACTGCTTTGTTCTGAAATCCATGGGTAGCTGAACCAAGGACTGAGGATTCACTCGTGGCACCCAATTCCAAACTTTCTCTGAATACATCTACCTGATGTTAGTTATTTATCCTTTATGATAGTAAAGTAATGCCTACAGTAATACAAACTAGTCACCGCAATGACTATGCTGAGATTATAGCTCACACTTTTATGACTTTTGGACCACATATCACATAAATTCAAATCAGTACATTTTGCACAATGCCACCAGTTTAAATCAAGAGAGAAGCACTCCAACACCTTGTTATCTTCCCAGCAAACTGAGGAATGTTTCAGACAGCATGTACAACCCTCACACGTTTATACAGCACGATTACGTTCTAAAACAACCTCAATCCTATCCTTTTTTAATAAGAGGTAATAGTTTTCATTTTACTTACATCTCCCATTCATGCGTGTTGCCAAAGGCTCCCTTCAAGCAAGGAAAAGGCAGTTTTAACACTATTCATTATTTAGAATCCTACTGAGACCCTAGACCAGCCCAGCCAATGTAAAAATAACAGAAACACTCACCCTGCAGACGTTTAGGGTAAGTTTCATGATTTTACGCTCTTCTTTTCTATATCTGCATTTTGCTCCAGCACAAAACCCCACTTTATTACACCTTCTACCAGGACCAGTGCCCTGCAGCTTACTCTTTGCTTGGAGCCCAGGTAGCAAAGGAAGCAAACCAAGCACCAGCACCCCCCACACCTCCTTTTAGGATGCGGGCAGGCCCCGCAGCTGATGTGCTGCACCTGGGGCTGGGGAAACTCCCTCATGCAAGGGGCACCTTCTCCCCACAGTGGGACAAGAAGGCAGAGTCAGGAGCAGAACAGATCAAGGCACAGCCCACCCCACCTGTGCACTGCCTGTGTCGGGGCAGCCCACCTGGCTGCTGCAGCTGTGGTGTTTCACAGCTCGGCTCCTCTTCTGCAGGAGAAAGGGTGGCAGGAACAAAGTGAAGAAGGGCAGGCAGGGGGACAAATGACCAAGAGATGTCTTGCAGGAAGCAAACCTGTGGTGTGGCAGCTTAGGGAAAGCAGCCTTGCTCCTGGGAGGAGGGGGAGGATGGGCAGGGAGCTGCCCAGGCAGCACCAGGTCACGTCCTGGGGGAACAGTGCAGAAGAGGGGCAGGGGCAGGAGCAAGTCAAGTGTGTCGGCACATGAAAGGGTTAATTAGCAGCTGCCAGTAGTTACTGTCTAATACGTATCTGAGAAAATAACTATTATTTAGGCACCCAGCGTGCATGGCAGTGACATAATGCTTCTATCTTCCTCGTTAGCTGATGGAAACATTACACAGATATATTTCTGGAACTAATTGGACTGATCCTATTCTCTCAGCTGGCTTGCATGGTTTAAATAAGCCTCCTATTAACTCAGTTGTTTTCTTAATCCAGCACTAGACTTTTAAATACTGTTACTCCTAACACAGCAATGACTTGAGCGTGAATAACTCTGCTCCCTGGGCATATTACTATATCGATAATGTGATTTGAGCCCTGATGCATGCACCTCCAATACCCTGATATGCAATTTGAAAGGCTATTACTTAAATGCTCAGGTTGCTGGAAAAAAATAATTTAGCAGATGAAGAGCAGTCTCTTCCAACAGCAAAGTGGAGCGGCTCTGGCCCCCTCGGCAGTGTGGTGCCCCATGGGGTGCTGTCGCTGTCCCCCCCAGCACCATGTCCATGGAGAGCACAGGCAGCAGGGGCCCTTCAGGGGCTGTGAGCATCCTCCTGAACAAAGGGTGGCCAGGAGATAACGCTTTATCTGCAGTAAACCCACTGGTTGCACTGGAAGGCATTAAGTTCTACCCTATCACCTGGATAACGAAAGTAGCAAGCAGTTGGTCTGAAAGGCTGACAAATTGCGGAGGACTGAACTTCACCTACACAATGTGTAAAATATGTTACGTTGTGGGTCTACTACAAAAACCAACAGTTTCCAGATGGGTTGATGACTCCCCAGGCAGCGGTTGAGGCAGCTGAGGGAGACGGCAGTGCCGGTGTTCCTGCCAGACATGCCCCTCCTGCACCAGGAGGGCTTCAGAAACTGCTCCTCCCTGGATGAACCATAATGTGGAGGTCTCCCAGGCTTGTTGCCCATTTATATACCATTTTTTCCCTTCCTCACATGCTGAGCAGGATGACCACACAAATTAACTTGTTGTCCCATTCCCTCTGTTCCTGTGAGTAACATTTAATTAGTAGGAAGGCACAGCGTACCAAGAGGACTCCCTGTTTACCAAATGCAAACGTTGCAGAGCAGGCTCAGCTTTGGAAGCACACGACAGGCCAAGTCGCTTTCCAGGGTCGCTCTGAAGCACGGAGGAGCCAGGCACTTTGCATGGCATCATGCTGTAATTTGTAATTGACAGTTTTCTTGTGAGAGCTTCCCAGCCAAATCAAGAGATTGTTCTCCAAAGACAGGCAGCTGGGTAAATGTCAAGAGCTCAAAAAGTAAATTACAGTGCAAACAGGTTTGATATTTCTATGAAATGAAAGTTAAGCTCATTTCTTTTTAAAATACAGAATTTTATTTAAAACAAGTGAAAACCTTCTATTGTGACCTTTATGAGATTCCAAACAGTGATGAATTTGGTCATTACAAATAACCTTTTCCTAGCAAGAGCTTTACCAGTGGGGACTTCCTTGCAGTAATATATGTGAATTAATTTCCATCCTACAAAACAATAAATAATATAAAAATCTTGTAAGATACCTAATCTACAGTAAAATACGAAGAATGAAAACAAACAAACAAACAAACAAAAGGGAAGCACTTCTTTAAAGCATCACCATGAAATATTTTATTTTGTGCCACGGCTTACTAGGAAGCCAACTCTCTATCTCCTCCGCTACTTCAGGAGCAGATAAGTATGCCAGGATTTGCCTTGCTATTTGTCTATGTGATTAACCCAAAGATGGGAATGAGATCATTAACCTGGGATTACTTGCATGTTTAGAGCTCTCATCAAGCCTGTAGTACTTTGTTATCCAAACTAAAAATTATCCCTAATCGTTCATAGTTGGTTTAACTTTACCTTGACAAACACTCTTCTATACCTGAAACTAAACTAACTAACTAACTAACTAACTATGATGGTCACTAAATGAAACCTGAAGCTCTAATTAACTCACAGTGTACCCAAAAATATCTTGCGATATAATCATCAAACTAATACTGGGCTTTTTGAAATAAAAGTTTCTTTTTAGCAGTAGACACTTAAAGTTTGTCCAGGTTTTTCAAAGCACAGACAGTGAATTACTGTGTCCTGGGCCTGTGACTGCATTTGGCTACAAACAAATCTACAGTAGTAGGAAAACAGAAGCAGCTTTGTCCAGCGGATCCGAAGTGGCATCAGCAGCTGCCAGGGGAGTCCAGCAGGCTGGCATCCTTCCTCGCCAGAGCGGCTGTGGCGTCCCTGGCCCCCACCTGCGTGGTGCTGGTGCCTCGCCGCCAGCCCCAGAGGCCCCGCAGTGCCCGCCAGGACTCGGTGTGCCCCAGGGACCTGCACTGACCACGGGCTGCAGAGAGATGCAGGTCCTGACGTTACAGAGCTTTGGGTGCTTGGGAACCCAGCTCCCTCCAGTCCTGGCAGCAAACAGGCGTGTGGGTGTATTTAAGCTCTGGGCTTTTGACTTGTCTGGACCTCAGAATCTCCAGGCATCCTTCCGGCTAAATGGCACTCAGGTCTGCTTTGGTATTGGGAGCAGTTTTCCCCAAATAAATCAATCTGACTGCAGTTTTCGCCTGCTTGCGTGTGGCAGGGAACATAAATCCTACCGGATGACAAAGACATAGAAGGGGGCTCTGGGGGTGGACGTAGTGTAGGCTTCTTTCTCCCCAGACCACTTCCCAGGCCGAGCTGGTCTCACTCCCACATCGCTCCCGAGACTCATAAAAACAAGCGTCAGTGCCAATAATAGCTGGGCTGATAGAGAGATTTGTTTTATTTGCTGAAATGCAGCATTTATCACCCAAATGCAGTCAACCATCAGATACACAGCCAGCATCAGTAACAGTGCAGAAGCCCCAGGTGGATGCTGCTTTCAATTAGAGCTAATTAAGGAGGAAGAGCGCTGCAAGCTGGGCCATGGAGGTGCAGCCCAGCCAGCTTCAGCCCAGCAGCTGGAGGCTGGGGGCCTGCTGCTGGAGGTGCAGCCCCACACAACCCCTGCACCCCGTGTCCGAGCAGGCTGCCAGTGCAGGTCCTGACGCTGTTTGCAGGTGACAGGATAGTGGTTTGGGCTGCTGAGGGGTGAGATTTCTCTTCCCAAAGCACAGCAGGTGTCTGGGGCATGTGTGGCCTGGGAGCCGGTGGCAGCACAAGGTACGGGGCCGTGTCACGCCCTGTGCACTGCCTCTGTCTGCTGGGAAGGCAGGTGAGGCAGTTGTTGCAAGGCCACGACAGCACGTGCAGAGATGAGCGAAAGACAGAAGGTGAATTTATTTTCTTTGCTGGGATCCTTTGAGTCAGAGTACCACGTTGTTTTTTTTTTTTTTGCTGTTCTTTGTTCATTAGTTAGGATTAAAAATTGTCCAGATGTGACAGTACTTTTAAAAATATGGATAATAAATTCTTTCATGTTTCATGTATCATAAGTGTAGCCTCCACTTATTTTCTAACAGAATGTAGAGTTTGCTATTTAATTATAGTGTGAAATAAGTATCTGTTCTGCTATTGAAAAAAATAAAGATACAATAAAGACTAACATGTTAGAAAGTTTCTGTAGTAACTAAATACATCAGCTTATTCAATTTAATTAAGAAATGTAAAGACTGCCATTTCAGAAGTGAATCTTGTGTACCTTCATAAAATCAAATGGTCAAATGTGCAAGGCATTCATAGACATGGTCTGGCTGCACTTTGGGCCTCACTCTCCAAAACAAATTCCCCTCATTATTCAGGCTAAACCCTTTTTGCAATGTATGCGAAGTTTCACCAAACAGGTTTCTGAATCAGTAAAATCAACAAATGCAAGGTGCTGAAACCCTGATAACAATTAGTGTGCAGGGGAGAAGCCCCTGGGAGCACCATGCCCCGGGACAGGAGGGTGTTCCTCGGCGGCTGTTTGCAGCCCTGCTGCCCGCGGGGCAGTTCGGTGGTGAAACTCAGGTGTGATGTCTGGTTTCAGACAGGTGAGAAGCGACCTGTTGGCTTGGGGCAGCCGTTCAGGTACGATGAGGGACGTGCTTTCTGGCCAGCAAAGTCACTGGTGGAGGATCCTGCAGGGCACGGGGCTGGAGGGGCCGGCGGTGCCTGCTGGAGGAGCCCCTGGGGTGTTTGGCACTGTGCAGCTCTGCAGGGGCTCTGCAAACAACAGGTCCTTAAACAAATAGGCTGAAAGAAGCAATCAGTGCATAAATCTTTTCACACCAAGACATTAGAGGCAAAATATTTATTAAAGAGTAATACAGTTTTCTAGCTAGAGATGATGCATGGTGCATGGAAGACATCACTTGAATAAACATCGCAGCAGCATCTGCAAAAGCAGTGCGATCATCATCAATCTGTATTTCAGAAGAATGAGCAATGCCTCCATGGCCAGGTGCTCCCGTTAATAAGAAATCCTTCTGTGGAGAATTAAGTTTAAAAATAAACATTGGGACACTTACATCTGCAGGTTTCCATCAGATAGGCTAACCAGAATCAGGTAAATAGATACAGGCGGGCAGAGTGGATCAGTATCAGCAAGCGGTGAAAGCTGAGCCCCTCCTGCTGGAAAATGTGGAGCGCTGGGAGCACTGGGGAGCACTGGGCAGGGCTGGGGCCCCAGGGAGCAGTGTCACCTCGGCGGAGCACCTCAGCACATGGAATACAAAGCAGACCAGCTGGGTGAGCCAGAGGAGAGCTGTGCAGACACAGGCTGGGCACTCTGGCAGGATGCTCCCATGGGGTGGGGAGGCCCTCGGTATCCACCCCAGCACACGTGGCCAAGGCGCCCTGCCCACAGCTGGAGCATGCACATCACCGGTGCAAGCATTGCCATCTGCATGGCCTGGAAACCAAAGCATCCTTTTGGGAGCATTTCACAGAAAGCACAGGAAGAGTTTCACAGGGAGGGGGGAGGATGGGGCAGGGGGGAGGGGGACAGACTTGGACACGTCAAAGTTGTCAAGCAAACCTATCCCTGAACAGTTGCAAATTCAGCTGAGCAAATACAGAAGATGGAAGTGTTACAAATATTACAGCTGAAGAAGCTGAAACCTAAAGAAAACCAAAAGGAATTGTTGTATCCTAGCCACATTCTCTTGGCTCAGCAGCTCCCAAGCAGATGCGTGGAAGAGCTCTGCAATGGTGGTTAGAGATGCTCACTGGCCTTTGCAACAGGCACAGCACTGTTTTTTTCTTTTTTTCCCTGATTTTTAGTCTGGGGGACCAACCATTGGGTGAGAAAAAGTCCGGTACAGAGAAGCCTGATGGCAAAATATAATTGAAGTCATGTTGAGGGAAAAACAAAACAAAACAAAACAAAAAAAACAACTAACTTTTTAAATAGCATAATTCCTGCCTCTTGGGGTTGGAAAATTGATCTCCAATTGTCCGTGCTTCCTTCAGATTGCTGCTTTGATCATTGCAGCCCACTGCTCGGCATTTTCAACCTCCGGGGCTTTACGATTGGAGCCAGGCTTGATGGAGGTCTGAAGAAATGATCACTATTTAGATAGTTTCCTATTTTCTGAGTGCCATCAGTGTCCTTGAAAGTGTTCAAAAATAATAAAGGCAATCTTTGCCTTGATCTCTGCCACTTTGTAAACATATGCACAAAGATGTTCATTAATTTAGGTGAGCCAGAGTATTCAAGAATGGTTTTAGTTTGTTTGTATCATGACACTATTGTTCTCATCTATTTCAGTTTTAGTAAAGATCGAGGGAAAGCAGACCTGCATTAACACAACTCACAGAATAAAGGACTTGAGAAAGAATTCCCCAGTTGTGTGGCTTAGTTCAATGGTCAGTTTCTTTTGCTTTGTCTTCACCACTCTCCAAAAACATTTTTGTCCCTCACTTAATAGCATAATGTTGGAGATGCCTCTCCTCCACCCTTCCTTCTTCTGTTTTCCTCTTCACATTTTTTCCTCTGTTCATCATTGTCATTGTGACAAATAGGGTTTTACAGATTAAATTGCTTTTCTTGTTATAATTCCAGTGCCATAAGAATGTTAATTAGGGTTGCTTATGTTTCAGAAGCTATTTAAAATGTACTGTAAGATCATACTCTATTCTTCACCTCAGTATGCAACTCCCACCATTGCTAGTAAAAAAAAAAAAAAAAAAAAAAAAAAGTTCCTAAGATTTGAAGACTTTTTTTTTTTTTTTAATATAATTTCTTTTTTACTGTGGGTAGCATAAAAAAAGAAAACAAACTTTAGCTTTCCAGCTTAGGGTCTGTCAAAGTGCCTCTAAAAGTCACAGCACAAAAAAAAATCAGCTCTTCCCACAGCTCTGCTGGAAATTTCCATCCCTGTCTTCTCTACAGGGGCTCACAGTCACCAAAGGTTTTGTGGAATAAAGGCAGTAGATGCTTTGCAATTACAGCTTGCCAAAAACTGTAGGTTTTTCTCTGAAGGAAAGCCTAGCTCTCAGACATATTATCATTCTGTTAAAATGTCCCATGCCAAAATAAAGCCTTTGATTATGTTTGAGGGAAAAGGATTTTTATTTTTTTTTTGGGGGGAGGGGGTGGGGAGCAGCCTGCAGCTCCCTTAGGAGGGGAGCGGAGGGGCAGGTGCTGAGCTCTGCTCTCTGGGGACAGCGACAGGACCCGAGGGAATGGCATGGAGCTGGGACAGGGGAGGGTCAGGCTGGGGGTTAGGGAAAGGTTCTGCACCCAGAGGTGGTCGGGCACTGGGACAGGCTCCCAGGGACCCCTTGGTCACGGCACCGAGCCTGCTGGAGTTCAAGAAGTGTTTGGACAACGCTCTCAGACGCAGGGTTTGATTTTTGGGTGGTCCTGTGTGGAGCCAGGGGTTGGACTCAATGATCCTTGTGGGTCCCTTCCAACTCAGGACATTTCATGGTTCTATGAACTTCAGCTGCACTGTGCGGTTCAGATGCCCATTTAGCTCCCCCTGTTCCAGCAGAAGGCCCAGCGCCCAAGTGCCGGCCACGCGGTGCAGGCAGGGTGGGCACAGGGCACGGGGATGTGGTGGCAGCTCCTGCTCCATCCCGCAGCATCCCCAGGTGCCAGCCACAGCCCGGGACCTGCCTGGCCCGGCCCTGCTGCCTCTGCGCCCCTCCTGCCGCTCGGTGCCTTTGCCTCTCAGCGTTTGAGGATAAAGCAGTATCGCTGACCTCGGGACCAGAGGTTTCGCTCAGTATGCCACAAGCACAGGTGTTTGTACAGTGGGGAAATCGTCATTAAAGTTGCTAGCGTTCCTCTGTTGTTTGACCGAGCGGGTTCCTGAGGGCTGGCGTGTCAGTCGCAAAGCCCTGCTCTGTGTGGGGAGATAGATAAGGGGGAGAGAAGTGGCGAATTATAAACAATCCAGCAAAAAAGATATAATGGCAGAAAATGAATTAAAATTATACCCAGCCGCTTCCATGAAATGGAGTAGAATGCTATGTATGATACAAATCCACTCTTGAAAGCAGGAGTGCATTTGCTGTCATTATTCTTGTAAGCTGAACAGCATAAAACAAGATACACTAATGGCAATGCTTTTGACAGTAGCTGAAGCCGCCGGCAGCAGCTCTCCGTGCTTCACCTGCTAGTGTTACGTAAAATTAAAAGGCTGGCTTGGGGAAATCTGCTGGGGATTGTTCCCATCGAATCGCAGAGAGAAAAGAAATACTCAGCTAGTTTTCTTTCTCCCCCTTTTTTTTTCTTCCTTTTATAAGAGAATACAGAGCAATGTTATGTGAAAAGGATGTTACTATGACACTGCTGAGAGATGCAGTGTCTCCATTTGTTGAAAGAAAGGACAGATTTATATAAATTATTTATGATTAATGTATTATATTCTACCAGGGCAATTTAAATATAGAGATTTCAGTATTTCTTAACATCATTATGGAGATAATAAAGCATTAGAAGGAAATATCTCCTGCTAATAATCAGGTGGTGCATGTGGGAGAGTCTGTTTGGGTGAGAAAAGGAGGAGACCAGAAAACCCCAGGGAAATGAGTGCAGCATCCCACTTGAGGCACATCGAGAGCTCTGGGCTCTGCCACCAGTGCTGCTCTCAAAATCCCACCTACGCTCACAGTCTGAACCCGTTCTTGTCCAAATACATGTATTTATCTGGAAAGGTTAATAAATTTGACCATGATGTTGACTGGGTTTTTGAAGAGAAGCACAGTTAACCACACTTGCATGTGGTGTGCATGCCATCCACTCACCCACCCACGTGTACCCGTGCCTGTCTGCGCACTGCAGAGCGCACCCCGAGCTGCTTCCCTCACAGCACGGCCCCCGGCTCCCAGCCCTTGGTGGGTCCCCTCCTGCCCAGCACCTGCACTGCCAGAGCACCGCATCACGGTGTCCTTCAGAGCAGTGGGGGAAAAAAGGAACTGCCCCAGCCTTCACTGCGTGTTAAGGCCAGCCTGGAAAGTGAACCGGGATAAGGAAGTAAAAGCAGCTGCATTTACATCGGCAGTGATGTGCTGGCTCACCTCGGGATCACAGGCAACATCAAAGTGTCTCATGATGACACCACGCGGGGGGAGTGAGGCCACCTGGATTCTTCTCAGCCTGACTCTCCAAGCCCCCTGACCACCAGGACACGCAGACTCTGCCCGCTGGGCAGCGGCCGCTGTGCAGGACAGCCCCAAGGGGCCGCAGGACCTCCTGCAGCGCCCTGTGATGGCCCTGCCATGCTGCCAAGCTGGCCTGCAATTGCTGCTTCGCAAAAACCGGCAGCGAGGTCACGCAGGGGAGCTGCCCGTGCCAGTGAGTGTGGCCAAGGTGTGTCCCAGCGCCTGGCTCTGGTGCCAGCTCAGCTCACAGCCGCGCTCCGTGGCACACAGCACTGGAAGCAGCTCCGCCTGGTGAAGGGCTCTGGACCAGCCCGGCATGACTTATTGTCAGGCACTGAAAATTAACCAGTTCAGACCAAAAACGATTGCATTGGAAGTTTAGACTTAATGAATGTTGAAAACAGTCCAAAGTACTATTACCAGCAGTGAAAGAGAAGCCAGTTAGGTGAATAACGCCCAGAACATAATGATGTTCGTGAAGTCACAGGGGGCGTATGTAAAATAAAAGCATGCATGAAACATGCAAAACCCCCACTTTGTAAGTGTAATAAGGAAAATCTACCTGCTGTTGAGTAAAATGGTGTGGCAAGCTCTTTCCGCTGTACTACAAGAGCTGCAGACGGTCTCAAGAGCAGTACTTGGCCTTCTCGACAGCGTCATCCTAGATCTCTTATCTCGGCTGGCAGGGAGCTCAGGCACTCCTGGGATAACCTCAGTGAGCAGGTTCTGTGTCTCAGTATAGGATTAAACACACAGAACCAAGGCGGATCTATTTTCAGGCTCTGTCTCTGAGTGATTTCCGCAGCTCCAAAATTCTGCTGAGCGGCAGCCTCGTGCCCAGCACCTTCCTTGCTCCCAGGGAGCGCAGGGTGCTGCGGGACAGGGACTGTGAAGGTGTCCCCAGATGGTGTCCCCGTGATTCCCTGCACAGGGAGCCTTGCACGGCTGCTGTGCCTTTGGGTTAGAAACTGGAATGCACCACTGGGTAAGCTGTTTGTCTGCACAGCAATCCCTAACCGCTGCCTTTGTGACCGCACGTCTGTGCAGGGGCTGGGCAGTGTTGGGGCACCTTTAGGGCATGAGCTCACAGCCCCTTTGTGCCACATTGCCACTGCGCTCCCACCGGGCAGAGGGGGGTCTCCAGGGTTACTTTGCTCTGTCAGTTTGCCCAGTCACTTCAGCCAATTAGTTCTGAGGAGTTTTTGATTAAATCTACATAAAATGCACCCTTCTCTCTGTACTGCCTGTTCCCAGGGACGTGCTGGTGCTGTGCCTTGCCCAGCGCTGTGGGTGCAGGCTGGCTGCCAGCAGCGAGCTGGGGGTGAGGGCACCCAGGTGTGGGCTGGGGGGCTCGGGCAGCATCTTGTGGCAGAGGGCTTGAGCCCCAGTGCTGCGGGTTAGGGCAGGACAGAGGTTTGCTGAGCGTAGCGGGCTGCAGGAAAGCACTGCGAGGCAAGGCGGACCAGGACAAAATGCAAATAGAGCAGGACAAGCCTCAGCACCACATCCCTGCCGTGCAGCAAGGACCTCGTGCAGCTGGCCGGGGGCTGCTGTGCCCCTGCCCACCAGCCGTGCCCAGCAGCACAGGGTGCACTGCTGCCAGCTGCCTGCCCGAAGAGCTGCCCTGCAGCCCTCCGTGCCCACGTGTGCACAGCACCACGGGCGGTGGAGAAAAGGCAGCCGCTTGTCACAGGCTCCGTGTTACCTTTTCCCACTTTTTAAAAACTGCGCATTCACAATTTAAATATGGATTGAATTTACATAATATAATCATTTCCCATCATTTTTAATCCCGCTATTCTATTATGCCCCTGTTAATCAGGCTGTCTGAATACATGAGCATAATGATCCCTTCTAGCCTTAAAATCCATCAGAGCAGAGGCCAGCTCTGCAGCGGGGCTGCCCCAGCTGGCTTGGTCTCTGTTGAAAGTGCATGTGCAGATTTTCCCAGTTCTGCCTCAGCCCCATATAAACATTCTTGCTGGGCAAAACACTAATTTGGGATCCTGAGCGTCAGCCTGCCTTACTCATGAAAATCAAACCTCTGAACCTTTAGCCCCTCAAAGGTGCCCAGGCAGCCTGCGGAGCTGGTGGGGTGCAGCAGAGCAGGGAAGCCTGCTTGGCACTGGCAATGCCAGGAGCTGGAAGTTCTGAAAGTGCCCTTGGAAGCGGGGCCACGCTGCTCTTCTCCTTCACCTGCCTGCGTTGCTGCACTAGCTTTGCTCTTCTTTGCTCAGAACCACAGCAATGATGCAGCACTGACACTGTCCTCGAGTCCTTGCCTTTAAAGACAGTTTTAGACTTCACATGTTTTATATCCTTTAAGTTAATTTATGCATACATTGTAATGCACATTTAATTAGAAATGGCTTAATTATTCCAAACATTTTTATTTACATATAGCACAACACAGCATATATAAATCACATCCTTGTTGCTAGCATAATTTCTTTATTTCCCCAGGATTTATTGCATGGATACAACTCTGCATGGGCAGAAAAAGCGATGGGCAAATAAGAAGGGCCTCAGGGAGGGAGCACGCAAAGGGCTTGCAGCAGCAGGGCTGTCTCCAAAGGCAGAGAGGGCACGGCCACGCAGGCAGTGCAGTGGCAGGGCACAGCCCACGGTGAGCAGCACCACGCATGTGCTCTCAGGTGTCCTAACAGACATTAAAAAAGAAAAAAGGGGGAAGCCAAGCCTTCTGTTACGTCTACTTTGGAAAACTGTGACCCACTTCGGAACAGCTCACAACATCACCGCTGGCTGATACCAGGAGTATTTTTAAGTTTTACTGTCCTGGTTTCTGATGATTTAATAATGTGCATTGTCAAATTCTGTCTTTAAATTTTAATTGCTAAAATGTATCTTTAAAGAATATTTTTCAGTATCAAGAATGTAAATAGAAATAGGGCTGAACAGGAATAATATAAATAATTCAGCCTTACAATATGAAAGTTTTATACTTGGAAATGAGTGATTCACTCCTACTGTATATTCAGCCATCACAAAGTGCAGACATAAGATATGGAAAAAAAAAATATGTGAATAAGCCATAATTATTTAGTGGCATTGTAAGACTAGAATTCTTAGATTGTGTTTTAATTATGACGTACCTTACAGTGTGAGTTTTGTGTCTTGAGTTTACAAAGGAGCTATCATGCTTCAAAACAGAGAAAGTGCCTGGTGCCAGCTCACCGTGGCTGATGATGTTTGTCAGTCATCCTTAAGTGGGTCAGGGCTTTCTTGAAGGACTACGTACGGATTTCCTGCTGCCGAGAGGGAAATCTGACATCGCATACAATGCAGGTGTTTTCTGGTGGGAGCTGCAGGGCTACGATCTGCTTGTTTTAGTACAAGAAATGTGAGCAGGCTGCAGGTGTCCCCTGTAAATCCTCCAGACACGAACTCCAGAACCTGCACCACGGCCAGCAGGAAGCAGCGGCACAGTGTGCAGACAGCCCTGCTGTACGAGCCGCAGGTGGAAGCCTGCTTCTGCAGCCCTAGAATTATTGCAGACCAGCATGTTCTGGATTTGGGAAAACTTCTTTTTACTTCTGCGGCCTGTGGATTTCCACCTGTGCAGTTTCACACCTCCGCGATTTCGGTGTGACCTGACAGCTCCCCGGCACCGCCTGGGGGGGGCTGCGGCCTACCTGGGCCTTGCCTAGTCTGCGCAGTGTGTCCGGTGTGGTCTGCATGGCACACCACCCCCTGAGCCATCAATATGCTTTTTCTTACAAAATTCTCTCCAAACACACTCATATGTACGCAGACACATGTGAACTACGTTGGTGCCTTTATGCTGACTGTCTCTCAGGAGTGAGGAGCCGGTGCTGGCGCAGGGTTGGTGCTGCGCGCCCTGCGTGCACCAGCTGCAGACACGAGCAGCACGGCAGCGAAGCTGAGCTACAAACGCAGGCAGCGCTTCAGCTCAGCCCCCTCTTGTGTATCTGGCTGCTGCTCCCGACAGCACACCGCCGTGCGGAGCCCTGCTCTCTCCCTGGCACTACAAGTGTGCCCGAGCCCAGGGGCGCGCTGCCCCGCACTGCCAGCGGTGCCTCCCGCCTGGGGCTGCCTTTCAAAGCTGCAGAGAACTTCCTCACAGCAAGTCCACGCACTGTGACAGTCACAGAAAGCTGCACGAAGTGGTATGCTCTAAACAAACACAAATATTTATAAATATCAGTGAAAATCTAAATATAGGCATTTATCCTCACATTTGTAAGCACCTTGCGTTCCTACAGAGAAGTGAGAGTACACACGTTTTCCTAGTACCTGTTAGCTTCCAACTAACAGATCGTAGTTCAAAGACCTCTGCCACAATTTCTATCATGAGCAAACCCAGATGAAGTACAGGTGGGTATTGCTGCTCTACGCAGCCCCTGCTGCCGACACAGAGACACTTATATCTACAAATAGCAGAATTTAAAGTTAAATGCAGCCCTTGGAAACACAGTGGTTAGGATGTCCTGGGCCCTGTGCATGTCTCTGGGTGCAGAGGGCGGTTGGCAGCTGGGCCCTGGGAGTGATGCTTGCAGCATCCCTGTGGCCATCCCCATCACTGTCCCCACAACCATGGCCATCCCCATGGCCACCCCCGTCTCCTTTGCTATCCCTGTGACTTTTACAGTGACCATCCCTGTGGCCATCCCTATCTCCTTTCCCATCCCTGTGGCTGTCCCCATGGCCATCCTTGTCCCTCTGGCTGTCCCTGTCTCCACACCCATGCCCTTGGCCGGGACAGGGGGGCTGTGGCCCTCGGGTGCAGGTGACCACCAGCCCCCTGCTCCATCCAGGACGTGGCTCTGGGGGTCCCAGCCCCAGCCCCAGCCCCGCGTCCTGCCCCTGCCCGCACCATGCTTGCTCCCGTGGGAGCCAAAGGAGGCAGGCAGGGTGTGCTGGGTACCTGGGCAGAACGTGCTGGGAAAGGCTAACCAGAAGACTAGGAAATTAATTGTCTTCTGCTTTTCTATACAACATGAAAATAATTGCTGCTGTGGTCCCACCATGTTTACAGTACATATGAGTGAGCAGGCACTCTGATAGGCAAATGTCTGATGGCAAGTTGCTATAAATATTCAAATACATGGTTAATACTAAAACATTTTCTTCTCTTTGACTTCCACCTTATTTATTTCTTGTTGCTGGAGAAGTAGACATATTAGAATATTAATTTTCCACTTTACTGGAACGATTTCAGAGTCTAGTGCCATCAGAACTCCGAATGCATATATGAGAAGAGGGGGTGTGACTTGCACTAATCACCTTCACTGACTTAAAAACAAAACAAACCAACCAACCAAACAAACAAAACTTTATTTGTACTTCCTTTTTTTGGAAACTTCCAAATATTTCAGAAATACTTTAGAGAGTGTTTAAGCTGGATATGTACCAGGAGTCAGCCAGGCCTCACAAATCTGAGAGTATCCCTTTCTGTCTGAGAGGCAGTGCTAGGAGACTTTGCTTTTGGGGATCCGAGGGAAATCCCCCGGACTAAAAGCTGGCAGCCCAGCCGTGCACATCACCTGCACAGAGATAGCACTGCCCGAGCATGCTGGCACCCATGCTCTCTCTAGTCCGGGAGTGGTGATTTGCTGATGAAAGGGGTAATCTGCTTGAAGGGAAAAGTGAGCTGAAGGCTAAATTTTGCATTTTCCACTGAAATTTCACATAGTTCCTTGAAATGTGCATATTTGGCTGATTTATTCATTTAAATTTATCTCCTTGGGCTGAGATATGAGAGGAAATAGCAGTTTAACACTTCTCAGGAAAGCTCAGCAAAATTTGCTACACAGTGAGGGGACAGTCCCGTCCCTGCCCTGCTCGAGGCACAAAGGTAAATGCGGCCACGCTGTGTGTCCTGACATGGGTGCAGCCTTTGGGCACCGCTTTGGACACCAAACAGAAAACTAGGAGCTGTATTTCCCTAGAAGAAATTGAGCAGTTTTCTGAGCAGGCAGGAGAATGGATCTGAAAAGACCTTGCTTATGAAGGCAGAAAAAATATGTGGGTAGCAATAATATTTGATCTCTATTAGATAATAACATTTCAGGAGGGCAATGTTTTGTTTTATTTTTTTTACATAGTTTGATATTGGCTGTTTGCTCATTTTGTGGAATTTATTATCAGATCAATTGGTTTAGGCAGCTGGGGAAAAGGGTCTCAGGTACTGTTTAAGATAAAAAATGCTGTCTCTCTTCAATAAATCCAATTCAATCATTATTAAGTCTTCTGGTAAATATCTTGAAGAAATTAGGTCTCCTGGTGTTTGTGCTCATGGATCAAAGAGGGAAAGATGGAGTCAGATGGCTTTCAGGTAAGCAAACAGAGAGAGTTTATTATTTCACCTAATGGATAGAGTGCTACCTGAAGTCAAACAAACAACGCACACGCAAGCCACGAACACACACACATTTTTCCCAGGTACCACGCTCAGTGAGAAATGCTGCAGGCACTGCTGGGGCTGTGTGCGAACCAGCAGCAGTGCATTGAGCACAGGGTGTGAGCACAGACGTGGCAATCTTGCTTCGCCCCATGCCGAGGAGCTGTGGAGGGAGGGCTGGCAGGCAGCACCAGCACCCACGGCCAGGACC